>NC_088099.1:89519961-90166033 GCF_036370855.1 Dromaius novaehollandiae | reverse complement strand
TTCCAAAAACCTAGGGGTCCTAAAATTCTGTAGCTTTCCCAATAATGCAGCTCATGGTTGCCTTATCAGCTCCAGAGATGAAGGCTGGAAGAACTGGGTGCAAGCAATGCAGAAGGCATGTGGAAATGATTCCCATGGAAGCCTCGATGGTCTGGACAACTGCCTGAGATGTGAAGAGGGTGGCCTTGGTTGTGAATCCAGTATTTCTGGATTCAGCATTGGTCCCTAAATGATACAGATGCAGTAAACTGTCTTTACCTATATTTTCTGTACCAAGACCAGAAATCTATTTCACTGAAGGTATTTTTCAAGAGAGATGCTAACAATTGAATTAAAGCCTTCAAACCATGCTAATCCTACTACAAACTTCCATTAATTTCTCCAACAGCACCATGCTCCCTGATAAATAAAAGTCAAGTTAGCTTTGCTACACACCCTTCGCTTTTTAAGGATATCATTTGATGCCTCTGTCAAATGGGATAATAATGCTGCTCTCCTCCATCCCCATTCCAGTGTCAAGTCAATATGACCTTTGAAGCAAGACTTATCTAAAAAGCACTAACAGACACAGTTGTCTCAATTAATCATTTAAGAATACAAGTGGCAATATCACTCTGTATCAATAAGAAAGCTGAAGATACCTTCAGCTTTTACCTTGTAACCAGTCACTAGGTTTTGTGCTAGCTTGCTGGCCCCCTTACTTTAAGATGAGTTAAATCATGATCATCCTAAATATCAATTAAAGAACATAAAACTGACATTTTGCATTTGATGAACAGTCATTTAATAATATAGTCCACTTTCTGATGATTTGACTTCTAGAATGAAGAGCATTCTTTTCTTACCAGGCCCAGAGGGAAATAGGAAAAAGAGGCTATTAAAAAAAAATAATAATAATAAAGAGGCAGAATGGAGCTTGACTCTGATTGTTCCATGTTCTTTACTATTCTCTGGCGGAGGAATGATGTTGTGAGAACTGAAATCATAGCCAGATTTTCCAAAATCAGATCCAAAACCCATGGATCTTTTATAAGATGACAGTTCAAAAAAAAAAAAAAATAGGGAGGGAATTTCTCAAGAGAGCAGGTATCAATCCAGTGTCTCAGGAGAAAAAAAATCCCCCCCCCCCAAAAAAAAATTCATAATTTAATAAAATATTTCTAAAATGTTACATTTTTGGTTAATGGTATGCTTAAAATGACAGGGATGTTTGTTTTTGCTGTTTTATAATACCAAAACAAGTGAAAATTACCTATAGAAAAAGAATAAAATTCTCATAGCAATGCTTAAGGTTGGGACTAAAGACACTCCTACCAGCTATGTTACTGGTTGCCAGTTTTGTGAGGATTTGCCATTACAAGATCTGACTCATTTCCAATAGATCCAGGACTGGTCACTGAACAGAAGATATTCTTTCCACTATCATAATAATGTGATGCTGAGACAGTCACCAAATATCTCTTTGGCACATATGCAGCCAAGCTCTAGGCATGACATACTTAGGCTGAATGACAGCCCTGCCTTAGAGAGCTTGCCATATGAATAAGCAAGATAGGCAACATGTAGAATATATACAGTCTGAGGTACCGAAAAGTAAGGAAATCTGCAAAAATTCATACAGTAGATCAGTCTTAGGACCACAGTAAGAATCGTAACTTCCTAAACATAACTCCAGTGCTCTATCATGCTACATATGAAAGATACCCCTCAGCTCTGGTAGGTTTTTCATCAAGCCCTAAGGATTGTACAATGTGGCCGATGACTGTGATTAGTATTTATTGTTGTGTACCAACAGCATGCTCAGAGCGAAAACACAAAACGAAGACAATGCCTGCTTTAGAGAGAGGGGGGAAAAACCTAAACCTGGCAGATAAAGAAATGAAAACAATTACAGATCTCTCATGCTGGCTTAGAATCCATGCAGTTACAAAAATAATAAAGTTAAATAATAAAGTTGCCTGCAGGCCATCTAAAAGGGATTTAATTATTTCTGAATTACCCATCTTGGATGAAAAATCATTTCCAGAGCCAAGAGAATTAAACATTCTTTTGACCCTAGTACGAACTATATTTTAAAGAACTTTTATGGAGCCCAGTTGTGTACCCTTGCATTGTTTATAAAATGTATGACATTGCATCAGCCACAAATCAAATTACATGAAAACACATTTGTAAATACAACATGAAGTTGTGACGTATTTAATAGTAAATAGAATATACTGTAAGCAATCATTAATTGTAAGCTGTGGTATATGATGTTTATAGATTTTACAAAAAAAAAACAATTTGTTCCAATGTTTGCTTTGTTAGCATTATTGTCTTTCCTTCAACTTTACTAATGCAACATCTTCACTGTGTGCAAGCTATAAAATATAGTGTGTGGGGGGGCAGTGTTTGGTTTTCTTTAGCATAGCCAGACAGGTGCTGCCTATTAGAACAAAAAAAAAGGGGGGGGGGGGGAACATACCCACCTGTAGGAAGCCATTGCAAGACTGCCACTGGCTAAAGTTCTGTTAATTCATGTAATTTAACCATATTTAACAGCCATGCCCTAGGCCTGTTTGTTATTAGAGGGAGCCTGTGATCCGTCTTTGAGCTTCCTAAATGCACACCCAGGTAAATACCCAAATGCCAGCTGGCAGGTACTGAAGAGACCTGTCCTTGCATTAGTAACTTCCAGAGGCAGGCTGCATTTTGCATTCCTGTAGCTACAGCCTCCTACCTGGACTTCTAATTCCTTGTCCAATAGTAGAATAATTTTAATTTCTCTACTTGTTTTGTAGTACCAGCAAGGAGACCATCCTCTTCCCTTCCCTGTTAGTGTCTGCAGGTTTCAGCCAGAACTCTCGATTCTGTTTACAGACTGGATCGGGAACCAAGGAGGATCATAACGCAGAGGTACAGAGAGGCATTTCAGGAAGGTATCAAGGATGCTTGAAGGAAGCGATTACTTTACCTCCTAAGGACTAGAAAGCCTAACTAGCTTCTTGAACAAGTCAGTGCAGCCATCCTTACGCTTGAAGTTTCCTTTTGGAAAAAGACCATCTTAAAAAGGGCCATACAGTATGAATAGTATTGTAAACCTTGAAAACAGTCGATTTTCTTTCATAGTATGCAAATCTCTTTTTAAGAGGTTTTTCAAATATTCTGAGCATGAGCAGGAATTCTTAGAATAAATTACCTCAACTTCTGCTTTGCTTTACTATTAAGTAAAGGAATGGTTTAATAGTTTACTTTAAAAAATATGGATATATATTTTTTAATGGGATACATCATGGGAGAAGAGAAAACACCACCACATTTCTCTGGTAGTATTTTCTGATACTCTGTTACTTCTTTTCCTGCCTCCAATATAGGGATGCCTAAGAGTCAAGAATTACAAAATCGCAAGAAAATGTGCCTTCCAAGACATTTAGTTCCCTTAGAACTGGACAGTAAGACTAGCCTTTCATGATACCTCCTGACCAGAACAGGAAAAGTACAAATATACAAAACTGAAAGACTTTCTGAGAGAGAGAGAGAGAAAACTTAGATCAGTTCTTATATGATTAATGTACCTATGTTAAAACTATGGATTCAAGCCAACAGTTTGTTGCAAGAATACTGAACTATTTTTAAATACTATATAGAGGAGATTTTTAAAATAACTCTATATCTTATTCCATATAATTCTATTACAATATAATAACATGGTTACATTTAATTATAGTGTCTAACTTCACACAAGGGGAAATCCAAAAATTTTAAAGACACACATCCTATCTGCCTGCAATAAATACTGCACAGCTAGACAGTTAAATTGCCTGTCAGATCTTCTCATGAAGCTTTGATGGGCTCTTGTATTTTATGATAGTCTTTTTTTTTTCTTTTTACTTGCACAAGCAATACCTTGGCAGAACATGAAACTACTTTAATGGTCCCTGCCTTTTGCCTCAGAAAACAGCCTGGCATAAAAATTAAGAGCTCATCCTTTGTGAAAGCATTCTGAAAAAGTTTTGTTCACTCTACCCTTTGGAAAAAAGATCTATATGTATTCATTTAATATAAGCTTTAAAAGTATGTATGCACACAGTTTTATGTTTTTAATGTATATCTGTACATATATTTATGAACATCCATACTTTGTATACATTTGCAAAGTAGCCTTAGTAACATCTAAAAATAGTTAAGGCCTAAAATTGCCTTTATTTATTTTTTGATTGAAATACAAATTTCAACAAATACAAAACTATAATGTGTTCAAAAGGGACAAAGCTCTTAAGCCTAGAAATAAGATTTGCTACTGTTTTGGGTTTTTTTCCTTTTGTTTGTTTTTTTTTGTTTTTTTGCCAGTGAACTTAGGGTTCAGGGCCTTTGCCCTCTGCCTCCTTTAGCCAGCTGACAGCTGGAAGTGATAGAGGAAGCATGGCTGATTCCCCAGGGGGCTGTGCTGCCATTCAGAGGGACCTCAGCAGGCTGGAGGGATGGGCAGAGGGGAACCTCATGAAGTTCAACAAGGTCCTGCACCTAAGGAGGGTGGAATAAACCCCTGCACCAGGACAGGCTGGGGGCTGCCCTGCTGGAAAGCAGCTCTGCAGAGAAAGACCTGGGGGTCCTGGTGGACAACAAGTTGACCATGAGCCAGCAATTTGCCCTTGTGGCCAAGAAGGCCAATGGTCTCCCGGGCTGCATCAGGCAGAGCATTGCCAGCAGGTCGAGGGAGGGGATCCTCCCCCTCTGCTCAGCCCTGATGAGGCCCCACCTGGAGTGCTGGGTCCAGTTCTGGGCTCCCCTCTACAAGAAGACATGGATCTACTGGAGCGAGTCCAGTGAAGGGCTACTAAGATGATGAAGGGACTGCAGCATCTCTTATATGAGGACAGGCTGAGAGAGCTGGGACTCTTCAGCCTGGAGAAGAGAAGACTACGGGGGGAATCTTATCAATGTGTGTAAGTATCTGGAGGGAAGGTGTCAAGAGGATGGGACCAGACTCTTCTCAGTGGTTCCCTGCGATAGGATGAGAGGCAACAGGCACAGACTGAAACACAGGAAACTTCATCTGAATATGAGAAAGAACTTCTTTACTCTGAGGGTGACAGTGCACTAGAACAAGTTGCCCAGAGAAGCTGTGGAGTCTCCTTCCTTGGAGAGATTCAAAACCTGTCTGGACACAGTCCTGGGCAACATGCTTTAGGTGACCCTGCTTGAGCAGGGGGGCTGGACCAGATGATTTGCGGAGGTCCCTTTTAATCTCAACCGTTCTGTGATTCTGTGAGCTACCCTCTGTGTAAAATATGTCTTTTCTAAAATTTATTATATTTTTCAAACAATCTATAAAGAGAATGTAGCTTTAACTACCTGAGATGTTTAAAGATTTGCATCTGAAAGAGCATTACTAGTCAAGGGGGGAAAAAATCAATACACACTACAAAATACTAAAGTATTATTTTCCTATATTTTAGTTAATTCATGATTAGTTATTGTTGAAAAAATCAGTGTAGCTAATGAAGTATTCTTTAATAATGATTATAAATTCCTAAGGAAGAAATGTACTGTTCATATGTAAATGAAATTTCCAGTTAATGAATAAAGCCAGTCAATGACCTCTACAAAATAAAAAATTATGAATAAGAACTTATGCTGCCCTATGTTCTCTAAATTCAGAAAAAAGAGTCTTTTGATGTGCCATTGCCAACAACTTTATGTTTTATAAATAATTACTAAAAAATCCAAAACTAGAAATAAATTTATCCAGAGGAACACTAATGGAAAATGTTTAAAACAGTTTTAAATTAAATGTTTCAAAATTCTCTGTGGAATGATATGCCAACATCATACCTTGACATACTGATACGGCACAGAATGATCACTACCCTGAAATGTACAACAGTTTCCCTGATCGTCTCAATGCTATAGCAGATAAGGAAAACATCACTCAGACAAAACAGTGATAGGAGGGAGTACTTATTTCTTTCTGTTGAACTTGTTACTGTTAGTTAATACAAGAGAGCTAGAGGGCAGCCATTTTCAACTGATGTGATTATGATGTCTCCAAAACGACAAGTTTAATAACATTTCCCTAAGGCACGCATCTTTCAAGTAGACTTGCCTCCCATGTTACAAGTTCTGGCATACCTCACTTTATCAGAGTTTTAGCAAGGAAATGTGTTCTTTAGCAAATGTAGTTACAGATTTGCACTGTTGTTTTTCCGCTCTACATTATGCCTTTTGTTTTCTTTCCGAGATCCCTGGCAAGTACAAAAGGCTACTTATCAGACTGCAGCAGAACAAAACCCATCATCATCCACAAGCTACAACCGATAGCCTGCTTTTGAAGCCTCAGTTTGCATTCACTGACAGGATGCTGAATACAAGGCTCATGTCCAACGAAGAAATGAAACCCAACTTTTTTTAAATATGCAGATAATGCCATTTAGAAGAAAAGTTTACCGTGTGCTATACTCAGGGTCATAGATGCTAAAGGGCTTTGGGGAACAAAGACCAGAATACTTGGCACTTTGCAGGACAGAACAGCTACAGTCAACACAATTCCAAAATTGGAAAGTGGATAAGATGAATCTCTTCCGTTCGCGCCCATGATAATGTAATGATAGGAACTTAAAAAATACGAGATCAGAATAGTTCCGGTAAATTATCTATCACAATATATTGTCTTGTTTAAAGACATCTGACCTTCACCTTTGTGATTCAACTCTTAAATGCTGATTTAAGGAAAAAAAAAATCACATTATGGCTTCAGAATCAATGCTGTTGTTCATCCCAATGCTTTTTCATTAATCTTCAGCCAATTACCACTGCCTATGACCATTTCATAAACTTCTTTCAGTTCTTAACAAGGTTATCATATTTCCATCTATGACTGGCCTAGCAGAAATAGTGAGCCTGACACTCTGAAAAGCACTTAGTACCTTCTGCATAAACATAACCTCTGGACACACAGAATAAATCCAATGCATTTGGGGCACACCATACTTTCTGTGACAAACCATGAGCCATAACCATAGATCATACATTTGGCAGGCTTTATGCTTTGCAATACTGCACATGTTATTTTGTGCATGAGTAATATGTTCAAAGCATCCTTAATGAGCCCGGTGTACCACAGACTGAGCAACTATACACTGTACACACAAATCTCATACTTCCCTTGACTTCTTCCCAGGAAAGTTTTCAAGCAAAAGAGCACCTTTTGAGGGAAACTGAAAACATAGGTAGCACCAGATGTAGAGTAATATATCAACTTATAGATGATAGTGATAGGCATAGCATTTAAACATTTTGCCCCAATTCACACAGACAAACTATAGTACAGCCAAGAGACATCCGTAGGCAGATGCTCCAATCCTGCTGCACTGCAGCCACACTCATGGTAGCATTTCTTAGACATGTCAGGGAACAGTTATCCTTGCCTAAGTGAAATCAAGGTACACATGCAATACCCCCAAGATTTCACTTGATGTGAATTCTGCTATTAGAAATAATTAATGGGAATTACTTCTTGCTTGACACAATACCGCCTATATCCTGTAATCTGCTAGTTTTAATTATTCCATCATGCATTTTGGAAATTATCACGACATACTGCCTAGGGGTACCAGCTAGAGTAACACTTTGTTGCAAAGCATTTCTGCGGAGGGAAGGATAAGAAGAATGATGGTACAACTATTTGTGAATTGCAGTAACAAGATTTTGTCTTCTAGTTACCTCTTACTCTTTCTGTTTATCTAAATGCAATAATGGAAAGAACTGATTAAATGCAAGAAATGAAAAGGAGCTAGCAATGCTGTTCAACCGTGATCAGAAATGGATTAGGCTTGATTATGCATGCTAGTTTTAAAACATTTTCAGATGTTCCAATTAAATGACTGTTCCAATTAAAAAAAAAAGTGCAGGTACATAGTTTTGTGAGATAGATTCATTCATGCCTCTACTC
Source organism: Dromaius novaehollandiae (assembly GCF_036370855.1). Taxonomy (NCBI): domain Eukaryota; kingdom Metazoa; phylum Chordata; class Aves; order Casuariiformes; family Dromaiidae; genus Dromaius; species Dromaius novaehollandiae. The sequence continues at coordinate 90,158,100 of NC_088099.1, read as the reverse complement.
AAGAAGCTCATTTGTCAAAATCTGTTCAATAGACTAGTCAGGCACACACGATCCATAAGCAGAGATTAGATTTTATTTTCATGCCTACAGGTATCATCTTTATTAAACTAACCTCGAAAACACCATTTGTACTGCAGTTTTACTTGGATTAGAATACAGTATCACACAAAATCCAAGTCCTTCCAATTTTATAATTTTGAAATTGAAGTAGTAATTCCTGCTGCATTTAGCACAGTGAGGGAATATTAGAAGCTTCTTTCAGAGGAACAAGTTTCAGAAAGAGTATCACATAACCGAAACTTAAACTCACTAACACATAATTTTGTTGCCATATGATTTGACATTTTGGCATATATATGTGTAGCATTTTGCTACTGTATTTTACATACTTTCAAACTAAATTTGAAGAAAGAAAACCAGCATGGTGCCTCTAAGCATGCACAGAATAAGCAGCCCACAGCACAACATGACAATGTGAAGCATCTTAACCCTCACTGGATTTCATATTAAAACATACAGTTAATAAGCCTGTTTGAGCAATCCAGTTCACAAAGAATAGAATAGGATTAAGCAATTCCAAGGTTGATGGGACATTTAGGGATGTCCACAACATTTTGCCATAGAGATACTGAAACTTGCTGCCTCTCTCTAGCATGCCAAAATCTTGGCAGATAAAAGGAGGCAATGTTTATACAGGCACGGTACAGCACGGAGGAAACTGGGATTTTTGTTTGCTTCAAATACTTTTGAAAATACATACAACAGTCTTACTTCAGGTCATAAACTAGTCAACATCAGAAAGACTAGAAGAGAGATTTCCTCCTGTAACGGCCAGCTGCAGATGCTTTCTATTGCTACATGAAACAAAAGTAGCTGGGAAGATGCTCTTTCTCCTCCACCAGGTTTAAAGCACTGGACCAGCACAGCAACTGTAGGTGCCCTCAGACTCGAGGCCACTGGTGTGATACAGTATTCTTCATAGACTGCAGCAGCAAACTGGGAAACCTCCAAACATATTGAAGTCAAAACCAATACATCCTATACTTACGATCCAGTCCTCAATTTCCATCCAGGCTCTCTTGTCACAACGGATCCCACAACTCAGTCTCCCTTATGCTTTTTACCATCCACTCATGTCATTTTGATTTCTGGATCATCATGATATGGCAGCATTAAAGGTCTTGGCATGTGGAAGAAATTTGTTTTATTTTATTAACTCTCATAAAACCCTTTAAAAGTTACCTACCATCAACAGTATGCTTTTCTGAGCCTACACTGGAGATGAACTGTATTTACAAGAACATTTCATGTATTCCAGTTTTCTTCACAAACAAAAGCTTTGTATTCTGTTAGTATACTAAGAGGGGAAAAAAAGAAGAAAAAGCGTATGGATAAGATGTTCTGTGATCCTTTGTGGGTTTTGGTTTTATTTTCTTTGACAATAACTCTGACTTGCACTGGAGTGAATATTGTGTTTCTTTAAAAAAGTTAAAAAAAAAAAAAAAGTCATCCATAACTGTTTCCTCCATTTGTCTTGGTATCCTGAGGATCTTCTCCTGTATCTTTCCTTCACTTTTGCTCTTATCTGAGCTCTCTACATGGATAAGTGAGAGCTGGAATGTTTCTGTTTTTGCCTCTCAAAACTACCAGAATTAGACTTGTCTGGATTTAAAACAGTGTCTCCGACATCATGTTAAATGAATATAACATAACCACTCTAGCTATATTTAGAAAGTCATTAGACTTCTTCCTCTCCAATATTGACATATGCACACACAAATTATTTTTTATTTAATGGCCAGCAAAATGAGAAGTTTATAAATCAAGTTTATTACACACTTCTGTAGCCTCAAGCTGATGAGCACAAATTAAATTTTATGTTAACCTGGTTGAGTAGTTAGCACACAATTAAGATCTTGAAGAATTAGGCTGATGGTAATAACAAGGTATGAGAATTTGATCCAAATCTTGGGATTTAACAGCAGTCTGTTAATCAGTTTGTATGCTATCACCACTGGAAACCAAAGTAAAGGGCATATATTTTTCCTCCCAGTCATCTTAATGCAAGTGGAGCTCTGAATAAACTAACCTTTTTCTCCTTTCTTGTTTGCTCATGCCAATTCTCATCTACTAATACATGAGTTTCTAAGTGAAATGTTATCTGCTTTGTCTCACACCTACAAACACCACAAATTTTAAGAATATCTTAATCAGTCTTGTGGACTGGGACCAGATCTAGACCTACAGAGACCAAATAACCAAATCTTGGTTATTACAGCTATGATGGTTTTATGACCCTATAAAGTCTTCGAAGATAACTGTCTAAAGACAGAAATACATAATTTGTCAGAGAAACTAAAAACTACCTTGAATTCTCATTTGCCTCTTTTTCTGAAGCTTTTTTTTTAAACTGAAAGCAATGATTTTGCAGATCTTACAAGTAAGAATAGTATATTAAAATTCTAAGAAGTGTATGAATAATTGATAGTACAGGTACAAATAAAATTGTGAATTAATTTTAAAATATATATGCCTTGATCTTCAATGTGCTGCCATTATTCTTTGCTCTTAGGTTAACTCATAAATATAATAGTTAAAAAAAAAAATTGTTATCCCCTAAATATAACCTTGTTCTTCAAATTTTACTTTCCAGCTACAGCACAACTGTGGGTCTCTGACTGACACATTGATTTATTCCCAGCAAGGGTCCTGTAATTAATGTGACCTTTTGATAAGGTGGGAGATATGGGGTAAGACAAGTGCTCTCATGAGAGCTATTAGCAACTTCTGAGCTATTGCTAACGGTAGAGAGTTATCTTTTTTAATACAGTTTAAAAGATAATTGACAAACCATGATAATGAGTATGTATAGGGAAGGAAGGAGAACATTAAAAACGTGCAAGAACTGTTAATTACTCAAGAAGAGGCAAGGCTTCAACACTGGGTAAACTGGGCATTTTGGTATACGGCCTCAGGAATACAATTAATAATTCCAATAAAATGCAAGAAAGAAGTCATAGGTCTACATGGCCCAGAAAAAGAAAAAAAAAAAAGTAACAAAACTTCATCTCTTAAGAAGCTTTAACTCTGCCTTTACACAGCATAACAGGTGGTTTTATTTCTTCTTGTCAGATGGTATTTGCACGAAGGGAGTTCTCTCATCTCCCTTCCCATCTGGTGCTGCACACAGTGATATAACATAATACCAAGATGACAAACTTCTACTAATGCTGCTTGAAGATTAGCTCTGTAACAGAGTAACTAATCTGTTATTTCTTTATCAAGAACCAGTAAAGCCATTCATGACAACAAAACATCAAATATTTAAACTATGATCATTTTTGAAAGACTAGGTAAGATTAAGCTGACAAATAGTAAACATAAACCAGATTGGTATCTTTGTACCCAAAAGAATTAGGAGGTTAAAAAGAAACTTGTATGTTTAATGCATGCATATATAAATATAGAAATGGAGATTTGTTTATATAGTGTGTGTATATATCGTGTGTGTGTGTGTGTGTGTATATACACATACACACTCACACATCTAGAATGTCATTTCGCCATATAGGTGGCAGGTAGCGCAGAACAGAAAATGGCAGGAAAACCTGTAAGAGTATAAGGTAAGAAGTGCAAACAAATTGAAGAAAAATGGGAGGAGACTGTTCTCAAATCTAAATGAAACAGTAATCTGTGACTAAACCTGGGACAATTTACATCATCTTAAACAAAACAAAAACCCCCACTCCTCTCTGTTTATGGACTTTTGAATATGCAGACTGCCTACGCACTTATTTTTTCTCATAAGTTACGATCTAGATCCCAAAACAAATATGGCATATCTTGTGGTTTTGGTTTAATGCATCATCATAAAATTTTGTGATGTGAAGGAACAGCATCTTTTTTCAGCATTTTTCCAACACCAACATTGACAGCAACAATGGATAGCCAGAAGTAAATGGCAGTAGATTCTCATCAAGAAACTTATCTAGGGCAGGACTCCTTTAGGCAACGAGTCTTTATAGAGTTGACATGCAAAGCTTAGCCAAAGCAGATTGCAGTGATGGAAATGTAATGGCTGGTAATATTTGTATCAACAGACAGAAGAAAGTATGTAATAATTTCAATAACTGTGAATAAAGGGTGTTGCTGCTGAATAACTTTCTGGAATTTTGAATTTCTCAAATGGTTTATAATAATAATAATTATGTCACCTCAGGATCTCTGATTAATACTTTCATTTTGAAATGATTTGGCAGACAGCGGGGGGGGGGGTTGTCATTTCAGAAAATGAAAATTGAAGTCATTCTTACAATTTAAAAGAAGCTGTACAAAACCTAACGGTATTTCACTTTAAGGCATCATTTTAGTTCTCCGTGTTTTGGCTGGGTGTTTTAGTCTCTGTGTGTGCATGGGCCTACACATATACACACTGTAACGTTTTGCTTTTACCCAGAAGTATTTTAACAACTCCAGTGTCCTGAGGGAAATAAGATGGTCAGAGGCGATGCGAGTGGCAGGGGAAGACAATCATCGAGCACTGATTAATTTCCAAGAATCTCAAACTGAGCTGTTCACATTTTTCTATCAGAAAATTTTAATTTGTCTGTTACCACCTCCTCCCCCCCAACAATTTTTTCTTTTCTTAGTCTCTTATTTACAAAGAGGATGAGACTTCAGCCATTAATACTGACAGAAACTGACTGTTAACATTCTAGCCCTCTGGTATTTAAAGATATTTGGCAATCGATTATGGAGGAATCAGCATTGCACAGTATGCTAAGTGAAAAAAAGGTAATAATGTACAATACCTTGAGGAGAGAGACCAAGAAATAAATCAAGGATGTAATCTACTTTTGCACAAGAAGGACTTGAATCCTAGAAATGACCAATTCTGATGCTGGACAGACACAAGGGCGTAAAACAAAATTCTCTAGTTGCCTGGAAGCAAGTAATTAACATCAGTGGTTTTGAGTAACATTTTTCACTTGAAACATGAAAATGGTCATGCGCTGCTACACATAACCAACCCTTTTATCCATCGGTCAGCATTTCCCACTGGAGTGTTGGATGTGACTGGAGCACCAGGGATGGCATTAACACATGCTGAAATGCCAAGCGTGGACACAAATGCGGCACGCTACAGCATACTACACAGGGATGCCCTTTACCAGCAAATAAGCATGAACATGGTGATCTGCAGCATGAAAAGAGTCTCTGAAATGGAACTGCGACTCCTTATGCTTTCTGTGCCTTGACTCGGATTCCAACGTTAAAATTGCTCAGTTTACACAAACAGGCACCTGCATTTTTCTTCCTCCCCTTATCAGTAACTCCCTTCTACGTAAAGTTCTAAGAAATTCAACTGCAAGGCAATAAAGGTTATCAGTCCTTATTTATAATCACATGCAGACCTCAAGATATTATTTGCCTACCATGGAAGTTTTTCAAAAAAAAGAAATAATTCATACTTGGAAAATTAGTCTTACTTTAAAATGTTCAAAGACAAGCATCCATGAACCTGTCCTTTTTTGTTGATGTTTTAGGAGGGTTTTTTTTAATGTTCCAATGAAAGCTAGAAATCCAATTTTAACTATTTACTGGTGTTGACTAAAAACTACATGAAAAAATGTCCCAATATTTGTATGACTAAATAGTCAAATATCAGTATTTTTAGTCACTTTGGTCACTTTTTTAGCTTGGATTACTTTATTACTGCAGTTGCTCTTTGAGGAAAATTCTTTAGTTCACATTGCATTAGCATGAACATCTTTCTTAGATGTTTTTTTTCCTTCATCTTCCTCTGCGATGAGCATGAGGCTGATATAGATAATCCTAACTGCTCCTGAAAGTCCTTCATTTCTCTCTCCACCATGGAAGAGTAACACAAAACAGAGGATGGGGAATGCACAGCTGAGCGCAGCCTAGCCCAGCAGGCAGAGGCGATGCACACACCACGCAGCTGGTGCCAGGACAACTGGTGAACAGTTAGCATGAGTGCCAGAGAACTTGATGTACGCGCACCAGCTAAAAGCCATCAGCCATCGAAATTGCAAATGGTCTCCAAACTGCTAAAATAAAATAAAAATAATAAAATAAAAAAACCCACCTGCAACAGCAATAAGCAACTGCGTATGCATCACCAGTGTTCATCGCAGCCTTGCAAGGAAGAACAAATCACAGACAAGATAGGTGCTGCAACAGGAACCAGTAAGTCCAGTCATGCTACTCAAGCTGGCTGTTTGGAGTCATGTGTACATATTCAGCATTAGCAGAGTTTTTTCTTTTTATAATACACTACATTGCTTACAACATGAGCCCTTGCAGGGGATAAAGTCTGTGCCGCTTTTGATATTTATCACTGTATATTAAATCTATATATTTAATACTATTAATTTGTATGCGAGCGTTGTTCTGTCATCCTACAGCATGAAACAAACTTGCCTAAATGAGCCTTACTTGAGTGTTGTGTCTACACTGTAGAGAGCTGGTAAAATGAAGTTATTTCCAGAACCAGAAATAGTATAACTGTGCCACTGATGCTCATTAGTCCTGCTGGGAGCTGCCATGCCAGCAGAGCCATTTTGCTGTCAGCATTCGTATGCTGCCGCACTGTGCCATGCTGATGCTTCAGCCTGCTTGGAGCTAACTGGGGACTATTTGCGCTGTGCTCTACTGCACAGTGTAGACATATCCTCAGGGTCCAGTGCTGCTTATTCACATTTCCAAATAAGTGCTAACCACTAATAACAACTCTCACAATTATTACAGAACAAGCAGTGCATGTCCATTCTGCATATGTTTCCTCACAATTTACCCTATGGCATTCTCAGCTGCCTCAAAATCTATACCACAGCCATCCATAAGAGAATAACATACTGGAAAAGAGGGAAGGCTAAAGGGGAGAGTTTGCATTGAAAAAAGAAAAAAAAAATTTTTTTCTTAAATGATCCTTTTTCCCCCCTTGACTATTTACTTGCAAAACTACATTGTATTATATTTGAGTGATGAATTACACCAATAAAAACATTACTCCACTGAACATTGAGCAAACTGGAAAAGTATGTCTAACTAAATGAGAGCAAAACAGAGACCGATAAAAAAGAACAAACAAAACCAAAACAAATCCCTGACCTTCAACTCCATTCATATTTCTAAAATCCACAGGAATTACACTCTCATGCTAACACCACTGTCATTAGTAGCAATGAGAAAACTGCTGTGTTTAAGTATCAGCAAACATACACTACAAATGTGGGAGAATAAGAGTTCTGAGGGATTAATTATCTTGGTGCCTAACCTGCAACACAATTAATAGGTACTAGCTCTAGCAAAGGGATACTCACCTCTTTCAAAAAAGAAAAAAAAAAAACTTTAAGATATTTACTGTTCTGCCATGAACACTAAGGCATTATGACTTTTTGGAGGGGGGAGGGGGAGACTAAAGACTTCTATAATGGACGATCCTATCCAAATGCTAGAGCAGTGGCAGAGGGAAAGGGAGATCATTACAGCTCTACTCTCCCCCCCGCCCCCCAACAAAAGTACCAACATTTCCCTAAAAGGTCATTATACACTTAAAGGGCCCTGCACATCGGCAGTTTTAGATGCCGAGACTGAAGGAAAAGCAAGCGAAGTCAAAGATGAAATAGAAAAATGCATGTGGTAACTGCTAGTCACTGACAGAGTCCATTCAAATTCTAGAGAAATAAGAAATCCATCAGACCCTTAAAGTTGTATGAGACATTACTGAAAGTTTCTTGCACGTCTTCTTCCATTCATAATGGATAATAAAACCACCTGAAAAGCCAATAGCAACCTTTTCTATTTATTATTGCAAAATCAGAAAGCACTTTGGGGGGGTGGGGGCGAGATGTTGGGAGGGAGACCATAGGATAAAGTTGCTGATTTTGAAAGTTTAATATCTTAAAGGGGGCAGGAGGTGGGGGAAGAGAGGAAAAAAAGGAAGATAAGATGGAATATGATTACGGAGTAAAAACAAAAATATATTTATAAAATTTAGCTCATCACAGCTAAGGGCTGGTAAGGAACAATCTGTCCCAGGTCTGTGAAACAGTCTGTAACAGAGCTTCAAAGACAGGAGCATTAGGAACTTTCCTTGAGAGGATAGCTACCCCCCAGCACATACAGAGTCCTTGAATGAAAATGTCAGGTTTGAAAAGAAAAGGTAGAAAGAGGAAGGATGTCTGGATGCTTTGCTTTGTAGACAGGGAACATTCAGAGCCTCCTGACATATTCATAGACATGAGCTCTTCATGTCTATAGAGGAAAATCTGAAGATGTTAATCATCTGCAGCAACATCAATCTGAAGCTCATTTTAAATCATTTCAGATTATCTGATTCCAACAGATTTTATGTTTCAAACATTTAAGGTGTGACTTTTTTTTCCCCTTGCAATCTCTTGTTAAAAAAGATCGTCACCACTTAGGAATACCGCTCTCCCTCCCACCCCTTTCTGCTTGCTGAAATTCTTAAAAACAGTCTGAATCCAATTATTCCAACAAACAACGTAACTAGTAAATGCATCACAGCACAACCAGGTGGAACCTGGTATCTTAAATAGGAAGGAGAATGTATATCAGTGTCTTTTAAAGAGAGATGATGTTGCTCCTCCCAGATCTGATGATCTCATGGGTTGTGGAAGTTGTACAAAATCCAAAGTTAAAGTGGTTAATAACACAGAATTTACTTTGTGCTACAGTCAGTCACATGAAGATCCCACTTTCTGAGAATCTCCTTAAACACTTTCTCGACAAGCCCAGATTTCAGGTTCTTCTGCTATTAGTAGGGGCTGGGGCTAGAGAGGGCCTGGGTTACTGAGAAATGCAGTGTATCTAAGAAGTCATTCTACTTCTTAACATCTCCAGCAGTCTGTAGTGATAAGAAACATGAGGCTTCTTTAAAAAGCATTGAGAAAGCATATCATATTCAGAAGGCAGTCGTTAATAGGTCAGGCTTAGTAACAGTGAGCATTAGTAGAAATAGTTAAGGTTACATTAGAGTATTTCCCCTTATAGGATTCTTATGATCTCCTAATTACATTCTTGCTTGAATGAGTATTAAGAAAAATTTCTATATTATATCACATTTCTATATAATGCTGTGCTCTGACTCATTACTGAGCACCATGTTAGCTCTTGGCAAATGACCATGCAATCCTTCCAGCTTTAAAAAAAAAGCCCAAAGGACTACTAAAGAGAACTTGGCTAAAAAGGATCCAGAGGAAGCAGCAGGCTTCTGTCCAAGTATTTGGAAGTTCTAGGGGTAGAGTGATTGTTAGAGAATTTATGATCCAGAAACATAAAGGCAGGCGTAAACAACACATATAGAGATACCTGGCTTGTTTGCATCCTTCCATGTTGTTGGACAACAAACAATGAAGAACCTGTGCAGAGGCACCAGAGCTAGCTGCATACCAGCCAGCCAGCTAGAACCTGCTCAGTCCAGCTACAACACATGGCAGCGTGCCCACATTAATATTGCTTTGGGCCAGAACCACTACATCTATTGTACCATGTGGGCATGCTGCCTCAAATCTCTGCTACCTCAAAGAATTCAACCCATCTTCCACCACGTAATGTAAATGCTCATCATTCTGGTTTCTGGCAGCATTATAAACACTCATGTGCTATCTGGGATAAGTCACTGAAAAACACAGTAACAAAAGTATTCAAGACATCACAACAGAACACAGTCCATTTACCTTTGGCAAACTCTGCCCAGTTCCCTCTGCTTCCTCATAACTTTTTCTTTCTGCACATCCTGGAGTGCTCTGTTCCCTCTGCAATCTCCCAGACACTCTACTCAAGTTGCGGGATTAGGACACAGTAACCATGACCCTCCCACTCCTTCCTACCACCCCATCAGCTGGAACTTCATTTCCACTACAGAGGTTCAGCTGCCTCCAAAGGGGGGGGGCAATCTCTCTCTCCCACCAGGGTTTCACCTGACCCACCCACTGCATTTTTTAAAGAAAAAGGAGTTCACTAACAGAACAAGAAGACAGGTACCAGCCATCACACCACAACATATATGAAACATTGCAGATTATTATTCATATCAGAGTTTAATCCTCTCCAAGGTCCCAAAGGAATACTGCCCAAGAAGCTTCAGTGACAGACTATCACAGGAGGCATTAAGTGGCACGTGGAAAAGGGGGGAGAAGGAAGAATTAAACACCTCATCTTATCCCGAGAGGTTGGTAAGGACTGCAAAAGTATGGGACAGATGAATAATGGCATTGTACTGAAAAAAAATGCTGGTCCCTCTAAGAACTAAGTGGTTAGACATAGACTCATAGCGGTGATTTCCATTTCTAATCAGCCAATGATTTCAGCCCCCGTTACCCATTCATTACACTTTCTAACAAGTGCTTTTGTACTTTTTCATGTGCTGTCTCCCATACTCAGAAAGACCTTCCCATAAAGCCATTTCTCAATCCTACTTCAAAACTCTTGGTGAAAGTTTTTCCTGATGTAAAGTTTATAAAAACCTCAGCAATAGCTAATCAGGTGGTTAGCAGTGGCTGATGATGATCATGCTGACCAACACTCTGTTTCCTTGTGTTCCTTGATCTGTTTGTCCATGTCTGATTTTCAAAGACCACAGACTCTCTAGGCAAGGACCATCTTTTAGACAATTTGTACATTGTCTAGAACAGTGGGCCTATGATCTCTGGGTTTTGCAGTTTTGCAGTAAAAACAAGCAACTACAGCCACCACCAAGCATCAATATACCAGGCCTCCTTGACCTCAGTTACTTAGGCTGACATGTCCAGAAGGTGAATGAAATAAGCTTGACATTAACAATCCCATATTATTATCCCACCCTCTGGAAATGCTGCTAGAAATAATCAATACAGCTCTGCAGAACTGCATAGTGATTTGTTTCTTTTTTCTCTGAAACAAATCATTTTAATACTTTTTTTGGTTGGTATTATATTGCTAGTCCTATATTGCCTGGTAATTGGCATATTATAATTAAAAGAAAGGAGCATTTACTCCCCTCCCAGCCATCTGACTGTGCTCCTTCTCCAATCAGATATTCAATAAATAGATATCATGAGTTCTTTTCTTTTTTACTTGGGATTGGACCATAAGATTAAAAATGACTACTTCTAGTAAGATTTACTTTAGCAAAAACAGTCAGCTAGAAAGATCAATTTAGCAACGTGATAACTTTTACAGTCTTTGCAGTAGACTTTCAACTGGCACTGTTCAAAGAGCTGTCAGCTTTCTTACAGTCTTTGATTGTCTGCTGAGGATCTGGCTCCTGTTGTTTTTTTCCCCCCCACAATGCAAATAGACAAATGAAACAACAAGGGTAGTTAGAGCATAACAGTCCTCTATTAAGCTCATGGAAACTCTACCGACTTAAGTTGGGGTTTCTTGGTTTAACTTAATGGAACATAACGAAAAAGTGAAACGGGCCCTTACTGTTTTAAACTCTGTAGTGAATTTGGGGGCATCAACAATCCCAAGCAATAAAGATTATCAAAAGAAATGCAAATGAAAACAATATCACATCATTAGATCTTTAGGTATTAGGTTAAAGTAATTAGTCTTCAACTCATAGTTGCTATAACATCACTACATAGCTCTGCTACAATGGTTTAATTAAACCAAATACCCACTAGGTTTGAATTCTTAATAAAGATGAGAAAAGATCAAAGCCATAAAGTTTGAAAACTTTGGAAAAAAGAATAAAATGTAGGTGGACAATGGTTCAAGTCTACAAAAGTGCAGGAGAAATAAGTGACCAATTTTCTGCATCAGTAAACTGTCAATTCTGGAAGAGTTTGAGAAGATGAATCCAATTTATGACCTTCCTCTGCTTCCAAATTCCACAGAGGGGATTTCATCCGACATCTTACCACAGGAAGGAGTGTTTAATTGGGGGGAAAAAAAAGAAAAAAAGAAAAAAAAAAGAAACAGCCCAGCAATGGAAGTGAAAGAAAAAAATTAGAACGGATTCTTGTTTCAATATTTACCTCACAGTCTGTGAAGCGTTGTGTTGCCAACATTTCTCAGTTTTGCAACCACCACCATTCTTTCACTGGCTTTGCTGGGAAGAGATAAAAAAAAAATCTTTAAAATAAACATTTCATCCCAAGGTAGCCAGGGAAAAAGATAGCTTGAGACTTGTTAGACTAAGACAATAGAAAACACAGGCAACTGCAGGAGGGCACAAGTCAGAATTGGGAAGCTTGCTATAAACACATAGATCAAAAGAGATACAGCAGCCACATGGCACAGGCTATTATTTTTTTACAGTCTGTTTTTGCTTGTTTGTTCTTTTAATAGCAAGTGGATGAAAATCGCAGTCGTAAGCTCTCATATGTTCAGCCAGAGCAGAGTAATACTCTGCACATAGATCTGTCTCTGAAAATGACGGACTTCTGTTCTCTACCTAATTTTTACACCTCATCCAACTGTTCTGAGCCTTTGCAGATACCCGCAGTTATCTTTCAGCTGCCATCTTACAGAATTATATCTTTGAGAGTAGAGAGTAATATTCATGAACATTTAAATGCCAAAACACTAAATGTGACCTGAAACTAATTCTCTGGATGTAGTCAAATTTCTTAATATTACTACTGTCAGGAAGTTGTAGTGTATACTTACACAACTTGTGCAACCCTAACACTGTGAAGAATTCACCTCAAAAATCAAAGTCCTATTCTAAAATCTGTGACTGTTCATCTGACTCCTGCTATGGCTTTGGGGCTTGCACATGGCTCCTGCTACAGCCTGATGTATGCTGGGAGCAGCACTATTGGCCTGAAGCGTACATCACATACCCAAGGAAGGAAAGAACAGGGTCTGCTATCCCTGCAGACCTTTATAAGGTCTATACATACTTTTATAAGTAACTGCTCGTCAACACCTGGTGAGACCAAAACTCTTCAGAATTAAGCAAGTTCTCGCCTAGTAACTGAAATGACCCTTGGGGTGGTACAGACCAAACTTGTGAGCTGGAAGGCACAAATACATCCGCTTACCCAAACAGCCTCTGAAGTGGCCCTCCCAAGCAGCCAGGCTGCTGAAGCTCTTATGCTTCCCGGTGCAATTCAGGAGACACCTGCATCACACCACCTCCTCATGAGCAGGAAGGATGAGCACCCTCACCATTGGCTAGGTAACTATTTTGCTCACGAGCACGCAAATCAATGAAGTAATGAACTAGGCAATTAACAATTTAGGCTAGTCTGTTGAAAAGCGGTTGAACCCTTGTTTGCTTTCTATCAAATGAGCTCATGAAAGAAAGTCTGATTCACACAGTACGTTGTCCTATAAATTTGAGGGATCCGAACAAACCATGACAACAATCTCATTTCTTATGATATGATCTATTTCAATATATTAAAAATGCTAACATATATCACAATCATTCTTGTTAAGCATCCTTAATATACTTAATATTATACTCTTAAATACCTATGGTGCAATGTAATTTCATGCATCACCAAACTACGTATATCCATCATTCTTAATATTTTATTTCATCTATTTTCTCAGTACAGTGTTTTGAATTTTTGTTTTTTTGTAACCTAGCATTATTTCTTTAGAAATCCTTACTACTTATTGAGGTAGATTCAGCAACCGTATCTTCATGAAACTACCATAAAATGAGTAAGTTTCTATGCAGATGTAAACATCCATTCAGGCAGAGTCTAGTATAGGTTTATTTATGCACAATATGTGTCCAACCAAGTATATGTATTGTACATTCTTGTATTGACTGGCAGTAAAAAAGTACAAAGATAGAATTGAAAATGCCATATAAACTTTGAAGGAAATGTATGGATACAAACATAAAAAATAAGTCACCAGGGTAGATGCCTTAAAGTATGCATTATGTCTATTTTATTGTTTGGGCTTCTACATACATTAAATTTTTCATACGGGCTATACTTTCACACTTGCTAGCTAGGTATGTACCCAGCTAGAAAAACATATACACACTACGCATCAACGTAAAGAATGATGTTTTGTTTGTAACTAGATTTTAAAAGCACGTTGTCCAACCCATACACAAGATGGTCTCACCCAGTGCGATGTTACTCTTGGGAAATGTCACTGGCATGCTTTGACTCTGCACAACAGCACATCAAATTTTCAGATAATCACATTCACAGCTAAATGCCATGCCTTGAAATATAACCCTCAGGAAATAAAAAAGGGGAAAAAAAAGAACAGTGAGGACACCACTCTGTGTTCCTCTGGTTATTGTTGTCTGGGAAACTTTTTTCAGTATTCTGTTTTTTTTCCACCCTTATATCTTCATTCTTCCCCCTTCTAGACCACATAATCCACCTCTTCCTTTATTTAGAAAGAAAGATAGCTGGAGGAAAGGCACAATTTTAACAAAAGTGATATAGAAAACATATTCAAATCAGACTCTACATAATATTCAGTAAAACAGTACTCATTACTATGAATTGCTTTCCATATAGTAGTTCAACAAATATTTGAATAAATTACAAAGAGCCTAAATGTGGAGATACAGTAACATTTCCTCTCTCTCTTCGTTTCACAAAATCTAAATTAAAAAAGAGTATTTTATATTTCTTATCTAGAACATTTAAACAACAGGGATAAGCAGCTAGGCACAAATCATTATTTTCAGAAGAAAGAGGAGTCAGCACTGTGTGTAGACAACAGTTCTGTATGATGATGAATACTTCATCAAAAGAATTATCATTTAGGAAGATGGTGAGGCCAATATATCAATTATCAAAAATATCTGTATTCTAATCTGATGCCTTGCATTATTTAACATTTTTTGACACAGAATATATCTTAACTCCCTTTTTTATTCTATGGCCATTAATCCCCTGATGTAGAAGACAAATGCCAATGACACAGCAAAACACTGCTGAGATTAAGATTTAAATGAAAATCAATGTTTCAGTTGGCTGAAAAAGTAAACTCTCCAACTTGCCAAAAGGTAAGACTGAAAATACAGTCTATAGTCCCATTTCATGTATAAAATTGTGATTTTGTTTTGGAGTTTTCTAATCATTTCAGAAGGAGCTCTGATGAGTTTAAAAAAAAACAGAATAAAAAAGAAGTGCACAAAAAATGGTTCCAGTTTTAGTGAAATAGATTAGAACATCTCTAGGTCAAGCATCACTTGCATTAGCACTGCCTGACAAGCTACTGTTGCTGAAACTAACTCTGCATGCATAATTAACTATTCAGGTCCCTTTTTTTCTTCTTCTTTTGAATCTTATTTGGATGCTAAATGGAAAGGTTTATTCGTGTGTCCCAGTTAACATCTGGGGAATTACTATAAAGCCACAATTATATCAGCTAACTAAAAATCTCATAAATCTCTGTGACTGTCACTTACTCTGATTTTGAGATGTCTGATGTGACACTTTTTCTCCTCTGAAAAGTGGAAACATTAAATCTTTTTAGCTGATAAGAGCTCTTTGCTCTATGGCTGGCAATCCAGCAATAAACCTGAGGTGCCAGTGACCCATCTCAAAACTCTGGAGAAGTTTTCCTGCAACAAGCTTTAATGCAGAAGAACTCCTGAGTTTGTACATTAGATTCCTGTCTTCGTTTGCATGTTCAAATGGTGCGTCGGTTCTTTAGACCTAGGCATGAGAATTCTTCCTCCATTCTGTCCCCTCAAATTGAAAAAAAAAAGTCATATTCTCATCAGATTAAGATGTCACTAATCTAGAGCTGAACCGTGGCGGACAGATGAGTGAACTTTTGCCTTACACATTTCTTGGTACATAAGGTGCAAGCAAACCATAACCCCAAACAAGCCATCTGTTCCCAGCGGAAACAGGACTGAGCTGCTGCGACCCCTAAAGTGGTCTCCCTGCGACCATTCGGGACACACTGAGCCTGCACTGAACCGGACCACGATCGGGCAGAGACTTTGGGACCTGGACTGCAAATTACTGCTGCTTAGCACAACTTCTATGAAACTTGCTTAGCATGAGTAGCTACATCTGCTGAAGCCTTAGGCCGCACTCCCTAGGTCAGTGAGAAAGGGCCCCAGAGCTGGTGCAGGCTGGAAAGATAAGGGAGTTACAAGCAGTTTGCATTCCTATGCTTCACGCTCCGGGAGGGAGGATGTCAAGGCTTTGAAGTGAGGCCTGCTTGGGCGCCAGGACCCTGGGAAACAAAGCCTCCCCTCACTGCTGAAACAGTGTTAATTAAGGGGGGGGGGGGGGTCTGAATTATATCCTCTTCTTCAGGATCTTGGAAGATAACACCTACTGTCACTGCTAATTGCTGGAACAACACCTGTTGGTCAGGGCCCTGAGAAAGAAGGGCAGAACCCGAGGAATCAAAACACATTTGTCAGCAGAAACCACAACAGTAAAGATAAGGGAGAAAAGCAGCCTGCCTGGGAACAACGATGAGACCCAATAGGGAACAGGAGACCCCAAACCCAAAAATTACTATTGGTCTGAACTACCGCGTGAGGGGTGGGAAACTTAATTTGAAAAAGCTATAATTGCCCAGGGATTTCTTTGTTCAGGGTCCCTCTTCAGAGGCACCCAACTCGAGCTGTAACTACTGCACGCGTGTCATTACAATTTATTTATTTAATTTGCCTTGATTTGGCTCCGAACTTTTCAGCGGGAACCTAGGGTTGGACCCTGCTCAAGTTGTAATTACTGTATGCGCATCGCTAAAATTTACACCCAGGGTGAAGAGGACCAACGGGACGCCGCTGGATCCACGGGTGGTGATATCTCTTTCTCTCTCCCCCTTTTCTCTCTCTCTCTTTCTCTCTCTCTTCCCCTTTGCCTTTCCCCACCTTTTCTCCCCACTTCATGGAAAATAAAGTTAAAAGGTTGTACAATATTTGACCGGTTTTAGCGTCTTAATCTCGTCCTTAGGATCGTAACGAACCCCCCCCCCCCCCCCCCGATATTGGATCAGGACATGAACTCTTCTGGACAACATTAACTGAGACAGGCTGAGATAAAAGCCACTGACATGAATCAGAGTATATACTTATTTAGGGATACCCATTACTGTCAAATATGAAAAGTCAGTGCAAATGGCACTAGTTTTATTGTTGCTAAAACTACCTCTCTTCTGATTTTTTCTTGATCACCTTCTGTCCAGGGGCAAAAATTAATAGGAAAAATATTCCAGGAATGCACACTGCAATCTGAAAAATTTAGATTCACTGCAGGCTACACTAGCATTAAACAGCTTTTTGTGAGAGTATACCATCAAACTATACCATGTTACCTCTGTCAGTAGCCTGTGGGATAAAGCCTGCCTGAGGCATTACTTTAGAGCTACATAAAATACATACAGTACTATATATATGCACAGGAAATAGTTCCTTTGGATCCCCGAGTACTGGCAGACCCTTATACTAAATGTTGTCTACACCCCTTCACTACTGTTTTTGCTCGTTTAAGAAAGACTGAAACGTGTGTAGAACTATGCTAAGAAATAACGTTGCACATTTTCCAAATGGAAGACAACTGTATCACCACGCTAAAGTTTGCCTTTATGCCTGTCTATCAGAGATCCTGGAGCTTTCTTGTTCCCTTTGGTAAACAACTGGTAAGTACCCTCCCTACCAGCATTCTTGAGAAGCTGCCAAACATAAGTTTTTGTGTCACATCAGACCATAAGTTGCAAGATCAGTTTAAATGCAGTGCACCACGAAAGCCATCTCATAAACGTACTTCTGTAAAAGATTTACACAAGGAAGTTATGTTGCAATGTTCTATAAACTCAGGCTCAAAATATTTTGTTTCCAAATAGAATTTGGGTAGAATTTGTTAAGTTTATCCTTTTCTAATTCAAAAATCTTTCTTCCTAGCACAAAATCTCTGCTCTCTTCTCAGGTGACAGATATTTTATTGTAAATGTGATTTGCATAAAGTATCAGAGCAACAGAGTTTCTGTTTAAATGGGGTAGCATCACTGATTTAGGCAGAAATTACATCTACACATTACTGACTCAGCCACTTAGCAAAGTTTTATACAGGATTCAACAGAACGAAATGCTGCACTAAGATACATCCACAAGGATCATCTCATTCCCCTCTGTGCTCTAATTTTTGTCCTCTTCCCCATGACATGAAAGCATATTACAAATGGTCCATATGCTTTGAATAATGCAGAGAATGTTTTCTCCTCCCCAGGCATATGCATCAGAATGGTAGCAAAACTGTATTAGTTTCTCAGGCACCTTGAAGGGAACACAGCATTTTCTGTAAAACCCATACAGAGAGTACATGTGACATTATATTTTGACCTTTTGAAAGCATAAGCAAAAATCCCCACAACGTTCTGTGAAGTACTAGAATCCTTTTGCACAAAGAGTACTTTGAAGTTGCATAATATTTAATAAAGTAACAAAGGCAAATTGTATATCAATAGAATATTAATAGCTAGATATGAAACATGGGTTTATAAATAAATATAAATATGCATATATTTATAGGTAACAAAACAGAAAGTTCCCATTGCAATTACTAGGGAAAGAAAATTCTATATCTTTCTGGTGCTTAACTTAACACAGAGCAAAAATAAGGAAAACAACACTGCCAGAAACCACTCTGTTGTTTTTATCACTAGTTGATTTTTTCTGTGTTGCACTGGAGTACAAAGAGGGCAGTTCCTACAGTGAAGCAGAAGCTTTCAAATTTTACATTTTGTCCCACAGAAAATTTATGCTTTCTGTAAACAAATTCTTTTTTATTACTGTTACACTATATGTGAGAGGATGAAGTTCAATAACTTTCCATTTTACTGTGGCTACTGCAAAGAGTTTATTGAATTAAACAGCTTACCTGTGACGTACTCCTGTGTAGTCAAGTTTTAATAAGTCTCTCAAAAGATTTTTGCATCGCAAGACTGCTCACAGGACATTTCTCCATGTACATCCATAGTCCTTGTATAGGAACCATCAAATAAAGAGAAGAAGAATCAATAAGATGAATTTTGAGGCTTGTTTTCATTAGAATATACACACACACCCTTTTCAGTCATTCTTATGCATTTCTCATTTTTCTTTCCTTTACTGTTTTCTCCATTTTCAGGGCCACCATAGAAAGTAGTAGTATCAGAAAGGACAAGCTCCATCTCCCAGGAAGTATGTGTTTTCCCAGGTTAAGCCCAGTCCCCTGCTATCAGAAGTAAACCCCATTATATAGTTTCTTTTATAGTCAGCAGCTCCAATAGCCAATTGTAAAACTGGTTTTAAAATTGCAAAACCAGATGCTATTCCAGCTCTTTTCTACACAGCATTTCAAATGATACCCATATCTCTAACAGTGTTCCCTACCCCACTTCTAACACAGGAATTGGAAAAAGAAAATAAGGAAAAAAAAACACTTTAAGTGTATCGACAGTATGTTCTGAAGCTTGACAAATACACATATAGAATACTAAAGCTGTTGGCGTCATTTTTTTCAGATAAAACAATAGTTAGATGGATGAGTACTAGATACATCTGTAGTAAGTTAAGGTGCCACATTCACAAAGTTATTTCCTATTTACATTGCTGGAAACTGCACCACACAATTCAGCCTATACCTGCCAGGTCTGCCAGGATCCTGAGGCGAATTTTCTCTCCTGAATGCCTGTACCAGGACAGAGCTCCCACCAAGATCCTTTAAAGAAGCTACTGATCTCTTTTCCCCACCATTCCTTACTTCAGCTACTTGAACCACCCCAGCTTGGCACACAAAAAGAAAGGCACAGACTCTTCTAGCTAAGCTTTTATACAACTCATTTGCATTAGCTTAAAGAGAAGATAAATTTGGTTTGCAGTATCTCATCAACATTGCTTAAACTGGACTAGAAGTAGTTAGACAATCATTTCAGCAGGTAAGCTCTGTCACAGGCTCTATTTATAATGTGGGCTAGAAGTGCACATCTGTTCACAATCCTAACCATTGCATCACCATTTATTGATAAGTTTTATGCTGGATATACAAGAAGGAATTTCTCTGTTGTCCAAAAGTGCGTGACCAAACCATGGGGGCTCCATACAGCATCACCAAGAGACCCTTGAGTTTCTCCTAAAAATGAAGTAAATGTTCTAGTATTTAAGGTAAATAAATATTTTCTCAAAACCTGGCTTGTTTTGTAAGTCTTACAGAGACTGAGAACCAAGATACAGATCTATAGACTTTGTGTAAATAAAGTGACCTGAATTCATGTATGCACAGTTTAAAAAGAAAATTCCTTTGAAATATAACTGATTGGATACTTCATAATGACTGACAAGACAGATGGTCAAGAAAGAGCATAGTTAAGACTCTTAAAACTTAAACAGGATCTTCTTGACTTCTCAATACAGTTCTCCACCTTGATATTTTACTAATATATATTTGAGGTTGTTTTGTTTCTTCTTTTGGTAAATGTACATACTTAAATGTGTAGTAACAAAACTATCTCTTCTTAAAATACATAAATTATTATACCACAGTGAAAAACATTGTTGGCATTAAAATATAAATTTTAATAATGACATCATGAACAGAATTAATTTTGATTTTGTTCTAGAATATTTAACAGGCAACCTCAAATTAGTTTCACTGCTAATATTAAACACACCAGTAACAGTTATTATTATTATCACTGTTATTATTTCGACAAACAGGTTTATGCTGTTAAATAGTACACCTGTTAAAGTACTGCTGCAAAAGTAATGATCAGCTCCAGATGGAATAATTTATATGCCTGAGCTGTTTATATTTCCAAAGCCTTTATTTTAGATTTCAGATTGGATTTTGTTTTTTTGGGGGGGTATTTTGCTTCCTACTGCCTTGACTGAAATTTCTAATTCCCCTAAGGTGAACAGTGAAAAATGAGTAATTTAAGCATATAAATATATTTGAAACCATGCAATACAGAATTTACATAATTTGGAACAACAAATACAGTGAGTTTACATAGTACATGTATTTCAGACGTTCTCTGGGTCAGGATCATTTTCATTAAATTTTGCGAGTTTTCCTTTGAGTTGTTTGCCATCACACTGAAATGTTTCTTAAAGAAGTACATTAGCTATATGAAATAGAAACTTTAAAACCTAAGGGCACAATTGTTTTTTTAAAAAATATAGCCACATTACAAATACGTTGCGAAAGGTTTTTGCAGCCAGCTGTGAATTTTGATTAATCGTGTCCTGGTTAAGAACGTAAGCGGGCTGAATTTAGCCTTGCCTTTGGAGGTGACCAAGCATTTTCAACAACTGCTACCCTGGTAGAGTGTAAGCATTCAGCATTGCTCGCTCTCCCTGATTCAAATCCATCTGTTGCTTGTCGAATAGAAAACTCTTGCTTTGTAGAGATCCTGATGAGCCTCAGTCTAACAAACACCATCCATGGAGCTGGCATGCATTTTTATTAGCTGAGCTCCTTCACGTTCCCAGCAGCCTTAGCAGCCCCCAATGGAGTAACATGAGGAATACAGTCTCCCAAGTGAATTCCCTGGCTGGAGAAGTGAGGTAGCTGGCAGATGATGAGATATCTGCTGGAACCCGTATGGATTTATTCAATTTGAAACAATAACCTGAGATTCTGACTAAGGTCTATAAGGAGAAGGGAAATCTATCTGGGATAAGCAACAACATTCTTCAGATTTAAAAATTTTAACTTGTTCACTACATTGTAAAAGATTACCATTTTTTTGGCAGCACAACTATTTTATGCAAGTAACTAAGTAGACTGCACACAAAAGCAACACCTGCTTTTTGATTATATGCAGATTGGATGACTCTGTCCTTCAGATACTGCAAAAGCTTTGCTAAATTGTAATTCATATCTTACAGAATAAAATAAAAATATAAGCTGGCATTGGAACCTCCTTGAGAAACAACCTAATTTGAAAGAAACAAAGACCTTTTTAATTTTGGTCCATGGATTTGATTGTGCAGAGAATCCTCAAAAAGTATCTTTTTTCAATCTTCTGATATGGCTCCAGAAAACAGAAGTTGTGTTGATGTCACAATTCAGCAGTAAATATCCTCTGTTACATGTAACACCAGGGAATTATCTTGGATAAAATACAGGTAGAACACCACAGAAAATGTGAGCCATATCAAAATGAAGTTTCAGTACTGCCCAGATCTAATTTGAGTTCCAACATCCTTATGCTTCACCTACATCTGTAACTCCAGTCGTGCTCATTTCAGGAACAGCATCTGTTAGAGAATATGTAAAAGCTTTATGCAATCAATAAAATAAACATCAACACTTTTGTGAGGAAGGTAAGCATTATCCTTTTCTTTGATGAGGAAATGAAACCCAAAGTGTTTTAAATCATTTGACATTCACAATATCACCTGCAGCTGAGGACAAGCCTTAGCTGCAATAGTTTTTCCTCCCTAAGGGAACAAAGTCATTTACTGCTAGGGAAAATGTGAGAACTTCATGTGGACGACCATTGCAGAATATTAATTTTTAGGTAATCAGTACAACCAAAATATACATGCCTCGTATGCAGATCTTCCTGACGTGATCCCAGCTTCTTTCACCATTGGTGTTCTTCCATCTCTTTTACCCAACAAAACTGTCTCAGTTCCATCTGCTGTTTCCACTACTTTTGAATGCTTTCAGATGCAGCCCACTTTCCCCTACCCCAGGTAGAAAGATAAATGCAAATCTCTCCTGAAGGTCACACTTAGGTATCTGGTTCTGAGACATCCATGCATGAACTGCAAGGACACCTCCTGCCAGTCCTGCACTAAAAGTTGTGTTAGGAAATGACACTGTAGACAGCGTAGGTTGCAATGGGTTGAGAACACAGCCACACACATTTGCTTCTGGAGAAAAGAGGAACATAGTGAATAGTTCTTCCAGCTTCCAGAAACAATGCTTCTCTTACACTTTCCTGTTCTGTTGGGAGGCTTAAGCCCTTGAAACAGATCTGTGCCTAAAATACAAAAAAGTGGTTTTTTTGAACTTCTTCATGCCCAAAATACAAAAAAGTAGATTTCTTTTTGAACTTCTTCATGGGGGAAAAAAAAGCCAGATTTCATGTGGAGTAAGAATGACAAAATACACCCTCATATTGCAGACTGTAAGGAGAAGAAAAAGGAGATAAATTTATAGTCACATGTGGACTACTATAATCTCTATCACAGAGGCTACAGTGCCTAGTCTGATATCAGGAAATGGTTAGCAGGTGCCTGTCATCTTTCTGGATGACCACTCGGAATTAATTCTCCTGTTCCCTGGGAGGAAAGTTGCTTCTCCAACGACACTGACACTGGCTCTGTGTTGCTAGCTTTCCAAAAGTCTTTCCTGGATGTACAGTAGCACATTTTATTTTACATCATTTTTTCAGGTACATATACAGCATAGAAATGCTGTAACCTGACTTACCAGAAGGAGCTCTCTTTTCTATCACATCAGATTCAGTTCTTCATGGCCTATCAGCATTCTGGAGTGGAATTAGGTTTCTGACAGTAAAAGATTGTTATACAGTTCCTTTTCCTCTTTATTAGTTCACTTCATGCTTTGCTATTTTAATTACCTTGCTGTAAACCACACACTAAATTGGGTCAGATTTATAGCTAGAAGGAAGGGTAGAACTGATGAGAAAGCAGAAGCTGAATCACTCCTCCCACCTCTGCCTTTAGCATCACATGAAGTTTTGTGTGCATTTGCAGATATGCTACTGCATATGTCTCACTCTACTTGGATTTAGTTGTGAGTTACCTATGAGACCGTTTGGGTTCAAGTATTCAACAGATCAAGGATGAAAGGACGGGACAGAAAATAAGAATCTTTGATATAGCTCCACCAAATTTATTAGGTAACCTCATCAGCTTTCAAAAATAACCAAGAGATATAATTCTGTTTTTCAAGAGAGTTTCTCTGTAATCTTGGCTATATCATTTAGTCACATATCTTTTAAGTCTCCACTAAGGCAGTCTCAGAGATAAGCATTTTTTTCTCAATAATCTGACTGTTTACATGAGAAATTAACAATTACAGAACTTCTTCCCTCGTACAGTCATGGGGGAGTGGAGACCCACAGACAAGGGGGATAAAGCACAGTATCACAAAAAAAATTAAGAGACATAAATGCTGTTTTGATGGATAAAATAATTCTTTTTTTCTGTTCCAATCATGGTTACTACTAATAATATGCTACTGGTAGAAGATGATAATGGTCTAATTAGCACTTGCCTCTGATATCATCTTTTGACTCAGCATTGAGAATAACATAGTATCAGAAGTTTCAGAAAGAAGTATAATATTCATTTATTTGTGCTGTTAGGAGAAAAAAACTAGGAAATAAAACAATTTTTAATTCCTCATCTTTACAACTTGTCTTTACACAATATTGTTGGAAAAATCAAAAAGTACACTACTTAAGTTTTATCTTTTCTTTTCCTTTTTATTTTTTAAAACTAACTCTTCTTAAAGCACTGGAAAGCAAAGGCAATTTCCTTTGCACTCATGTATAAATGACAGCATCCTGTAGTCACAGAGAAAGTGCTATGCTCTTTTACTCAAAGATCTCTGTTATACACACTAATCCAGGGTCTGCTTTGGATAGCTCTAAGCCTTTTCTTTAGCTACAAAATACATCATGGGCATTTTATGAAATAAATAATCTTTCTTACGTAAGAAAAAAAAAGTAAGTGCATTTTGTATCTGAAGCACATTTTTCAGTCCTTAAGATATATTAAATACTACATTCTAAACTGCACACATACTATGAGTCAAGTAGATTTTCTGTTTAGATTTTATTGACATTGAATACAACTTTTACATGCAGTTAATAATGGTTTATACCAGCAGGCTTGAGCTCAGGCCACTAAATGGTCAGAATATCAACCAGGAACAATAGTTAGCAACTATATTATGATGCCAACATTTATTTTTATTCATTATTCTCTATATCACTTTATGTTATATGTTAATTTGGCTTTTGTTCCTTTTCTTTTGAATAGTTAGACTCCTTTTTCCAAACTCCAGTGAAATCTGACATGTAGTTTTACCTCAATTTGCAGAAAATTGTCTGAGGCTGTTTAAATTTCAAGACTTATCTTTTTCAGTCCATATTAAATTACACAGTACCTTGAGTACATAGATTAGTAGGTGATTAAGGGAAGATAAGGAATACAACACTGCAAGTGATTTCCTGGATCATTACTTCCAGAGTTCTGTTATCATTGGCAGAGCTGCTCAACAAATAAAATTGATTATCATACATATATCACATATACTTATGATTGTCCAACCATTAAACTTAATTAAACTAAAAGAAAAAAGTTCTGAAGTTAGACTTGCAAATACAAAGGCTGAAATTTTCAAATGAATGCTGTCTACTAAAGTTACCAGGAATTTTTCATTGACTTTGGAGGGATTAGGATCTGATCCTAAATTAGTTGAAATTTTCTAATCAGCAGTTAAGAGACTGCCCTGGCTGTTGAAAATCCTTGGTAATTTTCCATCCTGTGGAAAGCTATAAAGCCAACATCTTATCAGGGTCTTCAATACAGCCTTACTCAGAACATGACCTATAAGATGGGCCTTCAAGACAGAAAAATTAAGGAATCAAGCTATGATTGAGAAGAACTATTTCCCAATACAAAAAAAACTGTATTGGGAAATAGTTCTTCTTAATCATAGCTTGCATTCTTAAATCATAGCTATTTGTTCTTCTAATTTCAAAAATTTTGGCTGTGTTTTTTAATAAAGTTTCCATATACCTTTCATTGCTTCTATGAGCAGAGTAACAAACGTGAAGATATGTTCTGAGCCCAGAAATGTTAGGTAACCAGCTTGCATTAGCATACATGCTGTTGAGCCTCTCATTTCAAACTACAGAATTAAGCTTTTTCTCTTGCACATAATCTTTTATTGAATCACATGAGGTGCAAGAACACCAATTACAGTGGGAGGTCAGATATTTGAATCAATGGCAGCCATAGTCCTGCAGCCTTTTGTGAAACAGTATGAGGGCTATCTGCAGAAAATAAGTTTACATTCCCTTTGTGACTTCTCTGTCCTGCCTATGAATTTCAAAGGAAAGTTTATCTTTTTAATTTTATTCTCAGAAATAGGTCATAGTGACTTCTAGAAGGCTTAGCATTAAGAAATCACTTTTCCTTTAGGAGATACAAATCTTAATGAAGAGAGCCAAAAATGTCTTACTCTTTAGAATAGGTTTATTACTGATTTATCAGTTCATTATCCTCCTAATTTCCCCCATTTATAAATCTGGAAAATCTGATTAACTCTTGGACTATCCTCATGTCATTGTCTACGCTATATTACATTAAATCCTCTGATGACTTACTAAGATCATTTTCCTAGCTTTCCTGAACCCTACAGATATTTTACATGCTCTGAGGAAAAAAAGAATACTGTAGTATAGACTCAAGGCAACCCCCCAACCTCTCCCTGCCCCCCCCCCCAAAAAAAACTATTTGACACCATAGAACAAATCACTTTAACATCTTTAAAAATTCACTTTAAATAACAACTACCATGATACGTTCCTAGAAACGTTCATACTCTGGGCCTAAACCTCCACAGTAAATTGTCATTAATGTCTAGCTAACGCAAGTGTTGTTAGAAGCTCTCAAATGCTATTTGTTCCTCTAATTTCACATCCTGTTTGATATCCCTCTTTTAGGAGCAGGAGAAGGGGAGGGGAAAAAAGAGATAAATTTGTTTCAAAGGGTGAAAATCCATAGCTTTATTCCATGCCACTACTTGTTAAAACAAAACCCATTCTTCTAAGAGAAAAAAAAGAGAGCTACAATTCCTTGGAGATTCAATACAAATACATTTTAAGAATTCTCCATCATAAACAAAAATACATATTAGTAGCATACTCTTCACACTTCAGAATTATATCTAGTTTTTCAGCCCAAGAATTTAAGCTGCTACATTAGGTCTAAACAGCATAAGAAATTAAAGTCTTCTCAATTTATTTAGTTTCACTTCAGGGATGGTAAAGTGCCTTTCCAGCTTTTCCATTTTCACCAGTCTAAATAATTAATTGTTTTAAATGCTATTTACATTTTTTGATGAAAAGCAATACTTAAAATTTCATAAATAATAAGCATGCATAATTTGTGTTTCAATTACTTAATTTACAATCTCTCTGGATGCTATTTAATGTGTTGCTAATGTATTTTTGGCCTATGATTTCTAAATGGATGGCTTTCTAATGTATACTTCTTTTTCCACTGGAAGTACCTTTTTCAAGCTTTTCTGTATCTTATAGGTACTAAGAAAAAAACCCAAATCCTTCAGTTACTTCAATGTACTCACCACAAATATTTTATATTTCATGGTTTATGGCTAAGCTACTTTTTAAAAATGCAATTATAGTCATACTCCCCTCTTCATCACTTTATCTTACATTTAAGATTTGCTCTAAATTAATTTTCTTCCATTTTCATTTGTTAGAATTACATTAAATGTTCCAACCGGGATGGAGATTAGGAAGAAAACTGAAATTTTGTTACAATGAATCCAGTATATTCTACTTATATTGAGGGGTCACAGTTAAAAATGGGAGACATTATTACAGGCACCTGACCTTGCTTAGGGAATCCATCAAATGGGAACTATTATAAGATCTCATAGGTTCTCTACTGCTAGAGTATCTGGAAGAAACAACCCCTGAACACCCTCCCTCCATCTTAACCTGCAGAACTTGCCTCCTCTCCCCCTCTTCTTCTTTTTTTAAATTACTAATTGCTAAGACTGATGTTAGCGTGGAAACAGTGAACGTTTATTAGAAATCAGCCTGGAGTCTCCAGCGACCGGGTAGATGAACATTTACAGTGAAAATACCATTGTATAATTTTAACTGAGGGCCTTTGGCAACTAGCTCTTAATTGCTCTGCTCTGTCTGACTCTTTAGTGAACAGTGTTTCCAAGTAATTCTCTCCATTTAAAATAAATGTAATTGTTAACAAAGCTGTATCTGACCAGCACAATGAATGATTCAGTGATTAGTGACTAGGATTTCACTTAGGCACCGATTCATATTGGAAGCTCAAGCTAACAAAATCATTCTGCTTACACTGCTCACTACAAGGATCAAGCATAGATTATGGGAATTGATTTAGCTTCTGCCAGACAAAACTAAGAAAAGTTCTTTTACTGATGTAATTTACCATCATCAGATCAGAAATCAAATATCGTACAATGTTTTATTTTTGAGATGAAATATCAGTCTGCTCTAATAATGCTTCTCAAAGAAATATATTTTTGTGACAGAGTTACCTAAAATCTAAGTATGAGGAGGAGTTCCATAATCCCGGCAACCCTTCCTTCAAATCACTCTTTTGTTGTCTTCTATGTTATGTAGAGAGTCTGTGAAAAATGTATAACAACAGAAACATCACACGTCATAAAAGACTCTTGTACCATTAACATGTCTCATTCTGTTTAATTTTTAAGACTATGTATCATTGTGTAAGCCTGAACCTTGATATACCTTGTAATAATTCTACTTCCAGTGGAGACACTGGGAATTATGCACACTTCAGGATGGAAATAGTTTCTGTTTTTACAGATTTGAAAATGGAATACAATCTATATTTTAATTATTTATTAATGGTAGGCAAAGCGAGGTCCATGGCAAAGCGAGCTCCATTTTCACAAATTAGAACGAATTATTAAAAACAAAATCCCAAATCAGTCTAATATTAATATAAGTTAACCTTCAAAATAAACCATGTCCTGTTGTTTCTTATCAGACCAGCACCATAATTCCATTGACTGCATTCCTTATCCTTGAAGATTAAAAAAAAAAAAAGTTTTTCAGTTTTTTTAAAAATTTTGGAAGCTCCTATCTCATCGATATCTTGTAGATATCAACAGCACATCCTTCACTTATGTGAGACATCAGAATTATACCAAGCTGAGAGGGTTTACTGATTTTTTCCCCCTATTTTTTATCCATTAAAAGTATCAAAATATTGAGAAGTCTAAAGAAGGAAGTTGTTCAATGATGTATTTTGGAAAGTACCACAATCTCAATCTGAACCATCCCAGTGGAATATAAGATATTAATGTCAACAACGACAACAACAATTAAAAAATATATATATCTATACTTTGATTTCTCAATTTAGCAAGCAAGGCTATGCACAAGAACATATGGTCCACAACTGTAACATAACAGTGATCTATGTAAAGACATGAATTAAAAATATTTGTGAACTAATAAGATAGAGAAGGCTAACTAGAAGAGAATGCATATTCAGCCTGTTCTTCTGGGCTTTTACTTAAATACTATCTCAGGAATTTGTAGCTATTCATATTTGATGAGCATTCCAGAAAATATTAAAGAAGATGTTACTTTCTACTGAAATTATCCAACTGAGTATCCTTTTCACTTCTTACAAGGGTTAACAATTTACATGTTAACCCTTGAGCCTGACGTTGCACTCAGAAGTGGAATCAATTTATTGTAGTTCAATGATATACAAAAGACTACTAATAAAACAATGTTTTTCTAAGGCCATCTGGGTCTCTCTACCAGAATGTCTGTTCATGTCAGTCCATATCAGGCCCTGAAGTTATTTCTCTCTTTTGTATTTAGAATAAAGAAAATCTACAGATATGCGTAGCTCAGTTGTTCACAGTAGAAAAATAGTATGCCAATTAAATAAGGAAAGAACTAACACATCGCAGACTCTGATTTAGAAAATGTTCGTATTTTCAAGTATTTTGCAGGATCTGTTGTTCCAGGCTACTCAATTTCCCTGTAACTCATTCATAGCTTTTTGTAGTTTTCATGATTCAAATACAATATGTAAAATTGTATGTAATCATATGAACTTGTAGGACAATTATTTGGCAGCTGGTATACTAAGTTCTCCATTTTACACTTTTTATGAGCACAAAAGCAGTAACACAAGGGTTAAAAGAATATCTTCTAACAAGGATTCATAGAGATACAATTGTATATTGTTCTGCCATAAACACAGAGTTGCAGACCTCTTACTCAGTAGGAAGCAACTGCACAGTCAAGCTTTTCACCCATCTGCATTACTTCATCACCCTTTGGTCAGCATTTAGTAGCAGAGCTGAAAATAAATTTCTTAGGACTATATGAAGGTGGTAGATAGCATGAAGTAAAGAATATCTCACCTTTACTTTGGAGCTGTATTTACTACAAAATTGTTGAGTTTTGTTTTGGTTACATAGGGCCAAATGGATAAGACTACTCTGACTTTTGACTTCCATCCATGGCTGCTGTGAATGATGGTTACATGGAAGGTAAACAATCGCATATACATACTTGGTATGGAAACCTCCTAGCTTTTTGCCTCTATCTCAAGGGGAGATACAAAGCACAGCCACATATCTGATATCAATCCCACTAGATGTTTAACAGCTTCTTAGGGACCTAGTTAATTCTGGGTCCCTAAACAGACATTGCATTGTCTTACAGAAGGTGCCTAACGACAAATGACTTATAAATAACATGTACTTACCATGCAACAGAAAGTCATATAGGAACTCCTGAGCTAATGCTGAGCTGAATTAAACACTCACCCTTTACAAAAAAGCAGTGTTTGGGGTAGGCTACACTGTCTACGTGTTGCTTAACTCAAGAAAGATTGTGAACACACTGACAAGGAATTCTCCCTGAAGTCTTCTAAATATTGCTAGAATTTATTTGCAACTATGAGTACAGTTTGCATTCAATACATTTCTATTTCAGCACAAAATTACATCAGATAGACATGGTTCCTTATTTGGAAGGATCTGAATTCTAGTTTAGACAGACTGCTTGGGAGGTAAATAAATGGATGCGGGAATCAGGCACAAGACCTGAAATACATACCAAGAAGTCATATTTACATAGCTGTCAAATTATGCAACTTATACCAACAGTTGGGCAGGTAGTTCTTGAAACCATGAGTTTAAACAAAACATACTTGTGTTACCTGTCACACTGATATCCGCACCTGAACAGATGTGCTTTAAAAATATCAGGTATCTCACACACGTGGGGGACATTAATGTGCAAAGCAAGTTCCAAACTAGTGAATAATAAATTTAAATACACAGTTCTCTAAGTAAAACAAAATACAAATCACTGCCTCCATAATTGCAAATAACTGCATAACTGCAAAACCACAATAAATAAAATCATTCCCTACTTTCACTGTTCTACAGTCCCTGATATAACTGAGCATAGTGGACATTTTACATTGTCACACACAATTTTCGAGTATTTATAACACTGTAAATCTGTTAGCCTTATTTCGAATATTAAGGTAAACTAGTTCTCAGAGAAAACATGACACTGGAAAAAGTTCAAGTTTTATCTGTATATATTCTAAGAGGATTAGGTTCTATTCCTTACAAAAATGAAGTGAAAAAACTCCCTCCTTCACAACAATACTGACATTATTCAACAAAATGCAGGTAGACTTCCCCTAGCTGCTTAGAGGTAGACACCCTTCAGTCAAGACCCACAGTTCAAATTCGTCTCTCAAAGGAGAGCTTTATAGAGGTAAGAAGAAACTGGAAAGGGTAGAATTCAAGTAACAGTCAAGGCATCCATAACATTTACCTGCTAGCTAGTGCCGAAATAATTGTTCAGAGAAAAATCCTGTCACTGTGTGTTGATTGTGAATTTTCCACATAAAGGATTTTTCAAATTCAGAATTTCAAGTGAATCCCTATCATCCCTGAAAATGTATCTTCCTTCTCCCATCTTTTACCCTGACTTTATCGCCCATACTTTCCAGTTGTGACTGCAACTCAGCAGATTAATTCAACCAACAGTTAAACCCTATTAAAACAAATGGGACTTAAGTATATCCTTAGGTAAAGCTGTGGAATAGGAATTCTGCTGAATAGGAAGGTTTTGCTTGTTTGGGACACCTTCTGATACAAGACAAGTGACCACCACAAGCTAAACACTTCAATCTTGATTATTTCAGTTTATGAATTATGATGCAACTTCCCAGCTACAAAGACAGTAATCCGTGACTGCATACTAGTTGTGAGTCTTCAAGTATAAAACATTCAGCAAGTGGATACAGCACAGATTATTCTTCTTGACCATTAGTGCAAGACTGGTCAAGCGACTTTGTTGTTGTTCTTGTTGCTGTTGAAAACCCGTTTCACTGTAGCAGAGTTCCACTGCTCTGTACTTCCAGTCATATAAAAGAAAATTAAATGAAGCTGTAAGAAGACCCTCCATATCAACTGAAGAACTGAAACAAAAAGAGGTAAAGTGAAATATTACTGCATTTCTTCCTTGCTCAGGACCTGGGGATATCGTATCTAACTATACTAGACAGGATTATAAATCATGCTGTAGAGATTAACTAACTCTCACCAATCATTCACTGCTTTAGAGCATTTGTCTTCCTATGGATAACATTCCATAAGTAACAAGACTTACTGGGATATACATATATTAAAAAGAAAAATGCATTAATGCATAGACTAAGGTGAATGTTCACTTTTACACATAATGACATTAATGCTGCAAAATCCATATCAGTCTAGTGTACATCTAAAATTCTATTACTACATTATTGATTATTCACTTGAACTTTAAATTTAGTTGAGAAGGAGCTGAATGATTCAAGTACTTTATCAACTTATTCTAGAATACCCTGCCTGTCAAAATGAAGGGATTGGAAGGTATTCTTTACTTAAGCAGTAGAAATTCTTTCTCGTGCAGTTGCCCTTGAAAGTACCATATACAGTGCAATTTTCGTTGTACTTAGCAAAGCAAAGTTATTGCAAGAAACACTGAGTAACATTTCAGATATTTCATGCATCTTTGATATATATGCTTTACTGTGGTTAACTATATAATTATTAGTTTTATTTTAAAACTACAATACATACTGATGAAAGCCAAAATTTTCTAGTATGCTAATAGAAAAAACCATATATCCATACTTACTAAAACTGAATACTCCTGTGAGATAAGTGTATACACAAAGCATAAACTAACAAGGGTCAAGTTGTTCTGTCCACTTTATTCTAACACATCTGCTGAAAATCTCAGTCATAGAAGGTATTTCTCTTCAGTACCACTTCTTATCTGGCAATTCCTCTATCTAATAAACAAAACGTGTTTTGCTAAAGGCAATTCTTCGTCCTTAATGTGCCATTGACCAGCTCTGATTGAACCGATCTGGCAGGAGGGCCCAGTAAGAATTTCCATAAGACGTGATGTAGGGTTTTATAGCGTCAGCCCAAAGTAATCAAGTACAGGAGAGTTCTTTGTACGGTCTAACCATGTTACACACTTCTTGTTTTCACAAGAATAATTTTAGGCAGTTATTCATGGCAGTAATCATGTTCTGAAGGAATGCTAGAAATTATATTTTTATTGCAAAGTGTAATTATTTACTAATTTTACTTGTGGCTGTCTTTGGAAAGAACAGCACAAAGCTCTTTTGGCTTAAAGCTCCATGAGCATCACATCAACAACACAGCTGTACACAACTCAACATGACAAACATTTAGCAGATCCTGGAGGACAAGAAAATATTTCTCATAACCTTAATTCCCTATTCAGGAAAGTATGATTGTACAAATTGATTTTAATAAGGTTCAGATTTGGCCTGACATGATTCTTCATACAAGAAGGACTTTTACGAATGACTTCTCCCAGAACTTCCTTGACTGAGAACCTGACAGAAAAAAAATAAAAACCAAAGAAGAAAAGGCATCACTTCTAATACCGTGACATCATGTTGAGAATAGAAACAACAGAATGTGATTTTAGGAACACTGTTGAGGATTTAAAAAAACAAAACAAAAAACAAAAAACAACTAAACCTATCAGTGACATAACATCAACCTCTTTCCTCTCATGTGTAAAAGAAAAATACCGGCCAAGGGAGTCTAACCACTTTTCTTGGGAATCATCATCCTCCATTAACTTGGTATTCTGTCCTGTTAGGCGAAACTGTCTTAGTTTTTGAGTAAACTGCTGAAACTGCAATTTTTGAAAATTGTTTATTAAGTCTTCACATCATTCCTAAGCCTACATACAGTAGAAAACATACCAATCTGCAACTATTACATCTACACAAAGATAAGTCTCTAACGTGCACATGTGCAGGTACACGTGTGCAAGTGCTTGTGTGCAAATACAGCTTCAGCCTTCTGACATGCTAATGTACAAGTAAGAAGGCTGTAACACAAATTTAAAATGTTAATTTCATTTTTGATGCTGATCACCTTCAGATGCATTTCTAATTAAAGCTGTCCAAATATTTCACTATCTTAGCATAGAAAAGGTTTCGGTCAGTTGAACAGAAAGCATTTTTGTTGCCTTGCCTAAATCTCCCCATCCCATCCCATCTCACTCCAAAGGGTGTTTAAGATCAAATGATGCTGCATTTGGATTGAAAGAATTTTTCTGTTTACACTTATGTCACTGAAAGAAAACCTAACAAAGCATTTCAACATTTTACAAAGTGTTTGGGTAAAGCTTTTTCAATTTTGTTGCTAAAACACATACAGCAACTTAAAGTAAATTTTATGAAAAGTTTTGGTTTAAAAAAACCCTGCACTTATGTTGTAATTGAAGTTATTTGCTGGAAAAGATATCATTCTACTTAATTTTGAATAGATCAACCTCCATTTGCTTAGAAAGCTTCCTTTACTGCAATGTGATAACCATTCTGATAATCAACTCCCTTAAAGGAATCGCACCTTGTAACCTACAGGGAGAGAGGATTTATTACTTTGACTTCTAGCAGTAACTGTTTTGCATGTACTTGTTTTAAGGACCACACCACCCTGCATCGCCTTTTCAGTGAGTCGCAACCAAGACTGTTCAAAGACATGGTTACCTTCAACAGCCTTAGAGCTTCAATCTCAATAGTTTAGCTTGATCTATTTAGGACCCACTGTTCCCATCCCCCATCCCCCCGCCAGATTTTCTACTGAATTACATGAAGAGATTTTAACTAATCTTTGGGATGAAGCAGATACAGTGCTTTTTTATTTATAACAAAACTTGATGAAAGTGTGTCTAGACATTGCTTTGATTGTATCAGATATATGCTCATTATTTTACTTTCAATGTAGGATTTCATTCTCCTTTCCATCACAGCACTGAGTATCAAAAATAACTTTGAATAAAAATAAATAAATAAATAAACCCCCCACACACACTGCAAACAAGGAAGCTTAGAAGCATTGTCAGTGTTGGTATTTAGCACCTTTGCAATTTGGCACCAGCAATCATCTTCACAGGCAATACCCCGGCTCCCACAGACATACACAAAAAACAAGGAGAGCCTGTACCTGAAAACCAAAGCCAATCAACTCAATCTATTAGCTATGGCTATTTAAATTAAAGAAAACTAGATTTCACAAGGATTTTGGAACTGGCTACTGCATCACAGCAAGATAGGAGTCTCAGTATTTCACTAGCACAGAGAAACAAGAAAGAAGCCACAGTGCTGAGAAACAGAATAATTTCATGATTTGTGTCACTAATTACCTCTCTACCATCTCTCACAGAAATGAAACTCTAAATTGTGCTTCTGTACTGTTAGATACAGTTTTCATTTTTCTCTCACTTACTGTATTTTATTTTTTTTCTCTCAGCAGAAATCAGTTTATGTTAAACAAAAAATTTTATATTAAAGTCAGGAAAAGTGAAAGAGGAAGGGAAACAAAAGAGTAACTGAAAATAAATACAAACGTGATTCACTGTTGATCTAGCATGATGACTCATATAATTTAACATTTTTAGCTTAGAAATGAAAACAAATGTCTTTTCTCACACAAAGGAAGAGCATAAAGGTCTTCTATAACTTTTCTGAGGTACAACCAATACCGTAAGGAACGGCCTAACTTACTTTTTAATTATTCCAGCTACATAACAGAGTAAGTCCACTGATTTCAAACATAAGATGACTAAAGTGCAGTCTTTATATAAATATATATATAAAATATATATACACACACACCATTTTTTTCTACCTAACTAGTCTACCCTGAAGGCCTTTACAAAAATTACTTTGTACCTGTAGCCAAAACGAAAGAGACTAAAGTCTTATATTGCTAATTTTTGCATAGATATTATGACAAAACATTCTGGTTCTTTCTTCTTTATGTAGCCTTGATAAAACAGAGAGAATTTAATCTGTTGCATTTGTTAATAGTTGCAAATGTATATTGCATGACAGGCTCTTCTGATATTAAAATCAGAGGGGAGTCCTCCACTGAATTTCAAAATAGGTCTTGACAGGGTTTTGGGGGGAAGAAATATTGTTGCCTTCAAGTTCCCATATCTATCTTCCCTTCTTTGATGATTACTATGTTGGACTGCAAATTCTTTGTATTTAAGGCCTCCAATTAAAAATCCTACACTTCACCAGGATTCGACATATTCCATGTTAACTCAGACCCGATTCTATACCCCGCTCTCTATTTCTAAATTGCACAATGAAAAATTGCCAGAATCTGTTTTCCTGTTTGGTTATGGCTCAGCGTTCAGCATTTCAGGAAGAAATTTGCAGTGGTGGAACATTTTTTGAGAAGCATCTCTTGTGGAGAGATATTTGTCTAGACGGCAGCCGCTGATGATCTATGCAGTCAGGGATGTCAGACAGAGAAATCTTTTCAAGTCATATTTTAGGAACTTCCCATTGATACTAACAAGAATTATCTGTTGAAAAACCTCAAAGATAATGAAGAAGTAAAATGTTTGTATCCCACAGACAGATATCATTCTGACTTGAATTTCCATAACTGATTCTGAAGATGCTCGATTTTAATTTAATGTATATTGGCTGTTCTGAACAAAATTATGACATTCTTCAACTCTTGCCAATGCTTATCATTCAGTGCTGAGAATCAGAGCCTGCAAACCATCTCTTTAATGCATTTTGCTTGATGCCTGTTAAGTAGTAGTCAGTTTACAACTTATTTATGGAAATATGTGTATATCCAATTATGTGTTTGTCTATACATACTATTCTTTCTCCATGTAGATCTAGAAAACAGATATTGTATATAGATTATATATGGATGTACATGCAAACACCTAAAATATGAAAAAAGGAGAAAATCTATTTCACATACTAGGGCCTGAAGACAGAGGGGAGGGAATTATCTGAATATAACTGCAAATTCCATTTGCTGCCAATTTGTCTAATAGGCTGACTTTAACTAAATCTATAACAGAAGCAAACTTTTGTTATGAAGAAGAAAAATATGGGAGTCTTCCATACACATGACAGGATAACAAATATTGTAAACAATGGACCTTGGTTAGCCTGACTTTTTCCTGCTCAGAATCATGACCTTGGAGTTAGAGCTTCCAAAAAGGAGACATTATTATGCAGTGTGATCCTGAGCAAGTCTAAATCTTTATTCTATATATTCCTTTAATGTATTTTGTTTCATAAAGAATACAACTTGGTAAGACTAGAGAAGCTATTTACTGCTGTTAGTGCTGCTGAGTACAAGGCCAAAAATGTCTTCCTGCGGAGGATGCTAGCCTGTGCAAATATATGGACTAAGGTTATTGCTGCTGTTGTGCTGCAATGATAAATCTGTGGGTTTTTTTTTTTTTTTAAGTATTTGTATAAACAAGTTTACACAGCTTGAGAATTATCATTTGCTAGGAAATTAAATCTCTCCAGCTCTTCCATCTTACTTTCATACTCGTCAGGTCTTCCTATCAGCCTCCTTCCACCTTTCGAAGCACTGCTAATTCATATTAAAGTCAAGCCTATGTTTATGTTACAGAAGGTTTCTGTCTGCTATGATTAGAGGAAATATATTTAATAAATGCATCATCTAGGATTTTGTTTGTTCTTTACATTAAATATTGTCTAATAGAAGGAGACATAAAATGTTATCTGCAAGAAGTGTTGTTAAAATGTTTTATAAAGCTAATTATTTTAGTCACTTCATAAGTTTAAACACAATAGCCAAATAATTACAGAACAACTCATTTTTACATTGCTATATAGTTTTTAGCCAACTAATCACAGGGTAGGAGAAACGTGATTAATGTTATGTCAAATAAAATACTGAGTTTATAAGGTGTGGGAAATTCAGAATTCTACAGCCTACTTCTGTTATTTTCTTACACTTAGAAATGAGGCTGAATTTGTTTTTTTTTTTTTTAATATATCAACTGACAGTTTATTATTAATAAAAGAAAAGAATGTGCTCTTCAGCACTGCAGAGGAGAGAATAAATTCATGTGGGTCAACAAACCAAGAAAACTATAATCTTATTTTCTTCTAAACTAATATTAAACTAAGAGAAAAAAGTACTGTGAGAAGTTAGTTATGAACAAAATAAATCTGGTAGCCAATGACACAGTTTAACAATAGACCCATTGAAAAATTCTGATCAGGAATAAGACAAGTTTTTCAACAGATTTTGAATGTTTCCTTGAACAAAAAGAACAAAGTCCCTAAACAGGGACAATCCAGGGTTTATAGCTTTGTTTACAGCTCTATGAACTGATTTAGACAGAAAACTGCAATCTATATGAATATAGAAATGAATCTGAGACTAATGATTTCTGACACTTTGGAGATAACAGAGTAATCATTTTCACTTTGGAAAAAACAAAACAAAACAAGAAGTGAACCACAGTTCAACTTCTGAAGGTCAAAACTGTTCAGATAACTACATAGGCTCAGAAACTTAGCCCAGGATTGACAACAGTAGTGCTTCTTCTAGAGAGACCATTTTAAAATCATGATACAATCTCATATTGAGAGAAAGACTTACCTCGCGCACTAACTCCAGACCAACAACAAGCACAGATACATTACACTCTTGTATTACTATTATTTGTTTTACAACAACAGGACATTTTCCTTTTCGAGAACACTTCAGATTACAGCTAAGTGGCTAAAACTGGAACATTGGCTTTTGGAAGATGCTGCATTTTACATAATAAGTGTTGGGTATGTCCTAAAAACCTCCAATCATTTTACAAAAGCTTGTATTGTTGGGAAGTATGATCAGGGCAGAGGAAGTATTGAATCAGAATAATTGAAATTTGTAAAAGTAACAGGTGTCCTGAAGAATGTTCTTGGTAACGTGTTTGGTCTTCTCGAAGTAGATGTTTGGCTACAATTTGGCACCAACAACTTAGGTTCAGAAACAAATTAAAAAAAAAAAAAGAAAGAGGGAAGGTTGAAATCAACACTTAATATAACCTTTTGAGTTTGGCTTATTTCTAAATCAAATTTGAAAGACGAACTCATATTCTGTAGGAATGAGGTCCACTACACAACCACATCCATCGCATTTCTTGCTTTGTTCACACCAAGACATTACTGGTTCAGTTATGCAGTGCAAAAACATCACAAAGAAATAGACTCAAACTAGAAGTCAGGCCAGGTGAAAAATTCTCAGCAATATTCCTAGAAGAAACTTCAAAGCTTACACCATTTACATGCAAATGCAGAATCCACCCTTTATAAAAACAGCTTCAATAACTGAAGGAATCCTTCCTATTCCTTAATGTGTTCTGAGCAGAGAACAAGTGATATTTCTTGTTTGTTTAGTACTCCACTCCTTACTTAGAATAGACCTAACTAGAGTTCCTGATACAGAGGGAATAGCTCATCAAATACAAATTGTATGTTCTCTATTCCTATTGTATATATGTTTCTATTTCTATAGATTCTGTCATTTTAAACTCTGGATACCATTTGCCCAGCAACTCTGCAATATCTGGTCAGGGTTATCAAGGTATGCTCACCTAGGGGAACAGTTAGATACAGGAAACTGAGGGATAGAGAATTTGCAACAAGCCATCACACCATATCACTGTCAGTTTCTTTCTTTCCACCATTATACTCTTTATTCTTCACAGATTTTAAGAATCCTATCTTTTGTACTTGAGTCTTCTTGTCCTTCTGGTTTGTTTTCAACTTGAAGGATCTCATTTTACAGTTTGCTGCCTTAAGATTTTTAAAAAGTAGTTGTGCCATTTAATTTATTGTAGTTGGCCAACATTTTGCAGTTGGCCAACCCACTTTCTATTGTCTTTTTTGACTTACTTGTTCAGAGACTGTTATTAAATCAGGCTAAAAGCAACCAGAGAATTCAGTTTTTTCAGTTTTCATTAACTCAACAAGAATCGTCTTTCCCTACTTACAGAATTTTTTCCAGCTTATTTAGCTTACTTGTGAATTCTGTTATGGGATTTGGAAGGTATCTGTATTGCTTGTGCACGTAACTAAACAATCACTTTGTATCACAAGCTGCCTACCCCCACATAGTTATTTCATGATAGAGCAGTGAATTAAATCTTCATTTTCCAGATGAAGGCCAATGCACTAAAATAATTTTCATACTGCTACTATGAGAGGAAAGGTAATGCATCCTAAAACCTGTCTGGCCCCAAACCCAAACCACAATACTAATGAAAGTGACATTGAAAAATAAAAATAAGGAATATTCCTCATGCTTTATTTGAAAACTGAATAAACAAGTAAAATCATTGAGCAAAAAAGTCCAGGTCAATATAAAGAAAAATCCCCCCCCCCCCCCCAAGAATAAAAACTTCAATGCAAGTTGAAGCCCAGAACTCTTAAATTCTAGGCAAAGGCCCATTCTTTACCCTGACCTTTCCATGTCCCTGGACACATCCCATTACTTCAAAGGCCAATGCGTTAATAGTAAGAAGAGAATAGAAACCTTCTCTCCAAGACTAGAGCTCTGGTATGATGGACTTGAGATCCAGTTTTGCTTCTACTTCAAACAAATCATGAATACTGTTAAACTTGAAATGTAGCTGTATTTCTGCAATGAAATGAGTAGCTTTTCTTTCAAACTCCAAACACTGAAAGTCCAAGCAATACGCATTTTACACAGTATTTTGAATCTGAAACATTTTGTGCATCTCCATTCTTTACCCTAGATACAGCCTAAAGCCCTGGAATTTTGCAGAAGGTCTAAAAGCATGTGATAGAAACATCACAACAACACTGAGGCCAAAACCTGGAGGAAGATCTGCACTTTTCAATTAAATAAAATTATTTTTAAAACATAATTTGATAAAATATATATGGAGGGGCCTATTCTTAACCCCAATATGCGATATTTAGATAAGAGGATGTAACTGAATTTCCTTAAAATTACTGAGGGACTTAGGGACCTGCTTAAATTATCTCTCTTGTCTAATTTGCCATTTGGACATGAGGAGCTGAATATGAATCTTCACAGAATTGGGGAGCTTACTGATGAAAGAAAAAGCCCTTAAGTGATGGCTTCCCTCTGGGAAACTATTCCACAGCCTAATGTATCCTCTTGTCAGAACGTTTTTCATGATATTTAGAATAGGTTCTTCTGTTCCTAATTTTATCATATTATTAATATATATATCTTAACGTACAACATTAAAATCACTTCTAGCCTTCTTGACTTTTACATAATTATATTCTTATGGACGCCCTTCTTATGTCAAAGCTAAGGTGTCCTTATTACACTGTTAAAAGTTGCCTTCATTCAATTTGTTCTCTTCCTTTTCCTTCCCCATTAATAATAAACTATTTCCTAGCATAGTCCTTCCATCCTATTTAATTTCTCATAATTTTTGTTTCAAGAAACAGAGGTGCTACTTCTCTCAGAGGTGATGGAACTTCTACACCCCCCCTCCATTTCAGCAAGCAGAGATGGAGCATGTCAGGTTTTCCAGAGGACTGCATAGGAACAGTCCCTTCCTTGGTGGCCCACACCACGAGGCTACGGATGTAGCAGTCCCCTCCCTTAAGACAGACCCTTCCCCTTCACCAGCTGCTACTGGGAGCTGATGGCTGCAAACATTAATAGGCAGATGGTGCCCATGGTGAGAAACACACCCCTAACACACTTCTCAGCTTTCTTTCTATAATTTTACAAACTTTTCTTATTTTGCTACACATACCAACCCCCCCAAGGCAAAAAAAAAAAAAAAAAAAAAAAAAAAAAAAAAAAAAAGACACAAAAGAACACACAGTCAAATAATAGAAACCGAAACAGCAGAAGAGTTCTGAGTACAGAAATGTTTTCTCATATATATTCCAACTGGTGCAATTTTGGTTGCTTACCTGAAAGGGATCGTGTGAGCTTATTTAATACTGTAAAATGCCTCAGTTTCCTTGTATGAACTGCACCAAAGTAGTGAAGTTTTTAATCAAATACTGATTTTATTTAAATATGGAGGGTAGCAAATAAAGAAACTCAAAGTCGTAATAATAATGGAAATACAAAGCAAATATATCATCATGCAAATTAAAATGCATTCCTGGAGTCCTTCCTTACATCACAGATTAGAATCTATGCCTTTCTTTTCAGGTGTGAAAAGCATATCAAAAGGCAATATACAAAGACAGCATACAAAGACACTACATGAAGAACACTGTTTAATCAGTGACAAAGAAATTCTAGTCACTTATGTATAAATATCTATCAAAAATTTATATTATTTGTCCAAAGACTCCTCATAAACTTGATTTCTTTGATCCCCATTTGAATTCCTTTATAACTTGTTAAAATAATGACTCTCCAATGCAGGCTTAAGGGAACTAAGAGGTCATCCCATAGTCAGCCTCACTTGGAAAACTTGATCCTAATAATGAAACCAGAAAATTTCTTGACTCTTCAAAAGAAATTAAGCCAAAGAAGTGTAATGGGAGCTTCTCACTGACCAATGTTGAGTCCCGCAATATCCTAAGTTGGATACTGCACCTAAGCAAAACCTGTCATATGAGGAGACATGCATACAAATCTAAACAAGGTAATTGTTATAGCTTAGGTCCTCACAAATGATGACAACGTGTATTACTCATAGCACATTTAAAGATTGTAAAAGGAACAGGCAGAGAAGAAAGAATAAGCTTAAGAAAGCAAAGGTAAAACAGGAAATGGAAATACCTGTGGCTATTTAAAAACAAGAAGACAGTCATATTAAATCT
This sequence comes from Dromaius novaehollandiae, assembly GCF_036370855.1. Taxonomy (NCBI): domain Eukaryota; kingdom Metazoa; phylum Chordata; class Aves; order Casuariiformes; family Dromaiidae; genus Dromaius; species Dromaius novaehollandiae. The sequence goes on along the minus strand of NC_088099.1, from coordinate 90,115,196 downwards.
TCTGGTATACGAAATATATCTCACTGATGATATATTCCATCGTTGCATGGCTAGAAATTATTACAGGATCTGTACTCAACACTTTTGAGAAATTAAAGTGGCAAATGAGTGAAAATACCTAAACAAGGAACAATTATTTACAGAAGTGTGTGTTGAAAAGATTAGATGATCTACTAGTATAAATACTTGAAAGAGGGAATAGTTAAAACACCGCAAACAGGAATTTGAAGTTTCTGAAATAGAGGCTAGAGAGCTCATGATGAATTGCACACTAACACTACTGACCCTCTGTTCTTGTTTGCAGTCCATAGCACTAAAATCATACCAAAACAAACAAATTAACCAGCACAAGCATAAAATAAATGAACAATTGTGTTGGACTAAGTATCAGTACTGGTTGATAACAGGCTCCATCCAGGGATGGGAGTAGCTGCTTATCAAGCAGCTGAACCATTAGTACTACAGATGTGTAGTACTTCAAAATATACACTATATAAGGAATATCAGGTAGAGTTTAATGCCAAATGCTGCTCTACTGTTTGTTTATTTTAAAACCTTTATAAAGACTGAAATTTAAAAGGATTCACAGGGAAAAAAGACAGTTAAGGGTCAGCAGGAGTGTATGAAATATAAACCACATCAGAAAAATCTAGTTACATAAATTTTTATAAAGCTCTCAATGTAATGTTGGCTCCACTCTGATATCCAGGGTATATTTTTAAGGTAATTTACACACGACTTTGGGCTTGTTCAATACCTAATTATTTTGTTCATTTAAGTTCAATAGAATAGTAGGTTTCATATCTTATGAACAAACATCATTTAACAAGCATCTGCTTATTACCATCAATATCAAATACCACTCCATAAATAAATACAACTGATGTGAAAAACAGGCTTAGAAGATTGATTAATCATTTATTCATAATTTATAAATGATTAGTAAGTGTACTCAATAAAGAGTTCTTGTCTTAGGGGATTTCTTTCTTCATCCATTTTACTGCTCCTTTTTGCTGTCTCTTTCTTGGGTACACAGAGCAGTATCTTTCTATGACATTAAATATGACATTAAATCAAGAATGGAACAGGTTCCCCCTGCACCCAGCTCCTGCATGTAAAGGCAAGGCAGCCATTGGCAGAGATACAGCGCTAGCGACCGGGTGCTGTAATGCTTCCCAGAACAGCACTGGGAAAAAGGTGAGAGCCAGAGCACCTCATTCATTGCCATCTTGCCCCTTGTGCATTTATGGAATATGAGTGCTCTTACTCAGGGTGGGACGACAGCAGGTGGAAAGACAGCAGCTACAGGAGCAAACTTGTGGAGAGCCCAGAGAGTAAGCTGGCTGATCACAGTTTGAGCAGCTGCAGCTATCACTGCTGTGAACAACAACAGTAGCAGGAGAGCCAGCTCTGTGATCAGAGGATTTTGGCAGCTGTGATCTCTGAACTAATTCCAAAATGTTGATAAAATGGCACATCAGGACTAAAAAGGGGACTATAAGGAATTTAATTGCTTAAAAGGGACATTGCAATATTAATTAGTCCCAGAAAATAGATATAGGGAGAAAAGCAAACTGAGCTTTTATGAATATTAACGTAAGTACCAATGTGTTTGGTCTATTTTCCTTCCTCTGGGGAAAACATTCTTTATAACAAAAAGTGATTTACATGAATTTCACAGAAGTGGAAGTCCCAAAGTGAATGAGATTACAGCATAATGATGTATATGAGAAAAGCTCTATGCACAAAGAGAGAAAATAAAAAATAAATCCATAGTAATAATTATTTACACTAAGATTTTAAAATCTTTTGGGTGGACAGAGCATTAGTACAGAGAAACTGAGAGCATTATCTACCTACAGTTGTGTGAATAAGAGGTCTGTTTCTGAAGCCATCTTTATTTATATACCCCTGTACATAATTAAATAACACAGCAAAAATGAAAGCCAGAATTTTCAAAGTTAATACAGTGTAATAAAAATCCTAAAACTTGCACAGTTAAGAGTTTAGAAAAATTATCTAGTTATTGGAATGCTAGCTTTGAACAAATGCAACCTGGATTATATTTCCTAATTGGCCTCGGGTGGCCTGTTTAATCTTCAGCAAATCAAAGCTGGAATTTTAAAGGTATTCGGCTACCTAATGCTCAATGATTTGAGTACCTTAGATGTTTTTTTACTAGTCTCTCTGGAAAGAGAGATTCAGGTCATCTGATTTTAGGCCTTTAGCTTAGGGATGCATGGTTCCTAATCTATGAATTCATGAAGTCACTGGAAAGAGGTGAACTCCAAACAGATGAGCTATTGACTACACAAAGCCTCTAGACTATATCCCACAAATGTAAGGATTATCTGGCAGATACAACAGGGTTAGGTGCTTTCATATCTGAACCTTGCTTCAAGTGACTTGATAGGTGTACATGAAATAAAGAATAGTTAAAGAATTTAGAGTAAGGGTTTATGTTCTCTCTGCCTAAGAGAAGGAAATATTCAATTATATGAGAAGGTAAGAAATTGTCCATGAATAAAAGTACATGTTTTTCACATCTGTGATTAAATTGAGGCCAAAGGAAGTTGATAAAAAGCAACTATGAACACAGCAGTTCTAAATCAGCGCCAGGGTTTAGGAAAACCTGTAGCTATACAGTTATGAGAACATGATCAAACAAAGCAATGTTTCTATTGTTTAGATCCTGTCCATCCTTTTAGCAACCACATTTGAGCTTGTGTGCACTCTATCCCAGTCCAGCTGTGACCACAAAACTCATTCTCACTGATGTTGGTTCAATAAGCCTGCTTTTTCTGAGACCAAGGCAGGCTAACAGCTCAAGCATAGTCATGTCTAGCAGCTGGTCATTTATTTCTTTGTTTGGTGATGTTTAACCTGTACCTATATCTTTAGAAATCAAATTGCATTCAAATACTGTGAATAAGAAATCCCACTGTCCTTTCATTAAGACTCAGTTACATTTCACTGTCAGAGACACCAGAATGAACTGCATGACCCTTGAATTCAGTATGGTATGATATGTCTTAAACTATTATGGATATGATTTTTAAATGCTCAGCACTGATGCTAAGCTCAGTCCTCCAAGCGAGGTTAATAGGGGATAGTGATTCAGAGGATAGCAGATTTAACTTGCCCACTAAGACCTAAAAAAGCAAAACAGTTCATGCTATCCTAAATCCTGTTGCTGCTGGTGCACATCTCTGTCATCTGATAAAAATGAGACACGGACACCACTAGGAATCTAATTAGTAAGAACACAGACATTTGGGTTTAAGGTGTCATCAAGAGCTACATGGAAACCTGCTCAGGGTGTGAAATTACAAAGTTAAAGAACTTAGTATTTTTTTTTAAAAGACTTGGAGGGAGAATATGGCCATGTCATAGAAGATACCAGAAACCGATGGAAAGGTCAGAAAAAGTCTTGAAGGCAACATTTAGGCTCCTAGGATAAGACAAATAGATAGATTCAGGCAGAGAGAACGATGGAGGCAAGGTTTGGATTTTGTATGAACTGGGAAAATTTTAGCATGAGAAAGTCTGTAATAGGGAATTTTTAAGATGAAGATGGGGAAAAATGGGAGAATCAGCATTTGGGAGGATAAATTCCCTGTGAAGTCCTAAAAATTCAATACTAGGAAAAAAGCACCAATTAAGAGCCAATATAATTCAAATAGGAAACACTGGAGGAAAAATATAAACTAATGAAGTTCCAATGCAAAACAGATAATCAGACCAAGGTGGTCCTATGAAACTATGACAAACTTCAGGTTAGATGGGTATTCTAAAATACTTAGGTTTAAGTGAGAATATAGTTAAGGGACATCTTTAGACACCAGACTGAAGAAAAACATTGTAATAACACAGTAAAACTATATAGGGGGGAAAAGGTATATTCTGTTGGAGAAATAGTGGTATTTGTTAAAGCCGGATACACAGTGAACTCCATCAGGTAACGTTTAGTGACTGGTACAAGTAGAAAGAGAGTAACAGTAAAGCCATGCTGTTACCCCTCTAATCAGGAAGTTCCTGTTGACAGCAAAATGCTAAGAGATAGCTGCTAGGGCATAGATAACAGTCACAGTAAAAAGGAGGTATCAGTCACTCCCATTTCAATCTGGTAAGCCATTCATGATAGGATGTGATACAGAGGTAAAAATCTGCACACACCTTATATGACTCATTTTTGGAACAGCTGGTGAGTGAACTCACTGGAAAGAAACAGCTCTTAAGGTAATGGCAGTAGGCATACAAGACACTTCCAAACAGTTAGCCACTGAAAAGCAAAGTTGGTAATAATGACTGTTAAAATGATCCTCTAATCCTCATTTTCAGGGGACGAAAAGAAATATATAAAATACATTTTTAAAATAATTTAAAAAGAGAAACTACATAGAAAGAAACTTGGTAGGAAATACAAGAGAGCAGTTAAATATGTAAAATGTTTGCAGACCACAAGGAGATTATTTAGAGACATGATACTTAGACACTGTTATGACTCATGCTTCCCCATTACCACTTCCTTTTACCTCTTCCCAGATTCTCCAGAAAAGGTAGAACAGGAGAGTACTAGATATATATAGAGAGAGATTCAAATAAATCTAAGTCATGGCCTAACAAGGCAAATAGAAGAGAACTTGATCTCTGACAAATTACATGTAAAAACATAATATGGGTAGGCCAAAGGGTGAGGAGCAGCTTACTGGTGTTTATGGCTTTAGTAACAGTAATAAAAGTTTCCCATGATAGAACCTACAAGCCAGAAAGCCAGAGGAGCTGACGGATGATTAAGAGGTAAGAGGACCACTTAAGATAGGGCTATTATAGGAAGGCTGAACTAATTATTTGCATTGGTATTCCTAGTGGCGGTAAGACAGTTCCCATACCACATCTTCCTTCAGTGTGGAGATCCTTCAGTGGATCTATTTCTTGTGAAGAACCTATTTCTCATGAAGACCATCAAGATAAAGGATTCAAAAACAGATCAGATAAATCACAACATGTTATAAATGAATATTAAAAATAATATCTCAGATGAAACTTATAGCTCAGGAAGCCCCTAAATTACTCATTGCCAGAAAGATGTACTCCTTGAATTACTGTTTCTTCTACTGTTTCCCTTGGTATTTCCATTTACTATTAATGTAGACAAGCTACTGAGACAGACTTCAGCCAGGAACAGTGTTGCAATTAAATTTTATAGACTGTATATGGAAATCAAGAACACCACAAATCTAACATCTAAAATTTTGTAGCTGTACTTGGTTAAGGAGTGAGAAGAGTTTTTTCTTCCGCATGTAACATTAATAAATTCCTCAGATGTATGATCCCTTGATGTTAACTTCAGAAGCGATATTGAAAGAACAAAAGGTAGCTGGTTCATCCAACTGCTAAAAAGCATTTCTTAATTTCATGTACAATGTGAAATTTCACAGTTAGACAGTATTACTGAACATATGCATTGAATTTTTGGTGTCTAAAAACTATGGAATTGCAAAGAATTTTAGATCTCAAAAAAACAAATACAACTCCATTTACAAACAGTCTGGTCTTAATCATTTAAAAAGTTATGTCAACTCAAACCCATGCATCTTGAACTATGAGGAAAAGTTTAAAACTTGTCATCAGAACAAGTACATTTTTATAGTCTTTTCTGTACTCTGATTTGAACAGTAACTCAATATTTGCTGATTAGAGAAGGTAGTAGAGAACAGCATATAACCAGCTTGGGAGTTTATAGCCGCAGCTATGTTATCAGTATCAAATACTGAGCAACTGTGTTGGCCATCCTCTAACAATAGCAGTGTGGTATGATCATTAACGCAAATATAGCCATATCTGTGTAATAGTACTTAGAAGACCTCATATACACAAACAGCATTTTACGAGTATATTGCCCTGGAAACATTCATATCGTAGATCCAAGTATATTCTATACACTAAACTTTGTTCCCGTATAGTGAAAAAATACTTCTATTTAAGCCTCTAAACCCAAATGAAACCTATTGTAACAAAATAATGTTTGCCCAGTGCAATTTAATCCATATGTCTTCCAGCAAAACAGAAATCACATCTTCCAACACCCTGACTGGACAGAAGTCACTAGCAGGGACATCTCCTGTTGTTGGCATTAGAAAGGAAATACATTCTACCAGGATAAGTAGATTTATATAGATATAATTTAATCATACTGATTGTATCTGTATAATCACTTCAGTAACTATAAAACATTGCAATAACTTGAATAAAACAAAATCAACAGCAAGAGATACTCCTGAGCTAGTTATGGCCCACTGATACCTGTTAAGGTCATTTTCAAAAATTCTTTTTGGTATATCAACTAAATATACGTCCTTTCTTTGCAACAATCTCTTGAATAAAGCCAGCATAAGTAGGAGACTCTTCAAGTGCTTTCTAAACAGATATTAAGATTGAATTGTTCACTCCTATCTTCAAATATTCTGTCAACACAGTACAGACCCTCATTCTCTACCTCCCAGGCTTTCAGGGGTTGCAGGCCCTGACCTGATGCCCCAGTGCCTCCACTTGATGACATCACCTGCCACTACCTTATTGGCTGCCCCTTTTCAACCCAATTTAATTTGATTTTTGCATCTAGGTTAAGACAGATAGAGATTTTTCCTCCCATCTGTTCCACAGATGTCTCAAATGACTAAATGTTAGGGAAAATACTGAATTTCTGAAACTTTTTATTTATTTAGGAGGTGAGCGGTATTTAATCTTCCTCCATATGTTGTAAAGAAGTCAAATCAATCAAAAGCATGAACTTCTATGAGTATGGCTAACGTATCAGAAAAGCTTTCATTGTTCCCTACTATCTCAATTGTAACTTCTGCTAATGTCTTCATTTCTAGGCACTGTGTGTGACCTTAATCACAAAGAAAAAAAAATACATGCAAGAGACTGAAACTGGAAATAAAAAACAGTAGTATAAAAATTATTGCATCTTTATCAGAGGAAATAATCACAACCTTGGCATGAAAATGAAAGCTTTTAGTGAATATTGTCATAAAAGATCTACTGGCCGTATTTCTTTTAGACAAACGGAATAATTTCAGAAGTTAAAAAATACATCAAAGGGACCATGAGCACTTTCCCATGAACTGTCCAAGGTGCACATTCTTAACTCTGTTAAAGCACTGCAATGAAACCTCAGTCATGAAAAAGTCTTCTGCACATTGTTTAACAGGTCCCATGAGGATGCTGACCATGCAGGGATCTCTTGGTGAGGCAGAGCCAACAGTGGCTTCAAATTACATGGATTCTGCTGCCCAGTGCAGGGGAGAAAGGCACTGTGGGAGAAGGGAAACATCCTACTGAAATGCGAAGATTTGCTCTGACCCCAACTTTAGACTGAGGCTTCTCAGTTCAAGGGCTTCTCATCCAGAGTTTTGTTATTGTATCTGAAAGTAATCCACATGGTATTAGTTCAGACGGAGTAAGATTTAAGAGCACGAGCCTATGCTTCCACAATGTACCTGTTAGAACAGCTTGGGAAGCAGCTAGTTAAAGCTGATATGAAAAAATCCGCACAAGTTATTCTGATAGCTTTTTTTTTTTTTTTTGATTCTTGTGCAATTTTCTGAGCATTACAGAACTACTTTCCTAAACTACAATAAGTTTCAAAAAATCAGCCATCTAGGTTAAGCTGTGGAGTGTGCTTTAAAAGACTTCTCATGTAACTTAGAAGATCAAATGTGACTCTTCTCATAAACCACTGCTTATTCCTGCACAAAATCAACCCTATGATGCCAGTGTTCAACAAGAAATGACTTGTTGAAGTCATGGAATGGCTCAGTATATTGTATGCCTCACTCCCATTTCACCCTGTGCCATGGAGTCATGGAAATCCAGAGACAGGTAAGCATTTCCAATGCATTCCAAAATTACTTACATATTTCTTTCCTCAGATCATTAAACACACCAAAAGTTGTTTGCCTCCCTTCCTACCCTATTTATCACTTCTGCTTAAATTGATAAGACATACAAAAAATCCTGATTGAATGCAGTACTTAAAAAGCTGGAGAATCATGCAGTCAATAACCAACTCCAGGCATCTCAAAAAGTCTGGTAAGTGAAAATAAATAATCTCTGTGCTATGAAGTCTTAAACTAAGCTTTTAAAACTGAGAGGTAACATTCCTCCTCCAGGTCAGACTGGTCCTCAGACTTAGTTCAGCTGATTGTAGAATCATGACTAACATGAGAATACTGGCAGTTTACCTTAATTCTTTCCACATCTAATTCGAATGTGAAGTGATGTGAAACTGGACAAGCACGTCTTTAGTACAGCATTTAGAAGTCCACATAAAGAAAAAAATTCTATTCCTCCCACCTTTCCCACCACTTTTAAAAGGAAGTTTGATGAAGATCTACTTGAGCAGCAGCCACTGATGCACTCATTGGCATTCTGGGAAGCAAAACCACCATCCTCTGCTGATGGAAAAGCATCTCTGCAGATTCTTTCCACTCTGGGCCACATGATATATTTCCCATTTTCTATATTCTGTGAAGAATATAATTCATATGAACAGTCACTTTACCCTTTGATAGTCTAATCCTTCTAAACACACTCAAGATTTCTCACACCTCAGTGATCTCTGAGGAACCCCGCTGAACAATAAAAGATATTGCTTGAACAAGAATGCAAAGTGACAAATAGAGCCATCATTTGTCAGAGCTGCCTATATCACAACAAGATTTCATACAAAACTGTTGGGCTATGCTATATATCTCACATTGTTAACATTCTCTAGAAACCTCAGATTTTGTTCCTGGATGAAATTAACCCCACCATTATAATCCACTCTGCAAACCATGCAGACAGTATTTTTCAACACAAACAAAATGCAAAACATATTTCATACAGTTCACTCCACCACAAAGCACCTGCCCTGAGAAGTCAAGCTTAGCTTATCTCAGAAGATGAGAGGATGTAAAAAATAATACAAAGTACTTTTATGAACCAGAGGAATATTTCATTTGTTTCATCTTTGCCATTCTATTCACATTACCACAAGAAGTGTCCGCTATGAAGTCCTCATCGCTTAGGGAGCATGCAATTCATAGCCAATTGCCTTACAGAACTCAGTTCATTCTGATACAGAGCTGGGATATGCTTTCCTAGACTGGTGACATGCTGCTGTGCAACATACCTCCAGAAGACATGGGAACTTTGCCTGTGCTGGTTTACTCTGGCGGATGGAGCTTTTAAATATTTATTAAGCATTCAGTATACCCTTGCTGTGATGAAAGAAATCTTAAGCATTCAACTATAAATGAGCAACTTGCCCAATACTAGGGAGAAAAAAAATTTAGAAATATCTCGGAAACAGAGTTATTGATGTAAGCATTATGGGGCTAAGCTTATGACACATAAAAAAAGAGCAGGAACATAACATTACAATAGGTTACAAGCTTTTTGAATCTATTCTTTGCATAAGGCATTTGTGATTAGATGATTACATACCTCCTAGGCAACTGTTAAGTGTTTTACGCTGGCAGCATTGATGCCATATTTTTAATTTGAAGGGTATACAAAAAGGATATGCTATGCCACTAGGCCGTATGAAACATACAAAACATCTGAGGCTATGTTAAACTCAAATTCCATGAAAAGAATATTAAATGTTTGACATGAAAAGGAGAAAAAAAACTTGTTAAATATGAACACTGTAAAAACGTTAACAAAAGGCAAAAGTGTGAATAAAATATTGTTATAAAATAAATATGAGTAGTTGCTACTCCCTGAATGGCTCTTTCGTAGGTGGTAGGTTACCACAAGGGCAGAGAGAGTACACTGTAGACCAGTTTCTCTTTTTCACAGCCAAATGTAGCATATAGCAAAGTTATAACCCAACAAAGGTAGTACTGATAGGCCCTCAGGCTTAACACATACTTTACTGGAGAAAAAGTATTTCAGCTAAAGAGGAATAGATTGGTTAGCAGGTGGCTAACCAGCATGATCCCAAATTTAACCACAAACATTTCTTTTTGTAATTTCTATCTCAATTATAGTTTTAAATACTTTGGAAGTCAAACTAGATGAAGTGATTTTATATTTCATGGAATGGCTATCTGTAGTTGATCACTGTGGCGGTACAAAGCATTGGGATGTGATCTAGGAATGCTGCTCTGTATCTTTCCATTAAAATTCTGAAAATTAAAGTGGTGATTCTGTGATTCCTTAGAGGCCTAATTTAGAGTTTCAGATCCAGGCTGACTTGGCAGTGACTTTTCTTTCATTACCAGAGCAGAAATTTATATAGTAACAGCTGTGGAAGAACAGAAATAAAATAGAAACATTTGGAAGGAGTATCTATGCACATGTATGCACACAAGCTTTTAAACTATTGCTGCCATAATGAGCACTTCAATTAGAGAAATGGTTGACAAAAACTAGACCTTCATATGTACCAATCAGTTTTGACCTTTAACTGAGGTCTGGCTGGGAAAGTAAAAGTTTTCTTTGGCTGAATATTCTGTAGTTTTGAAATGTAGTTTCATAACCCACAGAATGAAGCATTTAGAGAAATGGTAATATTCTCTGATATATTTTAAGTACACTATGTTAAAAACATCAGTAATTTCATAAGTTTTAAATGCAAGTAGTTGCCCTAGATAGACAGATAACCAGATTGGCGGACTAGAAATACTATACATTACAATGTTTGTTGTTACACTAACATCAGACTCAATATTAAAAACAGCTTCTCAAATCCTGACTATGCAAACTGCTATCATTACATTTGGAGGTAAGGAAAAAAAAAAACTGAAGATATTAAGAACAGGGTGTTTTCTTGTTTGTTTTTTCCACAATATATCTAGCTTGATTTTCTTTCTAGTTCTGTAAATAAGAAAGCTTAAACTAAGTGTTTCTCAGTGTTAGGCAGCAATTTTGGATTTAGGCACAGAAAGGCACAGGCTTTTTACAAGAATCACTGCCCTATCAGTTAGCTCATCTGGGGATGCTGGATAGTCAGATAACCTTGTATCAATAGTAAAACCCATCTAATAATCCACTATGTTGCTAAGTCTTAGTGGAAACTCAAGATTCAGTTCAGATGTAACTTGTATACATGGTCATGCACATTTTCAACAAATAAAGATCTTTTTAAAGTGTTAAAATATGACCAGTATACCTGAAAATGTTTTTCCTAACTTGCACAGTATTTGCAGAGCCCTTGAACTTGCTTTAGATTGTACAAGTCCTACAAGTCCATTGTAGCCCAGATAATTCCAATTACAAGCATGAGGCAGACCTCCACTAACATTAACAACTCTGTCTCACCATCGCAGGAACCTGCAAGTAGAACTTTTTAAAACAAGAGTGATAGGAACCCATACAGTGTTGTTTATAAAGTACCCCATCGTTACTTTTTAAAGATCCAGTAAACAAAGTAAAACAAGATAAAAAACAAACCACAACTAAATGTCTATCTAAATAAATAAAACAGATCCCATAGTATGAATAACCAAAATAAGTCCTAGGTGAAATAGAATATAGAGTCTTTTAAAAAATTATATTCTATCCTTGATGAGAACCAAAGTTCGACAGTGGTTTGACCTGCATCTGTTTCATTCTGTTTCTTCAAATGGAAAGAGTTCAGCATCAAAAACAATAGAAAAAAGATCTAGTTTGCTAAGAATAAATTGAGACAGAACCTAACCTACAGCCTCCGAAGTTAAATATTCAACATGATATATTAAAATTAAAAGGTTTTATAAACAAACCTCCCTACTGCCCACTAAGTCTTAACAGTGAAATAAATTGCCATGTTTTTGGAGTTGCACTGAACACCAGAGGGAAAGTTTGCACTTTTCACAAATACTATAGCTTGGTGGTAGCTTTGACGCTTGTTTTCCTCAGCAGTCTTCCTGTGGGTGCTATAAGTGCCCTGGCTCCTAGCTGAGACCACCCTACATTGCAGGCAGTTTCAATCAGGCTCAGTGATTTAGGGAGGAGAAGCTGTTCAGTTTGAAGCAGCTGATACAAACTAAACCAGGCAGCATCCTTCTCAGCATCAGAGAAGGAAGAAGAGCACAGATCCTTGCACTTCTCTGCCTAGTGAATCAAGGCTTAAGCATTCTGCTTAAGAAGATTTAAATGTTTCAAATTTTACATCTTGCAAAAATGTCTTTCTGGACAACAGTCATAATATACATATGCTTCCTTATAGCTTCAGGAAATGAAAACAAGATCCTTAACTTCTTTAAGTTTCCGAAATTGTGTGTAGAGTTGCAATGTGCTTCCTTTCATGTTTTCTGTCAGTATAATCTATATGAACAGAAATAAAAGAACCATAACTTGTATGTTATAGCCTCACTTCTTTAAAATGAAAGATTATAACTCCCACCTGATTAAAAAAGTGGATTGAACACTTCTGGGAGAGGTACCAGCATCTGAAAATCACAGTTAAAAAAATTAAATCAAAGGGCAGGAAGGAACGAAAGGCAGTGGGCGCCTACCATCTCTCAAACATCTGCAGTGTACAGTAGCACGTGTGTTTTGGTAACGCTCTTGCACAGTATGAAGGCAAATTCATCCGAATCTTGAGGATGGAAATACAAATCATGGCAACAAACAATGAGCACAAAAAATATTTGATAGTTTTAGTTACAGCTGTAATTTCATGGACTTATTTCACATGCAACTTTCACCCCAGAGAACAGTTTTCAGAAATAAGGATTCTAGTAAGCAAAAAGCACTAAAAATGGAAATGGTAATATATACTAAAAAAAAATTATGCTGGGTCTGAATCATACATACAATCATGTTGATTTCCTGGTAATGCCATTGTGACCATTGATTTCTAAAGAGCACCAGCAGCTGAAGTGAAAAGTGGAAGAATAAGACTAATTTTTACAGAACTATCCACAGAAATTTATAGAGGTGTGGGACTCCTGAAAGATATGGAATGCTAATGGTAAAACATGATTTATTAAAATGAAATATTTCAAAGTCATGTAGCGACATGAAATTCTCATCTGTAATGAACAACTAACTTGAATGCCTGTGTAAAATATATGCCAAAATGCAGTCAAAGGAGACTAGAAAGATTACTGATCAGTTATAAACTGAGTTTCAACAGTCATTAATTTTAACGTATTTCATCTGAGTATTTCTGAGATCATGCTTTTCACCATAGTAAATCCTGCACTCTGAGCTTGGTTGTCACTCAAGTACTGAGAGCTGGCAGAGATAAAAATTACTGCTGGTATTGCTGCTATGTCTCATGGCAAATGCAGGTAGAAAGTTTTAAAAAGTTGTTAGTAGTTTTTCATTTTAATACAACTTCAAAATATCAATTCTACCAGAAAAAAAAACTTATTCATATATGAAAAAGTCTCACAAATGGCAAATTTAGGACATAATTTATAAGCCTAAATATTTGAATAATAAAGTGTGTCTGAAACTAAGCTTCGAATGTGACATAAAACCAAAATGTCACACCAAACTTTCCCTTTTCTCTTATTCCTCTGTTTGACCAGGTAAAAGACAGCTGTTTGGATTTTACTCTTTGTAAGGGAAAGCCTTTTGGCACAGGCACCAAAACAGACAGGAATGTTATTAGTAATGTGAGGAGAGAAGCACTGTTCTCTGATATGTGCCTTACTAACACACTAGGAACTCATGGTAAGATGCCCATCGCTTTCTAATTTCAATGGGAATGAGGCACAGCATGAAGAACTGAGGTACAAATTTGAAAGCATTGCCATCTGGCTTCTAAAAGTATTAAATGTATCTTTGACCTTTGAAGGTGAATATGATGCTAGTCATGTAAGACAGACACCTACAGAAAACTGTAGGTTTTTATGACTCTAAGGACTTTTGCAATTAATTAATCCTTTTTAAAAAGCTAAATTAAGTTTACATTATAAATAAAAGCTCCTGTAAAAATAATATTGAACAATGTAATGAAGTTGATGTTAAAAATCTAGGTAACAATGCATTTCCAATAGTATGGATTCATATCAGTATCAGATCATTAGACAAACATTTGCAAGATTTGAACCACGAAGACGGATTGATTCCTATAAACTCTGAAATAAAAAGTACAAAATAATTTGCCTCTTTTTTGTGACAGACTACTTCCTTAGAACAGCGAGAGTCATATATTCATGCAGCTAAACGGCTCTCATGAAAAAAACTGTTTGTGCCCTCCTGGTTCAGAGCATCTATAGAGATAGCTCACAAAGTTATCTCAATCTGATTATGTAAATATGCCTATACACACATACCACTAGTTATAGCCTATTAAAAAACACTACTGAAACAAACAAACAAAAAAGAAACAAACAAAAAGCCACAGGCAAGTGTTTGTTTGAATCAAAGGGGGGAAAAACAAGCCTTAACTCACTTTCTCTCTTCAAGACATCAACCTGTACGGGTTTTAAGCATTAAAATCAGAACTGCAATTCAGACAAATAAGTCATGATGTCTTTCGCTGGTACCTCAAGCTCTGACACCCTTGGCTAGTCAGGCTGGCACAGTTAACGAAGCCAGTTCCCTCTCCTTTTGGTGTTGCCGCAAAGCAACTTGGTGGTGGATTCTTATTTGGTGTTCACAATTGCCTTTGCTGTTCCAGTTGAAGCTCATACTAGTCCTCCTGGAATTTCAGAGAAAAATCAAGGAGCGCATGGTTTCTGCTGTCTATACCACACAAGGTTGTTTGGTCAGAACTGAACCCTTTATCACAGTCCATTTTAGAATATTTAAAGCTTCACTGGTAATTCTGCTATCTGCCCCTCTTCTAAAAGAGACAGACAGAAGCTCTCTCTCTCTCTCTCTTTTTTTTTTCTAAAAAAAAGAAAATTTTGCAAAACTGTTTTTGACTACGCATGTGTGGTCCTTTACAGATCCCCATAAAGGCTGACAGAAATGGGATGCGCTCAGTTCCTCTAACTTACATAACTTTTAACAGAGCTTTCCGCCAAGCCCGAAAATCAGTTTGTCCTTCATTTTTGACACATCTGATTTTGTCTTCCATCGTATAATATTTTGGAACCTTTTTTTCCAGCAAACAAAACTGAAAGATTTTGTTTACCTTATTTATCACTGCATTCTGACAGTCAAGCTGCCTTAAATCTTAGTAGAAAATGAACAGAAGATTTTGCAAATGAAAAATTTGAGCTTGTGCTCAACCTGTCTAAAGCTTTACAGTCAGTCAAGAGAATACCTGTGGGGAGCAATTCAGCCTGCTGTAGTTCTCAGTCTGGTAGTACTTGGCTCTCCTCACTGGCCAGAGAAGAATCTAAGGTGACTCATCTCCTATCTTGAATGCCTCAGTTTAGTGGGGTGAATCTGGGACCCCCCTGAAACCGAAGTATACTAAAAAAACAAAAAAACAACAAAAAAACAACCCACCATGTGACTTAATGAGGTTCACAGAATAGGACAAAAGCCAAGCCTCCCAAGTTCCTGTTTAGCTTTCCATTTTACGTGACGTGCATAGAGCACTCTGTTTTAGTCATCTAGCATTTGATCTGAGCATTGCTTGCTGTTGATCAGTCAGCCTAGCATAATGTAACTGCATAAACAGCATTCTCACACCATTAGGCAGGGTCATGGGCCAAACGCCTCAGAAAGCCATCCATGTGCTTTGTCCAGCCCATGTCTTGCACTTGATACTTACTGCTTTTAAAGAACACATGGTGGTCTTGAAAGTCAGGGATAAGACAGACACACATGGCTGTTTCTTGCCACAACTACAATTATCTTTCTGCCTGACATGCATAAGATCAAGAAACTAATGACATTAGCCCTACCACTGACAGGCAGCACACAGTCAATTATACATGCAGAAAGCCAAGCAGGTTATCAGTACTAAATCCATTAGTCTAAAGACATCACCCTCATTCCAAATGTCCATTTGAAGTGGGCAATCTGGTACACGTTCAAAGGAGATGTGACAAGGGCATTAGGTACTGAGGTCATTATGTTCTTCACACTCCACAGCTAGCCTCCCTCACAAACTATGCCTTTTTCAATCATGATCACTGGGTAAGAGGCTGCATACAAGACATCTGTTCTAGAAGAGCTCGAAGATGAATTATGCTACAAAACAAACAGAACAAAAAAAAACCCAAAAGATCTCCAGCCTCTGATGGTTTCTAAAGGCAGAGCTCTTTTTGTTGTGTAATTAAGTGATTTAGACCATAAAGAGAAAGAACCTGTTTCACATTCCATCACACATACACTGATAACCTGCCCAGAAGACATTACAATAGTGAGGAAAGCTACAGCTGCATCCAGAAAAGCTATGTGAAAAGCTGTTTATTTTTGATGTTAGCTACTTATGGGGGCCAGGGAAGAGAAAGAAGAAACTTCCTGCATCCATCAATGTTAAAAACACAGTTTTCAGAAGTTTTTAGTTGCAAAGCATTGTATGTGTTGTACATCTGTTTAAGTGGAAACATTAAAACACATGCATATAAACAAAACATTAAAATCTAATCATATGAAAACTACCAAGGACTAAATAAATACTTCAACTTATGCTAAGTACTCTAGTTCACTGTTGTATAAGTGTTTATCCCAAGAAAGTCTGAAAATCATACAACCCCCCCCCCAAATACTGTCATATGCTAAGCAGTGACTAACAGACTTTTTCATCCTTGACAATGAGATAAGCTTAATAGCTTTCAGAAAATATATCATATATAGTTTTGTTTGTAACAAACCACACAGTCAGCATATTTATTACCAGAAATTGTTGTCAATCTAGAATAGTCACTGCTACATTTTAAAGCAAATATACAGCATTTACCATGTAAAAAAAGAACATAGTTCATTACATTGTTTTTAGACTATATTAGGTGTATTTGTGTAAGATTTTTGCTCAGAGAGTACTTCTGACACTGAAAATTTAGAAAAAGATAATTAAAGCTGTCTATATTTCCAGTAACATTATATCTGATAAGAGAGCTAGGTGATACACCTTGAAAATTTGGGCTCATCTCTTGATTAGTTAGCGCTGACAAAACAGGTAAAGTTACTGAGGGAAGCCATCCTCTAAACTGTCTTCAAAATTCATATGAGCAGACTAATAAAGACATTCTTTGCAATAGCTGCCATGACAATATTACACATAACTGCTGATATCAGTGGCTGTGGTTCACTATGGGTAAAGTTAACATAATGTATATGAGCTGAATTACTTAGGTTTTGATTTCCTTGCTGAGTTCTATTAGCATTTTTAGATATGACTAAGTATGCCGGTGTTTGCCATGTATTGACAAAGATGGATGATTTATCCTTGGTATGTCATAATAAAATACAGATATGAGATATATACCATTCATAATATATTCTAAAGATACATGAACCTCCCTCTTCCTTGAAACAGCTTGAGAAGGGAAAGGAATCAGAAATGAGGGCATAGGTTTATAACTCACAGGTTGGGGCTGAAGTAACTGGCATTTTTAAAGCTATTAATGCTTTTAGCAAACAATACAGCAATACAGCAGTATGTTTTACCATAATCATATTATTGAGGTTTATTTAAAAATCATGAGCAAGACTTATTTCTTCTTCCAAGAAAGTACACATCATGCAGAGAGAATGTTTTGTGGCGTTTTTGATTCCTGCCAGTACCTTGTATTACAGCGGGAAATATATCAGGAGAAAACACACATTAAATACAATGACCTAATGTCTTGATATATGTCAAAATTCCCACAACATTCAGTACAAGGATAAGCAGATGGACAAATAAAATTTGGGCTTAAGCTACCTGAGTTACAGGTCATGTTTTCAAGTCACGAAAATTACTAATCATTTTCCTTCAAATTAAATATTTAAATGCTCTTCATAATTTAAAACTAATAAGATCATCACTGGATTTCATTTAAGAAAAAAACAGAATACTACTTGAGAAGGTTAAGTTAGATCTAATTCAATGCATCTTCTGTTTCATCACCTCAGGATACTTGCCCTTAAAATTTCCCTAAAAGCAATTCTTGAGCCATACAAGGTTCTCCTCCAAATCTGGACATGCTGTCATAAATATATTTTAAAAAAAATAAAAAATCAGAAGTCAGGAATATTTCAGGTCTTCTGCAACTTCAGTTTCACAAATCTATAGTTCATGGTTTCTCATTTCTTCTTCACCTGCATGTACATATTGACTGCAGTTTTGAAAGAAACAAGAACAGAATGTGGCCACCATGTTTGTATCAACCTCAAAGGTAAAATATTTGATTTGGTGTGCCAAAACAAGAACATTCATAATCATCAGTTAATTTTTGAAAATATTGCCCAAGACTGAAAACAATAGAATTTGGGAGAAAATAACTCTTAATGGAGACAAAACAGAAAAGGTAAACACCAAGAAGGGAAAGAAACTAAGACAACTAAAAATTTTCATTTTCTCCTCACTCTCTAATGCTACTAAAAAGAAAAAAAAAAACCACACACCTCAAACAAAACAGAAAAACTGATCACAAATCCATTTCTCATTTCTCTATCACTGCAAAAGTATTCTTAAGTGCCTTAATGCTTCCTTCACCTCCTTTTCCATACATCATCTCAACTGCCTAGAGGAGTCTATCATATTGAGTCATCTTTGTATCAATGGCTTCTAAAATAAACTATTAATTCCCCAAACTTATTTCTTCAAGATGTTTTTCAGTAATAATGACTAAATATTCATACTCTTCTCAGTATACTTTGTGCTCTTAGGTTTCTATCGGGCAACCAGTGCCACTGTTTAGCACAACTCTCCCTTCATATATTTCTGTTAATATCAGTGCCATGCTACATGTGCCTCCAGAAAATCTAATTCCACTGATAAAAAAGCATGACTGGCAGAAAAATGAAGTGTGCAAAAAGAAAAAACACATGTCTTTTTTAGTATTATATTTTCAAACTGAATTTCATCAATGGATAAGGCATGCCACATGTAAGATATGAAGTCTGTGAAATAGTTTAGCCTCCTTTGAGATGTAAAATGCTATAAAATGACAAATTTTATCTCCATTAAAAATTAATATTATTGGAAATAGTGTAAGGTGCATGAGTAAAACTTATCAAAAGCTAGCTGACTCCATTTAAAATGAAGTGTCAATGAATTCAATGCAACAATTTAAGTAGACATATTTTAGAATTTCGAAATGGCTTAACCAGGGCTCACCTTAAGCCTGGTGAAGACAACCTGTGTTAGAAGGTCTACAATATCAAAGTTTGGAACTGGACATGATTGAGAGGTGACAACTGTCATTCTGACTAATTCAGTAGGAATTTGAGCAAGAGATCATGACACCAGTAATGTGCACCAACTTCACTTAAAGGTTAAGGTTTTCTAAGAAGGGTTAAGTTAGATCTTCTCTCCTCTCTTTAGAAAGTCTCCCTTTGTAGGCTACTAGCAAAGTCACCACCATCCAAACCACTTTCACCATTATCAGTGTTTACATAAAACTTAAGAAAAATTAGAGAGGCCAACAAATTCAAGCCTCCTTTCAGGCACAGAATATTCCAGCAAATAATTTAGTAAAGTCACAGGCAATTTCTTCTTAAATTTCCTCAGGGCACTATTCTTGGATATTGTTTACTGACCTAAAGCCAGAGAGGGGATCTTTATAGTGAGCAACCAAGCTCTTGAAAGGGGTGTTACAGCAGGAATGATGACTGAGCTTTAAGTACAGCATCTTCAAAGGAGCTGCAAAAATATTATTTTTATGAAAGGTGATTAGCTCTGCATAGATATGGAACTGCTCACTAAACCAAGACAATTCTGAGGTGAAAACTCATCCTGTCAACTTTCTAGACTGTATTTAAGGAATGCTTTTTATCAAACTTCTCACTCTGTTTTGTCAACAAGACCCATTTTGTTGCAAAACAATCATAATCTGTCAAGCACTGATTCTTTCCTTCCTCAGCCTTTATCTGTTCAGCTGACAAAAAGTCATTTCAGAACTTGCTTCAGAAATTCAGTCACTATAACTGATGTTTTAAAATACCTACTCAATTCAAGAAGCAAGATATTTGTAGACAAAAATATTTGTCAGTTATAAAAATGTAAATCATACACAAAACCCCAAACTCTTTACTTTCGTAACACCTCAGAATGGATGGGCAAGCAATCTTTGTTAGATTGTTTAAAAGATGTGCTACCACATTTGTCTGGTTCTATATATGAAATGAATAGTGTAATGGAGAAAAACTCCGTATGGCAACCACCTCATTCTAGGCAAGAAAAACACTTTAAGATCTTTTCATTAGTGGCTGAATTGTACATCAAAAGGTTCTGAATATTAGTCAAAACTACGCACTGGCAATTCCTACTAAACCCCCTTGCCCTTCCTTCTTCCTGTTTGCCTTAGCCATAACCCCAGATCCATTCCAGACTTGAACCTTAGCAAAGAGATTTATGCCAGGCTCAGGTTATAAACAGCTGGGAGGCCACCCCATGATGGTAGTCTTAACACAGACTGTCAGCCCCATCTCAGTCCAGGCTCTAGACTTCTTAACTAAGTCTCTAAAAAACCTAAGCCTAAAATGAACTATAGGCTTAGGTTAAGTCCAGCCATGTTTACAAAGTGTGAAAGTGAGCATATCCTGGAGACAGGTTTCAATATCTACCCAAAACCTAGTTCAAATAGCCCCCTGAATTCAAACCTTATATATCCTTATAGTCATCCTCTGCATAAAGTCTCTCATCCCCCCAAAATTAAGGGCACCTGCCAGTATCATCTATTAACATAAGCAAGAGTCATGCAAGTGAACCTTTTTTCTTATTTTTTAATCTACATGATTTAGAATCAATGTATGTTTCAGCAACAACATTCTCCATTTCATTGTTTTCTGT
The DNA here is from genome assembly GCF_036370855.1 of Dromaius novaehollandiae. NCBI lineage: Eukaryota > Metazoa > Chordata > Aves > Casuariiformes > Dromaiidae > Dromaius > Dromaius novaehollandiae. The sequence continues at coordinate 90,094,363 of NC_088099.1, read as the reverse complement.
TAGCCCAAACCCTAAGTCTCACCCAAACTGTTGCCTAATCCTAGCTGCAGCCTATCGGGCTCCTTATGTCAAGTAATCCCTACTCACGCAGGAGCTAACTGCAGCCCATGAAAGTACTAAACTAATCACAGTTAGAGCATCTTCCTGAGCCACATTCTTCTATTTTCTCATTAATTTCTATGGGTCTTATCCCCAGCTCAGCTCTTAGATATTTAGGTACAAAGTGGACAAACTACATATACCAACCCTAAATTTAGGGCTGGGAGAAACAGATGGACTAATGTAGAGAGGTACAAAACAGATCTCAAGTAAGTTAAGGCTTGGTGCCTTAATGGCTTTCTTAGCTCCATTTAAGTCTTCTCCTGCTAAAAGTCCACTGGTTAGAACACACACAAGGTTAGGATAACATATAAATAATATAAAAAGCTAAGGTCAAAGTTTGATGGTGTGACTCCAGTAGACTTTTGTCTTGTGTTACTGCACCAAATATCTACTTCAAAGTTTAGGACTGATACAGGTTTAACAAAGTTGTGTTCATTTCAGGATTAGACTATGAAAAGCCAATGGAGTTTCTCACTCAATGTCCCTGTTGACACCAACCTTAATTTTAGTGCAAAAGCTGCTTCTAAATGGCTATCTACCTTTTAATGTGTACTATTTATCTAGATATGCCTGCACAATTTTTATGCAAGAACAAAATTGCTGATCAATTTCAGATTAGTAGCAAAAATTCTTGGACACATCACACACTAATCTATCAGTGCCTGCAGTTGTGACCATTTTTTCCCTGATCTTAAAAAAAAAATTGCTTTCATCATAGCATTACATTTTTAAGACAAAAGGAGAGGGCTTTTGGGGGAAGAGCTTTTGGCTAACACACAACACTGAAGAGATGGATGAACGGCCAAACTCTGCTTCTCTACATGTCACACATTGATGAAATGCAACAGCTTTTTTATAACTCAAGGTTATCAACTTTTGCTTCAGCTTCTTCTGATTTGGTTGTGACTTTTCTGTATCAAATCACAATAAAGAGTCAAAGATCACCCTAACAAAGAAACAAGCAATGCATAAGAGTGAGCTCTTGCTCACTCTAAGAGGTAATATGTGTACTTGTATATTTATCCGACAAGACTGTAACTAAGCCATGTTTTCTCCTCACTGGCTAGTTCAGTCTTCCTCTGTTAGCAGATAGGAAAGATTGAGAAATACAAGCTATTTCCACAGATGATGACTTAAAAAAAAAAAAAATCCACATTTGACCTGAGAACTACAAAGTTTCTCATTCCTTCTAAAAGGAAGGAGAACTCCACACTCAGAATAGTTATTTGCCTTCCCTAGCTGAACAACTTTCTGCTCAGGGTATTACTCTTGTCCCTTAAGGCAGAAATAATAATCAGTGATCCAGTCAACTAATCTCTCTCACCAGGTTACTTCCTCTCGCATTCTTTATCTCATCTTCTTAGAATTACTTTACATAACAAATATTGTTAGATATTTTTCAGGCCTAACTTAAAGTTTTATCAGCTGTTGCCATATGCCTCAAAGTGCAGAAGGCCTTCCAACAGTAGCCCAATCACTTTATCATGAACATATGATTATAATCATCATACCAATGCCTATGTAAAAATTTCTACTGTGGGGACAGAGTACGGGGGGAAGCCTCAGTGCAAGGAAAGATATGCAGCATCTATAATAATTTTTAATACAACCTACAAAATGGGGGTGCCCCATTCATGTGCAGGCACATTCGTGTCTTCCTTTAAACTATTATTACCATTGCTGGTGCTAAATCACCTGTCTCTTGTTCCAAGATAGTAGATTTGGGGGTTTTAAATACATGCATTTAACATTTAGGAAGACAGACAAACAATATTCAATATTCTCAAAGGTCTGGCTCTCAAAGCCTTCTTCAATGTCTAATAACTGCTTAATGTCAGCAACCAACCAGTCAGCACTGGGCAACAGAGCAATAAAAATATATCCACCTTTTTAAAATGTTAATGGGTTTAAAAATTGCTCATTAATTACTTCAGCTTTCCTTTGATTAACTGATCATTAACCAAGATATTTAGAATTAACATTCTGCAGTTTGCTTTATTACATCTCTATACATGGAGAGAAATATGTACATGTACATATTTACATACAAGTATGAAATTAAAAGTTATCTTTCTGATTTTAATGCTTTCTCACAAATTACGGAACCTATATCTAGCATGTGGAAGAGTATCATTTTAATGAATGCACGTTTCATCTTAAGGCATAAGTAAAAACTGCTCAGAAAGTTACAAACAGTTTCTTTAATCAAGCTTACTCCAGTAGTTTGCCAAGCTTAAACTTCACATTTCAAAACAGGCGAACAAATGAAATTAATTATTGTAACTGTGCATTATGTTCCTTTTGTCCTGGAATATTCACTTTCAAGTAAATTATGTTCTCAGCTATGTGACTAGTGATAGTAACTCAGGTATAACATCTGGATTGTATCACTACATGTGGACCAAAATATTTGCCAGTACATCCAAATATGATTCAGTAAACACATACAAGAGATAATAAACTAATTCTTCTTTCAAACATATAAATCTCCTCCAGCACCTAATAAAATTCCCACTGGAACCTGGTGTCTTACTCAAGGCTTTTCCTTAAATGTTAGCCCCAGCAAATCCCCACTTTTTCTGATAAGTAATTTAATGAGTATGAAATATTAGAGCTTTCCAAGAGTGAAAGGGGGAAAAAAACCACAGCATTTAGAACTCTTATAGTTCTACCTTAATCAGAGAAGATGTTGTTAAAGGGATTTCATTACAACCATCCCCCTTCTTCTTTAATTGGAAAAACATAAGTTTCAACAGTAATGGTAGTATTGTTCCTCTACTTTCTTCTCCTTTCTACTAGTGTATTTTAAATAAGCAGAACAGAGGATTTTTAATATCTTGACTATTCCCAAATTATTATCTACTCTGTTACATGATGCATTAGTTGACACCTTACATCTTGCCAAGCATAATTTGAGAGATCTCCCTGAAGGTTTGAAACCTGAACAGATTCTGTGATAGCAAAAAAGCAGTCAGCAGTGAATCACAGTTGAGCTGGCACCTTACCACACTCTGGAAGTGTTACAAGTCCGTTAAGTTCTCCATGTTGGCTTGGAAAGCTGCCACTGCCTCGATTGTTACTTATTATCAAGAGACTCATAACCAAGCTCTCATCTTTCCACAAGTTTGGAGAGTTAGTGAGGAGTCAGAAACTACCCCACCTGTCTTTTTAGAACTTCAGTAATAGTTTCAATTGACCTAATTAAGTCATCATACAGTGCTACTGTACAGTTGATGCAGAAGTATATTACCACCATAAACATTTTTGCAGCAGTTACTTTTAAAAAAATTGTGCAACTTGACTGTATCCTGAGAGAGAAAGAAAAAAAACCATTATGCTTCCTCTGAAAAGCTTAGCACAAAAAGAAATCAAATCTTTAGGTGCACCTTTTTTGGTTCAAGATTATAGCAAGTACATACATTCTTTTTAACTTGGAAACTGTATAATTTCTCATAAACTCTCCTGGCTTTAAAACACTTCTCGATCCGAGATACATGTTGGTACTTGAACTGCAATAGTTTCTTAGGATCTCAAATTTTTCAGATCTTCTGATTCACATTTAATCTTTTTCTGCTAAAGAATAAAGTTCAATCTAAAGCAAGTAATTCCAGGATCCTATGGAAACTTCAAAAGATAACCTGTTTGGGGCTGAAGTACCAGATGAATGAGGGTCATTAGAGGACATAAAACCACTGCAGAAAGTATTGCTACAACATTTTTGCTTGTGAACCAACACTAAATCTGGACTTGTTTAATAGAAACTATGCTGCAGGTACTGGCTGCCAGGTAACTGACAGAACAAGTTCTTCAACATTTGTAACCATCAGAGTTCAAGTGAAAGGTCTAACAAACTGGAAAAAAAAAATGAATAGTTTTCTTTCAGGCCAAATATAAAACAGATAAATCTAGTCTACCTGTTTTATCTTTTACTTCAATTTCAATCCAGTACACATTTAATTGCCTTAGTAAAATATGGACATTCTCTTTAATTGTAGAAAACAAAAACGTAGATCAAGAAAGCTCATCACATATTATCACTATTTTAGATGAACTTGACTGTAGAATTATTATAGCTATATATAAAGATTTGGACTTTTTATTATTAATTTTTCATAATGGCTTACAAATTTTTCTACTGGGTCTTTTGCTATATCGGATGTCATATCAGAGGACTGTAATCTACTTTCCCTTCTGGGCATAGGCTTGGAAACATTTTTAACACAATACTAAAACTCCTCAAACACTTGCATGTCTTCAGCAAACTTGAAATTAAATAATAATAATAATAATAATAATACAGCTTTTGGGTTTGATGTATGAGAAAGACTTACAAACATGATTTTCTTGAGATTTAATTTTCCTAGAGTGCCTCTTTACCTTTGTTTCCTTGTGCAAGCCATAGAAGATGTGAAATATCATATCATTTAATGGATTTAAAATATTCAAGATATGGTCAAGAAAAATCTTGCCTATGACTGCATTTGACAGATTATGTCCAAGTTTAGCAACTTTAAGCAAAAGAGCTCTGTCAATTATAAAAGATTTTTTTCTCCAAAACTACTTTATATAAGCTTCTTTGAGGTGGCTGCTGTTCACACTTTTGTAACACTAAAGGGAGAAACAGTAAACAAAGCAAAATAAATCCCCACTATTCCTACAATCCTTTGCAAATTTACAGTTCTATTCATCTAGCAGATTCAAAGCCCTTTCTAAAATATATCAAAGGATAACTTGATATACCACTGAACAGAGGCACCATTAGGACTAAGCCACTTTCCCTTATCTCTCCACACCCAAATCAATGAACAAACAAATACTAGATTTCTTCAACATTGTTTAGTTAAGGCTAATTTATTATTGTGAATCACTTAAAATTCCTGTGAATTACAGCCGTAAAAGTAGGCTTGCTGGAGCATCTGAATAGTTTGGAGCTATTAAATTTAAGAATAGAGGCAAATAACTTAAACTGTTCTAATTAGAAAACATGGAAAATTGGCCATATAAAAATTCAACAATGAATACTCCCCTTAGTACTTATTGTTTTACATAGATGTTGTAATATTGAGTTATTTAAAAAAATAAAATAGCTTAATAAAAGCAGCTCTACCTTACTATCTTTCTGTGCCTATCTCTCTTGATGTCTTATGATTTTATACAACTATCATCCCACTCTATCACAAAGCCTACAAATAGGAGTGTCTCGTCTATGTCACAGTAAAATGGTATTCATTTCACAGTAAAACAATACTACTGCACCATCATTTTAACACAGGAAAGGGTTTGAGCCCATATTAGGTAGTATATTTCTGACGTGAACTGCTCTCTGGTTTCTCACTGAACTTGCCACAATATCAAAGTTATGCTGCCTTTGTGCTCTTCCTTTTTTCCTAACAAAATTCCAAGCCCTTACTCTGAGGCAGCATTAAAATTGCTGTGAATTAGCAACACTCTTTAAACACAGCAGAATGAATAACGCCACAGAGCCATAACAACCTGATCTATCTTACTTCAGTTAGTCTGAGACCTCTGAATACCACTGCTATGATAATTTTCATCATCCTGTGTGGAAGATGGGAACCAGTTCCTACCTGGCCCTGGAGAGAATCTGGAACAGCTTTATCTTATTCTTGTAAAACAAAGAAGTAATACGACCTTAAGTTAGGGATCATCAGCCAATAACGTTTAACCAGTGATGTGAATACTTTGTTCCTGCTCCTCAGGAGAAAGAGGCCAGACATGCAATCCTGGCCCTTTTTGAGTCAAAGGGAGTCCTGCCATTGACCTCACATGCATAGGAATGGAGGTGATTAGGGGTCGGGAGAGCCTACCACTGTAGGTGCTAATCTGTAAACATGAAAATAGTAAGAAGTCTCATGAATCTGTTTTGTATTTTTAAGAAATAGTTATAAGTTTCAAAGGCTGATAATTTTGATGTTTACTAATATTGATCAAAAGGGAATTATTTAGCAAGGCTAAACTAGTGAGTCTGAAGCTGAACTGAACATGCAAACTGGAAAAGTTATGATTTTCCAGTCTGTGCTGCGATATGCCACTATTAAATCTTAATGTCATTATGTGTCCAAATTGCTCTTTGTCAAATACTCACTAAAATGTACTGCTGTCTAACTCAAATGGTTAAAGCATTAGAAAAAGTATTCCCCTTTTATACTTCTTCTGGAAATAAAACATTTACTTACAGAAAATTAATAATTGAGATTGAGAGCTTTATAATATATTGATAAGTATGTTCTCTTAGGCTCGATTCATTTTGCATTACAGTGTTGGCTTGACCACATTTTGGGAAAAGAAATACTTGCTCTGTCAGCCACATTGATTCCAGAGACTAATCAAACATAGCTACTTTTGTTGTGCATCTCTATTAAGAAAACAGAAGATTTTAACAGTACTGAATATAAACCAAAATGGGCTCAAAAACTCCTTCAGATAAATGCCACTATATGGTCACAGATAATAGGTTTATATATTTTTAAATGATGGTGCTAATATTTGGAAAGTTGCATTGTCATTGTTCTTTATACTTAGTCAAATTAATAAATATATGAAGACTTTTTGTATCTTTCCAAAAGGGGGGGGGGAGGGGGGAACAGAACTCACAGTAACTTTCTATGTAGTATTCTCAAGGTTACCCTGAGAAACTGAACACAAAAAGTCATGATTAGACATTTTCATGTCTGTCTTTCAATGCGGTCTATGTGTCCTATATACCAACACAGGTGCCAGGTCCAGGAAAAATAAGTTTGATTTTGTTCTCAGCTGCAGACCTAACTCTGCTAAGCTAGGCTAGGTGTATAGTTTAGGTAAATCTCAATAAACAGAAGATATAAACATCATATAATTTTAACTAAATTATCAGAGTTGAGCCTGAAACCAACTGCAGTGTCAAGGCTTTCATTTTCATAGTAAACTGAAAGACTTTTTTTTTTTTTTTTTTTTTTTTTACACCTTCTCCCCTCCGTTTAACTCCAGCTCTTTTGCAATATTCTTTTTAGCAAAATAGAAAAAAAATCTAAAATTGCTGAATATATACATATATTCAACTTACAGGTTTTTTTTCCAAAAGAAGCATACCTCTAAATTTATCAGAAGCTAAATATTAATGGAGTTTATAAAAAGAAATCTCCATTCCATGAGACAGCTTCTTCCACTCTGGCCTTCCTCCCTTGTTCTTGGTTCTTGCACTAGGCTCTCCAGTGCACGATGCCATAGCCGTCTCCTCTTCTATGAAGCTTCTGGCACTAAGAATAAGGTACTACGTTTGACAGATATTAACATATACATCAATCTCAGAATCACTGAAATTATATCATTAATTTCTCTTCTGCAGTTTTACTTGAATCTTATAAACAATTGAAAGAGAGAGAAGGATCTACTTTTAAGCCTGCATATGTCCACAGTATCTTTCCGTGGTGTTACCAGTAGTTGATTTTGTAAACTTCAAAAAAAAATGATGCTCAGTTTTTATGCAATTGACAAGTGTTAATTTATCAAGGCTTATCAACATGATGTAAAGTCAAAAACTCTCATTTTAATATGTATGTTTCATAGTATAATAGAAATATATTTAAGAAGAACTGCTTTGCAGATGGCTAACTTTTCATACTTTAATTTTCCAATATCAATAAGAAAGTAGTGAATGGAAAATTTACTTACTGTACATGCAGGCTCACAAAAATAAAATCAGCTAGTTTCACTCTAGTAACTACTAATGTGAGGCAGGAAAATTATATCAAATAGAATAAAAAAGAAAATCTACGTACATTCCTATACACTTGAGATGAAGCTAACATGCCACAAGATGGCAGATGAAGGCAGCTAGAGTGGCAAACTGTGGAAGAACATAAGTTTGTGAGTCATTGAAAAAACCCAGTTTGAAAATAAAGTTTCATTAACCTTGCATATGGGAAATAATTTTTAAAAGCAGCATTACAAAAACAGACATATTATGACCTATTAATGCTTTTATATAATATTTACTCTCCTGAACTGCAGCGTCTCAAATTCAACATTTAGACTCAAGACACAGTATTTAAAAAACAAAACAAAACAAAACAAAAATATTATTTGAAGTCAGGAAGAATTTTTCCCCATAAGCCCTCCCAGATACAACTCCAGAAAAGAGAGCAGTGATTTATTTATTTAAATGAGAATTTGCAACTCTTGCTCCTCTCTTCCACACAAGCCTGCTCAACCACCAGGTTAGGTATTATTATACAAAATCTATGCAGTTTCTCTCTATACCCACCATTGAAGTTGTTCCATCCTGCATTATTAAATATACATGAAGCCAGAGCCTGAACATGACCCCCTGTAGTTCTAATTTGCATGTAAAAAGTGGGAGCAGAGTGACAAGGGGTTCTAGTTACTGATTTAATAAATACCTGATATAAATTCACTTCAGCTGGGCTATTGTTTGGAACACTGAACTCCTGCATCTCAGGTAAGTGTTAGAAAATGCTTTGTGCAGGAGGAGCGCAGAGAGAAGTCTGTGGAGTAATGGCTAGTTTGTAAACTTCAATGGGCCAAGTTACTCCACCATTCATCTGTCCTCAAACTTAAGTAGTTCTGGGCAGGGTCCAAACTGGATCTTGCCGTGCCAAGATATTTCACATAAAAACCTAGCTGTTGCAATATTTTAGGAACATTCAACACAAAGTATTAGCTGAGGTGGCTGTTTTAAGGACTTCTCCTGTGGCTCTAATCCTAAGTGCCTTACCAAAAATCATACAAAAATTCAGCACCATTGCTCGGAAGCGGGCCTGAACTCACTGTTTCTCTTTAACCTTTTCTGCCTGACACTTGATACTTACCTGAATATTTTGTTGAAACTACATGTTCTGGATCTTCCACAGTTATGCAAAAAAGTAACCTTCCATCACATCTAGATCATTCAGTCTGCACATCCAACACAGCCAGAAATACCTAGCTTACTTAACAGACCCATTCTCCTCTATTTTGAAATCTGTGCTTGTAACTTCTGATGGAAAAATACATAGGACTGGATCATGAATGAGAAAGGTCAACACCGATGAATTATATCTACAAAACTATATCACACACCTGACAAGTCAAATTCATTCATCCCCTGACCCTGTTATGGGTGCATACAGGACAGTTTTTCCACAGGTACTGTGCCCTGAGTATCTTGCTGATATAACTTCTTTCTTGGTAAATCATTAATCTTACCTGGAAAATTTCTATCTTGTATTTGGTAACTGTTCACAAATATAGCAAAGGAAGCTCCTGAAATTCAAACTATTGAAAAATCCCAATGAACCCTTAAGAATTAACATTACAATCAACAAAACTTGCTTCAGGGGCAAGGAGCTCCTCTAGGTTTCAGTATGAACAGCCATACATTTACCTGCTGGGTAATGCAACGAAGGCAGCAGAATGGGGAGTCATCTCACAAGCTAAAGACACAGCCCAGCTGCCTCAGCTGTGAAGCATTTGTGAGATAGCTGGTAAGGTGTGCAGCTCACAGACACATCTGGAAAAAAGAGTTCACCTGCATCAGGGTAGGCAGCTGAGTCTAAATCAATCATAACAGGATATCTTCAGTCCAGACTTTTTTAGTCACATAAATGCCACTGAAAAATAAATACACGCAGACCAGGTAATATCAAATACAGCAATAAGCATGAACTGAATGTGTAACATTAATAACATTCACAAAAATACAGGCAGGCAGCTGAGCTGACATTAAGCATAACAGGGTAACTGCACTCCAGCCTTTTTCAGGCATAGAGAAGTTACTGAGAAATAAATATGTGCAGACCAGGAAACATTCACATACAACATTAAGCATGACCTGAGTGTATAACATCAATAACTTTGAAACACAAGTGGATGCTTAGCGTGATGAAATATTAAATCTCTTACAGAATATGTTCCAGTTTTCTTATTGGCCATACACTACAATGTAATTCAATGTGCAGCAAACAAGTGCACATAAGGAGAACCACAGCACAGTGATTGCCTTGCTAGTACCCGAACTGCATGCTGATTAATCAGCCACATCCCAGGGGTTTGCGTGTTACCTAGCATGACAGCTGACTGCAGGAACCGGAGTGATGAAACCAGTTTTGAGTTGAACATTATTCCTGGGTAACATGGCGTGAATCTGGTCCATGGAAAAGCAGGATCTGAAAGAGGTTCCGGTGCAATTCTCCACAACTAATGGAAGAAAGGAGGCTTGGGGTCTCCAGAATAACAACAGTGATGGGACACCGGCTACTAGTGGCGCAGGATGGCCACTGGGAAAAACAAACCAAATGAGTCCACATACAGTCAACTCCTTTTTTACTCTGATATGAGCAAGTTTTGGTTTCATAGTCTACTATTATAGGCTAAGCACAATGACATAATAGCAGAACACACAATTTTTGAATTAAGGCTGGTTTGCATTCACTAGCCCTGGGTATAGCAGGGTTAAAATTGAATTCTTCGCACTTATTTTCAGAACTATCCCTATAAGAAGATCCTCAAAGAAAATGAAAGCTGATAACCACCTGGGTTTTACTTTAACAGCATTATTTCAGAGCCAGAATTACTTTTTCCTCCTTAAATGTTATTCTCTCCCTACCCCCCATAAAAGAGTAAGTTGTCATCATTTTATCTTTTTGATTAAATATTGATTCTTAAAAAAAAAGTTCATAAGTTTTCATTGCATTCTAAAGGCAAAAAATGCAACAATACCAAAAGACTAGTGAAATTGTAGAAAAAACAATGAGAATATTAAATGAGAGAAAGTGGTGTCAGCTGAACACAATAGAGGCAGCAAAAAAACAAAGAAGAAAGGATCAAAACTATAACGATGTATTCTTATTTTCTTATGTTATTTGCATTAGTAAGTTGATACTACATGACGATGCATTTACTGCATATCAAGATTCACGGTATGGGCAGAAGCACTTATTGCCAGCATCTAGAACAGAGGGGAAGCATCTAATTTTCAAGTTGTTTCAGCTCATTTCAAACCATAAAGATCCTGTTAAAATGAATAGACGGGACTGAGTCGTATTAAAAAAAAATCTTTAAAGAAAAAATTCCCTTGCTTTTCCAAGATAATCTCAAAGTCTTCAAGCAAATAAACATAAACAAAGGCACAAGAGAAAGCCTTATACCTTCAAAAGACTCTTAACAGATGACACAATGTTTATTGATACAACTATGAATAGCTAATGCATTTTAGTCACTTCCTTAAACACGCTGATTACTTTGCAGGATACTTCATAAACTAAGAGACTAGTGCTTAAAATTCAAGGGCATTTTCAGTGAGAATTGATGTTTTCCCTACTGTTTCCAAAGGCAAAGCAGCATCTACAAAAGAAGAAAAATTTCCCTAGCATATCTAACATGCAAGTATACTACTCTAAGAAAAATTACATAGTCAGTCTTAAGAAAGTGTCTTAAGGAGAGAATAGAAAGACTTCATTCTATTAGGTGCTTTCTTTTCTATCATTATACCACACATGGATATTGCAAGTGTTAGCTAATATAACAACTATAGCAATTATAGGATGGACAGAAAATTACCAGTTCATACATGAATGAAAAAATAATGCAAAACAGGAAGAGACAGGAGAGAAATAGCTGGAAAAAGCAGAGAACTGAGCAAGAGAAGGAGCAACTAAAACTTTTTTTTTCCCCTGAAACTTGGCAAAAGAAAAAAAAAAAAAAGAAGAAAGAAAGAAATCACAGCCTGAGGTTTGTCACCCAAAATTCAGCCAAAAATAAACTAATTTGAGGGGGAAGGGATGAGGAAAAGACATCAAGAAAAGAAAGAAAAATGAGATAATACAAGCCTAATAATGATTTTTTTTTTCTTTTAAGTAATGGAAAACTCAGATGAAGTTTCAAGTTTTGGTGAAAAAAAATCATATCTGTCATAACTTCAATTTTCTATATACCCATCTCTTGCTGGAAAGTGTTCACTCAGCTTTAGAAACTGATTTCAGGAACAGCAGTTGACAGAAAAGGACTCAGACTTTTCTTTCTAGACAGAAGCTTTTAATAAAAATGTATATACCTACAACAGTTTTCTGACCATGTGAAATACAGCAGAAAGACTTTTTTTTTTTTTTTACTGTAATTAATCCCCATAAAGTTTTAAGAGAGGAAAATCTATTGCTTGCAGCACTTAAATGATGGCAGCAGATGTAGTTCTCATTATGAAGGCAGTTTTAGGAGGAGTCATATTGCTATTGTTGAACAGCATTTCTGGAAACTGTGACAACTATAATATATTCTTTTATCCAGTATGTACCCACTCATTAAACCAAACTTCTGAACCATTACAAGTTTATTCCCCACTAGCAAAGAAAGAATTCAGGACATCAGAAGCAACAAGAGCAGCTTCTACTACTACATTAATGGTCAATGGCTGAATAAGAAAAATGTGGGCCCATTGCCAAAGGGGGTGGTGGATTTAGGGACAGGGAAGCATACATGGCTGACATACCTGGTACCTGCCTTGCCTCAGTTTTCACTAGCAGGCCTTTCATGCCTAGTGAAAGGGTTCAAGGAGGAGAAAAGAAAAAAAAAAAAAAAAGAAAAAAAAAAAAAAACCTATGAGCAGTGCATGAGGATCAAGCCAGGGCTTACGTGCAAGAACTCAACCCACACAAAACCCTAGGACCCTTTGCCTGAACATCATCATGCCCTACTGGATATCGGTGCTTGTTGTGTTCTCCTTCTTGTGCAGCAGGAATAAATGAGCAGTCATTCATGGAGTGACTGGCAGAGACACAAGCCTAGTTCCAGCAGAAAGGAGCTTCAGGCTGAATAGATGGGATTGGTACTCCCTACTTGTTGCCACTGACTCTGTTGCCTCTGCCATCCTCAGGACTGACTTTCTTGATGGACATGGCAGAAAGGTTTTTGAGGTTTTGGAACAGGCAGTGCAGTTTTCACAGAACAGAACCAGTTACAGGCCTCCCCAGGACTCTCAACTAACCCCCAACATTGTTGGGTGTGCTCAGACCCAGCTGTCTGATCTCTAGGTAACCCAAGCAATTTTTCAAAAACAGCACTGAATTGACCAAGGGGCTACTGGCAGAGTCCAAAAATTAACTGATTTCCTGGGGAGGGGGGAAAAAAAAAAAAAAGAAAAAGAAAAAAGAGTAAGTGGTCTTAAAACATATTCACCTTGCAACAGTCCTGTTTGGTCTGTACAGAAACCTCGTAGAGAAGAATGGTTAACAACAGACTTCAGAGCTGAGTAAGGTCATGTTACTATCAGTTGCTGCAGTTCCAGACATGTTGCAGTTCTTGTATGAGCTAGAAGACCCCCCATCCCCCCCACCCCAAATTTTTTATAAACACAAACACACACACACTGTACAGTGTAATTCATGTTGCAAATGCTTTATTTCCAGTCCAATGGCCGAGGAAGCTAGTTTGCCTTCACCAGGAATAGCGTGCAGTACACTTGGCACGGGCTTCCCCAGAGGAGACAACACAGCCCTATTGCCTGCCATGGCATCATCCACCGAACTTTAAAGCAACAGATCTCTATACAATTTTTCCACTACATTGGTGATGAAGTGGGGAACAATGCCAGATAAAGTACTAAGTAAAGGGCAACAGGTAATCATTACCTTTCTCAGTGCTAGATTTACCATTAAATGCTCCAAAGTAAAAGGAGCGACTCAAAGGAAACACAGCTTTTAGGTGTGCAACAACAATATGGATGGAAACAAAACCCATCTGACCAAATTGTTCAGATAAGCATCATGAACCATGCCTGCCCGCCTGCCTCCGCTGCCCCCCCTCCCCCCCAAAAAAAACAAAAAACCACACCCAAGTCTCCTGGGTCATTAACAGATTTTGGCATATTCACCTCCCCAGTTACAGCCAGTTGACAAAACTCACATGAAGTGATTAAAGAAAAAAAAAAGTGCAACTTTAAGAGGGAAGAGGTATAGAAGCAAGCTTTGGAGCACGTCAAACAGGAGATAGCCCATGCAATGGCATTAAAACCGACTCAGGAAGGTAGCATGAAGAAAGTGTGTTATATAGCAGTAAGAATTCATTGGGATTCTGGAGTTGCAGCTACAAAGGAGCAGATAATAACTACAACCCTCTGGAACGAGAGGCCTTGGCTGCATATGAAGGTGATCTGAGTGCCATTGAAGTATTAGACAGAACAACCACTGCACTTACCCCCGGGCTACCTGCCCTGAATTTATGATCAGGGATTCAAAATGCTCTAAGGCAAGAGCAACCACTGCTATGGTGGCTGGCAAAAGCAGATCCTAGCCGTTATCCAGAGGACATGTATTACTTCAGACATGTATTACTTCAAGCTCCAGATTGGGATTAGTTAAGTTTGTGAATCAGTGGCCAGCAAATCAACAATATGAGGAAGACCAAACTGGGGCTGTTGAAGCCCCAGTGCATGATGAATTAAGTGCTGAAAATAAATGACAGAATTCATTTGCTGATGGATCCTGTAAAGAAATCACCACATGAAACAGGAGACAGTGAGCTGCTGCTTGTGCAGCTGCAAGAGAAACTGCCACCTGCAAAGGAACTGGATGCTCCAGTTAGTTTGGAGAACTAATGGCCTTGAAAAGAGCCTTGGAAGATTCTTGGCAGCATTAGAGGCTCAAAGTACATATATATGTATATACACATATATATACACACACACACAGAGGCTTCTGGACGGTGGCGGTGTCAGAATGGCTCAGAGTGGAATAGTGATAACTGGCAGCAAGGAAAAGCTATTTGGGCAATGGAAGACCAGAAAGCAATGCATTAAAGCAGGTCTTTGAGTAGTTGTTGTATCATGTTAACATGCATATCCCAAATTCAAAGGCAACTCAAGCAGAGAAACACAACAACAAAGCCAACAAACTAGCCCAACTTACCAGCATATATTTGGGATGGGAGCACACAGCAGAACTATTTTTAGCCAAGTGGGCCCATGAAACTGCTGGGCATCCTGGGAGGGGACTTACTACATGGGTAGAGAACACAGCTTAAACTTGGGAAGCCAAGATTAGGCAGCATGTAGAATAATACAACACACTCACAGAGTACAAGTGATAAAACAGTATGCACAATGGAGCATCAGGGCACAGCAAGGGCCAGCTTCTCCCTAAGGGACAAGATGCTGGGAGCCATGCAAAATAACACAGCTGGCAGCTCAGGGGCCTCACCAGCCCAGGCCCTGTTCCACAGTACCTGAGTGAGTTGAGCAAGGCAGACCCAGAAGTGGTAACCAGGTTCAACCAACAGTTCATGCAACTTCAGGCAAGCTTGCAGTGATGAGGCAAGTCTGAGGTCAAGCCAGGAAACCAATCTGTAGGTCAGGGTCAAGATCAACATAGGCTACAGCCAGGAAAGCAGGTATAGCTGTGACTGAGTCAGAAACCAGTACTACAGCATAGGTCAAGCAGGGACTGAAGGCCCTGGGCTGAGCTAAAACAGGCCTCCAGGGGCCAAGGGCAGGGAGATGTGGGTGAAGGCCCCAGCTGAGGCTGTTCAGGGCAATTAAGGCCTATTAGTGCCCTTAGGGCCTTGACAGAGAGAAATGGATGCTTAGAGAAGGCTGGCCAGTAAATTATATAGACTCCTTCTCCTCTAGCAGCACTAGTAGGTGTTATGTTCCCATGATGGTAGAGCTATCACAAGGGCAGCTAGCAGCTCTCCCTACTTGGACAGCAAATGCAAGAAGCACCTAAAAGGAATAAACAAATGCATTTGTTGGCCCTATGGAGTTCCATTTAAGCTAGAATTAGATAACAGAAGTAATTTCAGAAAAAACACCATCCTTGTATAGACTGAAGATCATGCAGTAGAGGCAGTATATATCATATTCCTTTTCATCCCCAGGCAGCCGGGAAGGTAGAGTAGTAGAACAGCTTATTTAAAACCATGCTAAAAGCCTTGAGAAAAGAAACTCTCAGGGAGTGGGAATCTTACCTCCAGGAAGCTGTATTAAGACAAAGCCAAGCAGCTATGTTAACATCCCTGCAGAAAACCTGATAGCCTGAACTCAGTTGGATGATAAATGACCAGCCAGCCCTGGGGTGCTTGGAATGGGAGGAGGGTTCATGTCTCTCATCCTGCAGTGGTTGGAATCCTTAAGGAAGGGGTCCCTATTGTTTGAGGACCACAGTTTACTTCCTGGGTGGCCTCTGGAAACAGGATAATGAAATGCAAGCTGTTACGTATGATACATAATCCTACTTGACGCTGTAACTATATCTTTGGATGTGTATATTGTCCCTATGAGGGACAATAGAAGGTCCCTACAAAGCCTGAAGTTTCTTGTAAATATATGCTGAGATTAGTCTGTTGCTAACCTTGGTAGTCTGGCTCCCAGCTGCAAGGGTGGAGTTTTACTGAGTGTATGTAACACACTGTTACAACACCAATCCTTATGGTCTAGGAGAAAGGATACAGTCCTATGCGTCCATTATCAGCAGGCTTCCCTGATGTGTACAAACAAAAGACATTAATGGATCATTATCCCAAGTCTATGCCCTGCAATTCTATTTAAAATGTTTTCAAAGATACAGATATACTTTTTCCACCTACTGTGTCGGCACAGCTACAAAACTGACCTTTTATGAGAAATCATCCAATCATAACCAGATTTAACAAGGAAACCTGGAGACTATGGGTATAGATTATACACATTTCTTCACAAATCATGATCCTTAATGTTTTGGTAGTAACTTTTCAAAAATTATCTTGTAAAGTCACAAATACATGAGTTTTGTTTGAATGTTTTCTTCTCAGTTATCAGCAAGCCAGAAAATACACGCTTTAAGCAATCACAAAGCATTTTTTCCTGCCTGCCACATTACTCTTACATTAACAACTGTCAGATTCTAACTGTGGGGTCATCTATAGGCTTATCCAGTCTCTTACCCCTTGCTCACTCCCCAAAGGGCCATATACCTATTCAGCTCTATCTCCAACCAGTATTTGTCTGCCTATTAGAGAAAACAGCTTTCAATGACAGATATTCCATAACTTCCCAAAAGAGCAAGTGTCCGTGTATCCTTGTCATTGACATTAGAAAATTCTTTCTATGTCTAATCTGAATCTTCCTTGATGCTCTTAATTCCACTATTCTTTGTCCTAGTTACATGGATATAGATAATGGATTTTATTCCCTTTCTCTTTCCCCTGGCAGCAGTTTTAAATGCATCTGAAACTGTCACTGTATTCTGCTCTCACCCCATAATCCTGCCCTCTCTTCCATTCCAATGTCTGACTACTCTAGACTATCTATCCCCAATTATTTCACATTTTCTAATGATGTCAGGCTTTCTAGACCTCTGATTATTCTCCTTATTCTCCTTGGGAATCCTCAGAGTTGATCCATACCTTTCTCAAAATGCAGTGTCTAAAACCAACAGAGTACTTTAGCTGAGGTTTACACTTGCTTAGCAGAGTGGAAGAACTACTTTAGAAATCCTGCAGACTTTTGCAGAATATGGCCATATAATTTTTTCCTTAAATATACTCACAATACACATAGATGTACAGTGCAGCATTCCCTCCAAACACACTGTGTATGAAGGATAACCAATTAACAAGTTTAAAAAGAGACTTTAACCTAGTCAAGTTTATTTCTAGGCTATATTTACATTAAAAAAAAAATCAGTTACCATACTTCCAAATGAGATGTTAGCCAATGTGCTAACAAACACATTTGTATTTTTCTTTCCAAGCAAATACATATTTTCTTGTAAACAAACAAAAAACCTGAACCTACTTTCCTCAGACTTCTTAGAAGCTTGCATGTGGTCAGAGACAAAGCATGGAAAATTTCAGTATACAAACATGCATATTTTTCATGTTGTGATCAATTAAACATGTTAGGCTGTGATGAAAAGCTTTATACAAACTTGACGGCAGCTGTTGCTCCAGTAGTTCAGGCTTCTTTCCAAATTGCATCTTCACAGCCTTGCTCCACTTTTAATTTCAACCTTGCATTGTGTTGTCTGCTTTTGTTCAGTTTCAAAATAGTATTTTCTCCTCCCTTTCTGAATATCAGCTTTCTCCTGACATTGTATTTTTCTCTCCATCTGATACATTACCACTACTGTTTTGACACCTGTCATACATACTGTGCCACCTGAAACAATTAAGTGCTTGTGTGCTCCTGCAGGAATAATTTGCCTTCATTGTAATGGATTGAAGAGACACTACATCGGTTGATACAGTATGTGATCCATCAGTGTTTTAAGCACTGTTGTTTAAACATCATATTAACATTTATAAATGTTAACTCAAGTGACCTCTTATTTTGGAAATTATTGACTTCACAAAATTGGCATGCCCATTAGGCACACGAAAGGTTCCCTTCTTAATGGTTGTAAGAGGGTGTTAAATGCAACTACTACACAGCGTTTTTACACATATTTTTATTTGCTTTTCAATTAGAAGTTAGGAAGAAGGAAAAAAATATTAAAGAGAAGCAGCCCATTCTTCTGCTCCATTGCCCCTGACAACATCCCCTGTCTAAAAGAAAAGGCAAAATGTTTCAGAAAGCAAAGCTCTCACTATGCTAGGCTATTATTGATTTTAAAACGTGGAGAAATCTATTACATAACCCTAATTACTGCACTGGCAAGCCTTAATGAAACTAGCTTAAAAGAGATGGGACTCACTTCACCCTTCATTTTAAAACCTAATTTAGGTAAAACCCATAGAATTACAAAATCACTGTAACCAAAAAAAAAAAAAAAAAAACAACCCAAAAACCTCACATCATCATCTGCATGTTTGAGCAAGGCTAGTCAAGCATTGCCAAGTCACAGGTAGAACAGCAAGCATGGCCCATTTGAAATCAATAGCACAACTGGGTGCTAATGATGCAGTCAGTCTTTTACAGATTATATTCAAAGTCAATGATTCCAAGCCTTTTGGCCTAAAGGAACACTCTCAACCCTGAACATTTTTTGTGAGTCACTCTGCATCAAAATTTATTGAAAATAATACTGCTTAGTGCTACTCTGATGTACCATTTACCCCAGCCTGGAACTGCACCAGATCACTACAGTCCAGAGTCAGAGCAGAAGTTAAGAAAATAGATATGAGTATTACAGAATTCATTTTTCAGTAACCATGCTGGTAGTAAACATTTGTGACTCCTCATTTCGCTCAGCTATCCCCTTCTAGACCATTTATCCATATTAACATTAATATTCAGTAACAATGCATATGTTCTTTTATTTAAATGGTTCTTATTTAAATTAATCATTACAAGTATTATGACAGCTTTGATCCTTCAGTTCCTAGAAAAGACAGAACATAAAAATTTGACTTTATCAAGTATCATATTCAGCCCTTTTTATGTCACTCCCTGTGGTTAAGGAAACTGCACTGCTCTGCTGAAGGTTTCCTTTCTGATTTCAGTTACTACACTTATTTTCTAACAGAATGCCCTAATGCTGTACCCACAGACACTGGAGAGGCTATTCAAACACAATAAAAATGTGAAAGCTCAAACAGTGTGTCAGAAGCACTTGACAGTATCTCCTGAAATAACATTTTATTGTAATGTAGAGAAACACTCCAGTACTACACCAATGACTGTTGTTTCCAATATACTACCAAGCATCAGTGCTGTCAATTCCAGTGACTTTGTTGAGTGTTTCATGATAATTGGTGGGTTTCCGTAGGCAACGCATCCTGGAGCAAAGGTATGGAGGAAAAAGAAAAAAAGTGTGTTCCAAGCAACTCTAAAAGTTCAGAAAACAAAAGGTAAAAAAGAAGGAAGAAGAATCTTTAACAGTGAAACATCCTCCAGAATGCAGTTTTAAATGACAGGGGGTAGAAAACAGAAAAAATACTCAGTATTCAATATTCCCAGAACATTTTTTATACCATCCACTGAAATTACATTTCTGTTTGTCTTTAAATACTTTTTTTCTTAAAAATCTTCAACTTTTTAAAAATGGAAATAGGAAGAAGATTAGTTTCAGGCAAGCTGCTCTGAATAAACTGTCCTCCCAAACTTCTGACTTTTCCAG
Source organism: Dromaius novaehollandiae (assembly GCF_036370855.1). Taxonomy (NCBI): domain Eukaryota; kingdom Metazoa; phylum Chordata; class Aves; order Casuariiformes; family Dromaiidae; genus Dromaius; species Dromaius novaehollandiae. The sequence continues at coordinate 90,074,240 of NC_088099.1, read as the reverse complement.
AAATATTAACAATCTAGGGACTGATTAAAGCAGGATTTGTACCCTAAACAGTATTTGTTTACATATTTTTAGGTAACTTAAAATTCCAAATGAGTTTTTAAAAGGCTACATCACTTCATCACTCCTTGCTGTATGCATCTCAGATAAGAGATAGTAAGATTCTCTAGAACTACTGGTTCATTTTGTATAAAAGTGTTAGCTGGGCAATAGATTTTACATCTGTCATTTTTAGATCAAAGTCCCTGGCCCCTAAGGGTATGTAATTTGTTGTATACACATTAAAAACGAATTTAAACAGTCTTTATAGGTATGGGAGATTTTCCACATCATCAGCTTGAAAAGTAAAGCACAAACTGTGGGAATTCACTGATCCTTTTTTATAAATGACTGTCTCTGGCAAACACAAATATGCTGAACCCCTTTCACTGTGGCTGACCCAATAGCAGACAATTGGTTTCAAAATGTATTACATTCTTTTAAAATGTTTTTCCCAAGTCATGCAATATTCATTGTCAATTTGCAATTCATCAGTTTACATTTAAAAATGCCACTTTAAATGAACACAACACACAAACAGAAGAGGCATTGCTCTTTCTTTGTCTGCAAACACCATCTTATCTGTACCTCCCTGCCCTTTCTTGTAAGTAAATGAAAAGTGTTATTCTCCATAAATTCTCCTCCTTTTTAGTCTTCCAATTATCTCTGAATCTTTCCCTGCACAGTACTAAATTACTCCATTCTCCTATCATCCACATATCATTTCTTCCCATTCCCTCACCTCTCACCTTTCTTCCTCTGCAGGCTCCCTGCATACTCCTGCCCAGTAACTGCTACCCTGCACCATTTATGGCTTAAGCCACATATAGAAAAGGAGGTGATAAAGCCATTTCTACTAATGACAATCATCTTGATACCATTAAAAATGTATATGTATACATTTATGTATATGTATACAACATATATGTATACAACATATGTATGTACACAATATGTATACAACATATGAAATGGACAAAAAGTCCAATTTATTACAAAACAGCAGAAATTACATGTTTAAACATCCCAAAGACAGTGGAAAATAAATAGCAAAAAGCATTCTTGTTCTAGTACTGTAAGAGTGAGCCACATTTCTGCAAACCAGGAATGTCTTCCAAACAAAAAGCCTTATGAGCAAGATGACTCATGGGATGTTGAAGTGACCTAGAAACTTACATACTTTATGGAATCTTCCCTGGGCTACATCTCTCCAGAAAACCTGTATAGTTTAAAGTTTTTAATGCCAAAGATTTATTCCATCTTTATTTAAAAGAAGAATTTATAGGCATTTGCACAGCAACACTTCTGAGGCATTTAGTCTAATTATTACATGGCGTGCTTGACGGATCAAACATCTGAAATTTACGGTTTCATATTAAGTAGCAGAAGCTTAGGAACATACTTAAGTACTTCTCTAAATTAGGATATTTTGTCCAGATAATCAGCAAATGATAGCAGTCTTGGGTAAAACATGAAATATTATTATGTTCTTGTGATTACAGGCACAGTACAAGAAATTAACTTCAAGTCTTTAATGCAATTTTTTCCTCAGGATTACTTTGGGAAGATTAGTTCCTCTTACAAATTCTCATTACTTATCTACTGTACTTTGTTCTTTTAATCTGATTTTAAAACGTGAAACTATATTTTATTCATTACACAGCTACTGTTTTTAATTTTTAAAAAACATTAATGCTATTGTTAACTAGTTTCTACAGGAGAACTTCCAGCCTTCTGATGACTCATTTTGGACTATATATTTCCATAATCAACAGAACAATTGAACCACAAGCTTTTAGGCCAAAATCAGTGTGATCTAGGGTGGTATTAATATGCGTGTTAAGATGTTACTTTATGACAGGTATATTATCTATTAATTAAACAGATAAAAATGCTGCGCCAGAGTCTGGGTGTGTTATCATTCTGAGCCTTACTTTATAGACCCACTTCTCACCTAAACAAGCTGCTTCCAGTTAGGTTAGCTGTAGTGTTTGGGCCATTTTTTTTACTATCCTGAAAACAGCTATTAGAGAATATGCCCTTCTTCAGCCTTACTAGAGCTACACCCCAACTTTTCTGGCTTTCAGTCTTGCTCCCTTCACTAAGCAGAAGAAATGGGTAGCTCTAGCAATGCTTTTGCCCAGCCATCCTACTCACTTGCTCCTGATTTCTGTTCATGCAGAGAATAGGATGAGTAAAAGTATTTTTTAGGACCTGATAGAAAGCATCATAATTTAGGATCTGACAGGTTACTCAGATGTAATTCGTTGCAATGTTTAGGTATTCAGCAATATATTGGGCACTCAAACATTTTATTTCATTTCCAGTGAATCCCAGCAATATAACTAAGTGCAACGATACAAGTAGGAAATATGATCTTTTCAAAATATTTTAAATCCAACCTATGTTATGCAACCCACTGTTATTTGATGCACACATTGGCAAATTGATCCTTCCCTAATACATCAGTCGTTAATTTAAGTTAGAAAATAGTGAAATAGTTTTTATTTCTTTTTCCACCATTTAAAATAAATACAACTTCAATTCTTATTGATGTCTATCAGTTTCTGTAGGAAAATATCAGTTAAAATGGTTACAGAGAAATCTGATTGGCTAACAGAACACTATGTATGTTTAATTTCTACAACAGCAAAAGTATTTTTCTGCTTCCCACACAAATACACATTGAAAATATGTATTGGAAAAGTCCTCACTGCTGTTTGTACTTATATGTGCTAGTGAATTCTTTAGATCTAGAATCCTTTCTCATTATGAGAAGTCACACTTCGTTTCAGGCTGGCTCCTTGCACAGTAAACATGAGCAAATGTGGCGGTGTCGTGAGTTAGTAAACAAGAGTCCAATTTATACTGTAGTCACATGAGAGTGCCTATCAGGCATGTGGTGTAGACAAATTCATCCTTAGTTACCTTCCAGAGTGATTAAGCAAATTGCCAACAAATATATTGCAAATCTAGAGAGAATCAGGAAAATAATTTGTCTCCTATCTCCTATCTGATGGTACAGTATTTTTTCTTCCTCAGTTTGTGAACAACAGGAAAATCCAATGGCAACAAAGTAGAATTTGATAGTATGATTACATTCAGCATGAGCATAATAAATATTACCTCTCCTGGTGAGAGAAATCTGTAGTTTAATCTTCTGCTCCACTGTCAAAGAACAGTTCCTCCTCTCTTACCTAAAAGTGTTTGAACAACTTGTTTCAGCAAAAGAAATTAAAGTATTCAGAAAACACTCATTTCCAACTAGTTCTTTTAGGAATTAGCTCATAAATTCATTGCTGCCTTGTGTATAAATATGACAAATATGGCCAAAAGCTCACGTCTGGAAAAAAGGCAGAATTTAACTAGATAATGAATGCATTTTTAGATCCGACAGCCAGTAGCAGTAAGACACTCTTCATATTCTTTTTTTGAATATGAAAAGAGGGAGCACTCCTTTCAGCTTAATGGCCCTGAAGTGTGCACAAAGCATAAGAGAGAGTGAGAAGTCCAGTGCACTTCAGAAAGTCAATGAAAGATCAAAGCATCAGGATAGCACATGCATTTACTAAAAGCAAGAAAAAATATTACAGTAATTATTGTTAAACTCCAGTAATTTTCCTGTGAATTTGTACCACATATTGTTGGTTCCATGGACTGCAGAGCAAAATGAAGTGTGGAAAGATCTGGATCCGTATTTCTGTATCCGTAGCAATCCTGGGTTCCCCTTTTAGTTGTCCTGTGAATCCCAGGCCAACTCAATGCCCCAAGCTGCTCTCCAGCATCTGTTCAGCCTTCCCCCCCACAAGGCTCATCTACTGCCCAGGCAAGAGAAAGCAGACTCTATGGCTAATTCCATACCAGTATTGGGCCAGTATTTCCAGGATGACAGGTTTTTTTGGCCAGCTGTGTGGCCATTTATTTGTTAAACTAACACTGATGGTACTAACCTCTTTCCTCTCCTTCTGTCCTGCCCCTATTTTTAGAAACCTGCAGGAACTTCGTTGAGACTATATTCTTCCACCAAATTCAGTTGGAATTAGCCCAACAGATTCAAAATGCAAGGAGAGGAGGAAAGGAAAGTGATTATGCGATTTTTCTTAAGCCTCATTTTCTTATTTTCTTGCACAGATGAACTTGCATACTCCACAACAGCCTAAGGTACCATATTGTCTTAGCTTTCTTGTTAGTACGTTACTATTCCTTATAAAACCATGCGCAAAAGTTTGAATTGAGAGGGCTGAGTTTATTTCAGCTTCATGTTCAAAGACTAATTAAACCTAGTCACTAAATCCTCAGAAAAGAAAGATGAAGATAGTCTTCTGCATATTTAAAGCCTCCATTTAGAGCAGATAAGAGTATAGATTTTTCCCTGTTTTACTAGAATAATTCCTAAAGGTTAATTACTAAAATATTACACCTTCCATCTGCGTGCAGTGACAATCTACCTTTAAAAGAACTACTCGAGCACTATTTTGCCTAGAAAGAAAGCAGCAAGTTTAAAATTAGGACTATACTTTGCTGAGATTCAAGTGACAGACTCAAACCTTGAGAATGTCATGCAGCAGAAAGCTTAGTAGTTAGACTCTGACAGTGTGAGATGCTTCCAGCAGCAGGAAGTGAGACCAGGGCAGCCTCCTGTCAGATGAGGAAAGAGGAAATTTGTCCTAAAAGTCACAAGGGAACCAGAGTAACAAAGTAGCAATGGGAACAGTGCAAGGCTAATAAAAATCCTGTTTCAGGAAAGAGCCAGCGTGGAGGAAGAGACACAACACATGCACAGAAACAGGAATAGTAATTAGGCAGCATAGTGTGTATGCAAGTTTCTTAAAAAAAAATGCGTAAAGAGTGAAAGTGGTCCACCAAAGAAATAATTTTTAAAAAAACAAGTGAAGAGAAAACTCCATCTGCTTCCTATAAGACAGCCCATAGTATGATCCTTTCGTCTTATCTGGATGATCAGAAACAGTCTTTGTAACTCAGTCAGCCTTAAAACAACATTCAAAAAGCTAACTGCTCAAATGCAACAATCACAAAAAGGAAACTCAAACTCTGCAGCTCTTCTCTTACCCAATGCTTTGTTAACCATCAGTCTGAGTTATGGTCTCTGCTAAATTGGGGGAGCCTCATGCCTACCAGGTAATGTAACAGTCAAAGATGCCACATAATTTTTCAATGCAACAATGGTACCAAATGTCAAGCCCTTTAGAAATCTTTTGCAATATGATCCACCCAACATGCATGCACCTATTTAACATGTATGTAGCAGAGCAGGTTATCACAAAACAAAAGTGATCTCTGATTTGATCATCAGACGTATAATGAAGCATATAAAATACACCAAACATGCCCAAATACAAAAGGACAAGTCTTTATTTCTCTAAATACTGGATTTCAGCATAGGCCCTAAAAATTTTCCTACAGAGATGGTGAACCCACATCTAGACTGCCTAAACCTACTAACCATAACCTTTGAGGTTTTGCAGACCTCAAAGTTCTGTGTAAACCTTAAGCAGAAAACTACATGACTGCAACATAACAAAAACATAACCACAAGGTTAAGGCAAATCCTCCTGCATATAGCAACAAGTGAATGATTTTGATTCTACACACTGGAGAAAGAAAATATTTTCAGAGTATAATGCACTTCCCAAATGTATTCTCTCTCTGGTACATATGTGCACAGACATGAACCAATTCATTCTAATCACCTCCATTTTTTAAGCTGCCTGTTTTTCCTGTGTAATTTCCTTTAGGTTTTCACGGTGGATTTTTATTATTATTGTTATTATTTGCATTAGCCCTTTCAGAGGAGGTCTTGGAGTCATCAAGAGAAAAAGTTTTTAATGTTTATTTTGACAACAGCAATGTAATTATTTTAATAACATGGTTATGTACTTTCTCAAAATTGCATGAAAATTATATTGGAGAAATCATAAAAAGGAGCTTCTTACATCTACCAAGAACCATGTAATTACAATATAATTGCTTATTTCTGTACTTTGCCAACTAAAGAGTTTACCAAGATTTCCCTACCCCTCCTTTTCTGTCAACCAAAAGGTAGGTTATAAAATGGTCACACTTACAGACCTATTGAAAATAGTTCTGTTAATTGGTATACAATCTGAAAGTGACAGTCACAAGTAACATTTCATATTTATATAACTCCTTACTAGTAAAGGAGCTGTAAGTCCTTGCTAACTATGCATAAACCAATACATCATCATTGGCATTCAACAACCTCTGAACAGCCTGGGCATTACCTGATGCATTGAAGAGTATACACAGCTACAGACACAAGAGAGTTATGGTCGGGGACTGCGGGACAACTCAGTAAGTATTTCTTATTAAATGCTATGGGACCTTTAGCATCTGCAAAGGAATTTTATTTTCAAGGCTTGGCAATAAACTGCACCATTTGAATTCCTAAAATCAATGGCAGCTGCAGTTCATAACTTCAGCAGTCCCTGATTGAGACATTCTGGGAACTCAGAAATGCTTTCAAGATGTTGAGACAAGTGAAGCATAGATTAATAGAGTGGGGGTGAAAAACGTGCTGATCTCTGTGTCAATTTAAATGGATCAATTTGTCAAGCTCTGGAGACAATGTGAAAGCTTCAGTCATTGCCGGTTTTAGATGACAGATAGTAAATGATACCTTTGATGTCAAAGTCTAGCATTGCAGAGCTAGGAAGTTCTAGAGCCAGTGAAAAGAAGTAAAATCCAGAGGGAGAGCGAAAAAATATTTTTCAATAAGCAGAATTGGGGCTGGGGGTATTTTTAATAGGAACAGGGATCTGATAAGCATTCAAAACTTTCAAAAGACAGGACATCAATTAAAATGTCTAAGTTCCAGCATTTACACTGAAAATCTTGGCATCAACTCCAAAGCACTAGCGCTCGTAAAAAGTGTCCCTCAATGCTGGACACTTACAACTATGTTCATGCCACTTATGGAATAAGACACATGGCAGTTACATTTAATCCTGTTTCAATATAGAAAATTAGACTGGAAGATGTCTTGAAATGTCCTCCATGCTTGTACTTCCAAAACATCTTAGGATGAGCCCTCAACTGGAAAGTTTTAAGAGCCAAAACATACTTTCATTGGTGAACACTATTCTGCCCTGTCCATACCTGTTCTCTCAACAATGATTTTCAGGACTTTCATCAGCAGGAGTTACCCTCATCGCTTTGAATATCGTTTCAGCAGATCCAGTGAACAGTGACAGGATGTCTAGCAGTGCTAAGCTACTCTTTTATTCCAGCTCCCCTCTCACACTTCATGGCATGCATCCATCACTTCATGCCAGCTCTGGTGCTTATCAAAGCCCTATGTAAGGCAATTTAACTTATGAGATGATAGAAAATTAATTGAGCCACAAAAACAGAAAAAGAAAAAAAAAAGCAAAGGGGCTACAGCTACTTAAATGAATTAAATACACTCAAAATGCTTTATAAATGCTAGAGCTAACAAAAAGAACTGGCTGGGCAGCATAGGATGGCGACGGGAAGCTAGAAAGTAATATATGAGAAAAGGCATTCCTCTGTCAACTGCAATGAGCTGATAGGTGAACTTGGCTGCTATGAATCTAATAAATAATCCTGTATTGATGGGACCGATTTTATTGCTCTATCTCACCTTAGAAAAGGAGGGAAAACGTGTGTGTACTATATAAACCTGATTGGAATAGTTTAACACACTCCATATATAAATAAATCCACTGACTTCAAATGAATCAGTCACTGATTCTCAGTCCTCCCCACCCCCTGGACAGCAAATTTTTCCAACTGTTTGGGAAGGTATCCACAAAAGTAATTTCTATAAAGAACCAAATGAAAATTGCTATATCTCCTGCAATGGTATTATTACTGTTCATTTTGTTTCGGATATCTAGAGAAGCAGCTAAGGGACATTTGACACAGACATCTAGAGCACAAAAGAATCTTTTCCTCATATGATGAACATTTGAGTATTCCTGCCAAAACTAGCTTTCTATGAGTCTTTTTGCCAGTAAAGCATAAGCTCTTTGCATTTACAGAAGATCTTCTGGGAAAGACACTGAGTCACCTTAGACTTTGAGGTACCTGCCTCTAGGACACATATTCCCAAATATGAATTCAGTGAGTAAATTCGCCAACACTGAGAGGGCAGTCCTGCGCCCATCTCCACCCCCATCCTGCTCCTATCTGGTTGTCTCATTTTGGATCTCCTGTAAGCTACCTCAAAAAACAAGCCCACTCAAAGACTAATTTAGCAAAAGTGGAATAGTTCACTGAGGGATCCAGCAAGTCAAAGAACAGCACAAGGAAAGGGCAGGACTGTGTGGCCAGGAACAAGGAGGGAAGAACAGAGGAAAGAGAAAGGGAGACCACAGAAACGAGTGATTACAAACACTAACACACTTCAGTTATTGCAAAAATCCCAGAATCAGTCACAAACAAACCCCAAACCATTCTGTCCACCTCCACACTGGCCAGACACAAATCAGCTTCACTCCAAAAGCTGTATAATCATTTTATCCTCCCCCCAGGGATTTGCAGTTCCAGCCCAGCACAACTCATGCTGAAACAGTTACACAGTTTTCCATTAGGAGCTAGCTTGCATCAGGTAGCTTGAAATATAGGCAGAGAGTTCTTATCTGTCTGACAAACACAATGCTGTATACATCTTCGAACACTTCTGACTAGGATTTATAACATTTACAGAATATTAAGCAGAGAAGATGCCCAAGCCAGCCAATGGGTAAAGCTGAAAAAATATAGTCTGAAATATCTTCTCTCCCTCAGACGTAGATGCCTGCCTTAGAAGTACACCCTGAACACTGTTAACTGTCCTTTCATCTTTTGATAAAGATGGATGACTTAAAGAAAAAGTATTAAAAAAGGAATGAATAAAAATATAAATATGCATAAAATTTTATATGTATATATAATAAAATATGTAAAATAATAATCAAGTAAAAATTAAATATAAATTGTTAGCATTCTTGAATTAGTTTTCTCTTTGCCTTGTTTCTAAATTTAAGCTTTTAAGCTTTTGCTGAACCTAGTGGTGAGTGTTGCTTAGTATACCTATCCACCTATAGGACTGGGCCCCTTGGACAGTGTGACACCCACATAATTTAAAAGGTAAAAACTTAGGTACCCTGTGTTCTTCTACTGATCATGCCCAGAACTGCCCCCACTGTGGCTGAGGTATGTTGATGCCTATTTCTGTTCAAACTCATTTCAGATTTACAAACTAAGTATGCATCTGAATGTTTTGTGCTTTCGGCTTAAACTGTGCTGCTCAAGCTACTCATGTCTTTTTTTTTTTGTTTTGTTTTAATTTGGCCCTTAAATTAATTTCAAAGTAGATTCATGGAAATCAGTCTTTTGTATTATTTCACTCTAACAGATACTCATCTAGTGTCTCCTCTTTAGGTTTCCAAACTGAAACACATAAAGGGTTTTTAGAAGCAGTTTTAAGGTGAGACACAGAAAGGAGGAAGAAAGACTTCCATTTTATATAGATGAGGGAACTGAGATGGGGAACAGTAAGACAACTTATCCCAGAAAGTATCTGTTATAAAAAGGAGAATAAATAAATAAATAAATAAATGACAGTATTCTAGCTAAGTTTGTCTCCATCATCCAGCAAGATTTGTGGTAACACTGTGGAACGTAAATTCTGCATTGTCTCTACCTGTTAGTAGTGGGCAACAATATATAGACAGTCAAAAACTCCTAAGAAAGTGGCAGTCTGTGGTCTGAGAGCTGTCTGGCTATGGAACACTTCAGTGTGATTTTGAGACAATACAAACAAACTCTGCAAAATGATGGACCTCAGTATTTTTGTCAGCATAGGAAAGATACTTAAATGGCCAGCATAATTCCCAGAAGAATAAGATGTGGGCAATTTCCCCATTTATAAACTTCATAAGTCAGCTCTGATCTAGTAACAAGTCCTATTCTCCAGCTCCCCTGCTACTAGCTTCTAAGAAAAAATACAGAAAAGAGCCACAAGATTTAAAAGGTGTGGTTTAGTGACTTTTTACAGGTCTGCTGCAACTCTGTGTGTGCATGCGTTTATCAGCTTGGAAATTAGATAACTGTGAAGGGAGTGTTTAGAATACCAATAAATTAGGCCAGTTTTGTAATTGGGATTCCAATTTGTCAGGAGGCAACACTTCCTATGAAACTATACTCTGTGACATGGACAGCAAGGGGTGGACACAATCAGCCGGTTTCCCCCACCCCTCCACCCCCACCCCCTGTTATAGCCCTGTCAATTTCTCCATTAGCTAAATATTGCCTCCTAAATGGCAATCAAAAAAAAGCTCTTCCCTGTTCAGGCTGTTATATCTCCAGTAGCAAACACAGCATTTCAGCAAGTGACTGGGCAGTGTAGGTCTTTATGCATCTGTAGAATTTTGACTTTTTTTCAGAAACATGGAGCATTCAAAACTTCAGTGTAGTTCATGAGCAGAAAAACCTGGACCACTGGTATCACAGACTTGAATTAGTAAGCTCAGTCCTGCGATAAAAACAAATGAGGTATAAAAACAAATATACCATGAGTTGTTTAAACTGAAACTGTCTTAGATTACTGGGAGAGGTGATGCCTACATCCTAAACAGGTATATAAGCTGGGATGGGAAGGGGGATGGTAGAAAGGGAAGAAAAAGAACTGTTGGTTTTCAAAATGGGACTAAATAGCAATCTTGAGTTGACTTTCCCCATGTATTAGGTGAAATGAACTTGGTGAAGAAAAGCAGAATATTACTTTTGCTCCCTCCCCTGTTCAGTTAGTAGAGTGCAATTCAACTTTTAACAAAAGTATGAAAAGTTAATGCGCAGGCTTGTTTAGAACAATTTCAGTTTCAAAAAAAAATTACAAAAGTTATCAGACTTTGAAGTGAGCTTATCAGATAAGTTCATTTGTGCTGAACTCAAAGAATCATTTTCATGTCTCCAGGGAACAGAAAAGAGGACACTAAGAGCCCAGGAAATTTGTTACAGGATAACAAAAAATTCCTCAAGACTGCATGAGTGCACTTCCTTAAAGATACATCCCTGATAAAAGCATCTTTTTCTAAAGTTTTATTTTTAAATCATAAAAATATATCAGTTAAAACCAGAACAATGTATGTTCATAGGAAAAGACCATGTAAAGGAGCACAGCATTACATTTGTCGCAGAAACTAATGCAAACTCTGACTGCAGACATGCTTGTTGTGGGACATCTGAAACAAAATGAGGACGAGAGAGAGCAACAGAGAAAGCAAACTCCAAAAGAGCCTCTTGGCAGCCAAGTCATTACATTTCAGGCAGACTGCTTGGAGGACATGCTGCAGAGGTAGCTGTCTCCAGGGAAAGCCCCATGAGGACATGCACCTCCCAGCTCCTGAGGAACTGTCATTTCACAGCTCCAAGCAACCAAGAAACTGACTGACAAGTCTGTGGATGAATATCAAGTACCACCTATGGAATGGAAAGTTCAAAATGCTCGATAACGATGGTCAGATACCTGCATCCAGAGAGAGAAGGCAGTCCTGATGTATTGGAGAAGAACAACTTAACTGACTGCATGGCAACTCCAAACAAGCTAAACAAGATTTTATAAGCAACAGAAGTTTAATTAAATTCTACCTAAATTCTTTCCCTTAATGGAGTTTGTAAAACTTACATTTACCAAGGTCTTCCCTCATCTTAAAATTAATTTTATAACTCACAGTTTAATAACAAGATCCCAAAATTAAACAATTCTAAACATGCAGTTAAGATTTTTTAATTCAATAATAACTACTGGAAAGGCATTGATAAACCACCATTAAAAGTGTATTTGATATATTTCTGATTTAGCATGATTTTAATACTCAGGATTCACACAGTATAGAGTAAATCAAAGTGTCTATGCTAACACAGTTTTCAAGACAGTTAAAGTCTACATTTAAAAAATCATTTTCATTTAATTGTTAATCTCTGCTTTTTTATATTCTTACCATCAAAACAGGAAGTCTTGACTATGGCAATCGATGCAATACTTAGGTACCTGGAGTTAAACATGTACTTTCTAGATGCCAGACAGAGAGCTTGACTGAAACTGCCTTTTAGTAGGTATTAACTTCTTATAAGAATCCCTTTTTTGATAATCATTCCTTCTTTTTCCCTTCAGGTTTGTTTTCTTAATGGCAGTGAGCTATCAACCTAATTTTGGAAATACTCATGCAAGTTTTCAAGAATAGCATGTTGTTTACATCTTTTTATACTGTGCTAACAAAAAGAAAATCTTTTTCTCTAGTCCCATGTAAAGCCACTGAAATTTGTGGCAAAGTCTGTATTGCAGGGCTGCATTCCCTGTCGCTTCAGGGCATAGCCTCATGAAGAGCAGTATAATTAGATGGCATTAATAAGGCTGCAGCTTTTCTTTTTATTAGAATCATGTCAATCATCAAGATGAATAGAACAAGGTTTTCGACTAAAAGAAAAGTGAATACATTACTGAAGTAATGCAACAGAAGACTGTATATTTTTTCCATTAACCTATACAGATTAGAATAATGATTATCAAGGGGTCTTGTTTCTGGGACTTAAAAATTGAAATCACTGCTATCTATATAAAGTTAGTGGGTAAAAAAAAATTTGTCTTCAGTTTAGCCACACCTTCATAAAAGCCATATATTCAGGCATTTTCTAAACCAAGGATGAAGAAGAGAAAGCTTATTTAAACATATGGACTGACAGAGAACTTCTTGCTTTTATTTCAGTCAACAATTTAATACATCAGTGATGATGCCCTGAGAGACAGCCTCACAAATCAAGTAAACCCTTACTCACTCTTGCAGCACCATTTGAAAGAAGAATCACAGAGACTGACAGGAATTCAGGGTGAGACATTCACATAATAAGGGAACCACCACATCTGCACTTCTCTTCACCTTCATATTGATTTAAATGTAAACTCTACATAAAAGCACATTGATGTTCTAATCTCCAAGATAAATATATCAATAACATTAGTAAAGTCTGTATGGAAAGAATTTTATAGCCTTCTAGCTAAGCACTGATGCATATCTTGGTCACTCTCTTTTCCCAGTAACAGCAACTGAGAACCAAGAAGAAATTCCATTTTTTAGTTTAGATGAATTCAAAATTTAGAGTAAATGATAATCTTAAGCCCTCTCTTCTTAGGACAAGATGCAATTCTTCCTTAATCTTCCAAGTATTTCATTTCTTTATTCCATTAGCACCATTCCATCAGTCTTGCCTGGATTTTGCTTCAGTGAATTAGCCTTCATCATTAGCCCATGTTGTGATTTAATCAGGTGAAACAAACTGTTTAGACTGACCATTTGAGCAGGGCACCTTGGACTATAACTGAGGACTCAAAACAATGAAAGTGAATAGAGCCAAATGCTGAGAGAGCCGTTCAGGAAAACTCCCAACCTGTGGCTCAGCACTATGCTGTTATCAACTCTACTACACAAGCTGACCAAACAGGAAAGCATTCTGGAACTCCAGCTCCAAATTTCTAAGCTCCACCTTTTCATCTGGTCAAGAGATTTGACCTTTATTGTAATAATTCTAGGACTGTGAACTACAATTCAGGACACACTAGGCGCTAGCAGAAGTGCCTAGAAATGAGATTTACCTGATCATGGTCATTAGCTATATACTTTGTTTCCAGTATGTTTCTGGTCTGGACACATAATCATTCTGTTTACATTTTTGGCCACAAATGTATTTTTCAATACCACAGTGCAAAATATTTGCAGAATGCAGCTGCGTCCTTGGCTACACTTTCAGACTTCTTCCACTCTCCCCTCTCCAGTAAAGTCCATCATAACTCTGTCCTTTATCAGCCATAAACTTATGCTGAATTTGCCACTACAGACTTACCATGATGGTATACTGCACTTTTGCTTTGCATACTGTGATATATAAAGCTGTTATAAACTACTAAAACACAGAGAATTGGCAATTTCTTCTTACAGCTCAAATGTGAGAAGATTCTACTTCTATATTCCTACCCATCTGTCAGAAGTGTGCAATTAGGACATTTTCCAGGCAATTAGCCTAAATTTCTAAATAAGAAAGTTTGCACTTAATCAGATAGGACTAGCAAAAATGAATGAACAGCTAATTTTGCGATTGAACTGATCATTCTTTGCTAATGGCTTAACATTACTGCTGAATTCTACATGTACATCTCAGCTCTCACCCACGTGGTCAAGTTTTTATGTCCATGAGTGTAGCACAGACTGAGGAGTAACTTCACCAGTGGAGCAAGACTGGTTTTGGGACAGAATCCTATGGAAAAATTCTTAAGGTTTGGACAAGACACTATCATGTCTAATGTAAGGCTGTAAAACAAACACAACTGGTACATCTGTTATGCACCTAAACTTATATACTTTGGGGAACACCTGCCTAGTAGCATCTTGCTCAGAAAATACTGCCAATACTCTCACAAATTCTAAAACTGTACTATCAAGAGGTACTATTAATTTTATAGTAGCATCTACCTAATGACAAAAGTAATCTTTTGAGCAGTCATACAATGTCCTGCACTCTGGACACCAGAAAGCCAGAAAAGTTCAAAAAAGACAGCAAGTATGATTTGACAGAGAAGGAATGATTTGTGATGTACAGAAACTGGTATTAGTTTCATTCAATCTTTTCGAATTTGTCAGAGGAGCACAGTGTTTTTCAAGATATTAATCCTGCTTAAAATTCTTGGATAATCCCAAAGTGTAATGAAATAGAATATCTATCTTACAAAAATGCAATATCACTACATTGGAACTACTGGAACTACTTATACATACAATTCAGAATGAATACAGAAGATCCAGGACTGAGCCCAAGCCTGTTTAAATTAGGACTAAAATAAACCTTTTAAAAAACCCAATAGTTTAAAACTAATTGAGACAAATACAATTGAGTGTTCACTGTATAAGGGAAAATGGGAACAGCAAAGAAGCAAGAAAGGCTAGGAACTGTGCTTGGATAATACTAAAAATATGCCCTAGCTATTAGTGACACATCAATTACAGCAAGGTTATAGCCAAGTGTTAACCCCATTCTCAATAGCATCTGATAAACAGTTAAAAGCACAACTTCACAGCCACAGCAAAATCTGTTAGCACACCCTTGACAGTACTATAATTAAGCATAGAGGAAATATGGCTTAATTATAGTGACTACATGGAACTGATTGTTACAAAATGCATATGCTTTGTTCGCATTTCTCACTATTCTTGAATTTCAGTTAGACTTTTGCTAAGTAGTTTCTTCTAAGCCCAGTGTGGGGCAGCAAAACTCGTAAGACTGAACCTATACTGCCTTAATGAAAAACTGCAACTATAATAAAGACTTCCAGACATGATTCACAGCATCTCACTTTCTCATTTTGAGCCCAATCACTTTCTTGAGCAGAAGGGTATATTTACAGCATGTATATCCTATTCAACCAGACATCAGTTTCCTATCTAGCAGGGACACCACCAGAGGTATTATCGAAGTGAAGAGGAAGTTGAAAGTTGTGCACAGAATTTAAGAAACTGAAATATTCACTGCAAACATGTTAACTTTTTTCTGCTATACATGAGGTATGAATAAGGAGAACATGATTTTTAGGAATTTGTTTTTATTAGTTCAATTTTTAATTTATTAATTTTCATTAATCCATTTTTTATATTTTGTAAAAAGTTCTTAAACATATCTGAACCTCTTGTTTCCTTCCTGTCGTCACTCACTATTAGTAGAATAAGTATTTATAAATGTGTACTTCACCAGATAAAGTGATCCATTTCACCATGCGACAGTTTTCCAGAAAATGAGTACTATACCTTAAATGAGCACAGTAACTTTCAGGTAATGAGGCATATGAATGGGTTTACTGGAGAGGGAAGACAGATAGGAATGAAAGGAGGTGTTTATACCACTTTCAATCATGCACAGAATAAGAAGCAGACAAAGTAGAAAACCAGAATAAGATATTTTATTTCACTAGTAGCCTAGAAGTGTATTCAACAATAGATTGTTTTGTTTACATGCCCATTTCATGTCTCTCAATTTATGTTAGACCTTCCACAATAGGGAGAGAAATGTACGAGTTCACAACACTACAATTAGAGGAAACAACGAAAGAAAAAAATCTGCTATAAAAGCAGCTAGGTTTTTACTCCTTTTTTAGAGAATCAGATCCTTGAAAGAAATGCTAAGAAAAAATATTCCTGTAAGAAGGCAGGTTTTGTCTAAGGGAAATACCATCCGGAAAAACGACATTCTTAAAAACACTGTTCTAAGGAAAATATTTATTTTCTATCTTAGGTTTGGCAAGTGTGAACACTGGTAAGAACAATGAAAATGGAAGTGTCACATTATGTACCAAATATATGTTTTTTAATACAAATTAGAAACTTGTCTCATATTACTGTAAATTAATATTTTCTTTGAACTTCTAAATAGTATATACTCATATTCTCAGATGAACAACATACTCCTGATAAGCAGGAAGCTATTTGTTCTTACTTGGGGTATGTATTGCATGCAGACATTTTCTCAAATACTGGTACACCTTCCTACAGGGTGATGATACCAGTTAAAAACCCAGCATTTTTTGAATAACACTTTTTGTCTCATTTTCTTTGCTGCAAACTATTTTAATGGACAAACTAAGTTATCTACTTCAGCTGAGATACATAAACACAATGGGTTTAAATCCCTCTCACTGAGATACCACATGCAATACCTGAGTATGACATATCCATGTTGCTATTTTATAATCATTATAAAGAATTATTATAACATAAAATTCTCACAAATTTCTATATTTTGTACTTCATCTGTATAGAAAAAAATAAAATGATATGAAGTGCTACTGAAGGCCAAAATATGAGTTGCAAATTACTGTAGCTGTACAACTGAAGTCAAGTTCTAGAGCATGACTGTACAAAGATACTGTACAAAGACACAAAGACTGTACAATGATAAGAGAAAAACATATGTAATCCACCAAAGGACTAATGAAAATTTCCACAAAACACTTTTGTGCAGACTCAAAATGCCTAAGTGGTCTTTAAAGCTAAATGAAGCATGAACTTAAAACACGACTGTCAGCGACTGGAGTGTGAGCACTTGGTGAACTCATGATACAACTGTTATGCTCTGTTTTCAATGGTTAAATGCACAAATGAGGATGAAAACCAAAAAGGGAACATGCGATACAATGTATAAGAACTGAACAAATCCATGGAAAGGAGAATGATTTGATTATTTGGAATAAAGCTCTTGGATGATGAGACCACACTGTCTGGTCTGAACTCTTCTAAATGATAATTGAACATTACCCTCATCAAGGAACCTGCATAGTGAATCCACTGTTGTTGAGGCTGAGTGAGACTGAGCTTTGTGAAAAACAGACCCTGGAGTAGGTAAAAGTGGAGATGGAGAGGGAGCCATTGTGCTTTACAGTGACAATGTTGATTCGATTGTATACCAACCACCTTTCCTCACAGTGGTCACTAGGACAGAGAAACCAGGGTAGCAGTCAATTACAAGAGCAGAGGCAATTACTGTCCTAAGCATGTTCAAGGATAAGTAGACTTTATAAAATGTCATGGTATGAACTTTATTTCACTGTTAGGATGGAAAGAATTTAAAATAAAACATTTCCCTAAAGGATAACCCTAAAATTATTCTATTCAATTTGCTTAATTATTTATTTTATGAAAAGGATATGCACTGTAATAATAGTTTGAAATGTCTGGTCTCAGCCAGATGAATACAAGGTCTTAGAGAAGAATTTGTTTGGAGGATTTTCTTTTTTTGTGTGTGTATATCATTATTCTCTGAGATTAACAGTAATAAATTTCAGATGAATCAATTTGATCAAAAGGTTGAGAAGCACAATCAATGGCTGAAATGTGAAATATCTGCATTAATTGTGTAAATGTCATTCCACTCTTGACAAATTCTTATATGTATAAAACTGTCTTAAAAGCCTTCACATTTTGAATCTAGTCAGTTAAAAAAACAAACAAAAAAAAATCCTGGGAAAGAATGATCCTTTGAGTACAGCACCTAAGGGGCATGTGTGCATGTGTTTGAATCCTGAGACTTTGTCCTGTGTGATGAGAGTTAAAGGCACCTTTTGCCTATCAGAGTAACTGCATTTCAATGGTTTGCTGCAGTATTTACTAATCCAAGCTACAGATTTGGTATATTCTTTTTGAAAGGCATTATGCCTCAATAGATGAGACTTGCGTTTACTGTACTGGAACAAAATTATATTCTCAACTCTGCTCGAAACAACCTTCTTCAGCCTCTGAATGTTTCTGGTATCAGAAGAGGGTAATACTCAATTGCCTTGCATTGACGGGGTGCTCAGAAAGATGGTATGAAATGAACAGAATTAGCAATCAGTGGAGGTAACCTTTGAGCAGCTGGTCCCCTGCTTTCAGTTCTCCTACTTGCCTCTAGGCAAAAGCATACTCCAAAAATGTCTTTCTGTGCCCTGTTCAACAGATCCCCACTGCATTGCAAGGGCACACAGAAGAAGCTACTTGTATCCATCTGAAACCTCTGTTACATTTGAAAGCACTGACTGGCTGTAACCTTTTTAAGGTCATCAAAACAAGGGTTTACCTGGTGAGCTCCAGAAGAGAAGCAAGATGCTAGTTTCAAAATAATTATGTACATACATGCATCGATTCAATTCCTGGGACCAGATCTAGGACCCTCTTCAAATGTCACCGTTATAATTCTGTGGGCTGACTTCAATGAAACCATTCCTGATTTGGTCCCCCATGAAACAGGAGCACTATGAACTGCAATAAATCACTGTGGAAGATTCTCATTCTCTGTGTTAAAATGAATTTCTCTGCAGGCATGCTTAAGGCCCTTTTGCTTTAGGCTTCTCTAACATTCACCTTCAAAGCTGCAGTAATTTTACCCATACAAAACTAGCTTCTAAAGCACCACCAATAGGGGCATAAAAGATAAGGAGACTTAAATATTATCTTGTGTGCACTGGGATCCAGGCTTCTCTTTTTAACAACCTTGTCTCTGTACCTTTTCCAAAATAAGGTTAGACAGAAAAAAAGATCTTTCAAAATGCCACTGTAAAACATATGCACTGTGTCTCTATGTCTTTAGTTTCTTCATGGTCCTTATCAGTGGAAACTCTGCAGAACAGAGATTACAGCTATCTTTACACAAATATCTTCCAAGAGAAATTATTTTTTTTCAGAGTTTTGGGGGATTGTTTTGTTTCATTTTTTAAGAACCTATCTTAGTGACAGATTCTGAGAAACCACAAAAAGCTTCCAAGTCTTCAAACCATGACATTATAAACTACCTGGAGTTCTCAGCTTTAACACAAATGAGCTGAAAAAAAGACCTTTCAAGAAAACAAAACATACACCTTTCAGGTTTTGTTCTTAGATTAAGCCAAGTCATCACGTTCTGAATAAACAGCTTTTGGTATGCAGATCCCCAGCAAGTATTATGATTAATTGTTATCTGGCTGATTTTGGTTAGCTGCTTAAGTCACATAAGGCTCCTTTAACTGGATGACATATAGTGTGTAACAAAGCAGCATGGATGAATGATAAATGTTAAAGGTGGAATGTAAAACTCACTTTCAGTTTTCAAGATTAAAATTGAAGTTTTAAATATATTGAACCGGGAAAAGTTCAACAACTCAAATATTTGGGAAACCTAGACGCAACTGTCAAAAGGTTGCCTCCCTTCAATTCTGAATTTTCACTGCTTCCTTTAGGAAAGTTAAAGACTACTAAAACCACATATGTGGTTAGAAAGTTCTCATTTGGTAAAATGGTAAATATAGGGTTTTTTTTTTATATAGTAATAAGGGGTCACCCTGATACAGAACATTCTGTCAGTAGAAAAGAAGAGCTCAGTTTCAAAAATGAAACATGCATTCACTGTCAGCTAAGCTCCCACGCCTTTTCAATGGAGAGAAATAAAATGGTAGAGGCTAGCACACTAGGTCCAGATATTGCAGTAGAATTTAAATCTGAATATGGCCCACAGTGCTATACAGGAGACAGCCATATCAGATTCAGTCCTTGGGGAACGGTCTAAATGTCTGTATTAGATCTTTCCAAACGCTAATGAAAACAATAACAAGGACAGACAGTGGAGAATTAGAATAAATTTAGCATTTGACCTAAATTGACACCAATCTTTAAGAGGCACTGCAATAAGTTTTAAAGTATTACTCTTACTTTTACAAGTAGAACAGGCAAAAGGGAAACATCCATTTTATGTGTGGATTTTCCCATGACACTGTAATTAACACTATATTCACTACCAAAACTAGACTTGAAAATAATGCTTAGTTAAGCATTTGCACAGAGCATACACAAGATTATACTCTCTTTTTAATGTGAAACGTTAAACATTGAACATATTAGGTTGTACGTGTGCTAAATAGCTGGAATACTGATACTTTCCAAAGCAAGAAAAATGTTATTCTGGATCACAATGCATGAGGAATATATAGATTGCTAAATAAGTGTATTCTGTAGCTCTAGTTCAGGGCTCTTCTGACAGCCTTAAAGTTAGTGAATTTGGTATCAATTTATACAGCTGGCAAATATCATCAAGCTGTAGCAGTAACTTTTCCTCCTATTTGGCAAACAGAATATAATTTTATATACGAATACAAGTACTCATCTATGTACTGAAAGCAATTTGTGAGTCAAAAACTCTCACAATTTACCTATAATGAATCAATTTCTTACACTAAAAAGGAAAAATACATTAAGTTTTTCAAAATGAAATTGTCTTCTTAGACCAGTGATAGTGGAGAAGAGGAATGGACATCTCTCATTTTGGCCTACCATTGAAAAGAACTACCAGGTCATTCTGCAATCTGTCAGTACACTAAGCAGTAGTGCCTATCGAGTCAAACAAAGTTCATCTGAATTACTGCAATGAATTGGGGGTCAGAGTCTAGACAAAGGCTATCACAGAAATTCTATCATGTAAAAGCACTTGCATAAACAAATTCTACACACCTCAACAACAATCATTTAGCTAATGTATTATACGGCAGCTCAGTACAATTAAAAAAATGCTACACGAGAACCAGTTGACACCACAAGTATGTTTTATCCCATTGCTTCAATAAGACCATGTCCTGTTAAAGCTGGTGTTCCTCCCAGCGTGACCAGAAGGTCAAGAAATCTAAGATGATGGACAAAGAAACTATTACTTTTCAAGTTTGGCTTTGAGAGCATTTGTGATAATCAAGGATGCATATACCCATTAATAAACTCTTCTGACAGTATAACGCCTATAAAATTAAACTTAGTAGTAAGGCACTTTCTTGATTAATGTGATTTATGTATTACAGATTAATCAAGGAAAGATTTCCAGTATGTTAATTAAACTGCCATCTCCCATGTATGCTACTTCTCATACATCGCAACAGCAGCCAATTCCCTTGATGGTATCATGAGTTTGACGTTTTCCGCAATTGTGTATAAGGCTGATGGAAGTTTGATTTTGATGAAGTCAGCTCCTAGCATAGAAAAACCCTATTTGTCTGCAAACTGTTATGCAACTTTTTCTTTTTAGACAGAGAAGTAAAGAAATTTTACACCTGCATTATCTATATCTAGCTCTGTATTTTTTTAAGGGGGACTTGCTATCTTTTTCTATAGACAGTCCACAGCTGCCCTTTCTTCATGAGAATCTCTACCACTGTTTAATCTATCCATAAAGCTTCTAGTTTTCACAAGAATACAATCTAAGGATTCCCAGGAAATGAGACAGGCACACTTACAGGATTAATGTTGTGTCTGCCATTTTACAAATTGATGCAAGCAAGACCTACTCATGCTTCATATTAGATGTGAATCTGTTTTCCCACCACAAAAGCTCTTTATCTGCATAAAATATGATGTTGACATTCCCCATAAGGTTTAAGACCCTAATTGTTTTATTAGGATAGATATAGAAACCAGGAAGCCAGAACTTCAAAGAAAGTCTACTCTACTGTTGACCAGTGAATTCCATGAAGTCATTGAAGTCTTTTTTGAAAATATTAGTTTTACATTACTAACATGTATATGAAATATAATCTCAAAGAAGTAATCATCATTACCCATCCATTTCTTCCTGAACAGGAAAAAACAACTTGGGATTTAATAAAGAAAAAAACTGGCCTAAGATGACTCTTCTTCTCTGTGTGAGAAAATAGCACCACATCTTCCCTTACCTTTCTAAATTTAAGTTCAGCTAGCTAGGAGATTTTCAGCAGTCTGGAGGCTGAGACAGCTTGGAATAAATTTCTGATGGGACAAAAGCAAAACAGTTTCTTAGAAGGGGCTAAATTTCCAGCTTAAAATATAGGATGAGAGGAACACACCTGGCAATAACCCAAATGACTTGTTTTGACATTTCCTAAAGAAAAAAAAATCATTTCAGTATGACCTTTTCCCTTTAAGTTTTTTAGAATTTATATTAAAAGCAATTGAAGAAAAAAGGTCAACATCAAAATAAACCACTGCAAAAATTCTCAAAAATGAAGAATTTCAGCTGATCTAATGTAGCTTCTTGTTTGCCAGTTCAAAAGTATTTCCTATTTTAATTTCATGTCTTCACTCAGGACAGAAATAATTTTTCATAAGCTATAAAAATTCTCAGTCTCCAGCCCATCTGTGAGATGAAGTTTATTATATTTACGGTTGAGCAGCATGTGTTAGGAAGACATTTTGGAGAAACTGCTTTTTCTTCAAAAAAGAGCATACTAAGAGGTATCAAATCTGTACCATTAGGTTTCATTTTCTTCAGACAAGAACAGATCAGTCCTGGGAATGAAACTTAGCTTTGATTAGAGATTACAACAGAAAGTATGGAAAAATCAAATCCTTTTCTTCCCTTCCTCCAATACCTATATGGCAGGTCCTTTCCCCTAGTCTTACTGGCAGTCCAACAGCTTTCTGAAACTTCCTGGCTTACAACTGACTTCACACGCTGACCCCTTTGGCTTCTTAGGAAAGACTTTACCTTTCCAATAACCCCAAATCCTGGTAGTTTTTGCTTCCTATGACTGTTCCTTCTAAGGGATTCACCAGAAGTGACACCCCCACCCCAGCATGCTCAGTGCCTCCAAGGGACAGGCCCCTGCCAAGAGTTTCCCACCACCCCAGGTGAGTAGTTTGGGAGAAGCCAAGAGGCAACATTTCATCCCGTTGCTCAGCCACTACCTTTTAATAAAACACAGCATGCAATACACAGGCAATTAACTGTCGGCAGATATACATCAGAGGCTGTACATCTGGTACATCAGAGGCTACGTCCTCCAAACACTTCTCTTTCATAAGGAATAAACAATCTGATTATCTTTTTAAAACACCTAAAATGAAGACTTCCTCACAAAGCATGCCATTTTTCCCCACACAAAGCAATCTTCTTCTTTCTTTGATATATCTTCTCCACACAGTTCATCTTCTCTGAACTTTGTTAAATTTCATGCTTCTGGAAGGCAAAAGCGTCTTGGATCATCAAGTTCTTTCACCCTCACCATGTCCCTCTGTCTAGCTCTCCAGCTGCTGGGTGAAGCAGGGAACAGTCTGTACTGTGTCACCTCCAGCACTGAATCCTAGTGAGAACAAAGACATGTTCAACTCACACTACCAAGACTGATTTCTCTCTTTAAAATAATCTGCCATCTATTTTTCCCACTTGGATGACCTTCAGTAAAACTCTTCACCTTTTTCCTTCTTGCTTCCCAGCTGTCTTAGCTATATATTTCATCATATCTTCCCCAGTAACAAGCAAACTGAGACCTGTTGAGAACTGCTCTTGCCAGCTGTATCATTTGGATGGACTGCTGACACATAAGCAGCTTTCTAGGGCAAGGGGGGGTCTTCCCCGAAGTAAAATACTTCAATCACCTCTTTAGTCTACATTCTTTGAGTCCATCACTCTAGGGTATGCAAGGATTTTCTTAGTTCCCTGCATCCTTTCAACACTGTGTTGGTTTCTATTTGATTTGTAAACCTTGAGAATATCTGACTTCCTTCAGTCAGGTTTATTTGTTTTTCCTTTATCTAGGGAATGCTCCTCACAGTCCTGGTATGTCAGTGTGAGAGGTTAAGGCTTTTTTTTTTTTTTTTTTTTTTTCCCCCCTTTCCTCCAATCCTTCTCCCCAGAGTTAGGAAATAGTTTTACTTTATATGCTGTCAGGGATCAGCTCTCCCCATGCTTAGACTATGTCTCTTTCCATTCAACTTCAGATTGTGCTTTCTTTCTGCAGATGCCTTGGTTGAGGTCCTTCTTTTCCTTATGAACTTTGTTTCCCTTTCAGCACAGCTCACCCTCTACTCACTAATCCATTTTGCTGCTCTCCATGCTGTAGGAAGGTGTACAGACTTTACCTTGGATTTAACTCAGGACTGACAAATTACAAAGTTTGGCTTGTCCAGTGATTGCTTCAGATGGGCATTGAACAGCCCCACAGAGAAAGCAATCTGTGTCTCTCCACACTGTGCTGTGAAGCTCTCCCAACTCTCTGCACATCTGCCAAGAGCAGAGGATGCTGTCAGGTGTGCTCTGCTCAGTGCTCCCCTCCAAGATCCTTGTGACTTGTTTTGAGCCTTTGGTCACCACTGCCCTGCCCTCTTCTTTTGTTGGTTGTACCACCATCAACAGTCTGGCCTCTTAGTTTCCTTTTTACTCTAACCTTTCCCCACCATGACAGGGCCTTACAGTTTGCTTAGAGCCTGGCCTTGAAAGGATAATGACAGAAGTTTCCTACTGAATTTCACAACACACATCTCTCCTGTTTTTCTCTTGGCAAAATAATATGAGCAAGCTAAGTAAGCATCCTGTTCTGCTGAGCAATCAGACTGCAAATTTGACTAAAAGTTTGTGTTAGTTTTCTTTCCAACCAACATTATGCCTAGGTATTTTCAACTCATGGCTTCCCACAGGTATGGATTTCTCCACGAAGTCAGTTAAACCTCTGACATGACAAAGAAGACTTTCCTAAAGATTTTAAAGTTGCTGTATAAAATGAGCTGCAAATTAGGAAGCCACTAACATTTACTAAACTGAGCACAAGAATAAGGAAAAGAATTTAAGTAAAATTACACAACAGACCATGAAGAAATCTGTTTTCAAACCCTTCAGTTTAATTCATTTATTAGCTTGTTCTACATCAAAAAACCTCTGGCTTTTTAGATTAAAAGATGCTTGCATGTTTTGTGGAGTTTTCACATCTAGGAAAAGGTGGAACTGATGCTTTTCCAGGTTCTGGTCAAGCTGAGGTCCCATCACACAATACCAGTAAGGTACTCTCCTAAAAGTAAGAAGGTGAGAATGGCCTTAGGACAATAGACTTCGAAGTCAAGTGCTGCCAGAGTAAACATAAACAAAGTTTTGAAAATTGTGTACTGAGAAAAAACGGACAAGAAGTACTTCTTATAAATTTAATATCATTATCATCTGTGTGTTTTTTAACCCATTAAATTATTTATCCTCCCCGAAATGTCTCCCTGCTGCTTTGTTATTGAACAATAAACACTTGGATATGATTGTAATCTTTATGCTTCCGAGACTATTTCTGCAACATCAAGATTTTCTTGCTTTTATATCTCTTCAAAGCAATTAAAATTTAAAGAAAAAACATTTGAAATTTAAGAACATACAGCAAATGTTTGTTAGTTGCCAAGAAATTGATAAAACATATAGAAGTCAATCATCATTTGCCTGGGAAAAAAATCATCACTACTTTGGCCTGAGTCTCTCCATTGCCTCAGTACCAATCAATAGAAAATATTATTTCAGTGAATCCCCTTGTCACAGTTTCAACCTATCATGCTCCATTCATAATGAACATTTTAGCACTAAGAAATTTCAGCCCGTATTCTCTTTAATATAATACTACCACAACAGGATCCCTCTGAGGAAGGCAAGATCTGCTTTGTATCCCCAGGTGGAAGTGTTCCATGTTGTCCTGCTTATCTCTCAACAACCAAACAGAAGTGAGCAGTTAAACATGCGGCATTGCCTTGGTCAGTCAACAATCACCACATTCCAACAGAGGTAGTAAGTATTGACAGCAAATATACAGTTTCTTCACCCAGGATTTCTAACCCCATCCTCTGGTACAAGGAAGGCCTGAACCTCTTGGAACTTTTCTGCAGAATTAGAAATAAATCTGTTTCTTTTGCACTCTGTATTCCTCTAGGTGGACACAGTATGTAACACAGTCTTTAATAAATAAGATCAGTGTGACTGAATCTTGCATGTTTATTTTCCTGACTGAATGAGAGCTGTAGACCTTACACCTAGAGTGTGAAGTTTGCTGTGCTGAAGGAAAAATCAGGCAGAAATGGTAATTTCAGTGAGGTTTTGCAAGAATAAAATCCATGGCTAATAAAAAATCTGGTGAACACTTCCAGTTTGTATTAGTATAGCTTATAAGAGAATGCAATTCACTCCAGTGCAGATCAATGAAATGGCCATTTAAAAGGTCACATTGTCACAAAAAGAAAATACAGGCTATAAGTGAACTGTATCCAGATTTCTACTGAAAATCTGACATACAAGCATGAAGTTTAGATATAGCCGTAAGGACAAAACACCAAGGGCTCAAAGGAAAACAGACACAGTGAGAAAAAAATGGGTGACCCCACGTATCACAAATGGAATAGTTAGTACCTTATATAACACTCAAAATTTAGAATATTTTCTGAAAACCCTCATCACCGAAACAATGACTACTTCAGGATGCAAAACTGAACTCAGTTATTAATCAGAAACCTGTTTTAAAGAGTAATTGAAAGGTTACACATGATAAGCTCAAGGGGACCAGAGTTAAGCCAGATTGCCTGGCAAAGAAGAAATCATTGAGACCCTGACCATTAAGTAGCCTTTGACACTAGGAATCTGCTGCTGTCAAGAAGATATTCTGACAAGCGATGAGGTCATGGCATGGAAAGGCTGCTTTCATCCACTGAGGCTAGTAGCCACACAATTACTTCTGACAGCTACTTCTTAGTAATTGTCACAGCCACAGTTTGAAAAAAGAGTCTCCTAATAAGAGAAGAGTCTGCAAAAACATCCTATGGGTAAGTGCTGCACCTTCAGGAATTTGCTTCTCAAGCTTCACTTGAAGTACCTCATTTTATGATATTCCAAACATGATTTGAAATCTATTTAATCTGTAGGGATTTTTTTGAAAAGACAAGCAAACATGTTTATTTTCGTAAAAGCTTTTTTTCCCAAAGGTGTGTTTGGCTTAATTTTTTGCAGTTGAGAAATTGTTACCACCTTATGTTTACTGGTAGCTACTGGTGCTAATTCACACGTGTGTCAATCGATGATGCTTTTCAGCAGTGTTTGAGCACAGGGCTTTATGATAAATGCTCTTAAAAACTGAATAAAATAGATATGCAATGTGAAAATGGAAACAGAAACAATGGTAGAAAATCTACCATTTCAGCACAGGTCACAAAGAAATACATTAAGAAATGGGGAAGTCTGTATGTTTTCAAAAGGAAATTTCTGAAAGGAATTACAACAGAATGCTTTGTTCCTTTAGAGTCCCAGAGCATAGATCAACCTAGTACATTCATGGATCAGACTGATCCATAAAGGAATGAATAGGAAACTTCAGGACAGTGGAAGAAAGGGAAATTAAAGGTGATTCTGGAAAAAGAGCATTACAGCAGTCTCTGAAGTAGAAGAAATGAAGAACAGTCATATCATAAATACACAAGCAACTTAGTGTGAAGGAGAACTCTGGGTTTTTTGTTCCTTCCTGCTACCCCTGTCTGCTTACAGGAACAAGGGGAAAATGAGGTAACGTGTATGGCAGTGGGAAGCTCAGAGAAGGTAATGGCTAGTCTGCACTCTTTTTTTTTTTTTTTAATGACACACACAAACATGAAAAGGAAGTTCAGTGGCAAGGACAGACAGCAGTAGCATTTAGGATAGCAAAAGCAGACCTGAGAAAATCTCCTATGAAAATGAATGACAACAGCAAAGCCAGTCTGTGCTTTTGGAATATTTATAGCATCAAAAATAGTAAAAGCATTTTGGAAAAAAAGGGAAATGTGGCTTGAAGCACAGCACCAAAATAGTGACCAGTAGAGACAAAGGCAAAGAGGCCAACATGTCGAAAGTCCCTTTGCCATTCATGTTCTATAGCTTGCTGTCAGAAGTATAAAACAAGACCTTTCAGAAGGGGAAATGAATCAGCAGGATGGCTAACATGAAGTGAAGAGGAAGCAGCCTGTGAGCTGAGACCCTGTTATGAAGAGGAAGCAGCCTGTGAGCTGAGACCCTGTTATGAAGGCTGAGACACTGTTGGCTTTGGAAGGGAATGGCAAGCAGTAAAGGAGGAGTGGAAACTTTCTTCTTTAAGAAGGTTGTCAGCATGGAACCCAGGGGGAGGATGGATCAAATTGGGCAGATGCTAGCACAAATTGAATAGGATCAAAACCTAGCCTGTAAGTAACCAACATTCAGTGTGGTCAGATAGATCCTCTTCTCCATATTCTTTTTGTTTGATCTTGGCTAGCTTTAAACTTAGTGAAGTTAGACATACAGTATTCACAGACATGAAAGCATATGAGAGTTGGACTCCTTTCTAGATCAGGTTCAGAAAACTCTGTCTTGTGCAAGACTGCGATGTGGAGCCGCAGCTAAGCAAGCTGTGAGTACAAACTTAGCTGTAAAAACCTTCTCTAGCCTACAAAGTATCTCTCTTCTGATGTGCACTTGATTAACCTGCCCCCAGCCACCTACAGCACTTCTGCCATTTTTCACTTACATCTTCACTTAATTCAACAACTTAGCAATAGTGGCTCAAGCTTTAAGCAAAGCTACCTTGTTATTATCAAAGAATGCGACACTGGAGAGGAGACCTCACTAACTGCAAAAATGAAGAAACATCCAATAACTTGGGTATGTGAGAACAGCGTAAACTTTTCTAGTGTACTTGGGGTTGATTCCAGTGGAAATTCAATCCACAGAAAATGTAAACAGGATTGTTTATTCAAGCCAACTGTTAATCAGAAGGTTTCTTGACAAAGAGTGAATTGTTTCCTTCTGTTATCAGAAAGCTGAATACAGGCAATTCCAAAACCTAAATTCAAACCTAGATTTGGGTTTGGAAACTAGGGGCAGAACTTTGCATGAGTATCAGTTTTGTCAACTCACTTGACATGAGCATTAGTTTATTTCCATTAAGCCAATACTACTGACTGTTGCTTTCCAGTAGCATGCCAATATTGAGATCTCTTCCCTCTTTCTGAGTGTGTTATTTCCAAGCATAAGGCAACAATCACCTTCCGAGCAGCATAAAAAGTTCCTAATTGGATAGAAGAGATATTATAACACTTATAGCTAACAATGATTTACCAGAAAACAATGTCATAGGCCTTGGTTTTAACTTCAAATGAAGCAATTAAAAAAAGATAGAGTATTTTGTCTTATTCTAAATTTAAAATGAAAGCTTTTGAAGACAGAAACTGTCAAGGTGCACCACTGAAGGTGAGACAAAATGACAGCTCAGTGATTTATAGAGTACTCAGCTCATCACTTGATTGACAGATTAAACTGTGATTCCATGGGGAAACAACTGTCCAGAACCCTTTACAAATCATCATAGCAAAACCCAACATTCCTGCCTTTTTTAGGTCTAAAAGTTGCAAAAGGATGCTTTCAATCACCAAACTTTTAAAATTATAACTTGATGGGGGCTGAAAAAGAACGTGTAGCTTCCATATCCTATTCTTTCATCTAGTTTAGAAAATACATGAGGGCAGTAGAGTTCTCATGTCATAATGCTGCCATCTGAAACTAAGTAGTTCAATTTAGTGCCTGAAAAAACAGAAGAATCAAATGAATCCTTTATTCTGCATTATCAGCTCCAACACACAGCATTTTCAGCTCCATGTCCAAATTAACAGATACATTACTTGCATGAGCAAGCTCATTCATATGAAACCATTTCTTTACATTCACACAGGTGCTGTGATGTTACAGTACTAGAACTGGATCTCAGACTGTTGTCAGGGCCCTGAGTGTCCCCATAGGCTCTGCGGCCCTGACCACCCTCACTTGGGCCCTCCACCCATGCACCTGCTGGCCATTGCTCCAGGAGCTCCACTTCAGCTCAGGGTTGGGCACTCAGAACAGGTGCAGCAGAAGTGGAGTTAGTCAGTGAGGGAGGATGAGGCAGGAGCCAAAGGTAACCCCAGTCCAGGGAAGGCAGCATCCTCACCACCCAAGTACAGTCTCAGAGCACCCAAGCAGGGCCAGGCTAGTGGAGGGGTCCATCACCCCCTTGCCAATCATCAGATAGAGTAAAGTCATGCTTTGAGTTTGAGGTCAATGAACAAGTCAGAAGCAGCAGAGGACAGGGCTGAGCACAGACCTACGTACAGTTCACAAGGTCCACGCAGGAGACAGGACTGGAGATGAAGTTACCTGTAACACAGGTCTAAGCTGCCTCCAGGGGACAGGGCCAGAAACTGCTATACAACATATCTCAGGCTGGAGTTGAAGGGCACATTCAGATACAGTCCCTGGAGCAATGGACAGCAGGTATGTGGGTGGAGGCCCCAGGTGATGCTCATCAGGGCAATTGGTGCACTCAGGGCCCTGGCACAGTTCTTCCACATCAAATGCACTCAAACACCACATGACTAGTTATATTTTATATGAAAAAGCTGTGATCTAAAAAGCTACCCTTTTTACTGCTGCTTCCTGCTATTACAGCTACTGCCTGCTGAAAAATACTTTGGGTTTCATTTTAATTTAATTCTTGGAATGAAAATAAGACATTTTAAAACTCCCTATGTGTAAAACACAAGAATATCATTCAGCTCCCAGTGATCAGTGGATGGGACTTGGATGGGGGTAAAACCAGTGTATGAACAATTGTTGTTAATTATCTTGTCTATGCCCTCAGTCAATTAAAACAGCTGTTCTTATGCACAATGGTAGGAAAAAACCCTCAATATTTATGACTTTTATTGCTTCCTTTCGCAAGCAAGACGTACAAGCTTACTAAAGACTTTTTCAGTACTTCTCTTTTTTGTCCCTAAAGGACTAGCAATACAACAAGAAAGATAACCTCTTTGAATGAAAACCTATGTTTATTACACTCATGTGTACATAGTTTATAACACAGCTTTTATAATCCCCCACTTTTTTTGCTTTCATTTCATATATATTCTATACTTACAAACATGCAGTATTAGCACTAGGTATTGTGACTTGTGCTTTGTACAACACATTTAAGTCTATAGTTCCTTGTTAGAAATACAGTGCAGGTGGCAGGTCATAAATCCAAGGACTATTTTCATATAAAAATAGAATAGCTACACAACCATCATTTTCAGGAACATGACACCAGTTCAGTGCATATCTCCTGAAGCAGTTCATAATGCACTTGCTTTCAAATCATATAAATTCACTTGCTTTATGATCAAAATGGAGTGATGCTAAAGACTACTTATCAAAGGTTAAAAACAGTATCACAAAAGAACACCTTCTCCACTTTCCCTCATAGATGTCTGCCTCAGATTAAAACCCTACAAATGTTTTTATTGAAATTCCTTCTACAAAACTTCTAAACCTTTCAAAGTAAGAGGAAAAGTTTACTTTTGAAGAACTTTCATTAAAGGTGTCTGTTGTATTTGTCGAACCTATGTTCCCTTGAAGTGGTTCCAAGTATATGTCTTCCTTAAATGCAAGACTGATACCAGGTGCCCTAGAGGACTACAAGTTTTGTTTTTCCAGTCTTATACTAGCAAAAGGGATAAGGATATCCAAGAAATCCTGAAGTTTGAAAATATGGATAAAAGTATAAGCAAAATAAGAGTAGATAAAAGTGACTGCAGGCTCCATAATGTTCTAGAAAATAACAACACATCATCTTGATCCATGTATTTACAATCATGCATTAGGAATTGTTAGGTGATTAATACTCACTTGTGTCTCAGTGACATTAAAACTACATCCACAAAGTCATCTTTTTGCAAAAACTCGTATCCTGGAGCATTCCTTTTGCTGTTTTTAAAAAGAAGGGTATACTGTTAATAGAAAGGAAGGCATAAGAAAATGACCTAAGCTGTAGCTCTTATCCCTCAATCTCTTCCACAAAATGTTATTACATGGGTACAAAGCATATGAACTTCTTTTTGGTACCTCTCTCTGGCTACATTTCAAGGAGCACACACACCTACTTGTTCTTCTATAACTTATTCAGATTCCATTCAAATATTATCCTTAATCACTTTATGTCAACCTGGGTTTTACAAGTTCATT
Organism: Dromaius novaehollandiae; assembly: GCF_036370855.1. NCBI lineage: Eukaryota > Metazoa > Chordata > Aves > Casuariiformes > Dromaiidae > Dromaius > Dromaius novaehollandiae. The sequence continues at coordinate 90,041,891 of NC_088099.1, read as the reverse complement.
TACATAAAAGTCATCTCCATAAAACTACACAGCAAATTAAGATCGGTTTGAAGTAGACTATTTGGGCAGGGTACAGGCTATTTGTATTATCACCTCACATAGCAATTTTAAAGATCTTGTACACTGTTTTTTAGGGGATGTACACTGTTTCATAGGAAAGAGTCTTCAGCAGAAGTTTCCAGTGTTAGCATTTCATGAAGACCAGCTGTACAACAAATGTGAAATAAATAAATGCAGCTTTCATATCACGATGATGTAATAAGCAGCTTCCTTTATTATTCTAAGCAATTTTAAGGTAATTCTTGATTTTGTAAATACTTTCTTAACATACCATTCCAATTTTCCTTTCAAAATTAAAAAAAGAGTAGTAACCACTATATCACAGATAACTTTGGATGATAAGCTTGCAAGCTACTTTTATCCTCTTCATATTCATACCTCTGTCTTTTACTGGAAGCAATTAAATATTTTTTGAATCAATTAAACCATTTCCATTAGTCAAATCAGCAAAAGATGTTACCTCCTCAGAAACCATTAGGAAAAAGACAAGGATTAATCAAATAAAAATGAAAGATCCTAATAATATTTTAAGTTTATATTGTAAACCAAAGACTACTTATTTTTAGCAAAGGAACATAATAGTTCTTTCTTCTGCTATTTACTAGTTATCTGTTAGTTATCTTTTGGCAGATAAGAGAAACCAATTACTATCAGTTATTATTATTTGTAATGATGTTGCTCAGTGGGAAGACTTGCATCACTCCTTGGTCGCCTCTGTTCTAACCAGGCCCAGTTATTTAATCTTGGTGGAGAAAAATCTGAAGTGAGTAAATCTCTGAATTAAGATCAATAATTAAGATATCATTGTGTTTCTTCTAGAACTTTAAAACACATCTGTCCCCTCATTTACCTGGCTTTTGTGAGACACAGACCAAGCTGTGAATTTGTAGGGCCAGGATGTGGTGTTCAGCACTTTGGAAAACTGCCTTACAGAGATCAATGCAAAGCCAAAGTGGGAATCATCTTGCCTGGATTTCTCCTGTGTTTAACTGAAAAAATAAAAACCTCAGCTCAAAAATTTAAAATGTTGTTTATTTGGGAAATAATCCGTTTTATTAACAATTAGTGCTTAATTTCAGCAAAGTCAAAATACTGTTTATGAGATGTATTTGATATTACATATAACTAATTTATTATACTAACACAGGAATTAAAAAATACCCATCTCAATTAGAATCCATTGAAGGTTTTTTCCACCCTTATGTTCTTATCAGAATAACTATTTTGGATTTGACAAGCAGCATTTTCCAACAAAAATATTGCAGTGATTTTTTCAACCATCTTAACATGATTGTGACAGATCGTGCAATGTAAAAAGCAATTCCACCAGCAAAACAAACTTTACACACTGTGTTTACTATTTTCCCCCTTCTAAAACATCTGTCACCACCTTTAAAGGTCACATATTCCACATTCCAATGTGTGGGCAAAAAAATAACTCCTCTTAATTTGAGAGATTAGCACTAATGGTATACAAGCTTTGTTGCACATTGGATAATTTCATCTATTATTCTTACTGAATTCGTCTGGAATTCATTTTTGTGTACAGAACGACTTCCCTATGTATAATGTTTAAACTGCAATAATGTAAACATAACAGTTTAATTAAATGAATGAGGTCTGATGTTTTGTTTCCACTAATTAAAGTATCCTCCTTCTCTTTTCTACGGTACTAACGTGAAGCAAATATGGTATGATAAAAAGATCAAATCCTATTTCTAATAAGATGAGAAAAATATCTGTGCCCACCCTGAAAAATTTAATCCTGTACTTTTATTATAGACCAGCAAAATAGATGTGTTAGCTGTAGGATAAATTTGGTGATGCCAGAAAGGAACAGTGAGGAAAAGACTGAGAAAAAGGGATTTAAAAAGAAAGGAGCAAGTCTACGGGAAAAAAAAGCCACATTAAACATAATATGAACAAGGACAAAAGAAATATATATATGAAAAAAAGAATGAAGAGTGTTTCACAGAAAGAAATTACAATGATTGTGTGTGTATTCCAACCAGTACAGATGAAATCATCACACCTAATTTTGGGTATCTACAGCATAGGCAACCACATCTTAGTTTATTTTTCAAGGCTCTCTTTATGGCCAATGGAGGGAAACAGGCATTTTTAGCAATAGGCTACAATGCTGATTAATTTTGACAGGTAAGTCTTACTCTTACAATCTTCAGCTCTTCAGAAATCCAGGGGAGGAATCACTGCTGGAAAGTGAGGGAGACACTTAACAGTCACTTCAGTAGTTCCTTTTCTTGTAAGTGTAGCTGTTTCCTTTAATTAACTGTCTCAGTTTAAGGAAAACTGAGTTTAGAAGTCAGAGTTCAGGAAAGAAATGTATTTCTCAGTATTTAAGGAGTGAATGATCATGAACTGCATGACATTTGACTGAAAAGACAGAAGATAAAACATCTGGAGTCATGCTCAGGGTATTAAGTAGACTATCTTATGCTCTCTAAGTTTAGAGAAAAAAGTAGATATTTCTGAGTTGTGGCTGACTCGAGAAGTCCATCATCAAACTTTGTGGAAACATATGCCAGGTGCTTATCAAAGCTGATTGTTGGTTTTTTTTACCAAAGTATTTTTTTCCAATTGCTTATGTACACCTGCCTGAAGAACTGTTATTTTTTTCCCTCAAAATTCCATATAAAAAAAACTGGGTGAAATTTCAAATAAAGTATTCTCAATATTGCATATGCAAAACAGTTCTGTTCTTTGATAGAGTGGTATCTTGAGTTTTATTTCCCAATTCCAAAGGTGTTTCTTGATGCTGACTCCCACTTCTCTAAAAGCTTTAGTCTTTTGACATTCTCACCCATTAGTCCCTAGGCTGACAAATCAGAAACATTGAGATCAGGTATGAATGATAACAGCAGCCAAGCATTCATGATGAAAAAGCAGTTGACCTGGATATCAAGTTAAAGAATTTAAGATATTGTTTATTTGATCATATTTATGAATCACAGTGCCTGCTGCAGATCAAAAGATACAGAGAGCCAGTTTCAGAAAGCCACAGCATGCAAAAATTGACCATTTTAATGTTTCCTTGGCTTGATCTCTTAAAATTGCAATTAATGTACTTCACTTACCTGCTATTAAAATGCACTCAGTAAGCTTAAATCTTATTAAAAGCCTGCCATTGAGAAAATGTATAGTGCAGTCTCGTAGTCAAAAATAAGCAGTGAGGCTAACCAGCCTCCAATGTGTATTTTTAAATAATTTCTCTCTCTCAGCCTGGAGAATTTACTGTCAGTCTAAGATGTACTACCTTCTCCTCCCTTGGTAAATTCGCCACTACAGTAATAGGCCTTGGCAGAGAAGATAGAAAGTCAGTTTCACCAGCATTTTACTTTACAAGCAAAGAGGTCAGAATGTCCTCATCTTAAACTCAGCCAATACAAACTCATTGTCTAGAATACAGCAATACAGTACAGTTTTCATATCTGATACATGCCTTTGCTAGTTTAATTTTTCCTTGAGCTTCATTTGGCTGGATGTTTCAAAATGTTTGTTGTCTAGTCCTAAGTACTATTTTTTTTTAATCTGAAAAAAGATGGAAGAGCAAGATGAACCTATTCAAATCAGGTTAGACCTGAAAGATTTGGGGGTTGATTTTAAAATTTCAAGCGTAGGATGTTGCACTAGAACTCAGCTTTACCTCATTAGAGAAAAGGTTCATGTCAAATTATACTCGGTAAACTGAATCTTCCTGCACTTTAGGAAATTTCCAACATTTCTGTTTAATCTATCTTTTAAAAGCAACTTCAGCAGCTTCCTGTCATGTAACAATGTAACTTAAAGAACTTTTAAGTATATTAAGAATACTCACTGTAGTACGAAGGAAAAAACAGAATGTCTTAAATTACTCAACAGATGCACCAGTAAGCTATTCATGTAAACTTACGGACTAACACTACAGCAAAACCATTTACTTTTATGCCATCTGAAACAACCTCATGCACACACACACACAAAAGTCACATTCTGGAACACTCATGAAACTAGCTGAAAGAAGATATAAGTATAATTAGGTTTTAATTTTCAATTTGAAAAATATTAAACATATAATTGCTCATTATTTTTAACCGTTTTTTTTGGACCAATTACAGAAAAGAGTCAATCAGAAAATGGTGTTTTACCAAAGGCAACACTTACTAGTGTTTACAGGGCCCAATGTTAAAGTGGCCATAAGTCTCCTAAGTAGCATAGTTTAGGATGCCTTGTTAGAACACAGTTAAAGTACATACACATGCTTAGATGTCTCAAAAAATAAAAATTGCACTGCTTTCAATTTAAAACTGCTGCCAGAAAAAGTGGTAAATATGATGGTACTGAAGTTCCATATAGCATCTGAGTTGTAAATGTACACGTCCAGGAAATAGGTGACATTATTCTAATGGCTTCAGGCTAATCCACCCAACTGGCTTTAAAAAGCTCAGCTTCCAGCTCAGGACCACCTTTTGTACTACTAGCATTCTTGATGGATCTGGTTCATGGAATTTGGTAGAGAAAATCTTCCTGGGTTTCATGTCTCTGAAGCTTCTGGCCTGATACTTTTTTCATCTCCAGGTAGAGGAAAAGAAGGACTTAACTGAAAAGAGAGAATCGGCTGTGATTTCAGCAAAAATCTCAGACTGTCATCTTTCTTCTTTGTGCTTCACTCATCATAGGTTTTGTATGTCAAACCATGTTCTGTATGGACTGTGTAAATAGTGACAACATTAAATATCTGCCAGTAAAATGTGTCTTTAAGGGATCTTTAGGTCAGTTATTCTAAAGGTAATCCCAGTATTAGTTTGTCTAAGCTAGTAGCAATCTGCCACAATGATTAAGCAAGAAATGCTCTTTTTCACTGTACTTCTTTACTTTTCTGCATTATTGCTACAGTTCTGTCAGGGGAAGTGGATTGTAAACCTACTTGTTGGCATCCAGCCACCACAGGAGATACGAGTTTCCTTCTGACAGTGAAACTGTAAGTCTCAAAAACCATGCAATGCAGATATGGCTTTACCAGCAAAACTTGGTACATATTGGTTATTCTTATCCTCTGCAGAAAACATTCAAGGATTCTTCACTTGCAAAAGCTAGGCAATCTTCATTCAAAACAATCAGGAGGACAGGAAGCGAATGCTTTTCCCCCCTCATTATTTCTTTTGCCAAAATAGTATTAGTTTTAATGCCATTTCTGTAAGCATAACTTTTGTTTATAGCAGATTGCTCTTGAATAACTTACAAATATTGTCTTCAGCTATCTGACATAAATTTAATTTCTCATTTCACTCAGATGATTCACCATCAAATGCGACCTAAGTGTGGATTTACATGAATGGAACAAGTCATTACTGCTTTCATCTTAGCCATCTCTAATCTTTGCCTTAGGAACAGTCAGTTCATATTCTGTCATCAGGAAAGCTATCTCATTGCACCTATGTTTCTTTGCTGTCCATGCCAGAAATTCTTACATTAATTTCTAAAATACATAGCTATGTTTTACTGTTCACTTTGTAAAGCCCACCACACATCCTAGTGACAGAGTTCTAAAGGGATTTTCCTTTCAGTAAGGTGTAGATGGAAACTGAAGGATCACCTAATTTTATGTGCATCCTATTCTCTCATGCCAACTGCATTTGCTTGTCTCTAACAGGCCCCTTGATTTAGATGTTATGTTCTCAACACGGAGCTGTATTTCTGGGTGTCAGACCAGTCTGAAGGAAGGTTATGTTTTATGTTAGTCTCCGTTTCCTGTTACTATCCTAGCCCTCCTAAATTCCACAAAGCCACTTTACAATGGCTCAGAAGAGTAATTCAGCTGTGGTGGAGCCTCAAGCTGTCAGGGTTACCTTGCTTTCAAAGGAAAGAAGCTTGCTTGCAATACCGTAATTGCTACGTGGAATGTTGAATACAGGCTTGAAGTTTAACCTCTGTAAGACCAGATGTGTTTATCTGTGGCAGCGCTGGCACATATTAAGAAATAGTAAAATATTGTATGAGCTTCTTACTCAAAATACTGGTGTGAGGGATGTGAAAAAACCCAAAACAGTAGAAGTAAATGCTATAATCCCTAGAAGAAAAAAAAAACGACAGGGGAAAAAAAAATCTTCTCAGTCTTCTTTACACCTTACACATGGCTAAAAGCAGGCGAAATGAAACCAACTCCTATCTCAGCTGGAATTATACTATCTGGAGCTCTAGCAGGACACTAAATCGTGCATATGTTTAGGCTGTTTTTACCACTGAAGCCTCAAACGCGTGTTTCACGGGGCTGGAATTTGTAACGGCCGTACGTTAACAGGGCGGGTGGATGAACCGCCCTGCGCCAGCTGAAACCGGTTCCAGCAGGCCACCGGGCGCCAAAGCTTCATCCCGCCGCAGGAGGGGGTGCCCGCGCGCCTGTGCAGGAGTTGCTGGGGGCAGCGGCAGCGAAGCAACAGCCGGTGCGTCTTTGTGGGGGGTTCCGGCGGGGTGCTGCAGCCTTTGTGCAGAGCGGCGTGGCCGCCCCTCGTGGCGGCTTGGGCGGGCAGAATGTTGCACCCTGCGGTGAAACCGAGGGGAGTCTGGGCTAGGGAGAGGGGAGAGTGGATGTTTATGTGGTTGCATTTTTTTTTTCTTTCTTTCTTCAACGCTCGGGTCGGTGATGGGATGTTTGGGTTGGCTGGCAGGGAGTTAACTGAAGTAACTGACTGAAAACTCACCAATTTTAGGAGGTTTTGTCTGTGACTGGTGGTATCTTTGTGAACACAAGCGTCTATGCCTAGGGCACAGGGTGGCTAGGCTACTACCCAGCGGCCCTGGTGCTGTGGGCATGCTGTGCTGTCCCTGGAGCTCATTCCTCGTCCTTGTGAAGCATTGTGTGCGCTTTGGGTGCGTTCATGTGCCTGTTAGCAGCGTGCATTACTGTGGATTTCAGACACGAGGGTGCTAGGTTCTGTTAGTGTTAGGGAAGGTGCTAGAAGCAGCTGGAAGCTGTGAGGAAAGGAGGAATGGAGAGTGGAGCCAGATTCCAGATTTAAGCTGACATTAGTAACTCTCTGGAAAGAAATTATTTTGTAGGCATGGAGGTGCCAACTTTAAGATGAATTAGAGAACTAGAAATTAAGTTCAGAACTCTTAGTTTTGTTGAAGTTTTACACTAAAAGCTGAAGTTGGATGCATAATGTCTGTTTTTAAAACTACTAAGAATTTGAATGTTTAGTTTTGTGTGGGCTTATGGTTCCCTCCCACCCTTGATTCACAGTGCAAAAAACTGCCCTCTGAACTGCTATTTCATAACTAGGTGAAATGGGCAGATTGTGATTTCATTGTTGATAACAGAACTAAAACGTATAACTGCTGTGGATATAGATATATCGTTCCATGGAATGGAAAGTGGAAATAAAAAGCTCTATCACACACGTGACTGTGCATCTGGAGGTTGTGCTTTGCTCCTGCTGGACACAGTCACGGTGAGCACGCTCGGTCTTCAGATTGAAATGTTGTTTGTGGAAGTGACTCAATTTTGCAGACGTGAGTAATGAATATGAAGTATTTGAAGGCATATGTGAAAATGAATGAATGAAGATGGAAAAGCTAGATGCTAAGAAGAAATTTCAAAATTAAAAGAAAAAGTATTTTTTCTATGTATTTTCCAGTGCTATTTAAGCAGCTGGAGAACTAAGAAGAACTATATGTTTTTTAATCTTCTTAAAATTGCTGGGCCATATACAAATACTGTTGTAGTTGATGTGATTCTTTCCCTTAAGTTTACTGAGCTGCGAACAAGATTTGTCCAGGTCTGTCTTGCATTTCTGCTGATCATGTCCTCTTCTAAGAGATCTAGCAGGAGATTTTATTACCTTCTTTTGCAGACTTTGAAGTGGCTTTCCTAGGTTTGCTATGTTATGTGATAATCTAATTCTAAGAGTCAGTTTAATAGACTTACGTTCTGCTAATAGTAGTGTTGCCTACAGAAACATTTGTTTCTACTTAATTCTGTTGCTGAAGAAGTATAGCAGAGCTGTTAATTAGTTTACATTCATATATATATATACACATACATACACACACACTTCCACTTTGTATTAGCATTTTTATTTCTGACTGCAAAGTTTGGGGTTTTTCTCCTTGCTCTTTCAGGTGAGGCCAATGAGGCTGTTCAGCTGTTAATAATTGTAAATCTCTGCTGAACTAAATCAATTGTATCAAAAGGTGTGCTGTAGTAAAGGCATAACAAGTGCTTGGCTGCCACATGGCCATGACAAGCACCAATGCTGAACAAACCCAGAAAGAAATGCTTCTAAGGAAACTTTATCTACCTGCCAGTCAGTCCATGCCTCCTTTTAAATCTTTTGCTTTCTGTTTGTTTTCTTTTTTTCCCTCCTTTTTGAGAGCTCCCAGAATGATTTGAAGCAAGTTTTTTGAGATAAATATTTGCTTAACTGTGAAGAAAATGAGCTACTCTAAGTAAAAATTCAGTATTGAATAGTAAGGGGGTGGGGGGAGAAACACAAGTCCTGTTGTCCTCAAGTAGAGAAATAGCAAACATCTGCTGAGACACTGAAAGTGCTGTGTACCAGTGTGTTCAAGTAACAACAGGTCAGTGTAATCTGCTATACTTTTAGAGGACTTGCACTGATATGCCAGCCTTTAGCAAAAGAAGCTCGAAACTTTCAAAAGTGTTGGTGCACTCAAAGATACGCAAACTTCCATACTCCTCCAATTTAGGAGAGCTGTATGCTTGAGTCTGTCCAATTAATATGCATTTGTGTCTTCATACGTTCTGCCACATACTATCAAGATCATATTACTTCCTCTCTTGAAACTTTTGCTGAGGCAAAATACACTTTGAGAAATATAAAATATCCTATTAAAACTGTTCTCTCCTAAATCTTTTTTATCTATCATAGCAGGTTTTTTTCTCTATAGTACCCATGAATAGCTGTAAAAGTGTAAGTGCAGGATGGGAAGGCTCATCTATACCTGCTTTATATTCAGCAGGTATATTTTTATATGTGTGTGTGTGTATATATATATATATATATGTAAATATACATATAAAAGAGCAAAACAATAAAATGTTGCAATGCATATTTTTAGCTTGTGCTGCACTGACAAGGATGCTAGACCATGGATACTGATTGGGTTATTAGTTCATGATGAGGTCCATGCTGGCACTTTACTGTTAAAGCCATAATGAACCTAGAGTATTGCTATTTCTCTAGTAGAGGGAATGCTTCTTTTCCTGTGTCTTAACACAGAATTGAACTTTTTGTTATAATAAGAGATGGGTTATCGGAACACTGTCTGAAAAGACCCTTTTTTGTTAGGACCCCCTTCCAAATGCCTTTGTCCTGAATCCACCTATTTAGGATATTTCAAAATAAGATGTTTTCTCATAAGAGAGGGGAGAGTTGTAAGGTGTCTCCTTTTGCTCAGGTGTGAAGCTTGTTAACAGTGTGTTTGGACAGGGATAGGCACTGTTGCAAGAAACCCTCAGGTGGCTCAAATTCTCTGTTTTTAATTGAAAGTAAGACATGTTAACATACTGAGCCTGTGAATACAGTGTATGTATTTAGCTTTTAATAGCCAAAATGAGAAATTAAGACTCTAAATATCCTGTGGGATTAGGCCTTTAAGGAGGGGGTAATCATTCAACAAGAATATTTGTGGACAGATATCTTACCTTTAAATGTAAATGGTGATATATTTATCAAATCAAAATTTTAAAATGTCAGAATGATGAGAATTTTTATTCTTCTAAAGGAGAAGTAAAGGCAACTTTAAGTTCAAGGAAACTTACTACTTAGCAACATACAGTTAACAGCACACAGCTGAATAATTCTGATTCTAGCTGTTAAAGGGCAATGATTCTTATCCAAACATTACTTCATTAAGTCATTGCAGTGGCACTCAAAGATTCTCGTCTATGAGGTGCTAATATGTATGGAAAGTGCCAATATAGAAACAAGAGCAAACACTTAATTTAGGTTTTTTTTTTTTTTTTTTTAATTCAGTTGTAAAATACTGTGGCTGGAGTTTCAGAGTTATGGTAATAGGAAATGCTTCAAAGCTAACTTGTTCTAATTTCTGTAGCTAATGATCATCTTCTCTCCTCTATTTCCCTTCTTCCCCCCAATATACTTTGTTTCCCATTTACAGCAGCCATCTGCTAAAATCAGGGATGATATTACTTAATTATGCAGTATTTTAATATATCTGTATCATTATGCCATCTCCCATTAAAAATTATGTTTGTGGCTAATGGCATCTTTTTCTTATGTGTCGACAGCTCATTTTGTCAGATTTATTGTGCAATAACTCAATATCTTACTAATAATGTATGTCTACTACTAAGATTAATAATGCTTATAGAAAACTTAGAAATGCCACTATACATAATAGCAAACTCTTAGTTACAGAAACCTCCTAATTGCATTTAGTGTCATTAAACTAACCATGAATAAATTACACATTCAGCCTGTATTTAAATTCAAGTATGGCATGAAATTGATTTCATATTCTAGCATGACATGCTTTATACTAAGAGTTTATGCATGGATCTGTTTTTCTGAAAGCAGCGGTGAGAAAACACAAATGTCTTTTGTGAGGCTCCACCTGCAAATATGGGATATTCATCTTCAGCATAAATAAGTTCTTTGAAGAACTTCTTTTGTTCCGTAAACAAAGAATACCTATGTCTCTTGTACGTTATTTATCTCTTCCCCCATCACATCCAAGCATCTCTTAAAACTTCTAATCCCTTTAAAATGACAACACATCACTGAAGTGGGGCACTACTGTCATCTTTACTTCATGGATAGGGAAGCAGGTGTGCAAAAGTGAAGGATCCCTTGACTACAGTAACATCTGAACTTTAGGTTCTTGCATTCGGGATGAAAACCAGAACCATATGCTAATGTCTGTATGTGTCATAGAGATAAACATCATATATAATACATAATATATATTATATATATACACAGTGTATCAAAATCATAGATACCACATTGCCCAGTTGTAAATACTGATGAGGATGGAGGTATATTATGAAGGTAAGATGAGAATGAGCAAGAAAATAACAATGAGTTACAGCTTGGAAAAAACGAACACTGGTAGTACTTATGGGAAAGGATATGAAATATCTTCCACAGGAAGAAAGGTCAGGAAGATGACTGCAAACAGTAATGAAGTTTAAGGTAGCAGTAGACAATTTAGCAAAGGAAGTTTCACATAGATGGAAAAAAAAAACTTGAAATTTTTATTTTGTGTTTCATGTGGGGATTCATAACCCCATGAAAACATGAAGATAAGGTAATAATTTCTTTTGTGAATTTGATATGACGATACCTGGAATATATTGCTCAGGGTTTTTGTTTGTTTGTTTTTATAACTAGAGGTATTGACAGAAAAGAGCATAAAATAGCAACATTTTTTAATAAGGCAGCTGGAGGCATTACCTTATAATATGTTTTTTGGCTGAGCAATACCTGGAGGCAGGAAAGGGCATGAGAATAAATTAAAAAAAAAAAGTGGAAGAACATATATAAAATGTGATAACTAAGAGAAATGATTATGTATTGCCACAAGTGACTGTGATAGCCTTTTTTTCCACTTACGATTTGCATTAGTATGATGCAGGAAACTACTGTTAACTGAAAAATGCTATTTCTTGGGGAATATACAATTACCAAAAGTCACTTTAAAACATGTTTCCACCAGTCAGATCCTGACTTGAGCTGGAGCTAATGATCACCATAATCTGATAGTGGAGTTGATCATAATTGTCATTATTCTGGGCTTTTAAAATACTTCAATACAAACATATTCAGAACCTCTTTAGGTCAGTGAGTGTACATCTCTTCAGCACTATAGCAGCAAAGTCTTTCCTGTGTTACGTGGGATATTTGTGTATGGTATTTTAGCACCACTCATCTTGAGGGTTACTGGTGAAGCAAACGGGATTGATTATATTCTCGAAAACTAACCATAAAGCATGTTGAGCATACTTAGGCCCTTACCTGTACGACACAGTAGTAGCTTCCTGATGCTATTAATATAATTAAAATGGTACATCTGCTTCTAGAATGGAGACAGCTATATCTGCTGGAATTTTCTTGTGGAAATAATACTATCACTAGGAATAATTTGTAAATGTGTGTGATCGAGCCATAATGATGATTTTAAGCGGCAGGTAATGTCAGTATGGTCCAGGACAAACCTGGAGGAGGATGGAGAGAAGGAGAACTGTGCTTGCTCACAGAGCAGGCTGGGTTTTTTTTTTTTTTTTTTTTTTTTTTTTTTTTTTTTTAAATCAGATTGATAGTGTGAAAGAGAAAAAACGTAGATCTAGGGTGAAGACAGGAAGGTGCAGCCAGAGAGGAATAGAAAAGATATGCCATGGCAGAAAGCAGGAGAGAAGTCCCAAAGCGCAACTGATGGGTGGAGAGGAAGTACAGAAATACCTTGACGTAGGAGAGGAGGAGTTTGAATCAGACAGAGTTCTTCCCAGGATACTTATTGAACCAGTTAAAATCACTGATTGTCAGTCACAAGTTCTTGTCAGGATACTATTCTCTGTGTTGCCAAAGCACGTATTTTGCACAGGAAAAGAGGATGAAAGGAGATGATCAAGCTGAGAAAACACCAATGTTTTCAGATGGTAAGTAAAATTGCCTTTTTTCCTATAAACAGTAAATTAACTGAAAAAGGAAGTTACAGGAAACTACAGCAATATGCATATTTACTTACTGTCAGCGTTCTCAGAAAAAAAGCAAAACTAAAAATACTGATTTTTTTAATTTTTGTAAGTTTCACTTGAGTGTACAGAAATACAGATGTGTTTAATGTTGGCATTTTTCAAACAAACTGCTTCAAAAACTTGAACAGGCCTTTTCCACATTATGTAAGTTATTAAACAAAATACTCTGTTTCAAGGCAAACAAAATGTTTGGGTTAACACACAAATATTCATAATTTTATTTCATAGAAGACAAAAACATGAACAAAATTTTTTTATTTTCCAGTTAGGCTTCTCTTTTTTTCCTTTAAGATCCTAAGAACTATTGTGCTTGTCCTTCTGTTAATTATTTATACCTGCATAGAGAACATTCTCAAAATAATCCTTTTAAAGAAGCCGGTTTTTACTGAAATAAGAGGCAGTTGGAACTTCTCAGTTCCTTGGGTGACTTTCTGACCTTTTGTAAAACACCCTGTCTCTTATTTGACTCATATGTTTCACAAATAAAGGAAAAACTAAATGGATCAATCAAGTCTTTATAGTAGTCCTCAGTAATATAAGATATGATAAACTTTGTTTTCAGCGTAGAACTCACCTGAAGAAACCTCTTTCTTCAATAAAAAAATGTAAAACAAAGGAGGAAAAAATTCCTTTTTGCAGTGTTTGGAGTCTACACTGAATTGAACATGTGAACTGAAAACAGGGATGGAGAGAGCTACTGGCTTGCAATTTTGCCTGTTAAAATACAGTATCTTAGACCTTTGCTTTTGCACTTCTTACTCTTCAAAGAAAAGGTCATGTAAGGAAGCAATTTTGTTGAAAGATTCACTGATGATTACAAAAATAGCATATGCTTGCTATGTATGGGCACTAGTAAAGTTCTTTGAAAGAGTTCAGTGTGCACCTTTAGGCTTTGGGCCTTAGTAGGAAGCCAGCTCTTTCCTGCAGGCTTTGCAATTGTCTATGGACGTACCTGTCAGGTGTGTCTGGAAGTTTCAGTCCAGACTCTGATAAGACCTTTTTATGCCGCCATTATATGTCATGAATTGTTGTGGAAACTAGAGGAAGAGCTCCACAACCTATGGCTGATGGAGCCATCTCTAAATTGGGAATGATAAAAGGGCTTATTTGTAGCTTAGGGACAGAATTAGGTGAGACGGTCAACAGAGAACTCTGGTGAAAAGCTCTTTTAAAAATCAGGTGTTACCACTCCCCAGATCCTAGGCTGGTACTGCTGACTTAGGAGCCTGATAAGAATACAACAAGGAGCTTTAGCTTCATACTCCCCTAGAGGGGTTCCCCAGCAGCTGAAGTGAACTAAGTAGCTGTTTGCTGACAGCAATTAAATTTCCCACAGACCCACTGTTCTTTCAAACCAAGTCGTGTGTACTAGAGCTTAAACAAATGTAGCTTACCTTTATGGAGCACGTTTAAGAAACAAAGAAGCCTAAATTTCTTTCTTGGCTTTATACAGTAATGATTTCAACTGTTGCTGAATTGCTTAAAAAATAAGAATTTAAAATGCACTTCCAATATATCTGTACTATTCTACCTGCCGGAAAAGCCTCATGCTAGGGTTGCCCAGTGTATTTGATCTTTTGGTTCTAAAGATCACTTTAATTTATCTGTTTAACATGGGGTTAATTTATGGCCAAATATAACCCAGTATCTGGGAACTATTGGCTCAATTTGCAGAGACTTCACAACTCACAAGCAGTCATGGTCTAAAATTGAACCTAAGTATTGCTGTGCAGTTTTTAGTTTTGTCAGGTTACACCTCCAAGGTAGGTCTTGACTGTGACGGTATCTGCGATAGAAACGTTCCCTCATGAAGCCAGTACACATGCTAAAAAGGCTTTTGATTTGCATGAGTAGAAAAAGAATTTTTAATGGATTAGTAAAGGTAGCAGTGATCACTGAAGTTTTTGCAGAAGTCTTTCCAGTTTCTACAGACTCTTTGGAGTAAGCATACAAATTGGAGAAGATCAGAAAGTAATTCTGTCATAATTTTTAAGTGGAAACTTTTAAAGCTTTGTGTCACTAAAGACTGTGAAAATACAGAAAGCAGCAGAGTGGCTGCTACGGAGGTAACAAATATATCATCTTATTACTTGTTAAATTCATGTGGATCATTGGATTGTTTCAGCTCATGGAATAGGTGTTTAATTTCCCAAAGGCTGTCATAGCTTCTCACATCTTAGAAGAATATATGTTAGCTTCTCTTGTGTTGGAAAAAACCAAAATAATTGAAGTGTCCAGGTTTTATCTCAATGGTTAGTGATGCCTTAAACCACATAAATACTATGTTTCTGAGAGTGATTCATTATTACATTAGCTGGAATGAGAATAATCCATTGTTTGCTGAGTATTTTCAAGGCATCAATGAAATGTTGTTTTGAATGTGGATGATGATTTAATACTTGAAATAACTGACGTTAACGTTGAGATGCCATTCCGTCTAGAAATTAACGTAAACTAGAATATTCGGTTCCAGTTTTATACTCCATTTAATTTCCAGTTCCAAATTTCCACATTCTAGCTTCCACAGGTACTACAGAGAAGCTACCATTTCATACAAAAGGTGGCTTAATAAGAACATTCACTTTTCGGTCAGTTTTCCATGGGAGAGAGGAATTTTAAAAGATGCTTCATTCTATCAGTCTTAAATTTATGGAATTATAAGGACAATTCAAACATATTCTTCACTGAAAAATTTATGACAGTAAAATGCTGTTACCTTTAAATACTTAGACCTTCCTCACCTTTTCAATGTGGTTTTCCTTATCTTTCACCTATAAAGATAATGACTTCATGTTTAAGATTAAACCTTGTGCCTCAGTAGATTGAGCGCAACATTTAGATCCTTAAAACTCTTTATCATCTTTGGATCAAGAGGAGAAACTATTTTAAAGGAAATACTCTAAAAAATATTGGGCTAAAGCAAAGCTATGAATAATACTGATTTGGGGTTTTCAGCTGAACATGGACTATCTCAGTTTTAAACCCTGTTGAAAAATGTGCTGAAACAAACCTATTCCAGAGGAATTTTATAGCTTGATGTATAAGTATTATTTATTTATTTTTTTAATGATTGTGTATAATCTCAAATAAAGGGTAGCCTTTGTCAAGGAATGGCAAGGGCTGGTGGCTCCCTAAGCAAAGGAAGCCGAGAGCTGAGTGTGGTAACACAGCCGGCAGAGGCAGTGGCCTCACCAGCAAGGGCCTTGTCCCACAGTACATGAACGAGGCAGACAGGGCAGGTCTGGTGATGGTAGCCATCTTCAAGAAGGCAGATCATGAGAAAAGTCTGCAGTGCTAAGGTAGGTCCAAGGTCAAGCTGGGTAGTCAAGTCAACAAGTCATGATCAGATCTGGAGATAACCAAGGTTGGCCACGGTCCAGTGATCACCAGACGAGTCTAGGGATGGGACAGGCCCTCAGTCTGCGTGGTCAGGGTCTGGGTCAACAAGGTGCATGGCCGAGTAGAGGCATGGCTGTGGTGCAGCCAAAACTGCAGCTCAGGAAGGGACCAAGGGTGAGATTCTCATCTCAGAATCAGATCGCAAGAGAAGGAAGAGTAGTGTAAGGGGAGATGTGCTTGAGGCCATGACTGTCTCTGCCCTTCAACCAGAAAATGAGAAAACTGACCCTCTGTCTGCTAGGAGTCTGAAACTGGAACTGCTGTTTTGAAAAGAAGCTTGATCAGCTGTGTGAGGTTTTGGTTTTTTGTTGTTTTGTTTCTCCTAGCTTCCCCAGGATAGAGATGGAAGGTATGATCTTAGAGGCAGAAATGCCTTTTTGCAGTTCAGGAAAAGGTTACTATTTTCCCAGTGGATTCAAGATGCATCTTTGTATCCTACTTTCTACCAGCAGCGACCTGAAAGTACTTTAGTGAATCTAATTCTCCAGTGTGTAACTCCTCTCAGTTTTTCTTCAGGATATTGTGCTAAATTGAGGATTACAGCTACTGCAGTTCTGAGTGTTGGAAGATTCATGGTCTTTCATTGGTTTAGTTCTTCATTTGCTTAAAGAACCAGGACTGGAGTTTATAAGAAAATGGTTTTCAGTAAGATGTTGGTTTCCTCTCTAAACTGAAAATAGGCCTGCAGGGAAGATTCAATATAATCTGTGTAGCAAAGGGGCAATTCAGAAAACAACATTATCACTTGCTATTAAGACTGTGCCTAGCCCGTGCACTACAACAGCTTAGCTGCATCTTGTACCTCTGCATGAGGCTAATTTGATTTTTTGCTATATTTTTAAAATACTGATCTCAATTAAACTGATTTTATCCTTCCTGAATGAAAAACAGAGGGAGCACTGGCAGAAGGAAAGTAAATAGATGGTATCAGAGGTCCCTTATTAAACTTAGTGACACTAATGCTCTCCCATGAGTACAATTAAAGGTAAAATGAGATGGTGGGACACTATACACATAAGCAAAGACTTGGCTGATAGGCAAGAAATCATTTCAGTGAAATAATGAGAAACCTGTTCCTCTGAGACGTGCTGTGGAACTAACATGCATAATTTTTCATTTGTCTCAGAAAATTTTGCAATACTAATAGACCATACAGGGAAAGAAAATCATTAAATGTCCAGGAATGAATCCCTGCCAATCTAGCAACATTAGGTAGTGGAAGTAATCCTCTTTTAACTGTCTCATGTTTATTCTGTTATGCTGATAGTCTTATTGGTATGCTAAAGAATCTTAAATAATCTTATTTTATACTCAGTTTATTTTGAAATTGTGAATTTTAGTTTACTTAGTACAATTTCAAAACTAACCAAAATTAGAACTTGCATGACTCAGTTGCAGGTCTGACACTTTGTCCCTGAAGAGTTTGTTTAGAAGAGCTCAGACTAGGGCATGCCTTCTATGCAAACCAGTGATTTTAAAAAGGAATATTAACAAATCATCCATGTCTCCATTCCCTTCCATTCTTAAAAGCTTAGCTTGAGTCTTCTATGTTTTTTTAATAGATTTCTGTGTGTGTATATGCATGGAAGAAATACTACACATGATATAAATCGAAATATTTGTCATTGTTTGACTCTGCGAAAAGCAATTCTTCCGTAGCATTGTAGAAATTGAGATGTATGCTCAAAGGAAAATAGTGCTTCCTTTCTATATTTGCTTCGGAATTTGTCCACTGTATAACTCAATGATGAATGTCCTTCAATCCATCCTTGGGCAAAAAACAAAAAAAAAAACTTTCTGACTCTAAATGGATGACTGCTCTCTGATCATTCCATGATACCTTTCTAAAGTTGATTTATTGTTCTAGTGGGTCTGAAGTTTACCTTTCTAGTGCCTTTTCTTTTTTTCCTGTCTTTTTAAGGAACATTCAGCTGGCATAGCTAGGGAGACCATCTAACTTTCTGCTGGCTAGCTCTTATCCCATTCGCTTCCTTTTTGTCTCGTCCAAATCTTACAAATTTGCAATGTTAAGAAAATGACAGGTGGCAGCTGACACTTTTCAATAGAATAGGTCAGGTCTGAGTGAAGGTGGAACACAGTGAGATAGCAACAGATTTAAATTAAACTTTCAAAAAAAGTACTGCATTTCATGTTTGGTGTTAGTTATATACCCATTTGCGTACTTCTAATATTTGCTAACATTAGGCACAGTAAACTCACTAGGCACAGTAAACTAAGTAGTTCTGCAAAGGTGGCCAGAATATTAGGTTGTTACATGATATGTGGGATGCATCACCATGTGAAGATCTGTTGGGAATTATGCATGGAATAATCAAATTTGTTCCAGACATAGAGAAAGCAGAAAATTGGTTGTGCTTAGTAATTCAGTTGTCATTCAGGTGAGTTTTTCAGTATGTGTGTATAGATGTTAGTATGCTACCACCTCTAAAAGAGAAGATGACAGTCTGTCCCTCCTGTGCTTGTGTGTTGTTGTTTTTTTTATATGCAAACACAGGGTTACAAAGTATATGCATTTCATATGAGAGCTCATTTTCAGGAGCCAGATAGTCTCAGGAGATTGTTCAGTGCCTAGAAGTTCTTACAGGCTTTGTAAATTGTGATAGAGCCGGAAGAAAACGAGAAACATTCCAGTTCCATTCTTCCCTGGCAGCTGAATGCCTTAATGCGCAGGCTGTTTTGCTGGTTTTTTTTTTTTTTTGGGGGGGGGGGGAGGGGAGAATAGCCCCACATTCGAGCACATTCTTACCACTGCAGAACAAAAATCTATTCAAATTTTAGAAATCTGTTATAAAACAGCAAGATTTTCTTAGTTCTGTGTCTAATTTTTTTTTCCTAATAACTTTGTGCTGTGTCATCTTCCAGTGTGTTTTTTGGATTCCATTTGTATCTCCATTCTTTTTTTTTTTTTTTTTTTCCATTTGTTCTCTTGTTAGTTCTCTGCATTCTTCTTCACCGGCCAGCCTTTCTCCTTTTTTTACTTATTGTGTATCTCCATGTTTTTAAGGAAGGAGACGAAGCAAGTTCAACTAAAAACATATTGATGTGTCCATGTGGGACTTTGTAGAAGTAGATGCAATGAGCTTGTGATCTGAGGAAACAAAATCAATCAATTACAATTAAAATATCAAGCAGGCAGCATGCAATAAATTTTTCAATATTGTAACTGGTATGTGTATTCCAAATGTATGAGCAATTAGGATATCTGTTCCCCTGAATATGTTTAGCTTTAACTGTTATAAAATCTATTCATTTCCTTTAAATGAAAAATAGATTATGTAAATATAGTATTTTATTACTGAGATTCATTCTTTTGTGAAATAGTTTTATTTATTTATAAACTATTTTCCTAACTGGAGCTACTTATAAACACTATTGGCATAATGCATGTCTGATAAACATGTACAAATTGCTGACAGTAAACTTGGAGGGAAGATCTAGTGTGCCTTGTATAACACTGGGAGGTGTAATGTTTTGGAATTGTTTTTGTCAGGTTTTTTTAATCATGGGATATTTATTGTCCCTTGCAATCATTCCAGTCAGGCAGAAACTAGATTTATCAGCAGACCAGTAGATTGGTTTATAACACAAGTTTGGGTAAGGTACAACAGGGTATGAAAATTCTGTTCTACCCAGCAAAACATTGAAGAGTACATGTGGAGTCGATCTCTCTTGCTCCTATTAACCCTAACTAGCTAATTACCTAATTAGTTAGGCTTGGAGGAAGAATGTTGGTTTTTTTGGTTTGGTGTGTTCTTTCCCCTTGCCCCCTTCCTCTCTAGGCAATCCTCCTGCTTTTTTTTTTTTTTTTTTCTTTTTTCTTTTCTTTTTTTTTGCCCCCTTTGGTAACTCTTCAGCTAGATCAGGTCATTGAACTGGCTCAGTGACTGGTCACATGAACGGCAATGCAAAAGGGGGTGAGAATTTATGGGCTGAAGGAGTCTGTGAGATGTTGATAGCTGTGATATATTTTGTCTTAAGTTAAAGAGCCTTAAATAGAACTGATCTTTGGTGGAAGAGACCTTTTGTAGAAGTCTTCCATCTGAAACTTTCCTTATAGGCTGGACACTTTTTTGTGTGTGATCTTTTTGATCACCTGTTTATCTCTTTTTTTAAGGCATAGTATGGCCATTGTTCTTAATTAAAATAAGCATAATTTAGCCTCTTTGGAGATGGAGAGATATCTTTGCTAAACCAGATGTCATCTCCTGTACTTCTTAGACCAGCAAAGGATGCTTTGCTTCAGGAGGGGGTAAAACTTGTCCTGCTCTTTAACTTAAGCTGTGGTTTATTAGGGAGCTGAAGGGATGTAACAGCCACCAAAGGGAAAATGTTGCCTTGTTTCCCTCTTTCTGCCACTTTCCCTACTCTTGGCTGAGTGGCCCCAACTTAGGTCTGGTGCCTTTTTAAAGAACCCATTTAATTCACTCACTGGCAGGAAATACAACTGTTTTGCTAAATTAATGAGCAAAACTGGTTCCTGGAAGGCTTTGATGAATTCTAGAGCTGGAATAAAGTGATGAGAGTGAACAGTTTGGGTAAGGGAAGGTGGGAATGGGGCCTTCCCTTTTGGGCTACTACAATACGAAATTGCACAGAGGCAAGTGAAGAGATGGGACATCCCAGCCAAGTTTATGGGAGAAGGTATGATTGCAAAGGATGGTAGTTATGTTCGTTTAGGTTGCTGTGAAACAGCAGCTGCATTTTGCCTATTCTTGGTGAAATCTCTGTAGTTTAGCTAAATTAGCAAACATACTAAGGATTGGATAAAACTATGTAGCTCATAACATTTTACTCATTAAAGCAATCCTGACCGTAGTCAACACTTCATGTGACAAAGGATAGGGGTGGGGTGGGGGGGCAATGCCAGTGCCTTTCTTCTCAGGTTACTGTAACACCATTACATTGCTTTCCTCAACAGGGTCAAATTGGGGCAAAATGTTGTTTGACTCCAAGTATTTTTTTTTGTAGGTTTTTCACTGTAGTAAGAAATAAGACATCTTGACATCTTAGAGTGAGTTAAACTCGAATCTTTCTTATCAGTGTTCAAACCAAAAATTTCCCCCATCACTTTTTTTCCTTAATTTTTTTTCCTCTACATCTTAATTGCAAGTACTTAAAGGTTTGGAAAAATCCCTTACCTGTTTTGACACTGCCAAAGGCCAGGAAGATGTAGGTTAAATACTTACAAAATAAGCATCATTTTATTGGGGCTTAGGTTAAATTTAAGCCTCGTTTCTGCTAAGCAGTCTAGTGCCCTCCTCAGTATCCCAGCTTTGTATTTAGATCAGAGGAATTGCTAGCTACCTCTTGTGGATTGTAGGAGAAACAAGCTTCTGAAATGTTATGACAAATAAAAAGTACTCTTTCATTTTCTTCTATATCAAATAAAAAATAAACCCTTCTAGAGATGCATAATGATAAAGACAGCAGCCTATGCAGCTACCTTAGTAACTGGATTTCTTCAACCAAATTCAATAAAGAATGAGTTATTTGAATTCATGTCCCACCTTTCCACACTGAGATGCCAAAGTCAGGATTGAGTGAGTGCATGCTTAGACAGTACATGTTTTGGGGATAAAAATAGCTCTTGCTAGTAACTTTGCAGGAAGATACATAGGCAGAACATGAGCAAACAACCATCAATGAAATAAAATGAAGCTGTGATAGGGCAGGAAGTTTTCACCTGTCCTAAGGCTTTGTTTGCAGAGAAGTTAGCACTTCCTTTGAATGTCATTATGCTGAATAGCCATGATCAGAGGAATTTCAGATCCAAAAGCAAATTAAAACCTCAGTAAGGAGGACAAAGTTGTTGCCAAGTACCCTCTTTCAAACACAAGAGGATGTCTGTGTAAGAGTAACGTGTTCAGCTGTGCTGAGCAGTACCATCAGCACCAAACTACAGAATAGATCAGCGATTGAGAAGTTCCTGTTATTGAGAGGTTTGCTTCTTTGCAAGGTTAGAGTTGAGGCAAGTGATGCATGCTGACGCATGGCTTCCTGGCTGTCTTTTTTTTTTTTCTTTTTAATACTGTTACAAGACAACCCTGAGAAGCTCAGAAAGAATGTTTGAAGTAGGTAGATTTGGATAACTTAGATAGAATTTGCTTAGCATGAGTAGCTAAATTTGCTGAAGCCTTAGGCCACGCTCCTAGTTCGGTAAGAAAGGGCCTCAGAGCTGGTGCAGGCTGGAAAGATAAGGGAGTTACAAGCAGTCTGCATTCCTGTGCCCCACTCTCCGAAAGGGAGGATGCCAAGGCTGAGAAATAAGGCCTGTTTGGGCGCCAGGACCTTGGGAAGCAAAGCTTCCTCTCACTGTTGAAACAGTGCTGATTAAGGGGTCTGGATTATGTCTTCTTCCTCAGGGCCTTGGGAGATAACACCTACTGACCCAGCTGGGGCAGTGTTAATTGACCAGGACCTTGAGGAGCAGGGGCGGGATCCAGGGAATGAAGAAATCACTAACCAATCAGTGTAAAAGGGAAAGTCGTAAATCTGGCAATTTATGTGTATAAATGCTACTTGAAAAGTTGGGCGGGTGTGCTTGATTTGTGGGAAACCACCGAGCACCCAGGCTTGCGCAACTCTGAAATAAATAAATAAATGTCTCTCCTGAGTGTGTAATTATTGGCTCATTGCACACCGGGCAACGAATCCGCTTTTCGGACAACAGTACAGCTCCAAAAGCTGTTTTAACCTCATACTCGTAATGGCACATGTCACACTGGATGGCTCAGAGGTAAATCTGTTACCTTGTCAAATGTCTGCCTTTCCTTCAATTTGATAATGGTTTTCTTCTGTTTCAGAGATCCATCCATCTCAAGCTAGGGACACAGGGAGAAAAGCTTAGAGTGTTCAGAAGGAAGCCATGCCCTCTGTTGAATCAAATGGGGTTTGCCCAAGGTTATCGGTAGGGGAAGACTTCCTGATTATGGAATGTCTGACCATTTATTGATGTATGTGTTTAAAGAGCACACAATGACAGATGCACACAATGACACCTAGGTTTAGGTTCCCACAGTAAGCTTTACTTTGCTAACTGATACATAGTACTTTACTTGTGGGCACACCCTTTACTTGTAGATGCAGAGCAATTCTTTTCTTGCTTCTGGATAAATAGTCATGCTTCCTTGTTTTGCTGCTGGTAAAGTTTCTGCAGTTCAGCTAATGCAGCGACTTCCTTGTGCTCCTGTATATTCAGTTGGCTGGTTTCTCAACCAGAGGCCCTGCAAAGGTCTAGCAGTCAGCTCTGCACTTGGACTTGAAATTTTTTCCCACAGAGAAGAAATAAAAGGGCTTTCTTGTTAGTACAGGTGAAATCAGCCATCTGGCAAAGACAAACTCAAGGACTCTGTGGACATCAGTGTGGCGGACAGATGAGTGAACTTTTGCCTTAAACATTTCTTGGTACATAAGGTGCAAGCAAACCATAACTCCGAACAAGCCATCTGTTCCCGGCGGAAACAGGACTGAGCTGCTGCGACCCCCGAAATGGTCTCCCTGTGGCCACCCAGGACACACCGAGCCTGCGCCGAACCAGGGCATGATCCGGCAGAGACTTTGGGACCTGGCCCTAGTTCAGTGAGAAGGGCCCCAGAGCTGGTGCAGGCTGGAAAGATAAGGGAGTTACCAGCAGGTTGCATTCTTGTGCACTGCTGAAACAGTGTTAATTGCTGGAATTACCACCTCTTTGTCAGGACCTTGAGAGACAATGGCTGGACCCAGGAATGAAGACACCTGTCAGCAGAAACTGCAACAGTAAACGGCCCACCTAGGGACAGTGATGAGACCCAATAAGAAGCAGGAGACCCCAGACCTAAATATTACTATTGGTCTGAACTACCACGTGAGGGGTGGGAAACTTAATTTGAAAAAACTACAATTGCCCAGGAGTTTCTTTGTTCGGGGTCCCTCTTCGGAGGCACCCAGCTTGAGCTGTAATTCAAATGGAGTCAGCGGAACATCATCGGCCTCGGAGTGGTGGTACCTAGTTTCTTTTCTCCTTTTCCAACTTTCTCTATCTTTTCCCCTTACCCTTGTTCACCTCTTCCCTTTTTCCCTTTGCCTTCCCCCCGCCACGCACACCTTTTCTCTCCACTTCGTGGAAAATAAAGTTAAAAGGTTGTACGATATTTGACTGGCTTTAGTGTCTTAATCTTGTCCTTGGGATCGTAATGAAACCCTCCCGATATTGGATTGGGACAATCAGTCAACCAAAAACACCTGTTTTTCCCAAGGCTTCTCTCAAATGCTGTATATGTTGAAATCTGTAATTCTAAACCAATTGTTGTTGTCAGTAATGCTGTATAACCACAATTGCTGTTTTCCACCAAACACCAAGCTAGCATGCAGAATACTGTGAGGAGTTACTGTTTGTCATTAAACTTGAGAAAATGTTAGTGACCTTTCTCATTCATTATGTAAGTCCTTTGAGTTGCCTTTGAGTTTCTTGCCTTTGAATAACAATTTTAAAAAGTTATTCAAACATTGATAAAGAAAAAGCATTTTAAACTTATTTGTTTGAAAAAATTGGGCTGATGGTTACTCGCTATATTGTTGAAGGATTAAAAATGAGAAATACAGGACTGCCACATTGTCTAACAATGTTAATTTGCGAAGATACTACACTGCAGCAAAATAAACTTTTTCTGAAACCAGGTGTACAGAAGTCTTTATGACTTAATTCTGCTGGTTTCATGTGCAATTTTTAGCGTTTTGGAAATTCTTAAATAGATGCACTTAGTTGTGACAGTACCTTCTCATTCAGGTTTAAGCCTTGTAAGGCTAATACCCTGTATACTCATCTTAAAGTGTAAGGTCTTTTTCTTGGGAGAAACAGCCTCCACCACAGCAGGTATCTTACTCTTATTGAAACTGTATGTTATTATTCTATAAGACAGGAAACTTACTAAGACTAAATCCTCAAGTATTACTGTCCTTTTTCCATTGGAGGAAAGGAATATTGAATGTGGAGAAAAAGTATAGATTTGGAGCAATATTTGTTCCTTGAAAAATTACTATTAATCTGACATTATTTTCATTTAGTTTGAATTTTTCAGTAGTCGGAAAAAATTTATTTGGTTTTCTTATTATTCTTCCTTGGAAAATCTGGTGAAAATCATGGTTTAGAAAACTTCACCAAGCACAAAGAGAAGTAATTACCAACCTTTAGTAATGAATTGAAATAAATGTGCAAGGTTTACTTTATCAAACACTTTACTACTACAAGCAACCCTTGTTGATATCTTTGTATGTACTAACTTCAGTTACCTTCCTTCTTAGATATCTGTACTGTTGCTTTCAGTCCTTTATAATAAAAAGGACTTGGCTCCAACTCTTTCTGTCGTACACAGAACCCTTAGGCTCTGCCTCATGTGCTTGAAACCCGTTTGCTCATATAGCAGGAGGTATGGTTTGAAGGCTAAGCCATAGGTTTAAACAGAATTAAAATGGATATATTGTGCAGTGTTGGTTAGGAGCTAGTAGTTCCTCAGTGCTCCACAACAGGTTCCATCAAGGAGCTGATAAATTATCCCATAATATGGTAGAAAGTTTTGAGGTTTTTTTCCTTGTTTCTGTAGTGTGAACTGTGATGGATTTTCCTTGTTACCCATGACAGAGCATGTGAACTCGGAGGAAGCATTGACCTAGGTAGGGAACACTTGCACTCAGGCTTGGTTAACTCGAGTGCCAATCACTGACTGTTACAAAGTAGCCTTTGATTTTGGAAGTGGGAGGCAGCTTATTTGATGACAGTATGACTTGCTTAGATAGTGTGCTGTGGGGATGCTCTCATGCTCCACCTCGTAACCTTCAATCCAGATTCGGTTTAAACCATATTAACAAAGTAGTTTTTCCCTGCAATATGTACTCGCAAGAGTCCACTGGGTTATGGATGAAGAAGCAGTGAAAGGTGATTTTTCTGAGTTCAAGTATGTATATAAGCACGATTATTTTTGAGCCTTTAACAGTTTTTTGGTCTTTTTTTTTTTTTGCCATATCAAATGCTATCAGTGCCTTTTACTTCAATAAGAAGGGTCCAAGAATTTGTGTCCTTCTTTTCTGAAAAACGGGAAACTAAGTCTTTGCATTGTTTTTCTGTGTGTCTGCGTATGTGTATCTCTAAGAGTTGAAACTGTCATGCTGCGTCCTGGTTTTGCATAATGTATTAGTTTGGTCCTTCCTCAGTTTTGCTTAATGGTATGCAGACATGATGTTGGTGTTCAGTTTTCTTCATAAAAGTGCCAAGTATTGGTTTTTCATCTGTTTCTCCAATACCTTTTTTCGTTCTCAGAATGAGTTACTGAAACTTGAGACTGTCAGTCCGAGTCTCTGAGGTGTTTTCTGATTCTAGGTGGAGGAACGCATACTCAATTTGTTTACTGTTATGCAATAGAAAGGAGGTTGCCTTTCATTAGTTTCATTATTCTGCAGACTTTACAAAGCAGGACTTGCCACACTAGCAGTATTTACTAAATCATTTGAATTTCTGAATACTAGTTTATTGCAGCTCTTACACAGTATCAGCAAAATAAAAACATTGACCTGACACAAGTCAACTCAATGGTGAAACAGTGCTACAAATGTGCCTTATCCGATGAATACTTAAATGCTGTTCAATATAACCTGTTGGCTGTATGCAGTTAACTAATAAACCCCACACTATTAGTGCAAAGGTAAATTGCTGTAAAAATGACTAAGGAATTGCCAGTTCTAACTTCAGTATGCAAGTCTATCTACAGGGAAGCTTTACTTTATGGAGCCATTTACTCACTGACAGCATAAGATACGGTCAGAGCCATTCCTGAGTTGTGCAGTATTTTCAAAGTAATAAAATTATGCTGAAGTGACTCTGGAGTTTGCTGAAAGTTAGTTAGTCTAGTTTTACTGCTTCTGGGTATCAGAATTAAAAATGAATATGTATGGGCTAAAGCGAGCATTTGTTTTGTGTTCACAGTGTTCAGGGATTTTTGTGATGCTTGAAAGAATAAATTATCTGTAACTTCACATACACAGCGCGCTATTTACCTGATGGTTTTCTGCACAGATGTTACTTGTACTCTAATGGCATTGCACTTTTAAAAAGGCAGGATTATTTACATTAATACTGGAACAATAGTATTTGCTTCTTTCTGTTGATCTGTTAACTGTTTTCTCAGAGATTTTTAAAAGACAGATGCATATGCTCTATAATTTTTTTTTAATCATCTAGCCCCATAGTGTCTTTCTGAGAGCATCTTAGAGTAAGAATAGATTCACTTAGCTTTGCGTGCTTTCACTTTTTTTTTTAAATTTTGGCTATTGGTCTCCTGAATAATTTCAGTATTGGTGATTACACAGAACATATAAGAGCACTCTGCACAGTGAATAGATTGGGAAAAATTATATAACAAAAATGGTATTTTTTTAGTCTCACAATCTATGATAAATGTTTTTGCTTTAAAAATAAATCACCAAATACAAATAGCAGAACACTATAAAGCAGTAACAAGTTTTTCCAGAAATGAGTCTATAAAAGTGTTTAGCTACAGTGCCATGCTTACAGCTCAGTAAGTTGATTTTTCAGTACATGTATATGACAAGTGACAATAAAAGATAATTAGCTCTACACAGCCTACTATGTGCATTGAATCAATACTCACGATGTGATAGTTTAAATAGAAATACTGTCTGTGTAAGCCAAAAGCCAAAGACATTAGAAAGCCCTTTATGAGCATGCAAAATATTTCTGTAGAAACTTTCCTAGTAACTTTCCTAATACAATGATTATTATCTAAGGGATTTCTTACTATAATGTTCACCTCCAAAAAGTACCCTTAATTGCAGTGCTGCAACTACAGAGAGGCTGTGTGATTCAGAATCCTATTTAGTTAGCCAACAGGGCCAGGTAGTTATATTCACATATCTCAAGAGGGGCTCCGAATGGATAGATATGATGCAAGCAGAGATTAATGGCTGTAGGATTCATTCCTCCCTTGCAGATATCTGCATTACATTCAGATGGGAATGAAAATGTTGTAGGATGAAGTTTTCAGTGTTGAAACTTTGGTAAATAGTTGTTGGAGCACATTAGGTGAGGGAAGGTAAGAGGTGTGATTTATAAAACCTTCTGAGAGCCACATGCAAGCATGGTAGTTGCTACACATGCTGGGTGAGTTGTGAAATTGTCTAGCATCTCCCACAGGCTTCTGTTTCAGTTGCGGATTCACATGATAAATTTCCTCTCATGTCTTTTTTGAAAGGATCTAAAGGGCAGATATTATACTAGCTAGCTCTTCTAAAAACATTTCACCTTTGGCACGCAGAAGTTGTCAGTTGGTTTCCACACATGGACAATTTATCTGTCTGTTCTTGGTGTAGTCTGAGAATTTCCCGATTTTTATTTTAGTAGGAAAAAAACCTGTAAGTCAACTAAATTGAATCATGCACCAGGGCTGAATAGGAAGACAGTTTTAGAAGGCTTTATTAAAAGAGACTGAGGTGGAGAAAATGTGGATGGGAAAATTAACAAGTTTCCTTTAGGTGTATGTCTTGCATTGATTAAGAAAACAAAAAACGAAAACTCTGTAAGCAAGTAGGATGCTGGACATCATGAGCCAGTTCGGAACATTATGAAAATTGAATGAAATTACTACAAATTACAGTGAATCCAGAGATACCTCTTTGAGATATTTTGATAGTTTGGAGTAGTAGTAATATTCATATCCCATTGTCCGCAATCTTATCGTGGCCAGCAAAAGTGAATGACTGAGCTGCAAATTCAGTGGTGACTGGATGTGCTAGATAAATGTTTTGAAATTGCTTCACCTGACTGGCCATCATTATCATCTTCCGTTCACCTTTTGTGCATCATGGTGTGACCTTTATCAACAAAGAGAAGAGAGGGCACCATCTTATCAGATAAATTTTACAAAGCTACCCTTACAGCAAGGGCAGGTAGCAGTGTAAGTCTGCTCAAACAACCTTGTTGTGAATGTGGTGACTTTCTAGGAGTGTAGCTGAACAGTTATATTAATCTTAAGTTGATAGTGCAGGCAGAGGTTCAGAAAATCATGTATATGCCATGCTGAGTAAGAGCAAAGCTCCATATGCTCCAGTATCCTGCTTGCAACAGTGGCCATTAGCAGGTTCATAGGAAAGGATTTAATCCAAGGCAATTGTATGTCTTCTGAATAATCTCTCGGATCCTAGCGATCTGTGTCTCAGATCACTCAGGTGTGGTACCTTTGTATTTAATATTCCTGCATGAGTTTTATCTCCTTTAATTTGTCCAGTCCTATTCTGAACCAGTGTTAACTGTCAGCTTCTCCTATGTGATATGACATGGAGTTCCACAGCTTAACCACATATTTTGTTTTCTTGGTTTTGAACTGTGCCCCGTTATCACATTTGGAGATTCTTAATACTTGTGTTGGAAAACAATGAACAACTGATTTACATGCAGCCTCTTCATTCATTCCTGATCTTGTAGTCCTTTATCATTTCCCACTTAGTCATTTATCTTCTAGGCTCAAGAGACCTAATCTATTCAGTTCTTCTTTGTATGAACTGTTGATAGCTTTTATCGTCTTTGCTGACCTTTAGTATACCCTCTTTGAGAAAGAAAGACTGGCACTGCACATGCTATTCAAGATTTGATACCGCATGGATCTGAACAGTGACATAACATTTTTCATTTGTTTTCATTTTCTAATAACTTCTGATATTCCATATTTTTACCTCTATTGAACTTAAGCAGTTAAACGAACAGAAAGCTTATTAAAATGCCGAAAGCTCTCTCAGGCCTAACAATTCGGAAGCTGTCAGCATATCATTGCATAGATAAAAATTAAGATTGTTTTTTGTACATCACTCATCACTTTCTATATTTTTCTGCACTGAATTTCAGCTTCCCAATTTTTGCCTAATTAGTAACGAGTGTACTCCTTCAGTTCTTTGCAATCACTCTTTTCTTCTCTATTCTGATTGATTGGTATTGTTAACAAACTTGCTTACCTTTCTGACATTTCCTTGTCAATGATGAACATAATGCAGATCCCTCCTGGTGACTCTACTTGTGACCTTCCTGCATCATGGAAAATGAGAATTTGAACTGTGACTTGTATCTTTCAACCAGTGAGTTATCCCTGTGAAGGCTTCTTATCCCTTGGCCATTTCATGTTTTAAGAATTACTGGTGATAAGTCTTACTGAAAACTTCCTGGAAATCCAAGTAGACTGTAACAAGTAGATCTCTCTTATAGATGTGTGTCCTGACCTCTCCAGGGCGTTCCACCAGGTCTTTGGTGTCTTTGTGTCTTACAGAAGACATGTCCCTTTCCGGTACATCTCACTTATCCACTAAATTCTGCTTGTTATTACAGTTTATAACAATTTGCCTGGTGCAGGCATCAAAGTTAGTGGTCAATACTTCCACAGAACTCCTTGAGAAAAGTTGCTAAAGAAAAGTGGTTTTACTTTAGCCACCTTTCAGCTTTCTGGTACTGAGAAGATTTAAGACAAGGGTTTTACACCACAGTAGTTGCTCATTTGTTTCAAGCTCAAATTCTTCTAGAAGTGTCAAAGGGATACATACATAAATTGACAGTTACCATTCCCCATCACTCTACTCTTTTTCTGTCACCTTTGTGGTTTTTCTTCCTTTTTTTATTCTGTCCTTTTTTACTCTTTTTCCATATTTTGCTTATGCCTATTTTATAAGCTCTCCAAAGTAACAAAGGTCTGTCTTTATTTGTTGCGTGCAATTATACATTAAAAACAAAGAAGTTGGAAAGCTGAAAAAAGATGAATCTAAGCCAAGAGCCCCTAAAGTCACAACTCCGAATAAGCAAAATAAGTGCGGAAATGAAAATCAAGGGACCAAGGCTTATGTCCTGGGTATAGACCTAACTGATAAAGCAAAAAGGGTGAAATTCTCTGTGTTGCTAGTTTGAAACTGATTCCAGGAAGAAATTGCTTAGCTTCTCACAGATGATAGTAAATAAGCTTTTCAATCACAGCTGTCCTGTCCACCACTTTATGGCACCTCAGGATCTAACATGAGAAAATGTTGCCTTCTCTGTACCATTCCAGAAAAGTACTCTGAGAAGAGCAACCCCCGCAGAAGCATTCAGCTTATGCATGGTGCTGCTGTTAGTTAAAGCTTAATGACTGTCCTGAACATGCAAGGTTTCATGTCTAACTCCTGTGTTCTCACCTTTTCACAACCTCACCATATTTTCTTTTTTCCCTATTTCTTTGCATTTTCTTTAATGTGGATCCAATATAGCCAGTCAAAACTACTGTGAGCTTGTGACCGGAAAAACAACTACATGGACTGTCTTAAATAGTCTGACACACACAATTTTGCTTATGGCTGCCTCAGTCTGAAGCAGCAAGGTTACAAACAAGAGTAAGCATCACAGACAGAAACTGCATTTTGCTACTTTGTTTTGTTCCCTTCCCTGTGTGTCTGTCTTCCTTTGTCTTCAAGGTAGCAGGATCATTTTTCAGTACAGCTCCAGCTCATCTCAGCTTACTTCTTTGCCTCAAAAAGGGCAGTTGCTTTCATCCTTAGCTCTATCTAAAACGTTGTCAAACTCTTTTCGCTGCGCAATCTGTGAAGTGCGAGGGAAACAAAACAAAAGACGTTGTCAAAATAGAAACATAAATACTTTATATTTCAAGCTTTAGCTGTTTTTCCCATCCTTCTCTAGAGCTGTACCTCTAATAACTAAGCTGGCTGGGACCTGTATTCAAAACTGAGTCTTGTTTAACAGTTCATTGTACAGTGATAAGGTTGTCTTCGCATCTGTGCGTGACACTCTGGGCCCAACTACTCCATCAAAGCTTACACGCTTCCTTGCATTCTTCTTTCTTCTGGGCAGACATCCTACTTCATTGTCAAGAAATAAGTATTTAGAACAACTGCCTTCAGTAGCTGCTGCTGGTTTAGATTAGGCTCTGCCACCCATCTAGAGCAGAGGCTATGAAAATAGGAAGCTCTAGTCTATAAAGAAAACAGGCCCTAGATGGCCTAGATTTCACAGCTCTGAAGCATACTCTGATAGTAAATTTACTAAGTAAGTAGAAAAGTGCACAAGGATTGCAGTCTGACAGATCTCATTCTAGAACGTGAGTGCAGGATGAAGGAAGGCTGTCTAGAAAGGACATTACAAGTGTTAACAACCTCTGTGTTGACTGACAAGTATAGCCAGCCTCTACCCTATTTATGCTGTGTATACCCTATATATACAACAGAATTGGACCACCATTCTGTGGTTACTATAGAAAGGACAGTGTCTCTCGGTGAACTTGCAACCTAATTAGTAAAAGATGAGTCAGAACCATAGATATAACAAGCAGAAACAGGAGGAGTGGGAGGATGAAAGCAACCACAGTGAGAACATGGTTTTTGTGCAGCTAGACTTGTTTAAATTCTGAGATAAATGACAGCTTGTGCTGGAGTGAGTATGAGCAGCTGTTCTGCTAATTGTACTTCTTCCCATGTGTGCTAATGCTAACAGTATTGTGTTGAGAACACCAGAGGTAGAAGCAGGAATGTCAGACTAAATAGTTTTTTACTGCTTTCTTCCCTTTGCAAGAAGAATCTGCAGTAAGTTGTCACAAAGTGCTTTGCCATTTGGTTCAGTGCCATAAGAAATGGAACCAACCCTAGACAGTCAGTGAAAGCACATGCTATTGTTTTGTTGAATGTTTTCACTCTCCAGTGTTATGTATTATAGGAATATGGAGAAATTTGTATCTTACAGGGATTTTTTTTCCTCCTCACCTGTGATTTTCTCAAACTCTTAGTGGTCTATGTCATCATAGTCCTTCACAACTATTAATGTATTTATTTTCAAACCACCATGATGCAAGAAAATTCTTAATCTCCAGTTTATGCATAGTGAATGGATGTCCCTTCACTACATCAGTGAAGGGACAAATGGGTTGCTCAGTGTCAGAGGAAATCTGGAGGTGCAGTAAGGAATATGTTCAGGAGACCCTGATTCTTGAAACTACTACCTAGCCATTTTTTTTTTCTTGTGCATATGATGAATAAGAAAGGAGAAAAAAAAAAACCAACAAAAAAAAGGAGGCTGACCTGGGCCAAAGACCTTTTGGTTTCCTTGGTAGTATCCAGTAGTATGTGTTCAAATAAGATAATTGAAGGCAGCGTGTGGTATTGCATCTCCTGAATACTTTCCAGCATTCAGCTGTTCGTGGCTGAAATAATTTTTGAACCGGAGGAGGTGTCTTTCTATCTCATACTACTTAATGGAAATTTTTTTCCAATGATTAGTCCAATTAACCTTTGAGCAGTTCCAAATCTTACAGAAATGAATTACAAATTTAAGTATGCATTTCTGGTTTGGTTGTGGCACCTCTAGTTGTATCCAGTGCTCGCTCTCTCTTGCTGTGCTAGACTGTGAACAGTAATTTCATATTCACCTTCTCCAAGTCAGTTATCTTATTAATAACTAGAATGACTCTTCAATTGTCCCGTTTCCAGCCAGACTTCTTGTCTCTGTAATCCTACATAAGCCATTACTGTTGCTCGTACTTGTTCCTGCTTCAGTCCCACTTTATGCTTCTTAAAAGAGGAGGTTCAGCACTGCATTCAGTATGCATGAGGCAGCCACAGTATGGATTTACATTGTGATTTATGCTGTTCTGTGTTCGGTTTCTTTCCCAATAAATACCTATCAGTCTGCTGTTTTCTCAAATAATGCAAATACAGGAGATACAAGGAGGCAGTCAAAACTACAGGTCTTTTGATCCTTTTGTGATTAAAAAACATTCATGATACTTGGAGGAGACAATAGCCTCTTTTTTTTTTTTTTAGCACTATGTAGAAACTGGAATTTTTCCGTTCATTTTCATGAAAATTTAATGATTTTTTTCTAAGTTAGAATAACAACATAGTATGTATTGTAACTTCCCGAGAGAGGGATAATTTCAAAACATCCATTTCTTTCTAGAATCTGCCATCCATCCTCCTGGATAGTCAGCAGGGCAAGCTGGACACCAACCTGGAAGCTTAGACTAGGCAAGTTTTTAGAGAGGCAGAGAGGGACAAGGATGGGAAGTCAGACTGGTTTGTGTTAGAAAGCTCCATTGAAATTGGCTTCTTTTGGTAAAACGCTTCCCTTTTTAACATTAAGTATTTTCTACAGGAAAATATTTGTAGGGAAAATACTATACAGTTCTAATTAAGTTTTTATAGAGCATTCTAACAGCTTTTAAGGGTATTTTCTAATGCTTTGTTCGTTAAGTGAAACTTCCTAATAAGATGTAGCATGTCAGCATTGAGTTCAGAAGACCAGAGGCAATAGCACCCACCAGCCACCTAAATCACAACACGCAGGAAAAAAAACCAAAGGCCATGCCATACTGGTGCAATGCAGGAATGCTCAAGCTAATGCAAAAGAACTGCTTCTGGAATCAGAGTTGCTCCTAATCAGCTATGTTAGCCTGATTGTTGCCGTGAACTGTATTTACTGCAAGGTGGTAACTAGTATCTGTGCAGCACATTGTGGTGTGCTACTAGCTAGCTGAAGGTCAGCTGGGAATCTCTGCAACAGGCTGCATCATGTTCAGTTTTATCTCTCTGAACTTCTGAAAAGAGATCCAAGAACATATACTGCTACATTCGTATAATTGTTTTTCTTTTGAGTTCTACAACTATTTTGGAACTCACTCTAATGCTAAAAATCATTGCCTGGATATCACTGTGCTTTCTGAATTTTAGCTCTTTTTTCCTATCCCTGTTGTGCATTCTGTTTTTTGGTCTACTATGTATTCAAGAAAGCTTTTTGATTTTGTTTAACTATTTTTAATTTTTAGTCACAAATGTAAAGTAATGGAAAAAAAAGATTATGCCTTTATGTTTGCATGCCTGGCATTGAGGAAATTTCTGGTGAAGACAGCAGTGTGGTGGAATTAATACTACTGTTTCTGCTGCTTATTCAGTGTGTGCTCATGAAAGCCTTTTTTCTTCCCCTCATCTACATTGTTTTCGATATTAAGTGCATACCAATGACTGCGTCCCTCGGTTACTATTTTAAAATCTCTTTGAGATAATCAGCTGAAAGGTGAAACTGAAGTAGAAAGTATTGGTGTTATCAGTAATGTTGCATTTATTTCAGTATCACTGCTAAGAGAGGGAGCTTTAAATGATTCTTGTAGCAGGAGTTGCAGTTCCATATAGTTACAAATTAAGTGCAACTATTCTGGCCTGTGGCAATCGTTTGCCTTTCATGAAATGAACAGAAGAAACGTAATAGGTGCGATCTAGATACTATTTGTGGGAAAAACTGAATTCCTCAAACACCAGGTTACCAAGATGTCACGTTCCGTTTTTTATTTTTCTAAACACATTATTGGTTTTTTAGTTACAAATTATTTATGTTTTGCAGTTCATTACTTTCAAACAATTGATAACAAACTATGAAGAAATTGGCGAACTAATTTTAATACAGAAACGATAATACTCTGTTCAGTTTTGATTCGCATTCATTTATACACAATCTGGTAAATCCTACTATGGACTAAATTTATCTTATGCTCATTTTTAACTATGATTTATCATTTTAAGATTCTGTTACACTTTATTTTACACATTTTCTGTATATGAATATTGTCTAATATACTCAGTATGCATGACTGATTTTTGCCAAGTAGTGAGTCAGACAGAATAGCTAATGAATGGAAAGGTTTTTCAAGATACTGCATCTTGATAAAACCTCTTTCACAATGCAGATCATCAGCCTAGCTACAATTAATGATGGGAGTCTGTGAGAACAGCTTTTGTATTACCAAAACTTTTTGAAATTTGTAAGTATTTTTAGGTAGTTGTTAATCTTCCTGACAAAGATAGGGTTTAAAAAAGAAAAAATTACACGTCTCCTGGGGCATTTCAGTCTGATCTTCTACTGCAGCCTTCTGCCCAGACTGTATCACTGCATGGAAATACGTTTAGTGTTCATATATTTTGCTGAAGTTTATTATCAGAAGCATCTCTGCTGATAACAAGTATACAGAGCACTATTAGAAGAACGTGAAACTTGCAGCGAAGACAGAGGCGGAGTGAATTACTTAAATGCAAAATTTGATTGCCCTTGATTTTCTGGAAAACATCTGTAACACTGAATGAAAGACTGAATGTCTTTCTTCATAGAACTTGATGAGTTTGGTTATTCTATTACTAAGATAGCTTTATGCTCCTGTCTGTACTTAATGCTAACCTTGGGCTCTTTCTCTGCTTTGGAAATCAATGTTAATCACAGCCCCAGGTATGCAAGCTCATTTTAAGTTACCAGTTAAGAATTTAGTTGCAGCAGTACAAAGCTCAGTGCAAGCTTCACAAACCCTCCCAGCCCTGCTGGGTAGTAGATGACTGAAGTTCATACTGTTAAAGAGGGATTAATAAAGAGATCAAAAGTTCAAAGGTTTTTGCTCTATACTGAGAATTCTTTGCAAATCTAATAAAAAAATCCCTTCAACATTTTTTGTTTGGTAGAACCACTCATGACTGTGATGAAAGAGGAGGGAAAGCCTGTAACTGTGAAGGGGAGAGTTAATAGTCAAATATATATTAATTGTATACATAAGCCGTATAAGAAACAGCTAGTTAGCTTACTCTTCGACATCCATCTTCCTAGCAGTCCTTGGTTATAGATGGTTATACTTTCCCTGGGTGCTAGTCAGCCTTGCTCTCCAACAGGTCATGAGTTGTCACAGAGGCTTTGCTCACCAAAGTCAAGACCACATCCAGACTACAGTTTCCAAAACGTGCTGCATTGTGAAAACTGGGCATCTCAACAGTGGCAAATTAGAGCCCATCCCTTTTCCTGGCTGAAGTGTCTTCTGCCAGACTTCCTACTTCGTTCTGTGGTCAAAGCACATTTCCACCCATGTGGAACAATCTGCTGCTGAAACAAATGTTAACCACCGTCCAGTGAACTCAGCAAAAAAAATAAATTTAATCATAATTAAGTCACAAAATAGAAATTTTCTTGGTTTTGGTCATCCTGTCAAAAAAGCACAATGAATATAGCCACTCTGTTCGTGAAACAGATTGAGGCATTATACTATAAATATTGTGCAAAATTTTAGAGGTTTTTCCTCTTCTGGCATGGTAGACATTAATGAAGGTCATTCCGGGGATAATGTGTTAATCTTACAAAGAGTGCTACCACCCAGCAAGACTTTTTTTATTGATTGGAATCAGTATAAACAAACAGTGTCTTCAGGTTAGTAGTTTACGTAACGTTGAACCTCAATACAGTATATTTCACCCAAATTATTTCGCTACGTATTTAAAATGCCTGCTTAGTCAGAGTTGCAGGTATGATTTTGAATGGATTACAGGAAGTCTTTTTGCTTAAGCTTGTCATGCATGTTATGTCATGAGACTAGCATAAATACTGAGTGGATCAGTATTTATAACAACACCTTTAAAACCTGTTCTGGCAATGTTCTGCCTAACTGCCTTCTGCCATGCTTAAAGCTACATTGCATAATAATGGGTGACCTCAAATTTGTCGAATTCAGTGCAGACCAATAATCAAATTGTAGAATATAAATTACTCAATGATTATATGAGATTTTATTTGAGTCTGTTCTTTTAATTTTGAAAGATCATTTCATTTTCCAGAAAAGAATAGTATTTCAAAATAGAAAAATTGTCAATTTGTTCCCCTTTTTTCTTAAAAAACAAACAAACAAACAAAAACAGATTATTTTCTCTCTTTGATTACTGTGTTTCCCTATGGAAATATAAGTAATAATGTTCAGGTTTCAAACTCCTTCCCTGTTCTTTCCACATTGAAGGGTCTTAGAACATCTTTACTCCTGAAAAACAGTATGATAAAAAATTTCCCTATAGCGAGGAGGAGGAAGCAAAAATAATCTGGATGGGAATGTTTTGTATTATTTTATGAGCTATCCTGTTTGTATTTATGTCAAACTGTGCCTTGCAGTACAACATCTTGCAAAAACAATTTTGTTACCAAGTTCTGTGTTTAGATTCTAGCCTGTTCATATTGCATCAAAACTATTTTACTATTTCTTGGTATCTTAACAATATTTTGGAATGTGTTGTGCTGCTATAACTACTGTTATATTCTGGAAATTGTGAAGGTAAGTGCAGATATCCTTGAATAATGGTGGAGTAGATGCCTTTGTGGAGTGAAGAAATGTAAAGTAGGAAGAAAAGAAAACAAGAATGTCGTCAGTGAAATAATATAACTGCATGATCTGAGACCAACCATCATATTCCTTTGTATATAGGTAATTCTACTTATGCTGCTCCATCTCTTGTCAATTACTTTTGTTACAGGAGTGGATTTTTCTTGAACATCATATGAGTTACATTTTTTGTAGTGAAGAAATGTCCTTTAGCTCATAAGATCTCAAGTGTCTAGACTTTCTGACAGTATATGCATGTGTAGAATAGAAAGCCATTCTTCTAAGACTGTAATGCAAAGTAAGGCATGTTATTACAGAGTTCCTAAAACTGTGACATACATAAGAATCCATCTATTTAATAATGTATTTTTTGCTTTAAGACAAAAACTAAATTTAGTTCAACAGTTTATGGAGGAAAAAAAAATTAGTCAATGTCTAGGTAATATTCCTGCGGATATATAACAAAGTCATAAAATGCAGAAGACTCCCCAGAGTAAACTCTTCATTTGGCTGAAAAAGCACAGAAGAGATGACACTCGCATAGGACTGCAGTGAGCCCCCTGAACTACCCTGTATCCTCTGGATGATTGATCAGTCTCGGGTATAAAAGTTCTGTGTTACAGGTGAGGTGTACAGTACTGCATGCTTTGGGTGCCAGGGCATAGAAGGTAGATGCAATTAGGTATAAGAAGTTAAGTTAAGCGTAAAAATCTTCGATCCTCTTCTCTGATTATTCCTTAACTCCTAATAGGTAAAGAACAGAGATGAAAGTGGTCCATAACTGTACACTTATGATGTAGCAATCCATAATTTTTTCAGTGTCAAACTATTCAAAACTGAAACTGCTTTGGCTTCTTTTGCGTGTAACTTCTGAGGGTCTGTAGCAACAAGAGTGAGCCATAAACTTCAGGAAAGCAAACACATTTATACCTTACTTCTTACAGAAGAATACATACTGCCTCCTCATAAATGTGTATCGGTTTGGGCCTTGGCTTTTCGCTTTTTACCTTAGGATGTATCTTAACAAAATGTGACACACTCATGGCCCACTCCACATAGAGTTTTAGTAGGTCAGGTTGGAATTTAGTGCTAAAATGTTACGGGAAGGCGATGGAGAAAGGAGAGAAGAGAAATGGGGGAAAAAAGAGGTTCATCAGAGTGCTATTCATGTTGAAATATTAAATATAACAGTAATTACAAGAATTCTAAAAAGTGAAACATTTTAGAAAATAGTACAAATTTCAGAACTTATTTTGGAATGTGAATGTTTTGAAGCAAAATTTGAAAATTTAGTTGAATTTTACTGTAAATGGAAAAATCTGCTTTGGAATTAAAACATTAAAAAAAATTAAAACTTCAATACAACAGAACTTTCTTGGGAATCTATTTCAAGTTTTAAGAAGCTATGATTACAAAGCAGTCACGTGAGGGATATTGCAAGCATCACGTCCCACTAATGGTGGGACATCCATACAAAAGGAGGCCCAAGCTATTTTCTAATTGCATTTAGGATTGGAATCATATTGCTATAGCCATGTCTCAGAACAGCATAATAGGTTAAGGCTAAAAATCTTAAAGGGATTTTTTTTCCTCATTTTTGAACCCCACCCACGTTAATGGAAAAGCCATATGATTAGGATAATTTCAGACAAGGGAATTATTAAATGATACCAGGTATTTAGACTATGACTAGTAATCTTTTTTTTCCCCCAAAGTAATTAGATTTAAGATATTGCTTTCTCTTATTAATGAAACTTAGTTATCAGAACTGAAAATAAAAATCTGAAAGGAGTTGTCTGGAATAAGACTGGATACATTGGTACTGGGGAGAGAGATATTCTTTAAAATACATGATTTAGATGGAAAACTGAAAAATCTTCCTCTGACTTGGTGTAGGTAAACCTTAGCATTAGGCTTATTGTTTTCCAGTGAAGAACTATAAGCAGATGCTGTAACTATGAGTAACTGATACATTTTCTTATTAGTTTAACTAAAGGTTTGCTAGCGTGATAGAGAAAGTTTCATTAAGCATTTTAATTAACTTGGGCTTCTGAAGGATTTGAGGATTTTCAGTATTAGTCTGCCTGTCTGTGCCTGTAGAAACAGCATCTTTTATCATGCTTGTTCTGTAAAAAGAAAGTACATTTAATCCCCCTAGAATTTTCTTCTTTGCTTATCATGAGTATTAACATGTTCCATAGAATTATATGTCTTCGTTTCACTTTCAGATGCCTGTTGAAAGCAGGTAAGAAAATTAAGGCATTTCAGTGCTCATATGGATGTCTATGTTGCAATGATTACATATTAGTAATACTAATTTATATTACAGTAGCACCTGGAAGCCTTTCCTGCAATTAGTGTCGTATTGTGCTAAGCATCATACTAACATACGAAAGATGGTTCTTGCACTTAAGAGCTTTCAGTCTCCACATGAAAGGTTGACAAAAGCTGCAAGAAATCAAGAATTAATTAACCAAGTTTTACAGATTGAAAACTGCAGCACAATGGGGTTTAGGGTTTTTTTTCTCCCTGACAGTTCTGCTACTATGACTTAAAATATAAATTCAAACTGATGCAGCTTAACCAGTATATATTTTCTGTAAACAGTCAAAATAAAATAAGTGGCATGTTTCAGTTTAGTGCAAGTCATTTGGGAACAGATTCAACTTAGCCCAAATAAGCCAATTTTTTATTCTGAAAACATAATGTCCAGTCTTTTGTGTTCACTTAATTTCTATTTAAATGGTACAATTCTCATGAACATGTGTCTTCAAGTTGTATGTAGTGTTATAAAGAAATCTGAAGGAACAGCTGTGACTTTGGCCTGGGAAGACCTGTATTTAGTTTAATATGTTGTCCATGAGGCCTTCTTTCATACGTCCCCACTTCAACATCAAGATAACTGGCTTTTAAGTTTAAACCCAGATCTGTTCATCAGCTGAACCAAAGTGTCGAAAAAGACTGCCATTGCACATTGTGGAGTGGCCTGCACATTGCTTAGAACCTCATGTGAGATCTTTCCAAGATATCTTCTGAACTTTTAACTAACTTATTTCAACTTCTTATAAACTACATAGGGGTGAACTCAATAGAATTGATTTCACTGGGACTGCTGACACAATAAGATGCAACTTAATTATGATTAAAGATGTGTTCAAAGTCTGTTTTAAAATCTAGAATTGAGCAGAACTTAAACCTTCCTTCTAGGGACTGAACTTTAAAGGTTTTTCTTCAGTTCAGGAAAACAACAACAAACAAAATCCAGAATGTTTCTGAGGGATTAGAAACATCCAAGAAATTGTGTGCATTTGTTTGATTTCATGACACACTGTTGTGTAATTGCAGTTCATTTGAACAAGGGACAAGTAATTCAGTTAGAGACTCTGGGCTATAAGAAACACTGGGGCACATCCCCAGCGAATGCAGTTCAAATGAGGCAGTAGGCCAAAAGAAGGGGTTTAATTGCTTTTAATATAGCATTAATGTAAAATGTATTTGATGGTGTGCCAAGGCAAAAATGACCAATTTTCTCAACTGGAAACATACTGTTTAAAAACAAGATACAGGTCTTAAAAATTGTAATTGTACAGAATCTGTGTTTTCCATCAGGGAAACAATCTATTAAGGTGTCATCAATAGCTACAAACATTCAAAACTGCAGAAATTTTCAGAACTTTTGTACCAATTTAAAGTCATAATTTGGGCAAAAATACTACAAAAATGTTTCTTATTGTAGATTTGGCCATACTTTAAAGAGGTGATACTTACACTGCCGTGGGAAGCTTGAATATAAGAAAGCCTTACGGTGCAGTCCAAAGAAATTTTGTTAAATCTCCAAAAAATAGCTGTCCAGAATTTTGTAAACTAACCTCAGAATGGTTCAAAGTGTTTGCATTGTGTGCTATTAACATTTCAGTCCATTGCCCATCTCTGGCTTTATCTGAAATCTCTTCCCTGATATTTTCCCTTTTTTTTTTCTTCTTCTTACATTTGCATTCCTTTGGCAACTCTTCTTTTTTTTCTCGATATTTGTTTCCAGCAGGTTAAGGAGAATGTGAAGGGGCAAAATTATTCTTTCTCCCTAGATATTTTTGGCTATTTTAATTTTTTTTATTTAATTTTTTTTATTCAGGATACTCCCAAAAATTCCACTGCAATAAGGTATATTCAGAGGAAAAGCTTCTTTTCACTTGCAAACTTTTTCTTGCACCCTCATTATCTCCTATCTCCCAAACTTCCCTCTGTATCTTTCGCCTTCATACCTCTGTCTTCATGCCATAAATTCTAGTTGGAATGATTTTTCTCTTGGATGATGTTTATCCATATGAATTACCTCTGTATTTAGAAACCCATTTAACTTCTCTGGTTCAGGAAGGACTCGGGTTATAATGACTGCCTGTGTCTGAATGTCTGAATCGCTGTGTTGTGATGAACAGATAATAAGTGTTCTAAAAATGGAAGATTATTCTTTGGCTGATATCTTATATTTGTTGTAAATTGCCATGTGTTCTCCAACTGACTGATCTGTGCAATTTTGTCTTCAGGCAAATTGCACAAATAGTTTAATGGGAGCTTCAAAGGAGTCTGGGCTGGAGAATATACCCCTATAGTATTAATAGCAATACTTGATAGGATACAGAGAAGTTCTATATTTCTTTTGTCTGCTACAGATGAGGAGGGAGATTTCGAGAAATAAGAGACAATAAATGGACAATAAAGTTTGCTAACATGTGCCAGATCTTTCTTAGGAGACTTGTTTAAAAATGCTGTTGCATGCCTTCTTCTCAGTAAAAGTTGTAGATACTGTAGCAGTCACCTGCATTTGTTATTTTGAGAAAATTACCTGGTATCTCATAGGAAGCCTGGAAGGGTACGTTTTGGGGCTGTGTAATAGTGCATCTGTGTGGAGGGGTTTGGGTTATTTTCTCTGTGGCTTTTGCAGCAAGTTAAATGCACGTAGAGGGCAAAGCAACAAATGTGCTTCTTGCCTCAGTAACACTTTCTTAACTTTTAAGACCATTGTGAGCTACAATACAGCCGACTGACAGAGTCAGCAAAGTGTACCAATGCCTTATTTCTGTGCTAAGCTCGTGCAGGATGTTTGATGAAGTGCACTCAGTAGAAGAGAGCCATGAAGATAACAAAGTGCTGCCACCCTTTGAGTTTTGCAAATCCCTCCCTGTAGGGGAATGTGGAAAGAGAGAGATTCCTTAAAAAAAAAAAAAAAAAAATTTTTTTTTTTTGTTGAAGAGGCTTTAATCTGCCTCTATCTGGATCGAATGTGAAATATTGAACAAGATTTTAAAATGAGAGGTTTCTATGCTGGAAAGCCCAGAAAACTAAACATATTTGTACTTTATAAGAACAGTATAAAGTTAATCAGATTAAAGATGCCAGCTGCTTCTAAAA
Organism: Dromaius novaehollandiae; assembly: GCF_036370855.1. Classification (NCBI taxonomy): domain Eukaryota; kingdom Metazoa; phylum Chordata; class Aves; order Casuariiformes; family Dromaiidae; genus Dromaius; species Dromaius novaehollandiae. The sequence goes on along the minus strand of NC_088099.1, from coordinate 89,998,094 downwards.
CACTGTAAATGTTTCTTGGCAAACGTGCTTATAAAATGGTGCCAGGTGTAGGATGAAAGGCAACCTTCTTGCTTGATTTTGCAGTCAGCATTAGAATAATGTACAGCTCAACAGCACATTAACATTTTCAAATTTCCATTTTTATCATAACAAAACCTTATAAAAATACATAACAAAGGTGTACAGAAAGATCATTAGTTCATGTATCAATTATCTGAAATGCTGAGTGCAATTGGGTTAAACTTTCAGAAACATAGATCATGTGTCAGAATGAAGTAGATCTCTGAAAACATTTGCTTTCCTTCAAGCTTCAATTTTAATTTAAACATTCTTTTAATGATAGTCTTCTCTTTTTTTTAGATGATGTAGGACATAATTTGTAAATACACTTTGCACTGATCTCAACATTAGTACTTGTGGTATATTGCAGGATCAAAGAAAAGTGATGTAGAGCAGAGAAAAACTGTATTGCCTATATTTTCTGCCAAAGCTGCAATCTTCTGGTGCTGGTGCTTATACCATTCTTATGCTGTGGGCCTCTGGCTGGTGCAGTTCATAACAGATGTGTAATTGAAAATGCTGATAGCGGCCTTCATTTAAATAAAATATTTCCCCTTTAATGTTTAAATATGTTACAACCATTTTTCAGAAACAAGATTATCTAGACTGTTTCATGCTCATGACATGGAAATATGGGCTATGTTGTGTAAACCATACATAAATGTTCTTTGAGTCATTTCAGTTGGATCTGATACAGAAGCTAGGTTGCATATGAGGACTTGCAGTCATGCTTCTAAGCATTAATTTAGCTGGTGGTCCAAAAATTTCAGGACTTTATTACATTGCTTTTTGCACAATAAAGTTGCATGGAAATAAAAGTGAAATAGAAAATAAAATAATTGAGGCAGTAATCCAAATATTCTATATTAAGTTTTACATGGGTAACTAGTGTTAATCTATTCTGCTGTACTATGTGTTGGGTCAAAAATGCTGTTGGCCAATTATTTGCGTTGATATTCCATCAATATATTTCCATTAATGTAAAAGAATGAGATTACCATTAAAAGTAGATACTTAATAATGATGTAAGTAATGAGAAGATTATAAAAATCAAAGAAAAAGAGTATACAACTGAATATCCAGCAGATGGAGCGTCTTACCTCTCAAATGTTTCATTTTATCACAGTAAATTTAACCCTAGGGTGGCTGCTTAGATGTGGTCCAAAACTAAATGTAGAAGTCACAGCCAACTAAGACAATTGCACTGCTGAAAAGCTTTAAGTATTTTTAAAAGGCCTGTTACATGCTGTCCATCCCTTATGAAGGCAGCCAGAAATGCAAAAGTAAGTACATTGTTTAGAAAATAGTAAGCAAATGGAGGTTAGTAGGTTAGTATAGTTTCCTTTTTTTTTTTTTTTTCTTTTTTCCCCTCCACATAGATTTGTGTATTCAAAGGCTATGCAGTAGTTCTGACTTGTTTCTGCAGGTTTTAGTACCAGAGTACCAAGTCGTATTTTGGAGACTTCAGAAAGATGTACTGAATGCTGAGTTGAATACAAGTTAGAGAAAGGCTTTCACAGACTCCACGTGTAACTAATTAGTCCTGATTTCTGGTAAGATGCCTGGATATCAAGGAGAGAAGAGAAGCTACTTCTATGAGTTTTTTTATAAAATACTAGAATTTGAAATTATATTTTTGGGGGAAACTAGAGAGGAGAAAAGCAGAGAATAGATTAATATGTACTTACTTCAGACTGTAGAATGGTGTTTGAACTAGCTTCTAACCTCGTAGTTTTGATGAAGGAAGATATTTACCCTGTTCATGATTTATAACCTCTTTTTCTAGAAAGCTTGAATAGTGGCATTACGATAGAAAGCTTACCTGGAGAGGAAAAAATGTTTTTTGAAAGACAGGCTTTTCAAACCAAGAGAAGGCAGTTATTGCACCTTCTTATTTATATTCTACTGGCATATTCAATCATTCCCTCTGCAGTATTTTGGATTCAGCCTCCGATATTTGAAAAGATACTAAAACTCTGCTTGTGTTAACAGAATTCCAATTGGGGTAGGCACAAGGCCAAATCCCAACCTCATGTATCTGTGTCAATCAGGCCTTCGTACTGGTGGATGCTAAACAGCTCTTAAGCCGTATTTGGAGTTTGTTAAGAGTGACAGTAACTCAGCAGACTGTGGCTATGGTAGAGATCTGTGAAAATTAAAGGTTATGTTTTATTTTGGTGGTGGCTGATTTGTAAATTATTTAAATAACGAAAGCAGTGAAAAACAATGTGGTTTATGTGGCTGCTGTAAGTGATTTTGCAGTTAGTATTACACTTAGCAGTCAATGTTACACTAGTTTCTATGAAATCTGGTACTTCTGAAATGGCACTAAATACAGTTCAAGGTCTAGTTACATTAAACACTTAGCAGCTTAGAATTTCTGCATATATCAGCCAAGCTTTCACTCTGTTACACTCGAAGACAGAAGTCACAGTACAGATATAGAGACCCATATTAACAATCCAGAATAACAGTGGAGAACTGGAGAGAGGTAGGGTGCATTAGGTTGGACGTAGTGTGCCCTTAAATTTTATGGGAAAGAGATTCAGTCCCGTTCCAATCAGCAGAGTGACTTTCTGACCATTTATGTAGATGTGTCCTGAAGTGTTTATGGCTTTTAAGCCATGTATTGGGTATGTACTTGCTGGGGGTGAGGATGGGGTGGCAGCCCAGAGAAGAGGGAACAGTGTGAATTTGGAGAGGGGATGATTTGTAAATGATTTCAATAACTAATAGTAAATGATCTCTGACTTTGCCCCCCCCCCCAAAAAAAAAAGGAAAAAAAACCCCACATAGTTCTGTGTAAGCACATGCATGCCCTTGCAAGTTCAGAATACTCACCCAGGAGCTTGAAACCGGTATAGATTAAAAAATGCATTAAAAATATTGATTTTCATTTGAACCACTGATTAAACCTTCCATCTTCCACTTCATGAACATGCTTCTTTTTGTATTAATGTACACCTCATCTCTACTATCTTTTTAAACTTAGTTTCCCTCTTTGGATATTTAAGTCTCTCCCCCACAAACAGAAATTGCTTCTGAACCCCAAGTCCACATCTCCCTACCCAGAAAACTTTTCTTCCCTACTTTAGAGAATTTCACTCTTCTCTCATTCTTTTCTTTTTTTCTACTCCCTGCACTCTTTGCTTTCTCCTTAGAGAACTATTTTCTGCTTTGATGGAACATCCATGCTTCAGCGGCTGCTTTTTCTCCTCCCTTCCCTTTAGGCAGACTGGCACCTCGAGAAAATCTCTTGTGGATTTCTGTTCTCTGTATGAGGCTAGGAAAATCCCATAGGAGATTCTGCTTACAGAGCTCCGCACCAGTGAAGGTCGGGAGAAGATGCTGGGAAGACTTTTCCTTGTTCTAGTGCTGTAGGGCTTGGAAGTAACAGAACACAATGCACACTGTAGGAAATAGATCTTCAGCAAAGAAGGTGAGGGTGACTGGGGGGGAACAGTCTGCTACAGAGTATCTTGAGGTAGGTGACAGGGGTACAGCCATGATCTGCCTCCTCTCCGATTCCAATTCCTACGTGGCCCTTTTGAACAGAGCATTGGCAGAAGTCTGCAGAGTCAGTGGCTTTGAAGTTTGCGTGAAGTTTGTGGGCTAGGAAGAACAGAGCTGGAGCTGTCAGTTGGAACGGGAAGTGCTGTATGACCCTTTGGTCCCAGAGGCCTCTGCTTTCAAATCACAACAAGAATAACTGTATGTGTATGAATAGGGGCCAGCTGTATGACAAAGTGGGAGAATGGGCTCCTAAGGCTCTGCTGAATGAAAGGGAAAATGAAAAGGAGGGAATGCTGCTGAGAAAGGCTATTTTGTGTGCTGTGGAGTTCAGCACCCTCCTACCAGTTCAGAGTAGGGGATTGTGGCATGATACAACAGATGTTAAGGGGAGACCAGAGGGCAAACTGAACAGCCACAGACATAGAAGTTTATGTGTAAACTTCAGTGATCTCCCAGACAGTAGATCTTCAGTGGTGGTGGTGTTGTCAGAAGAGTGGCTACTCATACCAGATGGCTGCATGGAATAATACCAAGTTGCTGAATGGGATAGGACACTTTCAAGAGCTCTCTTAAAATACACTGGAGGAGACAGAGTATGCAAAGCAGATGATACTAAATAAATGTCCTGCTTGCAAAAAGTATCTGAACACAGACAGGAAGGAGAGCTTGAAGTTAGAAGAACCATTTATTCATATTAACTCATAAAACAGCAGAAATGCAGTTGCTTGGAAAGCGTATGATGTTTATTGTTAGTATTCTGGCTTTGTACAAGTCTTCTGTGTTACTTGGTTACGTTAGAACAATTGCGTATATTGTTGAACCAATGTTTTGAAACCCATACAGCAAACCACAAAACAGAAAATCTGGCCCCAATGGTGTGTGTACTTCAGACGATATCATTTTATTAACAACATCTGAAAAAGAAAATGCAGAAATGGGTCAGCTACCTGTTTAAATTACTTTACAGCACACTCAATGGGGTACTTGGATGAATGAAATGCTATCAACCTGACTGGTAAAGCTAACCGCAGCAGGCCATTTCTTACATGGCAGGAATCTGCACACTATAGCTAGCTGTATTTTAGTGACTTAGTGAACATTAAATAATTTCCGTCTAATGGAATGACTCTGCATTTGTTTCTCTGTTTTGTTTTGTTGTTTGGAAACCTGTAATTTAAAATACTTTGTTAATTACTTCTTCAAATAAACGTAGGTGATACTTGACTGAAAGCAACTCAGAAAAACAAGTCTGTGAAGATATAAAGGGATCAGAACAATGCAAATACAGTAGTTAAAGTTTAGTGCAAAAACAGTTCAAAGAAAGCAGGGCTGTAATTTAAAATAACATGTCATTAGTTGGTTTAATTACTCACTGCCAGCAATAATTGATTTTTAAGGCTGGAAACAGAAACACGTAGTACTAAGGAAAAAGAAAGTAATTTTACCTCTGGTAAATTGGACACAAGATGAAGTTTCCCTTGGAACAATATGAGATTCTGATTAGGTTTCTTAACTGCTTTGGATTATTTGGAAATTAAATTGAAATCAAATAGCTACAATATTGATGATATCTTTCTATAACACTTCACTTTTCCTGATTTGTAGCAAAAGTAATTCAAAAGTAACTATTGTTAAGGCTACTGTTTAGATTTGCAGTTTATTAGGTGGAACTTCATGCATAGTATGCTTCTTTCTTTCAAACACTCTGGTAGAGGATTATGATCAATTCTCTGTCACAGGGTAGCATGTACCTATAGTGGTGGTCAGTGAACACGCCACATGGGGCTTGCTGCTTTGTAAGGCAGAACAGAAAGACCCTCCCAGTTCCCCCCAAAAAGATGAGCATTCCACCTAGAAAATGAGTAATAATGAGAAAACTGCTCTTATTTTTGAGTTTTATCACCCCAATATGAAGTCTATGTTAAATCTTGAATCAAAGTTCAATACTGGGGGTCCTTAACTAATCAGAATAGGGAATCATATAGCTTTTCTAGTCAAAACTGCTCTGAGGAAGTGTTCAGTTTTCTCCAATTGTAGACTAGTGCAGTTGCACCCCAAGATGGTCTTTTGTGTTTGGGCCTGTCAGGCTGTGGCATCCTGATACATTCTTACCCCAGCGTTGCGTTTCTGAGCTGTAGCAAAAGCAATGTTCTGGGCAACTTGGGAGCTTGAAAGTTAGTAGGGTGTGAGGTTTTTGGTTTTGTTTTTTTTTTTTTCAAATCTTCAGTTAAAATACTTAGTTTTTTTCTGATGTGAAAGTAAATATGTTTGACTTTATAATAATCTGTAGATTTCAAGGCCGAAGATACAAAGGACTGGAACAACAGAGGTGGTCTGTGAGGACAGAAACAAAGATTCATGTTTGCTGTGTTCTGTCCTTCTCCAGAAGTATCTGAAACGTATTCAGGTGAAGCCGCCTTTTCTTCTAAGCAAAGCACATGGATGCATTTTTCTTTGTTTTTGTCACATAATCACCTGTCTTTTAAACAAATTTTTAGAACTAAAGCTGTCAGTAGTTACTCAGTTTATCTAGGCAGTGGGAATATTGGTGGTGAGGGCTCCCCAAGCACTCTGCAGCCTGTATGCCTTATAACAGGTGTAATGGAGTGAGGTATACAGCGGGAATGACAGCGTCTCTGCCCCGTCTTCTGCAATTTGTGACTCTCGGAGATGGAGATGTACATGTAGTTTTTTTCATAGAAATACTAAATTCCACTTTCAGATACCTTTTCACAAGAATGAAGAGAAATTGCCTGTGTAGTGTGGGCAGAAAATAAGATGAAATCAGTTTACAACTTTGGGTGTTTTTGTTTTTAATCATTTAAAAAAAATATTCTACTCTATTTTAAAAAAGGTTGGGTGGATTTAAACACTTTATTTTTCGAGCGGCAGGTGTGCAGACATGTTCATGCAGTCCCATGCCTCTTATAAACAATTCTGAATTGTTTGTCATTATGATACATAAACTCAGTGTGTCATTTAAAGACAGCAGTGATCGTGCTTTACGTGGTAAATTTCCCAAAGAACATATGTATGTGCTGGGGCTTCTTCTGTACACTCCAGTCTCTCTGATTTTGTGTTGGCTCTAGAGGATGACCAATTAAAACACAAACAAAGAACACCCAAATAACAACCTGTCCCCTTATTGAGACAGTGTTGTCCATTTGGGCCTGATGCAGACTTTATTAGATTTGTCTCAGAATTGGCTTTATTAGCTGGTGTCTCTGTTCTCCTTTTAAAAGAATGCTTATACATTCTTTTCATTCCAGGTGCTGGAGCTTTCATGAGAACAGTGAATAAGATAACATGTTGACACCACAAGAATGAATACAACATTCTTACTCTCTATTAAGAATCTCCCAGATGGAGATAAACTATGAAATGATGCTTCACCAGCTCCAATTAAATAGAATTTCTTAGAGAAGGCTATGAAATCTTTGGAGAGAGTTCTTGGAAAGTCAGGGGGAAAATGTATAATTGCGACATGTCTGGTCCTAAAGCGGTAAGTGTTTTTTTTCTTTAGCTGCCACAGTTGTAGCTGGAGTGTTCCGCTTTTGCTGTTGACCCTGGTCAATGTTTATGCTTCCTCTGAACTGGAGAGATTATGTTCAATTTCTTATGGCTGGTAGCATGAGAGAACTAGGACGCTTCAGTAGTCTCTCTTCCTGAGTTTTCTCATAAGATAAATTATTTCTCTTGAAATTTCTTTATGTTCATTTTTAGAGTGCTTTTTTTTGGTCTGTCCTGCTTTTGAATGTGTACAGGGAGCTGTAGGAGATTTTACTGAGGAGGCAGATGTTTGGACTTTTCTGATGCTGTTTGGATCTGTAACTAAGTCTTATCTTACTCAGCTGTTTATTGCCTTACTTAGTAGCTGGAGAAGATTAAGATGTTCATATGGTCTGGATGACTAAGGTTCATAAGGATTCCTGTGCACATATTATTTAGGTTTGCAATATAAGGTCTTGATATCTATAACATTATGCAAAGGGTAGTCAAAAGTATTTTTCTCAAACATCTTTGACTTAAAATAACTCTTCTAAAATTTATATGAAGTAGACATGGTTCATTTGAGTTAACATTTTTTTCTGTGCACTTTCTGAAACAGTGTTAAAAATGATGGTTTTGTTTACTAGTTAAGTTTTATTACCTTTTGTGCCTGTTTTTCAAAACTGGAAGTGTCTAGGAAAACCTTCAGTACACCAAGATTTTATAACCTGCCTTTTTTATTTTGTGAGTGGAGTGACCAGTTTGGGACCTTTTGTTTCAAGTGTCTGTCTTTTTGTTCATCCTAAGTTGCTGCAACTGCAACAATAGCTAGTGGAGGACCTCAGTCTGGAGCCCTTAATTTTAATGAGTCAAGCTTTTTCCAGGAGCAGCCTTGACCATGAAATTAGCTCTGCCATCGGCCCCAAAGTCTAAAATCTGTTGACTTTCAGAATGTTTCAAAGCGAAGCTGCTTTTTTTTGTCTGTGGTGTGAAGGTGAAAACACCACTTAATTCTTATTCTTTGCTGATTCAGTCTTGGTTGGTAACCATAGTGATACTGCCAGTTATATATTGGTTATGTATATAATTATTACCAGAAATACCTTCATGTGGTAATAGGTACTTAAAAAAATGCAATGTATACATCAAGATAAGGCAATGGAATAATAGAGCACTTAGTTAATAGTAGGTTTATGTTTCAAATAATTGACAAAAGTCACCAATATTCTTAAGCTGTGTTTGTAATTTAGATGCAATTACAGTTTTGGATATGATCTTCCTGGCATGTGAATTTTTCCTTATAAGTATAATCAACCTAATTGATTGTCTGACTTCAAAGAAATTTTCTTGAAATATTTTCTTTTTTTTTGTGTGTGAATCTCAAGATGATCATAAAATAAGAATTATGAAGCATTATGCAGAGAGGTGCTATGGCTTTTGTAGGATTAAGAGCTTATGTGAATGACTATGTGCCTTGGCTGCAGTTGAGTATAAAAATAAGCATCTCATGGGACAGGAAACATATGATATGTTTTTTCCGTCTACCTTAAAGAAACATAATAAGTCAATTTGCATTTTGAAATCTACTAAGAGCAACTATGGATCATTAAGTTCTTCTGAATTCCACCTCATGGAGCGTGTAGAGGAATCCCCTGCAATATCATATGGTGACACTTTCATTATCTGAAACTGTTTTTGTATGCAGGCAAAACTATTTCCTGTAATATTACTGTCTCACTGTGCATTGCGTACGTGGAAGACTGATTCACGTTGTTAGCCTCGGGCCTTTGTGATTTACTAGGGGTTGCTGCAGTCATGTATGTGCACTCTGGATCTTGGGCTATATTATTGCTTTGACACTATTAAGTGTATGAATATGTAAGGATAATTAGGTAACAATTTCTTTATTCCATAACGTTTTGTATTTTCATGAGGACTGTATTATGGTAAACAGGTAAAGAAAAAAAATAAATATATATATTTGCATTTTAAAGTAAGTGACTTAGATAAGGATTTAAATTAACTCAAATAATTACCATATGTTACATACTAGTAAGTTATGTAAGCAATGGCACAACTCTGTGTGCTTTTCAGTATGGTTTTGTATATAGAACTGTATTTGTGGGTTCTGTTTTCAACATCCAATTTAAGACTTTTAGAATGTAGAGCAAAATCATTTTATATTCACTCATATGTCCTCTTGATGTCACTAGCAGAAAAAGAAGAGTGCACCTATATTGCATACGCTTCAATAAGTTGATACTGTAGATTAAAAAAAAAAAAGAAAAATCACTTTTCTGGCACTAAGCTAGTCCTGTCTGTGATGCAGGACTAAAATCATACCCACCAGGTGTTAAGCATGGGGATACAGAAAACAGCATCTTGAGAATCTGTCCGCTTGGTAAAATGAGCAATTCTGGACTCAGAGGGGACTATTACATCAAAAACTAAAATGTACTTGATTTTTTTCTTTTATTTTTCTCTCTTTCCTACAAAGAAAGGTAGGCATCAGCATGTCTTTTATATCTCATTCTCCCTTTTGTTTATTTCAAAGTTTATTTTCAAAGGAAATGAGGCATCTAAATGCCTTTGTCACAATTTCTTATTTATTGGTGTGGCTCCAGTTATATATTGAATCATAGTACTCAGGTGAGTTTTCCTGTTGGCTTCCTTGGGACTAATCCCATAATAAAGATGCTGAGCTATTTTTATGGGATTCACTCTTCTACTTATGAAAAGTTTCCAAATGTTTTCTGTGACATTGTTTAAAAAAAAATGAGAAAGGAGTACTTTTTCTCTTCAATACCTCAGAAATATCTAAAAATATTTGCTGCTTAAAAAAAAATAAAATAGAGAAGATAAAGGCTCAGAAATAAGCCTGGGGGAGCCAGAGGAAGGGAATGTTTTTGAGTTAGCAAAAGCAAGAGAGAGTATATATTAGGTCAGATTCTCCGATCCTTTCTCATAGGAACCAGCACTTCACAAATAATTTCCAAAAATGGCATTAAAAATTTAAATGGTGATCTTAATTGTTATTCCTTGGGATGCCTTGTAAAATTGGCCTCCATTTTGTAGGATGTAATACCAGCTCTTTAAAAAGATCAGTAACTAAAAAGAATTCTCCTTTTTCCTGCTTCCTTTCTCACTGTTATATTAAAATTGCTTCCCTCTAAAGGAGTTCTTCCCCAAACTTAAGTCTGCCTTGCATTCAGTTTCCCCCTTGTTTGATTTTATTTTCCAACTCTTCAGCTAGCTTTTTCTTTAACCAAATGCTTATTGATGACTGAGTTAATGACTTTACTAATTAGTAACAAATGCAAAACTCAAGTACATGTGACAAAAAAGAAATAATCAAATGAATCCCATTAAAAGGTTCTTGTAACCTTTCTCTACAAGGGGAAGCGGCCAGGAATTTCTCATCTGAAAAAACCTTACAGCTGTCAGCATCTAATGGGTTTGTCAATGTTATCAGGAGTAAATAATATACATAGAAAATGACTTGACATGAACTTTTGTGAGGATCTAAAATGAGCTTCAGAACACACATCAATATATTTCCAAGAGAGTGACTATTTACTGAAGTCACTGAAAACTTTTGTGAGAGAACAGTAACATTTTCCTGTTCAGTTAGCTCAGATTGTTTTTCCAAAAATGTGAAATAGATAAATGACAGCTGATACACAATATCAAACGAATACTCATTTGTGGAGTCTCTGCCAGTGCTCGCATTTTGATGCATTTCTGTAAAGTGTATTTTCATTTTCTCTTGCTTAGATAGTGGGGAAAAAAAAAAAAAAAACAACTGTAAACTAACTATATTTTAAAAAATGCTGTTTAATTTTTTTTTACTCATTATGGTATGGTCTTTGCATCTCATTAACTTTGCATTTCTAGTTTCTCCAGAAATTGCAGCCTCTTCTATATGATATTATCTTTATTCAGCTATTTGCCCACATCAGAGTATGGTATAAAAAATGAACGTGTGTTTGTGAAACCTACTGGCCAGGTAGTAACAGAGTTTGGAAACATTAAAAGAGTTTATGTTTCATCTTTTGTGGTGGTTTGTTGTTTGTTTGTTACTTTCTGCAGTTGATGACATTGACCTTGAAACTGGAAGCAGTGCATGCTTCTAGAGGGACTAGGAGTAGCTGTTCCAGTTTCAGCGCTGGTTAACACACACACAACTTTTGGCCAAATCTGGCTCACAACTTTGGTAGTGATATTGCTGATATATTTTTTTATATACACTTTCCTCTATTCTCCTTGATCAAAAAAATAAATGACTTCAGACTTCGTTCTTGGAATATGGAATAACACTGCAGTTTTCTGTGCATTGCTTTGAGGATTTAAAGTGTTATATAATTGGTAAAACTATAGTTATTAAGATGAAACAGGATTTAAAGGAAATCAACAGCAAAGAAAGATCAAAGAAAGTCTGGCGTCCTTTATACATCACAGGATCACTTAATCTTGTTTTAAAAACTGTACACACATAATATACACAATATATAAACATACATCTAATTAAAAAGATAGTGATTGCCTGTAAGCAGCAGACAAAACAAGCCTGCTTTATTAGAAAAGTTCTTCAGCTGTTTTTAAGTTGTCTGCCAAAATTTAATTGTTTGGGGAGGAATACTGAAGGCTGAGTTTCTTCCTCGGGCTAGCTGTTTGGAAAGTCTCAGCAAAATGATCAAAATTAGTTTGAGGAAATCACATTATTTTTCATCTTAAAACCAAGAATATTTTGTTCCATTTTAAAGAAACAGAGGTTTGTAGCACAGACATGAAAGTGGGCAGCTGTTTTGTTTGGGAGCAAGGGCTGAATTCTGCTGTTCTACAAACATTGTACTTAGGTTGCTACCTCTGAAAACTGCAGTTTGTATGTGCCCAGTAGTAGCTTGTGTGCTATGTGCAGCTCCTATAAAAATCCCATTCGAAGACAAGGCAAACAAAAATGATACAAAATAAAATTTCCCTAGCAGCTGTGCCCCTCAGGAGACTGGGAAAATAGAAAGGCTTGTGGAGGTGGCCGCACTGGCACTGAAGCACAAAACAGGAGGGTCGTCTTTGTTGCTAGCGTTTCTTTCAGTGGTGCCTGATTAACGCACCTGAGAGAATCCACCTTGCTTAAGTATGAAGGAGCAAGAGACTGAAGAGGGCCAATCTCACGTTGATTGGAAAAAAGGAGGTGCACAGGCAGTCTGTGAGGGTTGGATACAGCAGGTGATGGCTGATAAAGGTAGTGGGGATGAGCCAGACCTGAATACAGGACAGAGGAGACAGAACGGATTGTTCATGCCTGAGAAAAGGCTAAAGAAAAATGATACACCTATGTAAACACCAAAGAAAAATACAATTTTTACATTGTCAAGCTAGCCCATGCATCATTTGCAACCTTGTTGGGCTTTCTTTGTGTGTTTATTACTTACTATATAGTACCAAACTGCATTTTAATGGATGAAAAAAAGGCATAAGTTTAGAGACAGTTTTCAAGCTAAATTTCAATGTGTTCTTTTATGCATACCAGTCAGCTTTTGCGCTGAAATATTTTCATTAGAAGCAAAAGAGTACAGTAACATATTTCCACAGTATTTTCTTGAATCTAAATTTGTGCTTAAATACCCTTTGCATGTATTTCAAAACAGTGAAGAAAATGAGTTATTTTGAGAACATAACTATGCAATGACACATGTGAGTACAACAGACTTGGTGCACAGGAAGATTTAAGTGTGGACAGAGTAACACTCTGAGGCAATATTTTGTACAGGATGCTTCATTCTGACACAGGAAAGAAGAATGAATACACCTCACTGAATCCTTAGTACAGGAACAAATAAAGACAAACAAAGTATGAAGTAATTTTGGTTTAGTCAGAAGATGATATAAATTTTTGACTTGGTTTTCCTTGAAATGATGCATAAACAAAGATAATGTAAAGAAGAAAGCAAAATTACAGACTGAATTTTTTGAAAAATAAGTTAAAATAACTTCAGTAAAACATCTTGCTGAATTCTGAGTTTTAAATCACATTCCCCTGATTTAGAGATTAGACTTCAAACAGAAGAAGTGGTTATATGCAAATAAGGAAAAAACAAGAAAATTACTGAATCCTCTGTCATTTATAAATATTGTCTGTATTAATGTTGTTATTTTTAAAAGTTGAGATTTTGAGGCTTTGTTATTGTTTGGGACTTTACTGATATCATGTGATTTTTGACCGCTGCCCTTTCTAAATTTCAAGAGTTTAGACTTTTCTAAACTTGTGTCTTAAATTGTTGTGGATCTCTTAGTTCATTCATTACTGTTTCTTCCAAGCATTTTTAGACCATAAAGGTTTCTTCAAGCCTTTATCCAAGTGAAACAAAAGGGAACAATAATACCTGACCTGTGTACTCAGCTGACCAGAAAACTTCAAATTTTTGGTGTTGAGCATCTAATATTTACTGTGAACTCCTCATTGATTTAAAGGCTAAAATAGTGAAGATTATGCAAATACATACTATTAACATAGAAATAGTAAAATGACATTGAAGCAGGTAAAGTATTTCCAGAAATTTGCTGTTCAGTTCTTGTTCCTACCCTTAAAGCTTGCCTAGCTCAGAATCCCTATATAGACAGATGGTTGGAAAAACCAGTTCATTAAAGTAAATTGTTAACACTATCTTAAGCTGGGGTGAGGATTTCAGTTTGCTACTTAGCTTTGCTATATTTCATTTTACTCAGATAAATATTCATAATATACATCTACCTGTCAATGTTTAATTCAATCCTATTAAATACAATAAATACCATTATGGGTAAGGGGCAAAAAACAATAAGCAAAAAACAGGCTGACTGACAATATTCTTCTATTTTTTACTGTCTTTGGTAGCTTTCATTTTTTCTATCCTATAATTTTCTGTAGGACAGTTCAAGGATATCTGTTGACTTTTAGCATAATTTTGCATAAAATTCTGGTGGTCCCATATTCATTTAATGTGTATGATATTCTAGAAAATAGATTTTAAAGCTGCTCTGAAAAGAACTGGATATAGTGGATCAAATTTAGACTTGTGAAAATAGTAGATTGTGGTACACAGGTGGATTATTTCAGTACTAAGAAGCTTATGATAAGCTATTTTAAATATTCATGCTACTTTGCATGGAAATTGTATTTGCAGTGTAGCATCATGGGAACAATCTCAGGAAACTGTTTTGCTGAAAAGTGGATTATATATTTGTGACCCATGAATTCCCTCAAACTCCAGTTAATGATGACATTCCATTGACTTCTCTGAGACTATTCATGCTTATATTTAGATGTGTTCTGCGAGATCACTCATGCTTACATTTACATGCACATAAGCTCGGCCTAAGCCAAGTAGGAAGCACAGAGGACAGATGATGCACTTTTAAGCGAGAATGATGTGTGAGCAGTAGAGTGGAAGAACACACATTGACTTCATTGGTTTTTTTGGATTGGAGTTCATCAAGTTGTAGTGACAAGGGGAATCTTAGTGTGAAAATGTATTGTTGTAAACCTTTTTTTTGATTCAATAAATTCAGACTTTTTATCTAAAAATAGTGTAAATAAAACTATTGTTGATACATTTTTTTCACAGTTGTTTAAACTAGTGAAAGCTCTACTGTTTCATGAGAAACTGTACCAAATATATGATTCCTAGACTGATGCATCCTATATAGTGAATGAAGTGTACTCTCAGCCAATTCATTATGAAGCAATATTTAACATTTACTTGATCATGTTTTTGTTCCTTGGATAAACTTCATCCTAGCTTCAGAGGCTTTGTAGCCCTGGCAGGGTGCAGAGTAGAGGAGGATACAGTTGGGTATGTTTTTGACATCTCCTGTGTATTCACAATTGATGATGCCTTAAATAGAGTACCATAAAGCAGCTATACATGTAGTCTATTTTTTCCTGAACTGTAGAGAAAATTTGATTGATCATTACAATTGCAGTCTCTCTTTTAACAGCAATCAAAGTTTTCACCAACTTTGTTCACCATTTGCAGCTTACTGCACCATTATAAGTATGTATGATTTATAATCTACTTTGTCCTGATCAAATATTAAAAAGGTCCTGAAAAATGCAGTAGTGATGTAGTCTTCCTTAAATCAAAAAGTTAAGCCAATAGCCATCACGAGTTACTGACAGCAGAAGAGAACAGCTCCCATGCGCTTAGTTTGAGGTGTCCCTTCAATAATACTGAATGTTCCTTTATTCATTAGTTTCTGTCAGTCTGCAAGACATTCTCAGTTATACTGAGTATTTTCATTGATGGATGTTGCTATGGTGTCATTGTACTGGGACCTGAAAGAAAGCTCTCGTGGACCATTTCCACTTCCCAAAAGGGGTTATTCACGCTGTTTATAGTGATGCTAAAATTGTATTTGAAAGTAGTTGCTATGCGTGCAAAACACTTTCATAACATACCTACCTCAGCTCAAATGTTCCCATCTAACAAAGCATAGTGGAAGTGCTTTGTGTAAGCA
The DNA here is from genome assembly GCF_036370855.1 of Dromaius novaehollandiae. Classification (NCBI taxonomy): domain Eukaryota; kingdom Metazoa; phylum Chordata; class Aves; order Casuariiformes; family Dromaiidae; genus Dromaius; species Dromaius novaehollandiae. The sequence continues at coordinate 89,982,536 of NC_088099.1, read as the reverse complement.
ATTTGACTTTCTTACAGCATCATTGTTACTGAAGTGTGGCTGTCCTGATCTCTGAGGAAGTGCAGGTGTAGGAAAATCTACCAATTTGAAAAATTATATGACAGTATCACCTGAATCTAAGATCATTAGCTTTGAAAGAGCTAAATCATAGCAAAATGCATAGAAAGGTAGAATCCAGAAATTCATTTGGTCTAATCAGAGCAGCTAGAGAATTAGAGTGACAGAAAGCTTCTGGAGCTATTTCATAGATTATAGCAGTTAGTTATATAGCAGTTTCTAAAAGGTAAGCAAATACGGTATCTTGCCAGACCAATCATTTAAGCCATTCACACATGAAATTACTGCTAAAGCCAAAGCCAATCTTCCTGAATTGATCTACTAATGACTTGTGGGATTGAATCCTTATTAGTTATAAATCAATAGATATTTTTCTTGGAAGCATATCTGACAAAGTATCGTCTTGAAGATACTTGGTGTTTGCCAGTTCTTTCACAAAGAATGCCATGAAAATTAAGTAGTTATAAAAGTGTTTGAAACATGAAAAGTTAGAAATGAAACATAAAAAGTTAGAATCTGCCATTCTTCAGTAGTAACTTGGGTAATGCTTATATAAAACTCACTGTCTGCATTGGTCCATTTATTCAGTGTACATAGTTCAATACCTATGCAATTATTATTTATAAATAATATGAATATATTTACATATAAGCATATAAAGAATTTGTATTATTTATAACTACACAATGAAATATATTCCAGAGATGAATTCAAGTAGGCTATAACTGCATTACTTACCCACTAAATGTCAGGGCCCTGAGTGCATCATACCATCATCTGGGGGGTTTGGCTGCCTGGGCTCAAGGCCAACTTCAACAGAGCAGCTGTCTGTCCTTGAAGCTGTCTGAGATGCCTTGCCAGAGGCTGGTCCCCTTTCACTCAGGATCTGCATTTCGGCTGCACTCAGCCTTGGTCCTTGCTTGAGCAACCTTGAAGGCAACCTGTGCTTGGCCGCGTACCTCTGATGCATCCTGGCTTGACCTCAGACCTGCGTCATCACTGTGAACTTTCCTGGCAAGCACTGGCCTGTTGGCTGACCTTGGTTCCTGCTCTGCTTGTCTCGTTCAGGTATTTTGGGGCTGCACCCTTGTCGGAGAGCCCGCTGCCCTGCCTGCCTTGCTGTCACCCTCAGCCTCCAGCTCACCCTCCCTTACACAGCAGCCTGGCTTTGCTGCTCCCAGATGCTAAGTCCCTTATCATATTGTGGTAATTTAAGCTCCTGAACAGAGGCCAACTCAAACAATTGCTAACACCCACCCACACCCGCCAGCCACCTTTTTTCTTTTTTCTCTGAAAAAAGGCAGTATTCTTTGCCTCTTCCCAGATTACAGAAGCAAAAAAGAGAGGGCATGTAACATTAAGCCTTTGAGCATTATATATATGTGTACCATGTATGACTACATGGGCAATAAATACATCAGGGGAGAGAGAGAGAAATTCAGAAACAATGAGAAAGCTTTGGCATATAATAAGTAAAGATATTGCTGAAGAAGAAAAGTTCAGCACAGAGAAGTAGGTTTCTTCCATGTCCGCTGCAGAAGTAGGAATATAATCCAGATTTCATGAGTAGCAGTCCACAAGCCAGTTCACTTAGCACTGCAGCCTTCCATTCCTGCTCATGAACTGTTTATTGCTCAGTTACACAAGCAGAATAATACCTTTCCAGGGCTGGCAGAGTTGAAATACTGAAGAATAAAGGAAGAGCAAAGAGAAGCTATGAATTTCAGCTAACATGACTTCACTGCTAAAGTACAGCCAGCTGGAGGTAAGAAAAACCATGCTGAAGACAAGGATGAGACAGTGATTGATATCCTTGTTTGAGAGATGGATGAGATCAGTCTGACAGTTTCTGGCACAAATTGCATTTCCTGCTGTTCAGGCAGCTTAATTTCATTTATGTTCATTTATGCCAGATGGGTGTATCTTACTCTTCTTTCCCTCCCCTCTCCCATCCCCTTTCCATGTGCTGTAGTTTCACTTTTTTTCCCTCCCCCTCTCCTAAAACATCTCTACCTTTGGAAAAAAGGGTAATTAAAAGACAGTTATTCACTTAATCCGTCTGTCTGACGTTTCTTTAGTTTTCCCTTCTGTGTGCTCGGTAAAGGAGAGCTTTATGCGTTCTTTATTACCATGCTACCTGGAGACATACAATCCAGACCACAGACCAGTGTCAGTTTATTGACACTGACCTCTGAAATACCTGTCTGTTCTTCAGCTTTCAAGGTCTGCATTCCCTGGACTCTGAAGTTATATAATCAGATAGCAGTGGGTTTGCTACCACCTGTGAGCAACTAATATGCCATCATTAAGATAAATTATGTTCTTTTGTGAACATTTTAGACTGTGTTTTTCAGTGCAAAAAAAAGTGTTTGAATTAGGATATAGAATGTCATTTAAATGCTGGAAATAAAATGATTATTTAGCATACTTTTGGTAAGGGTAATAAGAGGATTCAAACTACTGTTTTCTGTAATTTGTATTATTTCCTGTTGGAATACCAAAGCAGAAATAGAATGACAAGAAAATAAATTAGAAAAAATAGAGTGGCAACAGTGAGGTTTTTTTCCTTTTCTTTTTCTTTCTCTTGTGAGAATTCATGTTAGAATTATACACTTGTAGGGCGCTAATAACCCTGTGAACTCTTAGCCATCCTGGTATGCTTCTCAAATATCGTTGGTCCTAAATCTGAGCTTGTCCTCAGCGGACACTCAGATAAAATAGAGAATACAAGTGCTGAAAGTATTTTACAGTCACAACAGTTAAAAAAGAAAAGAAAAGAAAAGAAAAAGCAACAGCAAAGAAGAAATTAATTTTCTCATACGTCTTAAACATGCACTTTTTTCATGCAATTTATTGCACACTGAATACATGCATATGCTTATATAAATTCACACATAGTGCCTATGTGACTGTTACAATGTTTGCTGATCAAATTGTTATTATAAAAATGTCTTCCAGATATTAGAATTAGCCATGGAGTAATGGGATTCTAGAATTATATTCATTTTACATTTGAAAGCGGAGAATAAATGTCTCTGAAAGCAGACCAGGCCATCCTTAGCTTCTCTTAGGGTAGGGGAATAGGTGAAGGACTGGGAGGTGCCTTCCAGGTTACATTTCTATGATATACAAAGTGTATGAAATATGGTAACTTATTTTGAAAGAGCACCGGAGAAGTTTACATCTGCAAAGGCATATCTTCCCTTCTTTGTGGAGGGCTCCTTACTTTTGTGGGTCAGCAGCCACAAAAATGGGCAGGTCTGTTCACACATACTTCTCCATACACATGAAAATTTTGGCCAAGGAGGGGAGGGAAGCAGGAAATAGAGTGAGTGAATGCTTCTGTTGTTTTTGCTTCTCAGTTGGCCCAGTTGCTTAGGCCAATAGCATGGCTTACTTAGCCATTATTGTCTGGAATTAGGGAAGAACAGGGACCAACCAGCTACTCTGATCCATAATGGTGAGTGCACATGATAGGGACTTACCCCTACCCCTGCTTGCATTCCCATTGGAGCTGCTATGTTCCTTCATTAACTTAACTTAGTGTTAGACAGGCTTTGGAAAAAAACCTGCTACAGGTTTGATACAAGTGTAAAATTAGATCAACTCAAAAGGTTAAAATTCTCATTCTAGAACATTTTAGGGTTATTGGACAAATGCATTAGGGAGGTAATACAAAAAGAATCTCTACTCCTTTCTCGGAGAGCAGTAAAGAACACAAGATTCAATAGGCTCGACCTTTATTGTATTATGAGTCTGTGAGACATACTAGTTTTCCAGCACACATTAAACTCTGTGTGGGATGTTCATGTTATGAAATTGCCTGTCTGGAAAAACATCTCAATTGCAAAGTTATGGTGCCAGCTTTGATGGCTGCCTACAGACATTCTAAAATATGCTGTTTCCCACCTCAATCCCAAATCCCTACTATCCCAGATTTCCTTTAAAGTTACTAATAGGTTGCTTGCTGCTTTTTAGGTGAAGAAAAATGGGTTCTTCCTCCATCTTTATCTTTGAACTGTAGGAAGACATTGAAACTCTTGCCAGAGTGGGAGCACTCATTAAAGATTTCAGCAAGTGTGCATTTGAATATTATTAGAATAAAAGTAGTGTATAAGATGTTTGATCTTTAAGGAATACCGATTTATATATGCCATAGGGTACAATAAATCGATAGTAACATTTCAAAAGCTTGGCTCATCTAGTTGAGAGCTGAAGCTTGTTAGCTGATAAGGTTAAGAACTGATGCTTGTTGGACTCCTTAGAGGAGACATCATCCCTATTTTTATGAGGTGACCCAATTCATTGTTCCAGAAGAAGTTACATGAAAGATGAAGTTTGAGATCTTATCTTTCAGAAATAACTGAAAATTAAAATATTTCTCAGCTGCTCACGAAAGTTTCTTCATGTGCCAGAAATGAAGCATCAGACTTTTTTTCTTTTTTTCTTTTTTTTTCTTTTTCTTTGTCTTTCTTTCTTCCTTTTTTTTCTTTTTTTAAAGTATTTGTATGGTTTTCTGGACATCAGTTTTATGATGACAGACATAGGCATACTAGAACTTGATGGATTTCTCTCCCCCATCTTTACTTCAGAGCATGAAAATATCCCTACCTGGAAGTGAAGTATTCATTGATAAAGGATGCATTTGAATTCTGACATGCCACAGTATAAGAAAGGTTTTCGTGGTTATGGTGCTTTGTTTCGCTCCCCAGGTTAGTCTTGGTAAACATCATCTTCTGTAGCATCAATTTTCAATAAAACCATCAAATTACTGGCAGCTTTAGATGACCATAAAACAGCAAATGTGGAATCTATATCGAAAAAGAAGGAAAAACACTAATAGGTGAGTCTAAGCTTATTAATGTAATTTCAGCATTATACAAGATTCTGGAATACATTCCAATAGAACAAATAATGGTGAGAAAGCAGACAGTAAATAAGATAAAATGCAACAAGGATATACCAAAATTGAAATGTTCTAGATTACTGTGTCACTAACAAGTTTTCTAAGTGAAATAAAGCAGGTCTAATACATTTCAGTAAAGCACTTGCTATCGTGTCATATGTAAGTAACTTAAGGTGGAAGAGATGGTGTTTAATACAAGACTTGTAGGTGAATAATGATTTGGTAATAACTAGATGTATAGAAAGGGAAAGGATCAGCTGAAGGACATTAATTGTGAAACTAACTTAACTCTTTAGGTCCAAGATCTAAAGTAATGATAATAATATATGATATATATAATATATGATAATATAGAATGCTGATATTTTTACCACTCCTGTTTCATCTGGTACGCAGGTGGGCTGAAGGAATGATGTGTTGCCAACATTCCTGTGAAACTTTTCCTCCAACATGTGGCACTAAGTTAAAAGACATGACATTCATGGGTGGACTTGTCAAAAAGCTCCGTTTTCCACTCCAAGGAGTTCTGAAGTATGGCATCAGGAAGATTCATTTGATGATGCATCTCAGTGATAGTTTTAGAAACATTTCATGTCTAAAAACAAAAACATCTCTCTGACAAAACTGCATTTTTGTACCTACCATTGTACTAGAAACAGTTTGAACTGTTTTCTAAAGCCACAAACATATTTTCATAAGTATCATTGGCCAAGAATAATTTTACAGCTCTTTTCCTACAAGAGGTTGTCTACTAAGACAAATGTGTAAAATCAGAAGTAAGGAAATTCTTTCCTAGATATCAAGAGAAAAATTGCTAAAATGACAGCATAAAAGGTTATAGGATTTGTTCCATGTTCTGCCAGCTGCTGTATTAAGAGGAATGAACTAGAGATTTAATGAAATATTAATGGTCAGAAAGTAACATTTAATTGGGTATTAAAAACCTCAAGCAAGTTTTATTGCGGCTGGTATGCTTAACAGTCTCAAAGAACCATGATTACTACCTTCACAACTAAAAGAAGATTGGGTAGAAAAAGAACAGGAAAAAATGGTAGTTTTCTCATCTGGTAACTTGTTCTTGATGAAATTAAAGGTTTATTTTATGTTTGTTAAGGATTTTAAAGTGGAAACAGTACAAGGAAGGGAAAATACCAGCTATTTTGAAGGAAAGGGAAAAAACAGTAAATCTAATATTTCACTAAGGTTATGAGCCAGGAAGGTGGAGAAGGTATCTGAATAAAAAACTGAGACAGAGAATAAGGGGAAAGGCAAAGGTTTAAGATTGTCATAAACATTTAGGCATGTTGTCCAAAGAGAGCCTGGACTTGTCACTAGAACTGCACTGTGAAAGCTCTGTGCCTCATCACCACAGCTTCTTATAGTTAAGGGGAACATGGAACTTGATGGGTACGGATGTTGACAAATCTTTCCTCTCCATCAATTTCTTCACAATTCTGCCAAAATAAAATAAAATCACACAATATGACTTTTACTTAAGCTAAATTCATCTCTGTCTACTTTTGCTGCTCAAAATCCATGTAAACTGTGTCCATGTGCAGGGATCCCTGCATATTCAGAAAGCAGAAAGCACAATATCATTTATCTCCCTGCAGTGAATCTGATGTATAGTGACTGCAGACATTTTGCAAGAGCAAGTCTAGGGCTAAAAGATAGGAATGTTATTTTATTCTCCAACAATTATGTGTTAGTACCAAATTGTGTACAAATTAACCAAGGTAGCATAGGCCATTAAGTGTCATTCTGGCATTGCATTTGTGGGTCACTAAGAAAAAAAATGCTTTAGATTCTACAGTTTGCAACTACTTTCTTTTTACAATCTTCAGAAAAATTAGAAGAAATGGTATAGGATAACGAATGCATAACCAAAACTGAAGACGACAATATATTTGATCAGCAACATAACTGTTTTTCTGGTATGCTTATACTTTTCTGCACCACGGAAACAGCTTATATACCAATACTTGCTCAGTTCCAGAAACTAGAATAGGCAGCTGTAAATGGGGGAATAGCTTTAGTTAAAGAATTGCTACTGTTTTAACATTAAACTAAGTCCTGCCGTGGTACGTACAAGGCCTGGAAGCTGCTCCCACCCAGGTGAACTAAACATGCCTGGGACCATTCTTTCGCACCGAGGACAAGTGACACAAGCCAGCATGCATCCATATGCTATGGACTAACTCAGCATGGAAAATGGGCAGCACCATGTGTCCCGATCCAATATCGGGAGGGTTTCGTTACGATCCCAAGGACGAGATTAAGCCGCTAAAACCGGTCAAATATCGTACAACCTTTTAACTTTATTTTCCACAGAGTGGGGAGAAAAGGTGGGGGGAGAAGGTGAAGGGGAGGAAAGAGAGAAAGAAAGAGAGAGAAATGGGGGAGAGAGAAAGAGATATCACCACCCGTGGATCCAGCGGCGTCCCGTTGGTCCTCTTCACCCTGGGTGTAAATTTTAGCGATGCGCGTGCAGTAATTACAACTCGAGCAGGGTCCGACCCTAGGTTCCCGCTGAAAAGTTCGGAGCCAAATCAAGGCAAATTAAATAAATAAATTGTAATGACACGCGTGCAGTAGTTACAGCTCGAGTTGGGTGCCTCCGAAGAGGGACCCTGAACAAAGAAATCCCTGGGCAATTATAGCTTTTTTCAAATTAAGTTTCCCTCCCCTCATGCGGCAGTTCAGACCAATAGTAATCTTTGGGTCTGGGGTCTCCTGCTCCCTTATTGGGTCTCATCATTGTTATCTTTACTCTGCCCTTCTTTCTCAGGGCCTTGACAAACAGGTGTTGTTCCAGCAATTAACACTTACAGTGTTATCTTCCAAGTCCTGATGAAGAGGATACAATCCAGACCCCCCCCTAATTAACACTGTTTCAGCAGTGAGGGGAGGCTTTGTTTCTCAGGGTCCTGGCGCCCAAGCAGGCCTTATTTCAAAGCCTTGACATCCTCCCTCCCGGAGTGTGACGCATAGGAATGCAGACTGCTTGTAACTCCCTTATCTTTCCAGTCTGCACCAGCTCTGGGGCCCTTTCTCACTGAACTAGGGAGTGCGGCCTAAGGCTTCAGCAAATTTAGCTACTCATGCTAAGCAACTTTTATAAAAGTTGTGCTAAGCGGCAGTAATTTGCAGTCCAGGTCCCAAAGTCTCTGCCCGATCGTGGTCCGGTTCAGCGCAGGCTCGGTGTGTCCCGAATGGTCGCAGGGAGACCATTTCAGGGGTCGCAGCAGCTCAGTCCTGTTTCCGCTGGGAACAGATGGCTTGTTTGGGGTTTTGGTTTGCTTGCACCTTATGTACCAAGAAATGTTTAAGGCAAAAGTTCACTCATCTGTCCGCCACACCATGCAAGCTGCCTAGTGGGAGGCAGCCGAGCCACACTGGCTTCTGCACCACGCCAGGGAGTCACCTGGGGGAGCACTGCCAGGCACCGACGTAGCACCTTGCCAAAGCACACAGACAAGTGCCAACACAGAGCTCTACTTCACCTACCAATGCAGACAGTCAGAGAGTGCCTCTGCCGCCACCACACCTTCTTTCAGCTGTCATAAAGGGGGACAAAGCAAATACAGCAGATCGCAGAGACTGATGAAGAAAAGGAAAGTAAGAGAGAAGTTCACTTTGTACTTTTATTTATACTGCAGGTCCTATCGATAGTCAATGAATGATTCTCGTGCAACTCACCTACAACATCTATTTTGCCAAAAAAAAAGCAAAAAAAAAAGTGTCATTTTTTGTATATTCAGTCTACTTACTTAAATTCTTTGGGAAGGGATTTCTTCTTACTACGTATTTAATGAAGTGACTTTCCCAGAAATGTTATTGATGTTGGCATTCCTTTTAATGGAAGTCTGACTGTCACCCCCTAACAAAAACCTGCCATATTCTGCTGGAAATTTTAGGTGTCTTTTTATAGGACCTGATTTTTCAAAGCACTTAGGCAAGGACATAAACTTAAGAAAAATAAGTATTCCCATTTTAATTTGAAGAAGTGCCTTTCTGGATGGGGGCCCAGAAAGCATACGCATGGAAGGACAGAGCGAAACTTGCAATGGGATTCTTACATTTGCAGGAGGAGACCAGAATTTTAGCAAGCTTTTAATGGGTGTTTTCCTACTAAGTTTTAAATTTTGGAGTAAAGGCTTGTTCCTGTTAGGAAGTAATTGAATAAATAACTTAGATCATTTTCTGAAATGATCTGAGTTTTGAGCACTCATGTAGCATAAATTGTCTAGTTATAACAACTTTTTTATCCCCTTTGAAGTCATTTGTAAGATATTCCTGCAAGATTTAAAAGAGAGAAAACAAAGTTTAAATTTAGCAAAGGCAGCTGTTATTAATTTTCTACCCTTACAGTCATTGGAAAAATACAATTCTGTTTCATCTTTTTACAAGTTAGAGATGTGGGAAGTGAGTTTTCTGCCTTAGCAAAGAGATTATCAATAAAGAAATTACTGTCTTCTTGCAAGTAGCAATTCGCTGTTTAGTAATGTGCTAACACATTGTTTCAGTCTTTTATAGTATACCATACCAGAAAGGAGCAAATAATATTGTCATTTGAATTTTTGCTGTTACTCATCATATTATATTACATGAAGTGCAGGTGAAAAGCTTCACGTAGGCAGATGACATGATGCTAATAATAACATCTCCCCAAATCTATTTGTTTTGAAAAATGTATACCTGACACCTAAAAGGATGATCCCAGTTTCCATCTCTGAAGAATCCCTTCCCCTCCTGCCTTCCACCAAAACCTTCCCAAACAGTATTATGCTTCTCCTGGATGTAGAAGGGTTGGTGAGAGTTGAAGATGCCATGTGAGGACGCCACACTCTCTTTCTCAAAGCCCTCTATTTTTAAGGGGAGCAAAGAGGCCATGGGGGGCCTTCTGAGGAAAAGTTATGTGGCTGTTCAAAGTCTCCAGCACGTACCTGGGAGAAGTGCATATACCGTGGGTTCTCTCTTGGGCTCTGTCACATCTCACAGTTGAATTTTGACTCTGTGGGCAAGGGAAGGTCAGTGAAATGTGGGAGACGCACGTCAATGGAACCAGCTCAGCTCCTTTAAATTTTCTTCACGCTCTCAGGTCATGGCTGAAAAAGTGTATATTAATAGAGCCGCAGAGATTGTCATTGGCACTGCCTCTCTAAGGCAGAAGCATCAATTAGGACATGCAGGCTAATCTTGGACTATGGAGAATATATGTGGCTAGGAAAGACAGGATCTGAATTGAGAAGAGAAGCTCTTTGCTCCTGTGATAAGAAAAAGATATATGGAGTAATGGGCACAAGAAAAGAAACATCCTGTATAAGATACATTTAGAAAGAAGAACATTCTGTTACATTGGATCATCACAAAAAAAAGGAAAACACCACTTTTATTACTGTTCTCATCACGTTTTACAAACACCTTTACTACCATGTCCTTCAGAACTATTTAGTGTTGGTATATAACTTTTTTTTTTTCTGGTTAGTTATCAGCTATATCAAATTCTTTTTGTTTCATGGCTCTTCCATTACTTTTCTGAGCCCAAGCCAGCAGTTAGCAAAAAATGGCAGAGACCAAGACTTCTGCCAGACTTCAGTTAAGCTTCAGTGCCATGAGCTGCCCATTTCTCTGCAACACCCTAACTGCTGAGATGAAATAAGCTGAAGCTTCCCTGAAACATCTCCCAGAGAGAATTTGCTGTTTATAATGGAAAATAAGTCTCTACATGTCCACATAATACTTCTGCAAGGTATTTCAGACTTTCCCAAATAATTCATTAAGTAGGAGAAATTTAGCTGCTTGATGGAATGAAATTTTCATTTCTTATACAGGGCAATTATGCAAGGAGAGCACAAAAATGGCTTTAGCAATCGTATTAGCACTATATCCATACATAGATGTGAAAGAAAGGCCAATTAATTTTTAAGCACAGTACCTTTTGACATAAAAACCAGCTCCAGTTGTAACCATTATGATCGGAAATATCCACATTAAGTTCCTGGAAGAGGAAGAGATAAACAGACATGGCCCTCCTAAAACTGTGGAAGATGCAATACCTCCTTACTTACGACAGACTAAACAGTTGTTCTAGATTACAAAAGAGACAGCTAGGAGCAGAGGACACCCAGTTTCTTGTAGGATTCATGCTTGTCCGCTTGTGGAAGACCACCTACTATGTATATGTCAAGATTTTCACCATTGTCTGTTCTGTGTCATCCATGTTAATCTCATTACAATACTGACATGCCAGGGTATTTATTATCTTGTACTCTGACAGCAAAGACAGCTCGGCCAGCTTCATCCCAATTCACATTTTATCCTACATTGCCAGTGAATTTGGCTTCAGACTTTGGATGAAATGAGATCCTAAGTCCCACAGAGGCTCAGAGATGGTTTTTACAGAAATAAATGTTCTGTTTGATTATCATTTTTCTGAGTTTCCGCTGAAGAGAAAAAGCAGATCAGTACTGATCCCTTAACATTCAACCAGTTGGATTTGCAAGAATATTACCATCCAGAACTAAATTGTTTCCTATTATTAGCATACCAACAGCTATGCATTTTATTTTTGTTAATACCTTTAGAGTCACCGAAATGCACTGACCGCAGTTGCTGAAGTTGCTGCAGTATGCGTTTCTGAATCGGAGAGTTACTAGCCCTGAAATGTTCCAGCGCCTTTTACAAGCTGTCAAGTTCCTCAGTAGCACATATATTAAATATTTTGAGCTATTTCACGAAGGTCTTATGAAAAAGAACTTGGCATCTCCTCTAAATAATGTAGCTATTGTGTGAGAAACAGGGACAGTTCTGGGAGGGGAAGCAGAGAAGGGCTGCGCGGTTAGAGCCAACAAAACAAAGCCTGAAATTGTTTAAACAGACAGAAGCAAAGTGAGTGTACAGCAGATAGAGGAACAGGTGCACGACTAGTCTAGGTTTAGAAATGCTAATTACGTTAAAATAATTGTGTCAGTAAACCAGCTCCTGGCCTTAACAATACTCACATAGTGAAAACAGATTTCAGAAAGCAGAGCCTTATTAGTAAATGTAGACAGATGGCTCCTCTATTTACCATCAAGTTTCTTCCACCGATTCCCCAAACAGCCTGAGGAAACTGTGCCTTTACCAAGACCTCCTCAGATAGCGTTAGCAACAGAGCACTGTCCGTCAGTATCAGAATCACAGTCCTGTCTTTAATATCATATTTTGAGCACATCCAGTAATCTGCCCCGTCACAGCATGCTGACCAAGTGGAAATGACAGTGAATGGCAATAACAGACCAAATAAGATGGCTGCCAGGAGTGCAGAGACACCCAGGGACCTCAATCAACTGAGCCATAAATCCATTAAATGATTTAATTTTGTGTATCCAACTGTGGGACAATGTTTACAGCAGGAAGGAGAAACACGCACACAAAATAAAAGCATGTGCATGAATAAACAATTTGAGAAGCAGAAGTAGCCCATGGAGAAGTTAGCCTTGCATGTTGGATTATTCCCTTTTCTGGAAGGTGCTACAGAAATCACAGGCACATGTAAGAAACTGTTATGTAATATCACCTTACATTTTAGAAAACATTTTACAAATGAAATTGCTTTTGACTGGTAATGCTGAAAGGTAAAAATCCCCATATTCCATGAAAATAGGCTAGTCAACTTGATTTTTGTTTGAAGTCTTTTTCCAATCACTTACTTTCTGGCTGGCACTGCAGTGGCTGAAATGCAAAATAATTTGCTTTAACTAGAATTAAAAAGTACAGTTTCAGTCATGTATACTTATCTGTTCCATGCTCAGCCTTGCACCTCAAATAAAACCTTAAAAGCAAAACTAGAGTTAAAGTTATGGTACAGTGCTCTATGCTTTTAGATATTGAAAAACTTGATTTTCTTTTTCATCTTCTGTATCAAAAGCTGGTTTTGCTCATTTTATACTAATTATTTCAAATGCAGCTAATTCTAGTTAAAAAATTAAATAAATGAATCCCAGGATATGGCTATGCTGTGCTTTCTGAGCATCTTAGAAGGTATAAAAAAAAGTCTCAATTTATAGAGAAGGAGTTGAGGTGAAGACCTGTTGTGTACCTCTTTCTCCATGCCAGTAATGAGTATGGATTTGATATCTGATGAATCTGGACATTAACTAATGTGGAAGTAAGGTATTACATATCAATGATTATTAGCCACTCTTTAGTCAGCCACATAAACTGCTCATAGCTGGAAGAAATGCTTAATTCCATACACAAGATAAATACAAAAAAGGAAACGTTGTTCCTAAGGTATTGTATCTGCTTAGGAAGGCAAGTTATTCCACTTTAATAACAGCTAGATATGCCTAGCAAAAACAAAAGTCTTTTTATATATATTACACACACACACACACACACACACACACATCTCTTCTGGTTATAAGAAAAACCTGATCAAATACCCCTGTGTAGTGTAGATGCAGTACAACTGGTAGGACTCTATAGACCGCTCCAGACCATAGTCTGTTCTAAGGCTAGAGACACCCATTAGATCAAGATTGAACAAAGCCTCTGTAAGCCATGAAACTGTATGATCACACTCTATTACATGTGCTGTTGCTAATGTGCAGGTCCTTCCTCCCAGTGTAAACTTGTAACTTCATTAGAGCATTGAGTCTGCGCTTCTGAGTAACACAGGTATAGAATTTGCAGTTGTGTTTAATAGGAAATAGATTACTAATAGTTTTTTTCTTTCAAATTATTTCATTCTGTAAGAGGCTTATAAAATTTTTAGTAAGCAGGTAAAAAAAAAACTTGAAGGAAAAATGTCATTTTGGTTTAAGTGATGCAATTCTCAGTTCTCTCAGACTTTCTTGCTTTTTGAAAAAAATCGTATGCCACTGTGATATGTCAAATGGCAGTCTTGCATTTTCAGAAGATCCCACTAAAGTCAAAGCGTACATTCATAATGATTTGAATACAGGCCAAAAATCCACATTCAGGTCCAGACTGGGTTCGAGTATGTGCTGCGTAGATGCAAGTCTATGCTCAGTGAGAGGCTTGAGGTGAGCCCCAGAATATGCTTGGAGGGCTGAAAAAATGCAGAACTAAATGTACAGTTATTTGTAATTGATGAACATTTATTCTATCACAGGATGCAGCCACAGGCAGATATGCTGGTTGCAAGGCTTTTCCTCAGTTGCCTGTTACAAGGCTATTTGCTCAAAGGCAACAAAAGCTTGAACAATTCTTATAGCACTGTGGGTATATTACAAAGTCCTATACCTTGAAATGGGGACATGCAGCTCTCAGACAAAAAGCATACTGGGTTTTAGCTCAACACGTGGCCTGACCACCTGTGAGATAGTATAAAGATGAGCAAAAGAACCTAGAAGAATAAACAGATATATTTCTCATGTATCCCAGTTGTCCAGTACTGCACATACTGCCTAAATATATTTTTAATTTGTGCTCAGGAATATGCAGATACATACACACACTCAGATATTCATTTATTTTCTCCTTATTGAAAGCTTTGCACAGGTCAAAAAGGAAGCTTTGTATTGGTCCAAAGGGGAAAAAAAAATCTTTTACAAACGTAAACTGAGATTTTTTTCCAAAATCCTATGCGAGTTTCTTTGCTTTCCAAGGAAAATACAGAAATCTTACTTATGAAAGCTAATGGCAGAGCCAATAAGACTGTTCAGTCTCACACCAAAAGAACTGCAACTATAGGTGGTTTTACTTGCTTCCAGCATATATCATAAATATTCCCCTATTTCAACAAACAGTATGGAGCATATCATTAGATTCAGAAATATTTCTGTTTGTGGATTTGCTTTTTAAAGACCAGATTTTCTTATGTGTATTTTTTTTCTTTTTGTGGAACTATAAATTTAGCCCTCTGAATGACCATTTACACTTTGATGCATACTAATCCATACACACATGTCACTTTGTAATTAATTCTGAACTAATTAGCAGTAATTAGCTGTGTCTGTCAAAAATATCAGTAGTCATTTAGCATATATTACCTGTCAGTCAAGTATATTTTAAATCCTGATAGCATTTCTGGCTCCAATTAACAGAACATCAGAATCTCTCCACAATTTTTGTGGATGTTTTTCTGACATATGTGAGGAAAGGACTGCATGCATATTTATGGGGGCAGTATTTCCAACTGTGCTACTAGTATTATGATGGCCTGAATCAAGAAGACTGCATTATCCTCACATAGCTAAACCATTGTGAGTTGAACTACAGATTCAATAGCCTGTAAGGGAAAAAATAGAGAAACATGAACTACAGTATTAGAGCCTAAGCCAGAATTAGAGAAAATCATTGTTTTTCATCTTTTTTTTTTTTTTAATGGTACTACTGGTTCTTCAAATCTGTGAATCATAAATCATAGCCTTACAGCATCTGCAAATTAGAGTTTTTGCTTAGACCTAAATTTTAGCTCCAAGATGGAGTCATACCTGGGTACAGGTACTTTTCCAACCTGGTAATGGTATCAATATCAGAATGACAATTCCATCATTTCCATGCTGAGGCTAGAGATAAAGCTTAATTATATTTGGTAGTAAATGACAGGAAATATTTTTACTGATTTGACAGTAAATACATCAATGAATGACTAAGTATGTGCAGTCATTCTAGATGTAGACAGGCTCCTTGTATGGCTGCATAGTTAGATGCTGTTAGGTAACATCTTTTTGACCACACATCTATAAATAAGGCACCTCTTCTACAAATAAATAAGTACCATAAACTTTTTCAAAGACAATTTCTAAGCAAGCAAATCCTTTTTACAGAGCTGTAGCATGGCCATGGGGCAGGAGAGCACTGGCTGCCACAGAAACATCCCTTGTAACATGGTCTGGCCTGATGAGAATCACCTACCTTTCCCTTTAGCAGCCGTTTGTCCAAAAAGATAAGGCAAAAGAAGAAAAGAGAATAAGAAATAATTCTCAGGGCTGGAATCCATGCTGTAAAGAGGACAGAGAGAATGAATGGAAGGTGGCCTCAGCTCTAAAAACATTGTTACTTCATGTACTTGACCGCAAGCTTCACACAGAGCTACCCTGCTAAGAGCCGTTATGGGGACGGTTTGCAAAAGCAAAACGTGAAATACATCCCAGGAGGCTGCTGTAATGTCTTGCCATATTGGGCTGTTTAAAGGTGAACTTGTGGCCTTCTTTATAGGTAAGAGCATATCTCAGGCTCCTAAACTAGCAAGTGAGCTTTTATCCGTTGAAAGGCATGTACTTTCTTCTGCATGTCTCGTCCCACATTATTTTCCACACTTTAAACCAGATCATCTTTCTTTCATAAAAGTATTTGACCATTAAGCTGTTAATGGCAATTAGGTCATTAGACAAATCAGGAAGGAAACCACCTTTCAGAGAAGGAAAATTGATGACTGAGCAGGTAAATATTTTTGCAAGGCTTCTTTGTAAAATCATACAGTGGAAAACCTGCAAATCTGAACTATGGTTGTTGCGTTGTTTTTATTTTTTCCTAGAAAAGGTACATCTCCTGGATTATAGTTCTGTCTTTGAGAAATCTACAGTACTCTAGAGATTTAGATGGAAATAAATGTTTTGTTGCTATGTTTATCAGGAGCTACAAGAAAGAAATAACACCTCATGCTCTAATTTCAACACCGATTTGAAATGCCAATGCTTCTCTTCAGAGATTTGCTATTAGAAACATGTCTAGAAAATACAAAATCAGGTCTTGAAGGCTGCATATGACCTTGGAACATAATTGGAAAAAGCGGTACAGATTCTGAGAGAAAAGTATTTCCAAACATTAAAAAAAAAGAAAAAAACCTCTCTTTTGTTGAAACCTTTAAATAATTTTTACTGTAGTTTCATCCCCCCAAAACCTGATTCTTTAAAAGTGAATTCTGAGATCCCTCCCTCATTCTTTTCCATGTTTTGAATGAAAGCTTTGATTCAGAAAAAAAAAAAATTTCTGATAGCATATAGTCATCCAGAAAAAAAAATGAAAAAAAATCCAACTGTCAACCAGGTTTTTTTAAAAACATACTTCATGAACTTACTTGAAAAACAACAATAGAAGAAAGGCCAGCACAATAAAGTGAACCAAGACTTTGATATAATGTACATACCAGCATACATACCAGTTATTACAATGTTTCTTTCTGTACTCAGGATTTTTTCCACATTTCTTCAGAACAAAATACCCATTCTCCTGAACTTGCAGAAGAAAACATCTTGGGGCTTTAACTCACATTTACTTAGCGCACGGTTCTGCTAGCTTAAGATGCTACTGCATGAGCTGTTTGTAACTCTTTTTCTCCTTTTCCTATGTCCTCACAGGAAAGCTGGTAAAATAAAATACATGCTCACAGCACTCTGTGCAGCGCAAAGGCTCATCTTGAGCTGCCCATGTGCTTTGCCAGTAAGGGGCATAGCATAATCTGTGACACTGCTTTCCGGGAATACCTATCTGCAGTACAGAACATTTTCCTAGCATACTGTCTGACTCCTGTTTTGTTTCATTTCCCCCTATTTATTAAGAAGAGTTTACATCTTCAAGCTAAAAATTCTAATACAATAAGCTAAACTCAATTAGCATTTTTTAAATAAAAAAATTGAATCTCTAAATAATTTCTTCGAGGTGTAATTAAGTGGTTAGATACACACGCCATCTGTATAGCATTGACGTTGCTATAATGGGAATAGCAGTTTTGAAGGTTAGTCACTGCTTCTTAGTGTTCTATTTAGTTAAAAATTAAGTTTCAGTATACAGCGAGATACTGAAGTGTTTGGCTTAAAAACAGTCCCCTTCTCTTTTGCTTGGAAAAACCTCCTTTTCTCACTTACTTTCCTTACCTAGGAGAGGAGCTTGGATGAATCTGCACTTCAAAGCAGGGAGCTCCTGTCGCACTGCTGAACTCACATTGATCTTTCATTCTTCTGAGCCACATTCCAGGGACCACAGCAAGGCACGTTGCTAGAAAGAAACATTACTAATGGATGAAAACATTACTCCACGGCCTGTTAACCGACAAGACCGAGCAGAGTGCAGGAGATGGTAACTAATGACAACTAACTATGTCCTCTCCCAGGGCAGTGTGTCAGGGATAGATGAGCTGGCCACCAGGGAGAGGACATTTCTTCACCCTGTGGTGCCACGCCAAGGTAGGACTCTGGTTCTCTGAGGAGCAAGGTTAAAACTGGGTTACTTGCCCCCAATTCTCAGAAGGACTAGCAGGCTTAGGTAGAGCGCTGGCCTAACGCAGCTATAACGCTTTCAGTTCGGGAGCTAACAGCTAAAGCTGCCTCAATATCTCTACATGCTGCCACCTTCACCCTGCAGCCATAGTCTAACAGTCTCAACCTGCTTTTTCAATCCAGAAATTCTGACCTCAGATCCAAAGGCCTGAGCCACAGGTCCTTCCCTATGGATGAGAATTATAGGGACAGCATTAGCACTGTTTTCTGGACTCCAGTGCCTCTCTCAGTTCCATATTTCTGCAGTATAGCTACATGTGTAAAAAATTATTACCTATTATACCCTATTTACACCTGGAGAAGTAAAGATAATATTTGTATTTATCATGATAATTTCAGATCACAGGTCTACATCTGGATCAAGTCACAGATTTTGTATTCTGTGTAACTATATTCTGTTCAGATCTTGCACAGATCATTTAAACATTGAATGAAATAACCTCTCCAGCTCCCCCTATGCAAGTCTATTTGTCTCTGAAACCAACGTATCTTGTGTAAAAATGGGCAAAACAAGTGACAACTTTTACATTACAGATCTGCCATTAGGATACCTCTGATTGCAATTCACATTTTCTCTAATACATACTATATTCTAACAGGTTTATCTTCAGTTTATGGAACGTTTTGGTTAAGTTCATGGTAAGCTGCCAAGGAAACCTGTAACTTTCTTTGAACTCTTTCTGGAGTCAAATGTGTATGCTTAGTCATAAATTGCTACCATCTTTTTTCCACTTGAAATTCTCTAACAATACTAATTAGGCTTCCCCAAAGGTCAGAGAACATTAACAGTTTAAGCACAGTCTGGCTTTTACAAGTGCCTTTTATAAATCTGCTGTTAGTGCTATTTGAGGAAACTTAAGAAAGATGCAGCTGCCCTGGCTGGCATAGAATAATTAATAATAATAGCCATGCAGTGATGACAGAACCAGGTTAATTGCAGACTAATTAAAAGCTATGGTAAAGCAAATCATTACTTGCATTTGAAATAAGGGCTTGTGGCCACAGTAGTTCACAGAATTGTGCCATATCCCCTTGGCAAGGTTTCAAGATGGGAGCGAAATTATTCTGAGATACAGACATGTGATCTAGTGTGAGAAGTCACAAGCTTTGAGGAGCTAGCTGCACTGAGACAACCACCGAGTCCTTAATGAAGAGGAATTTGGTATAAGCCAAAATTAAGTTGTGAGAGGGTGAATGGAGAAGAGTGGCTAACGGAGCTGAGTCAATCAAAAGATAATTAACGAACAGGCCAGAGTATGAGGAACTATTCAGCATGAAGAATCAGATCATTAATTTGGGGCAAACACAAAAGGAGCCAGAAGGGTAGTTTCTCAGTTAGTTATTCCTGGGTATTTAGAAAGGAAATTAAGGAGCTTGTCAGGCAAAAGATGACTGGCTGAAAACTGTGCTGACCAGCTAAGGATGATATGAGCACTCGGTGCTACTCACAAAACTAGTTTGAGGTTTTACCTGGGGGGGTTTGTTAATGTGCTGTGAGCGAGATAAAGTCAAAGGATAGCAAGCCATTTCCAGGAAGCAAGGACATCTGATACATTAAGTGATCAAAAGGCTAAATTGAACACTGACAAATTTCTCATGTTAGTACATTTGGGGAAATAGCAAACTTACCTGGAAAGACGCTTTGCAGACAGGCACTAGTAAGGACATAGGCTAATTGTAGGTGGCCATCCTGGATTTCTGCAGTGCCCAAGTCTCATTAGATTTTAGCAACATCCAAACTAAAGCCATTCTTTCAATGAGAGTGAGCAAAGGAAAACAGGAACTGGGAGAAAAAAGAAAGCCTTAGGTTCATATCTAGTGGTCAGATTCAAATATGGCTGAAATATAAAGGGTTTTGGGTTATATATTGTTTTATTTACAGAACAATAGAATACAACAATACAAAATTTGAAGTAATAACAAACAATGAAATGAAGTATTGACCCACTTCATACTAAATAATTAAAAACAAAGTTTAATGATGTTTACGTGTGTTCAGTTTTAACCTACAAGCTCTAATGATATGCCTCAAGGGCCAGATCCTTTTCCTTAAACCTTGCTGGGATGCACAGCCATACAGACCACCTATTATATTGACAGTAGGACTGAGTCTTCCCTCTAAAATAGTAAAGGATATCAGATTTGCCCTAGAATTCCTCATCCTGGAAAAGATATTCTTGAATATGTATTAATTGTAGATACAAATGGAATAATTGAGATTTGACTGTAGACAGAAGCTCCTGCTAAAGTTTAGATCAAAATCTAACCCTAAAGTTAAAACTTAGTATAATTTGGATGTGACTGTAACTGTTAAAGCACATCATATATGTATTAATGTTAAAAGATTTTAATCTGTATACCAAATAGTTACTTAGGTGCATTTTAGTATTTCATTATTCAATTGAAATAAGAAAAAGCCATTTAAAATGATTTGTGCTACACTGGAATAGGCAAAATAGTATCAGACTGATTAAATTGTGAATATTCCACTTACTGTATTCTGTAGGAAAAAAGAATTGTGTTTAGCTTTCAGAGTATCTTCTGACTGAGCAAAATACTTAATCCAGAGCAAGTTCTGTGAGGATGCTCCATTAATCAGGTTTTTATAGTCCAAACTAATATAAACTTTATATACAATCCTGGTTATACTTGGTAATAAAGTAATAAAAATACCAATAACTGTAAATAAGAGCTGTTAGAGTTTCAAAGAATTTAGCCATGTAAAATTGCTTAATCAGAAATAGACTTTATAAAGGTCCATTATGGACAGAATAAATTATGTTAAAATATTTTCCTATATATATATCTGGGTAATTTTAGCAGGGGGATAGGCTTGCAGCTGATGGCTGACTCTGTAAATGGACTTCAGGAGTGTGATGATGGTTTATATCAGCTGAAGATTTGGCCCAAATTGCTTAGCAAAATACTAAATGCAGCATGTTTCTTATGTATGTGTCTTGTTTTGTCTGTAAAATTATCCAGCAACCAGCTACAGGTTTTTCACTGTTTTATGATGGCATCTTCCTTTCAAAGGGAAGGGAAGTGATTCAGGAATACTTCTTGCTCTTAGAATCAAGCTGCTGAGAATGTATTTTAAAATCATAAATAACAGGATATTTGATTCTTTTAGAAGCTTAAGTGAACTCAAACTATGACGTTAGAATTAAAAAAAAAAAAAGATGACTTTATGCACTTTAAAATCAAAGATTCTGAGAAACCGTGAACAAGCAGAAGTAGTTAATGGAGCTGAAACTTTGTGGGACCTGAGCTAGAAGAATGGCCTGCAGCCTACAAAGCCACTCATTTTCTGATATATACAGTAACAAAAGATAGGAATATAAGCAAAAGTGGCAAGCTTGTTTAGGCAGAAAGGAAGAATAGTTTTCCTGTTCAAGGCATTTGAGCTTTTTTTTTTCCCCTGAGGAAGAAACCATTCACAAAAAGGAAAAAAAAAAAAAATTGAAAAGCCTGGAACCCACTGAGGCAAATGATGACTAGTAATAAGTTATAGGTGATATTAAGAAACTGTCTTTTGCAGGGCAGGAATTTAAAGGGATCCCATCCAGAAGAAAAAAAGTACTAATGGAAAACAACCCAATACACTCCTCTGCTCCCAAAACTTTAGAACAGTTAGGAAAGCATAGTAAGTCCAATGCTTTGCAAGTCTGGAGATATGTGCTATAAATAAAAAAGACTTACAGTGTAAAAAACTAGAAAATGCTTGGAAGAGGGAGTTTAGGAACACCACTGTTATTTTGTCTACATGAATAATAAAATTATTTTATAGCATTAACCAGGAGCCATGAGCCCTGAAGAACTATTGATAAAATAAGGAATTCATGCTGTAGTATGGATAAATTATATTCTGAGCAAACCATGAGAGAAGCCCTACTCATGACATTGCAGCCATACTACCTTTATGAATGAGACTGGCAAGGTGGAGAGGCTATCTGTGCCAATAGACAGAAGAAACACCACCTTAATGAGAAACCTGAATTTCTACCTGAAACTAATATCCAGTGTGAAAGCCTGGAAGTCATTAAACTTGGGGAAAAGATTCTAATGTCAGTGGGCACCATAAAAGGACATTTTACAGCAAATGAGATGGGAGAGATTTCTACCTGTTCCTAAAGCTATAGGAAGCCTTTCAGGACACTGTAAAAACAAACTACCTGCAGAAAATCATGCCAGGAATACAAACACTGCTGTTAGCTACAGTGCCTGACACATGGAAGAAACTGTGGTACATGGGACAGTTTAATACATTGGAAAGACAGATTATCTGTGAAACAAGTTACCTCGATAAATGCAGTAGAAAAGAGAACTTGTCTAAAAATGCATGCTGCCCTAGAGAAACCTAAATAAAACAGTGCTTTTGAAATAATACAGCCTCTGTACCCCAGGACAGCATTACTTGCACAATCTCAGCTCCAAATCCATGCAGTGGATTGACAGTCACTCACTGCTGACCAGGCTGCAGTAATAAACTGCGTGTTAACTGCTTTCACTACACTGCTCCTCACTACATTTTTAAAAGACTGTGCTTTGGTATATCTCCTGCACAAGGCATATGTCAGGAAAAAAAAGGTGCACGTGTATTAGGAGAACTCACGGGATGCAGAGTCACTGATGGTACACAGCCTAAGGGGCACGTAAAAATTTGTGATTCGTTTTAGAGAACATGACAGCAAATTGGGAGCTCCCCAGAAGAAGTCACCACCTACCAGGGGTCTAACACTTCTTGAAAGTACTTGCACAAGCAGAACCTTAACCAGCTTGCCAGTACTGCCCCACACTAGGACCGTCTTTAAACCTGGGTGCCCGCTGCTGCTTCGAACCAGCAGAACAGGCCAGGCCATACGGATTACACATGGAATAGGTCATGACGCCTGTGGGTTTGCACTGCCCCCAGCAGAGCAACCTGATGGATGGTAGAAATACAGTGGTTAATACTTTTATTTTCCTGATAAAGAACGTGGCCAACTCCTACCCTGAAATACTGTTAGATATGGCAAACTTTTAAACAGGGAAGCTAAACCTTGTCAAACAAACCAAAAAAGGGAGGGGGGGAGATGTTACAAGAAAAACAAAACAGTAAAAACCAGGATATTTTTACTGACATAAGGACTATATATCCAAGTGTGACTGTCTTAAAACTTTCACAGGGTGGGAGCCAGAGATTTTCTATATAAAGTGTTTTTCTAAATAAAGCATTGCAAGTTCCAGTCAGACTTTCCAATCAAGTGCAGACCTCCACACTTAAGCTTGACTAGTCATCACAAACATACATGATGTTAATAGCTTAAGCAACAGGGCCAAGTTTACTAATTATTTCCTACTACTGTTAAAATATTGCACTGATAAAATATTTGCACTTCAGGGCAAACTGACACCTAAAGGAGGTAATGGAGAGCAAGTGTTATTCTGGGTTCTTAGAAGCAAGAATTATTTAATAGCTGGAAATAACCTACTCAATACAATCATAAGCTCTGAGACGTCACTTTTTTTTTTTTTTCAAATCACTACGTTAAAGATTAGCAGTCTTGGATACCATGCAGTATCTGCACCTTTATTTTCTCCAGTGATGCACAAGGGCATTCATTCCAGGACAAGATGAGTGCAAAGAAATATATGTGCTTAAATAACAGTGTATAAACAGATTACTTTTTAGTGTTTTCTCATATGCTCTTGGGGTACCGGTATGTACAGACAAATTCTGGGTCCTGGTCCACATCTCCAGATACATCACTCTGACCCCCAGGAATGGCTGACTCCAAACCACTTCATAAGCACTGTTTCTCAGCCTCTTGAAGCAGAACAGAGTAGCAGATAAAATTTTTTGGCCTACGTCAGGATCTCCAATACACTTTCCTGGGAATTTTCCCCAAATGCTTCACTGGGAAGTCCAGGAACCCAAATGTGTAGCACTTACAGCTCTGACAAAACTTTGGTCTTTTTTGAATACCTATTTGGCCCTTGCAACTAATATAGAATTGTAAAATGTGGCAGAATTTCTCTATTTTTTAGATGTTTCTTCACTCAGAAATTTGAATCACCAAAAGTTGCAAGGCATTTCTCAATCATCTGCCCCTTGCCAAAGAAATAGTGGCTAACATCAAGTAAATCTTTATCTCTATACTTACCACTGCTGGCCCTCAGCACTGCTGCTCCAGCTGCTTCCAAAGGGATCCCAGGGCTCCAGGTACCCAAAGAGCCTTCTCAAAAATACCTCAAGGGAAATAAGCTTACCACCAGATTTCCTGGACAATTTACATGCCAGACAAACCTGAAAATGCTTTAAAAAAAATCTCATGAACAACAGGTTGAAAACAAAACTATAACAGGCAGATAGTTCCTATATTTTTTATCAAATATGACTATTCTGACAAACAGCGCTCTGGGATTGGGCTCTTCTCACTATTCCTAACTGAAAGGAAATAGTGTCAGTATAAAACAGCATCCCAGGCTGGGGCATTCTCCGAATGTACCAAGCTAAAATATCTCCTGATTGAACAAAAGAACAGTTTCACATCTGTAACAGAACTTGCTGGTTCATTTAGTGAACACACATGCTCATTGTTAATATTCCTGTGGATGCTTGTGAAACACTAAAAAAAGCATTGGAAGTGTGGCCATTTACTGCAAAACCCACATTTCTATTGAGGAAATAGATCAGACAAATACAGAATTTTGTCTTTTCATGTTATTAGGAAAGCTGGAAATAAAAGCTAGATTTTTTTTAAAGATATATATAATGGAAATCTTAGAGAGAAATGAATCTTTTATAATTTCCTCAGTATTTCTAGACCAGAAAAATGTCCCCAAATTGTAACTTACACAAAGTCAATCCTCAAGGCTTTTTTTGGTTGTGATTTGCCCAGCCTAAGTTAATATCAGTCCTACTCTCCTTACAGCAGTTAACACTGCCATGGAATTACATTGGTAAATTCCCCTTGAATTAGTAGATTTTTCTTTGCATAATATTGGTTATTTTCTTCCATATTAGGATTTTGTTCTACAGTGTCCATTAAGATTTCCTAAACTTCTCACTGTATGGGCTCTGTCAGCCCCTCTACCTTCCTATACCTCACATTTGTGATGTTGAAAAACATGATCTAGATGTTTACCATATCTAGATAGGACACAAAGTTGAAGGAAGATCTATTTCTATAAACATATGAATAGGACTTTTTCTTCCCCATTGCACTCTAATATTTGGCCAGAGTAGAAGGGCTTGGATAAAATTGGATGTATTAAGAGTTTTTTCCAAGAACATGACCTGCTTGTGTTTTTCACTGAATATCTTCAGTCAATTCATCACCAGTTCTCTTGCTCACCTTGCACTTTTTGGCATGCAGGAGTATGGTGGGGTACAGCTATGTCTTCCTGGATGGTGACTGCTAGAGGGAGCAGTTGATGAGAGAGAGTTTTGATACACTCAGTGTAGTAAAGATTTTATAATGCAGGCATTCATTAAACTAGATATGGAAATGGTGAAGGAGCCAGCAAAGAAACCAGAGTGCACAAGGTGGATATTCATGTGCATACGAATCACATTTTTCTGTATAGCTTTACCAAAAAACCCAAACAGCATAGCATAGATAGGATAAGTGATACCACCTGCTAACACCATACAGTAACTTCCACAGTAGTTCCTGTGTCCCGGAGGACAGTAATAGTCAGCTAACATGACTTCCTATTCCTCTTAACCCCTTCAACCTCCCACCCAAACTAACAGATTAACTGTCTTGGAAAATGATTGCTGGCACTCATAGTCATTTTGGTCTTTAAGCCTACACCTTATAGATTTGACAAACTTCTCAACTTTGGATTATATCACTACAGAATGCTACATCTTCTCTGAACTGCATGAACTGTCCCGTAGAAAAGTGTACCTCCTGAATAAACAACAGGCTAGATTTTGTGCAAGCAAATATAATAGTAAATTCACCATTGGGTTCAGATAGGACAGAAAGTTCTCCACAGCACACTTCAAAAATATCTGAGCATAAGATGTAACAAATCTTTAGGTTCTGGGAGGTTCCATGGTAGATGTGACAAACAAAGCCTAGTTTTACAAAACAATAAAGGGAAATACTAAATGGAGCTAAATTTTGTTTTTCTTTGGAATATGTTGAAACTACTTCACATTGAGAAAATTGCTGGCATTATGTTAGCATACATTCATCAATGGATGAATGGATCTAACAATTTGTACTCCGAGTAGGAGGTAAAATACTAATTCAGTATCTTGAGTAAGACTTTTTGCATAAAATGTCCTTTACAGTGGAAAAAATGTTATTTTAATGAATATTTATCTAGTCTGTTTTATGGTGCAGATTTTAGCCTAAAACACAGCTTAATGATCAGAATAGAGTTTAATGAATATATAACACATCTTCTCATAAATAAAGACGATAACATGTATTACCAATTTAAATTAAACCAATAAAATACAAAGGGAAGGACTACATGAAAAATTACTTGAAATGGAATGAGAGGTACTGAAAATTTTGGAAACAATACAGGTATTTTACCTCCTACAATATTAAAGTAGCAGTTATCTGACAGCCTGATAATATATAGTGATGAGTCAGCCTACTAGTATGAAACGTGATCTACTCGGAACAGTTTTGGTCAATTTAATTAAATCCCATTTTGCAAAGTCAAGTATTATGTGGCAGGTAGCATGAGGATAACTTACCTCTGTTCTTCACTAATCCATCTGTAACTCTGTCAGTGGAAGTTTTCCTGTTCTTTAACATGTTTTCTTGGGAAATTCATTTACCTGACAGCAGATATCTGCAAAGTAACAGAGATAGCCACAACTCAGCTATTTGTTCAAAATTCCCTTCATAGGGAAAAGATATAGGCACATCTACAGTGCAGTTAATTTCAGCCTAGAACAGGCCTCTAAAATAGGCAAGATGAATTATATTTGAAAAGCGAATATTTCTTTCCATCATCAATAAAGGCTGGCTAGGCTCACCATTTCTGTATACACTGTACATATGGGAATTTAGATGAGAAAAATCTTACTTTTTGCATCTGAAATTGTTACAGGATAGCCATCATTACATAGCACATTACGTAGCAAAGAGGTCAGATGCAATGTGTGGACTAAACATTGATTGCAATATGTCAGTGCTTTGCTATGGGTCAGGAAGAAAGCAAGTAAACAGAGAATGAGCGCTCAAGAAAATAACACTGGAATATATTCAGCCCTGTCCCTGCTGCAATAGTAGCTGGGACAATTTAAAAGGAATGTTATAGGTGTGAGCAACAGTTTGCACAGAAAACATTTTGCCTTTGGATGATTATCAGAGGAGCCTTTCTTTGCCATCGTTGCCATGATTATCAGAGGAGCCCACGCTTCCATTTATGGCCAAGCTACAGTTTTGTTCCATATTAAAACTAAGTTGGAAGATATTGATGGTTAGTTTTATTTTTCATCATCATATTAACAGCAATAGGCTTTACGATCCCACTGTATTATTAAAGCTTTTCCCCAAGCTCTGTGTCAGGTCCCCGAGGGCACCCCCAGCCCTGGGATGGGTGGGTGGGAGGGATGGGCCCGAGCAGCAAGTCCCAGGCCCTGCTCTGCCGGCAGCCCTTGCGGCACGCTGACACCCCATGCTTACCTTTCACTAATTTCTCACATCAGATATTCTCTCATATCAGATATTTCTCACATAGCCTGTGTTCCCTCCTGTCCCCCACCCCAAAACCTCTCTTGCTCAAGCTAACTCTGCACCTGAAGCTTTCAAAAGCAAACACAGGAATGAAAATAAATGTCTTTTTCTCAAAAGAGATCCATGCTGTCATATGCTCGTTTATCTTTCTTAAGGCAATGCATCTAACTGCTTAGAAGTCAGTAAAGCATTATTTAAGAATTGTCTTAAGTGATTAAATTAGGCTACTCTACTCTGCTTAAACACACATTAATCTTTCATAGTGACATCAAATTTGCAAACACCTTGGGGAAAAATTCTGCAGTAAATCAATTGTAAATGTAATAAACATTTAACCTATAAAATAATAGATGAGGTAAAATACTTCAAAGCAGTTCTGGTTTACTATTTTTTCTTGATGAGAAAAGTGAGATCAGAGCTGTTTAATAATTTCATTGTATTGTTCCATATGCAGAGTCTCCTGCGTTACATTTTACTGAGGGGGAAAAAGGTGCGACTTGTTTCTGTTGTTTCTGAAAGTAGTAATATCACAAAAATCATTTAAAAGAATACCTTGAGCCTGCAACTTAATGTACAAAGTCACTGAATCTTACAAACTACTGAACCTGTTACTAACTTACAAAATATCAGATGATAAATTCCTCATTCATAAGTTCTTTTGCTGCCATCTGGTATGCTGACACCCACTAATAAGCTTTATCATGAGGCAACATAAGTCTTCTCATGATAAATCTGGAACTAATGATGCTATTGTCATTTCTTTCTTACACACAGTAGAAATTATACAAAACAAAAATAAGACACTGAAACATTTTGTGATATTTTAGACTGGAAGCAAAGCCAAATGCCAGAATATATGTGCTTCTTGGAGTAAGTTCTACAAGAATTTAAAGAAACAAAGAAACATGAATTTCTTTGGATTTAATTGGAAATATAAAATGAAAAACACAGCTTATTGTGATGCATATTGGTTAGCTGAACTACCCTCCACTCAGTTATTAATTTATATCTGGTCAGACTGGTTTATAGCAACCATGTTGTATCACAGTAGATCCTAGTCAGTAAAAACAGAAGAGCTCTTGGGTATTGTGTCTTACATCCAAAGCATAAAATCACATTTAAAAAACTCAGATTATCCTGACTATTATCTCATGTTATACTCCCTCAACTGTAGAATCTGACTTGTTTTCCTACTCCAAGATGGAAGTGGGAGAAACTTAACTGTGGTTGGAATAACAGTTACCAGCAAAAACATACAGCTTTTAAACTATCAGGCTAAGAAATACTACTTTTCAATGCTTATGGCATGGGACTAGACTTAGTGGCATGAACAATGTTGAAAGGTAATAACTCTTATCTTTGCCTGCAGCCTGAGTCAACTTTGCCTGTTGTTTCCTCTCCATATGAGGCAAGCCACGGTCCAGGATGGCTGAACAGCGAGCCTCTGTCACTGCTGCTTGGCATGGTGCACATGGACTGTGTAGCATGTCAGCAGTCTCCTCCGAGCAACAATTCAGAGGGAATTCAGCAGCAGCTGTGTCTGCTCTGTCATGTGTTTGCAGACCCCTCATCTCACCAAACTAGATACTCTGTGAGCAAGAGCAAAGTGGTACCAGAAAATGCAAAATGACATAGTATGTTCTGGAATGAGGCAAGTGGCAGATATTTCCTCTGGGCACGTTCATACAGTCGAGACATGTTTGCAGTTTACATGCATCCAGTTTTCTGCAAACAATCATTTGAATATCACTTGTTGTATGTGATTACTTCATATGAATTCATCTACTTGCTTCTGTAAATAATAAAAAAATTGTTTTGTATGTGTATTGCATCATTTATTTGCGCAAGTGATGGTGTGAAAGAACCGAGCCCACTAATGACTATCTGTATGTAGACTGAATAGCAGGTGTATGCTGGGTTTTCGGTCAATCAGGGGATAGATACTCTACATACTGTGACACCTGTGCAGACCATCTTATATCTTCCTTTCAACTTGCATGCTAAGATTTCTTTTCTAAAAATCGCAGAGTGAAAGCAGGACACAAACAGGACCTGGGAATGGGAAGAACTTCTGCATCCTCCAAGTCCGTGGTTACAACTGTATTAGCAAGCAGTGTGGACCAACAGAAGTAGATTTGTAGCACAAGGTTGGATGCACCGCCCTTGTCTTAGAACGGGAGGAATTATCTTTTGGATGCAACAATCTTATTTCATTGACTTTAGAGAAGTCCAGAGCAATGAAAAGATGCCTAGTTTTTATAAAGCTAAAGATAGATGGTGCAAACCAATTCTAGTAACAACTTTCCAGAAATGGCAGGAACTTTAAGGACTCACTACTTCCAGCAATATGGCATCTAGAAAACAAGAAAATCTGTGGTTTGCAAATGGTATTGACAATTTTTAGTTTTTAGAAGAAAACAAAGCCCTTTGATTGGGTGGAGGGGTGGGGGGCAGGAAAGATATCTATCAAAATAGCCAACAGTCCAGTTGCTTAGCTGGTATGCCAGAGACATTGCTTCAAGTCCTTTTTCTGAACCACTCCAAAAAAACAAGTGTTTTGCAAACTAGAAAGCTACCAGATAGGACAAGATTTTCTGCATTCCTGATGTGTGTTTTTACTCAATTCAGGGCTCATTTCTAATCTGCCAGAAGATTTATAAAAGTGGAAAGACTTAAACATGAGTAACTAAAGGGAGTATCTGTTTTCCTAGCTTACTTTACCACAAACATCATGATAATTTCATTGGCAAGTCCCAGAATTCTAGGAGTCAGATGGCACTACAGTAAGTGGACATAATTTTGTGTTTCTGACTACACACACTTTGATTAGGAAGAAATGCTTATTGTCAGCTGCAATGCTATTGCTTCATAAAAATGGTGATATTACAAGCAACTTTCTCCCGGGATAGAATCTTATATTTTTGCTCATTAAGGCATTTTGGTTGCCTATGAGTTATAAGCATACAGTCAAAGACAGAATTACATACTGTCAAAACACTAGAGTATTCTTACACTAAAATTTAGAAACCAACTTTCAGATCTGTCCTTGAAACATACATTGAGCAATGCCATGAACACTCATCTCTTTCAAGCATTCTTGTGTCCCAGAAGTCTTTCAGCAGCCTTGAAGGTATCTTTTCAGGCAGTGTTGCTGTAGCTTGTGTTGACTTTGCTTTCAAACTGCTTACACTTGTTTTGAAGAAAGAGTCAGTTCCTAGCTTATAGAATGTTATCAATGCTGACTTGTCCTTTAAATATGATTGAATTGGCAACAATAAAAATGTTCCAGAAAGTAATGTTAAAAAAATATCTAGCTTTCTTTGCTATGGAACAGCACAAGTTCATTCCATTCCATCACATTAAACTTCTGGTAGACAGAAGACCTCACTCTGACTTGATCAAAATCTCTAAAAATCCATCATATACATCAGTTCTATTGAAAACCAACTTTTTTTGTACTGAATACTTGAAATAATAAAAAGTGTTTCTTTTTAGCTTAAAGCCACTCTAACATTTGTCAAGTCTGCTTACCTACAAAAGAATAACAGGAAAGAAGGAACAGCAAAGAAGGAACACAGAAGTGATAAAGACAATGTGTTAAGAAGAGCCTAAGCATAAGGCTGAGAAGTCTGTTCTCCTTCACTCCCCCAATCACACAGTTCATGAGTAGGTACTATATTGTAAATACACCTAGCTTTGTATATCACGTCTTGATGTAGTTGTTAGTTTACAAGCCCAAGTAAAAATCAGGAAGGCTGAGGACAAGGTTAAGCTCCTTGTCCAATTCCAAAGGGGGAAAAACCCACAGTGGTTACAGAAGTGAGGCTGAACTGCTATTTCAGTATTAAAAAAAAAAACAAAAAAGCCACACAGGATTGTTCTGAGAGAATTCAATATTTCCCTCAAGTGTCACCTATGAACTAAGAACTAAACTGGGCTCATGGCTGAAATGCTATTATTAAACGTTCATACATAGAAGTACCACGAAACTTCGGGTGGAAGGGAGGGCCCATTGTGTGAGGTTCAATACAAAATTGATGAAACAATAACTTCAAAAAAATTGCTGTATAAAAAAACCTTTTTCACATGATACTTCCTGGGGCACAGTTTTCCACTTATAATAACACATAAAGGATTCTGATGCAGTCATTCATCTCCTGTTGAGCAGAGTTTCTCATTTCAGATGCCTGTTAATCAGTCGTAGTGTGAACACAATGCTAGATCTCCCTAGGACTCCTCAATTCCACGTTATTGCACCTGTGCTTAAGAAGGCAATGATTAATCTTTTCCTCTCCCTTTTCCACCTGACAAAAGACTTTGTCAAGACTGGTGTGTCAAAATGTTTCAGCTTCAGTGAAACAGCATTTTTTTCCCTGTCTGACCAGCTCTATTTATCACATTCTTGTGAATATTGAATTTGTTGCTGAGAAATTCCCTTTGAACTAGTGTGAAATTTTCTGAAAAGCTCAGTCCAGAACTAGTAACTGAAAAAAATGTCTTGCTCTCTGTAGTCCTCCCTTTTAGGAACTCAAGTCCATTTCAGTAACTGAGGAGACTCCAGCATTACCCATAGAGCTATCCACTCATATGCCCAGTGCAAACCTGCAGTGAGACATTTCCTAACAGTACTGCTAGTTCTGGAGTATATAAAGGATTTGCAATAAATAGAAATAACTGCCAAGGAGCAGCAAGAGCAGGGCTCCACAAGGGAAGACAAGCCAAGAGCAGGGGGAGACTACAGCACACATGCTACCCTCAACAGCCCCACAGTACCTGAACCTAATGACAGTGATAGGGTCTATTAACAGTCCTGATGGTCATCAAAAAAGACAAGGTGATGAACAAGGTCCAGGACCTATCTAGATCAGCAGGAGACAAAACTGGGTAGAGGTATAGCCTACAAAATAGCTCCCACAAAGACTGAAGCAAGAGGGTGAGGATTCAGGCCTGTGCTTAAATGGTGCTCCTGGAGCAACGGCAACAGCTGCATGGAAGGAGGCCTCAGGTGAGGCTGGTCAGGGCTACTAAAGCCTATTGTGGCAGTCAAGGCCCTGACAGTAACGTAAGAAATATCCTGTATCCAGAAATATGTTTTAGTTCCTGATCTGTAGAATCTGTAGAAGGATTCTTATGAAGTTGTTTTTAGCACAGCCTGTCCTAGACTATATTTAGGGGTTTTAAGATTGTTTTGCTAAGTATCAGCCCTTTCACCTGACATGATGACTATAGAGCAAAGGTAAGAATCTCACATTTGCTTTTTGTATTAATTTTAGGCTCTGTTGATTGCATTATAGCTAATGATAAAGCTCCTAATAATTAGCATCACATGTGTCTAAATTTGTAGTGTTATAATGGTATAGGTATATCAGCTATTACCAGTGCCATGATGAAGAAATACCTCTGAAGCTTCTAATTTAATCTCTTGGGCTTTTGTTTTATTTGCTTTAGGTCTATTATTTGGTGTTTTGATAGTTAGATCTCTAGCTATACTACTTGCAATTGGTTCAAGAAATTCTGTCTTTCTGACAACTTGATTGTACCATTTGGGCTGATGACAATAAGGGACAATGAATTTACAAGGAGTATGGGCAGACTTAATGAGAATATCACTGCTTTATCCCTGTGTGAGTTATGTTTTACTCCTCATCCTTGCATGTAGCAAGGTATTTGAGCTGTTTACTAATTATCCCTTTTGGGACACAGTGCACCCTTGAAATTTTCCCTGGTTCTGCCATTCCCTTCAATCTACAAGTGAGCAATGTAAGAAAAACTCCCTGCTAGTAACCTAAAAGGCTGTACAAAATTACCCTCACCATCATGTGTAGCTAGACATAGCAGGGCTGAGCCTAGTGTCTTTTTCCTGGAGAACCATCTGTTAACTTCTGAACCCACTTTTCTTTTTTGTACAGCCAGTAAAATAACATCACCACCACCACAACAACAAAACCATCCTTCTCCCCCAAAACAACCCTCCAAAAGCTGAACAAACCCTGAAATATGAAAATTTTGCTTTTTTTTTTTTTAAATCTATTGCAGGCTTTTCATTTTGTTGCTGAAATCTGACACAGATAATTATGGCTTTTGGTAGCTCATTAACTGCTCTGTCTTTAAATCAAAACATTTAAATAATGAGTTGGTCTAATTTGATTTCCCTTTTGACTGTCAACAACTGCTTTTCTTTCCTTTCTTAATGAATGACTATTCATTAATTGGGATATTAGTTTCCTGGCTAGTCCAAGGGGTAGATCTTACATGATTATACATATTACACTTTTCTGTAGATTTCTCATAAATCATTAATAAATGGTATCTTAACTCTTTATCTCACTGGAAGACTTATGGAATGGAAGTATCTCTCTATAGTTACCTATTTCTATGGAGGTAGTTACATATGCTTACTGTAAAATTTGTTCCAACTAGAGATACGGAGTTCTATAAACCTTTTAAAACCACATCTGAGGTGAAACCTTCAGAAATGAAATAAAGTCAATAGCAATAAACATAATGACTGGTCTGCAATATATCAGGGTCACAGCTGCAATTCATAATCTCTAATTGAACTGATACATAAACCATATGTTCACATGCACTGCCTCTTTTTTTTAGCTTGCTCACTTTCAAAATCCCTCAAGACCTGTTTCTGTTAATGATGTATAGACACATCCTTTCATACTTAGTGAGGTAAGTGAAAAGGGGGACTTAAATATTCACCAGCCCTGCATGTTTAGATGTTTCAGAATGTCATGGAAGGGGTATTTTGAGTTTATCCCTTTTGGCTGAGGCTGCCAGAGTTGTGGTCTTGCTGTAAGAGTTAGAGATGTTACAGCTCCTTGTTGTCTGGCCTGCCTCTCTGTTGAAAATTATTACCCATGTCACAGAAGGGGCAAAAGGTTGTGCCTGAGCCATTTCAAGTTGTCTTTTCAGTGTCTAAACTTAAGCCACAAATGACTGTGAGTTTGAACTAAAACAGTGGGCCATGAATAGCAGTGGCTAAGAAGCAATTACCCTCCTGCTGCCTTTGTTAAATGAGCTGCTACTGCTGACACATGGGCTACTATGGTGAGGAATGCTGGTGCTTGTCTACCAAAGCCACTGGAACCAATTTCTCCATTGCTAAGTTCTGCCAAGATGGCAAAGTTGTGGAGGAAAAAAGGCATATCCTCTACTTAATACAATTATGCTTTCAAAATTCTTGATGTAGGTGCAGCTTTGCTGAAAGCAGAGTGCTTCTGTCAGTTCAACTATTTTTGTTTTTTTCAGGAAGATGCTGTAGCTGAGCTGGGCAGGAAAACCGGAAGCACTTATTTTCTCTCCACTAGGAGGAACCCTGGTGAAAGACCTGTCCTGGAGTCTCTGATGAAGTCATGTATACTTCTAAGAGTACCTTGGTATGTATCTGTCTGTGCATATCAAAATAACTTGTATCAGGCATATGGGATTGATTCCAAAATTAAAATACACAAACACACAGAAAAGCCCTTCTGGTATCATTTGATAGCAACCTGCTCACATGAAAGAAATCACAGCAGCAAGGAGGAAAGTGGGGCATATACTTAGTCCCTTTCATCTGTTCAGTGGAATCATGATTTTCAGAATTTTGTCTGTAGGTGAAATAATGGCCAATGGTACCCATTAATGAGCACTATTATGACAAAATCAGTATCCCTATGTGTTTCTCAGAGCTGTCTCCTGCCAGTAAGAGTTAACAGGTTGACACTTGAATTACTGTCTCTCTAGCAGAAAGAAAAATAGAGTGAGGAGGAAAATAAAAGGTGTAAGTATGGGACATAAGGAATTGCATGCAGCCCCAGGTTGGGATGTGGACAAATGCAAAAGAAAAGGTTGGAGAGATGTAGAACTGAAGAGAGGGGAATAGCAGGCCTCAATCAAACCTGTAGTATGGGAAGAATAGGGGAAGAAGGGAAACGTGTCAGCTATAAGATTGTTGTGTACAGTGACATTGACATGCATGTTCATGACTGGCAATCAAATGGTGGAGGAGACACAAAGCTCTTTGTAGAAGACTTCTAATGGTACAGATCCCTGAGAGTAAGGACACACAAAATGTGATTCAGTGCTTTTTTTATCAGTGTAAGAATGAGAAAGATTTTTATATTAAAAACAAACAAATAACCCCCCCCCCCCCAATAAAACCCTTAATATTGCAATCTGGAAGGGCTTTCAGGTAAACATTTGCTGACATAAACATAACCCTGAATAAAAGGGAAAGTAAGAGCAAGCTTTGCTGGTGAGTTGCCTTTCCATTTACTTAGTCCTGGAGGTAAGCTGTCAAAAAAAACAAAAAACAAACAAGAAGAGTCCCACATAGGATGTATTTAATGAAGCACTAGAAACATTGCTTCTGATTCATTGCCAGTGTCCAATGCAGCTTTAAATGATGGGTCTTCCAGGCTTCTCCGCATTATGCAAAAGAAGTACAAATTATTCTGGACAGAGAAACCGGGGATAGCACAAAGGCTGGTAAATTTGTCAGTGATAATTTTATGCTTTGTGTTACCTGTTACTGTTTGAGTGAGACATGGGGATGCCTACGCTGTGTAACTTCCAGTGCTCCCCAGTGGAACTGCCAAATACCTGATCATCAGGTCCACCCTGGGCATATACCCATATCAAACAAGCAAAACCAGTGTAAATTGGAGATACTTTGCTTTCCTCTGGTCTTTCTCTTGGATTCTCCATTTACTACAGCTCTGCTGAATCTGGCATACTGCCCTTAACTACTATAGCTGATAGAATTGAAAACTGTGTAATATTATTACATCTTAAAGCTGTTTGCTGTATTTATCTTTCTACAGTTTCAGGAAACTTTGGAAATTTTGATTTGCATTTCTCAACTCTTAGTGCTTTTGTTGGGTGAGAAGAATTATTTTTCTTTAACAGCTACTGCAAACCTTTGCCAGACATCAATGCTTGAATAAGGTATGGATTTTAATAAGTTCTAATGAGTAAAGCATTCTGAACTGTTTCCCATGACATGCTGTGCAAGCAGGTCTGTTGTAGCTTTTGCAGTATTAACTTTTTGTAGATTAGATTAAAAAAAAAACAGTCCAAACATTATTGCTATATTAAATTTCGTATTCATACCATTATTTCTTTGAAGATTTTTTCGGTGTAAATTCTTTGTACATTTCATTTTTTTAGAGTATTCAACAGTGCAGTGATGCAACTTTGGCCAACATGATCAGTCAGATACAAATTCATGCAGAACTGTTTGCAAATATTCAGTGCTCACGCTAAAAGGCACTTGACAGAAGGACAATAACAGGAGAATGCAACAGTTTGGCCAAACCATTTCTAATAGTTTAAATAATATACTGTTTGCCTTTTTTTTCTGAAAATTCTATGTGCAAATACTGATTCAGAGTGTTTGGTTGGGCTGGATTGTACTTTGAGTCCTAAATTCTTACTGAAAGGCCCAGTGAAGAGGAAAATAACTATTCCTTATGCTTACTTGTGCACGATTGAGTGCAAGTGGAAATGGAGGACCTATATTCTGTGGCATGTTCTCCTTCACAAAAGTACAGTTGTTCCACCTGAAATGGAAGAGGGTAAATAGTGCAGCCTACGTCATCTGTGACTTGCCTGCACAAAGCAAAACGCCTGCACAAAGCAAAACACCTATGAGTGATACGAAAATGAGCTTTTCCAGGGGTAGAGAAATAGAGATATAGACAGACGGAGACACTGTTGTGTGCAGATCCTGATCTCCTTTCTGAGTATGAAAAAAACCTGTGAGCTGAATTGTTCATACCTAATAGTGGGAAGAAAAGGGTGGGAGAAAGAAGTCGGGGGGAGGGAAGAAGAAAAATTTGTCCCACTGTCAAGATGAGCAAATAAATAGTTCTCTGATATTAGACTGACTCTCAGTTCTAAACTTTTCACATAGTTATTCATTTAGGGACAGTCAGGCTGAAAATATTGAACCTCAAAGAACAATATTACCATGATCTTTGAGATCATCTGTAGGGGAAGAGTATCTGTGCTTTCAGAACTGCTATACCAAAGATTTTCTTTTCAGTATAGTATTTGTCTCTGTACAGTCACATACTTGTATTGATTTTCCATGATAGAGATATAATGCAGCTGCTACTAAGAGGAACAGAAAAAAAAAAAAAGACAAGACAACAAGACTAGAAAGGGGACTTGGTGGAGATGGGGATAACTTGGCTTAGTTCTAAGGGATGGGAGGCTGAAGTGCTGAGCCCATTAAAATTCAGTGGACTTATAAATATTTGTACAATTCAAAATCTCATGAAGCAAATTGCTATGGTTGGTGAGGTACAACATGAGGAAAAGAAGGAGGACTTCAGAGAAAAGCCTCCTAAGAAAAAGAATGAAGTCTGAAAACTTCATATTGAGATTGAAGGTTAAAATCATACCTAAAGAAATGTAACAACTTTTATTTCAACTTTCCTTTCTCCTTGTATTTATCTTTATTTAATCTGTTTAATCTCATTTAATTAGATGTCCACATGATTCTGATGATTCTGATTTGTCACCAGATCTATCTTTGTGTTCATCAGCATTAGGTGTGCGTTAGCTCAGCCTGCTGGTACTCGAAGACATTTTCGGTCTCACTTTCCCCATCCTTGTCCTGTGTCACGCAGAGGTGGCTCTGTTCCATGCTTCCTCCCTGCTTAGGGTCAGGTTCTGGAGTTTTCTGCCTCTGCTTGCTATTTGTTTTCCTCTCAAGCAGATAGGCCTAACAGGTCTGCATATGTGAGAAAGTGTCAATCAGCCTGAATAAAGGTCACTGAAATTGGTCTCTAGCCTTTTTTCTACTCAGCTGCATTTCTTTCCTTGTTCTTTTTTAATTTCTTTTCTTTTTTCTTTTTATACTTATTCTTGTCTGTGACTCAGACATTTAAAAAAAAGTTAACAGTCTTGCTCAGCCTTTGCCTGTCACATTTGTTCTGTCCCAGCTACTCCAGAGATTTGTCATTCTCTACTATTCTGCTATTATATCTGTAACTATTGAGAGAGGAGCAGAAGTCTTGGCAAAGAGCCATGATTGCTGAAGGAAAGCTGAAAAGGGAATGCAGAGTTGAAAGAGGGACTGGTTGGTATACACAGAGCTAGGTTTCAGTAGGCTTATTTGACCAAATACTAACAACACACAGAGGCTGTGACCTTCCTCTGATTTAATGGAGGATAAAATTGCCATGTGTTTGTAAGGTACGTGGGGATTTAGCCACACAACAGTCATGAATTTTGAATAATGATGAATTAATCACGAATTTAACTTTCAAAAACTCATCCTATCTCTTTCAGGTTAAATTTTGCCTCCAGTTACATCAGTATAATGCCATTGTTGAGTTCCTAAAGTATTGTCAGGATGAGAGAATTGTGTATGCAAGGGAAGATTTGTGTTTAAAGACTGACTCTAAATGAAAGTTGTCTTCAACTGCAAGTAGACTGGTACTCTACTGCATAATATCCTGAATTTATTTACAGAGGTAAATTTGCTTAACTGAAAACAGACATCCAAGTTAAAGTGCTTATGTGTAATTGCTGTTTAAGACAAGAAAATATATTATCATACTTCATTCTTTCCTGAACAAAAGCAGAGGAATCATGTTCCAAAGTGGTGGTGGGGAAAAACCTGTACAAACCTGTCTATGTCATCACTGTAATGATGTTGCTGTGACTTGCATTTAATTCAGACACTTTTTAGAGACCTTCCAGAACTTCATTTAACTTAAATGCTTACTTTTTCCTAGATGCTTGTCAAAAGCAAACTAATATATGAAGGGATACCTGCAAGAAAGAAAGTCTTGATTTGAATTCAATCAAATATCAGCTTGTCGTACATTAGGTAGCACTGTGGGAGGACTGCTTTCTTGTGAAATTAAACTAGCTCATTGTTAAGAAGAAATATTTACAGAGAGATTGAAATATTATCTGGGATTTAGACATGTTTAGAAACTGACAGTGCCTTCTCCAAATTACTTCCTCCAGCAACGGTATTCATCCATATAAATTTCATTCAGATTCCTAAAATCAGTATCTTGCCCAGAAATATGGATCATCTTGGCCTAAATAGAATGTGTGTGCTTCCTTATTCCAATTTCAATATCTGATATTCATCTGCATTTTATCTATAACAAATTATAAAAAAAGGGGTTTTTTTGAACCTTTGGGATATTGGAAGGTAATAACAATCTCTGGAGTCATCCAAAGTGTTGCCTCCAATCATCCAAAGTGTTGCCTCCAAATATATCTAGAACTAAAACATAGCTAAATAGAAAGAAAAGTGGAACAAACTCTCAAACCTGTGTCTGCCACATAAAAGTGTACTTTTGCCAATTTTCATGAATAAATGCAGATACTGATTTCAGTGGTGGGAAAAGTAGATCTGTCAAAAAGAAAAACCAGAACATGTCAGGGCTAATTTGTGTTGTGTACAGGATTACAGTGATGTCCTGGATGGAGCTTCTGCATATCACAGCAAATACTTTAATATAAAAAGTTATAATCAGTATCACAAGCATGGATAAATGTGTCTAACACAGGAATAGGAAGTGTAGACCTTACAATGCCTAACAAGATGAGGAAATTTGTTCCACTAGATTTTTTTTGTTCGCTTGTTTACTTCAAGCAAACTGTCATTATTTCTATTCTCTCAAGCTATACACTGAGGCTGTATCCATATGTTAACAGCTTACTAATTCTTGAAGAAGCAGATCTCTTCACTTCATAGTGAACAAGACCACACAAGCTTTAGGGAAACAAACTGTTACGATATTTTTCCTGGCACTGAATGGAATACTTGGCTCACCGTAGAAGTGCTGCAATGCTTGAGACCGTTACTCTTAGACATTACTGGAGGAATTAGGAAATACATGTAATTAATTTTCAGCTTCTTAAACAAATGCCCTAGCTCATCACAAAAGACACATAATCTTTGCACCTTGATTTGTGCTATGTTGCTTAGAGATATTGTAAAATGTGTCAGGAAAAGAAAAAGTCCTTGAATTTCTTCTGCTTCAGTTGCAAGTCTATTAATAGACTAGGCAGAGAATTGTAATGCTTCGTTGCTTTTGGCTGATGGAGGGGAATACAAGGACCTTCCTTCTTTCAAAGTGGCTTTGAAATAGTATTACCAGCAACAAGGCATCAGAGGAGTTCAGCACTGTAAAGTAAAAACGGCATTTAAAAGAAACATAGAAAAATGCAATTTTCTCCTTACTTTTACTCTATCAGCAGGAAACTCAGATAACTGGCTCTGTCATTTCCCTCCTCATCTTCTGCAGCTTTAAATGAATGAGGTCATAAAGATATACTAATAAACATCAAATGTAATAGTAGAAGCTTTCTGGTAATTGATTAAAGTGGACACTGTGTGACCCTGTAGAATAATCACGATCAGTTACTAGCCTGGTGACTAGGAATAAACAGCTGATTATACGATTACAAAAGGCTTTGAAAATTTCATAGCAGCTGAATCCCCAGTCTATCTGAAATGTTTGGCCTGACCTTGTAGAAGATATTATTCAGTGCCATTCCTGTAGGCTGCTAAGGTCCTGCAGTTTTCCATTAAGCTAAATGAGAAAGTCTTGACCATCACAATTTGCACCATTGGGTCCATTATGTTTTGCCCTACAGGTGATTTGCTATGTGCTTTATTACAAAAGACAAAATAGTTGACAGAATATTGTCCTGTGGACAGCAATGTCAAAGCTTATCCATTTATGGGTACAATGATACTTTCAAAGCTATACAGTAGATAGCGTTGTCTGATTTTCATTAATGTTTGTAGGAATTAAATAATTTAAGATTCCCAAATGACTCTGGAAATGGATTAGAATGGTTTTATTGATGAAACAAAGCATAAAAATGCATACACACATTTTTAGTTGCTTTAACATAGCAATTTTGACCCTGAAAAAAGAAAGCTGGTCTGTTATAACTAGTCACATAGACTTGCATGTACTGGCACACTAAAATGTTCATTTAGTACAACCAATATATTAAAATGGCTGCAATTGTACAGCATTCCTTGGAGCAGATCTAAATAACATTTCAACTGGCATACTTATTTATTTTCTTCTGACAGATGCTAAACATCTCAGTATTCACTGATCAACTGCTATCCTGTGAAAAATGTTGATATGTTACTAGACTCCTGTAGCTCTGTTTGACTTAATTCTGTGAATTTGTGTAGCGACAACACAGTTGATACCAGGCAAAGTGAGGACTGTCTGTTAGTTAATCTCCTCAATTGCCAGCAGGGGAAGCTGCTGTATTGGTTTTCAGTGTGACTCACAATAATAAATGCTGGTTATTTTTAAATGAACTGATGAAAAGGTGGAGTTATCTTAAAATGAGAGAGAGAATATGTATGTTTGCACGAAGTAGTTTTTGTCAGAGTACACTTGGGATGACTAAATCACTCGCAAGTGAGAAAACAGGGAATCAATGGTGCAAGATGTAACAAACAGGTGCTGTTTTGTGTCGAGATTTAGTATGTCCTATCTATCTACTTAGGCCATTTAATATAAGAGACTTCAAAAGACTCTAGCTGCCTGCCATCTTTACACAGATTCAGGGTTTTAAGCAATTGTTAGATGATGGTAGTCCTTGCTGCATACACAGAAAGACAAGTGTTTCTGTGGCAAAGATGGTGCACTGGAACATGCCAGTGCGCTGTTCTCAGATTTGCCACTAGAAGCGTGATCTTTAGAAAGCCTCAAATCAAAATACTAGCCTTAAGCACATGCACATGGGCTTCACAGAATTTGGCTTTTAATCTGTCTGATGTTCAGTCTTTCATCTTTAGACAATACCGCAATACTTTGCCCTTGCCATCTTTATCTTGATTCTAAAAAGGAGCTCGCCTTCCACAGGGGAAAAAAACCTACAATCCTCTAGTCAGACTGAAATGTCAAAACAAAGTTTTAGCACATATTGTTACTTTTTCTTTAAAAAATAATGGGGACCTTGTGAGAGCTGTAGAGTAAGAAATGTTTGCAAAATTTGTTAGCTGAATTTGGGCTATGTATATAATCCCAAAACCAATACTTAATTTTTTAAATTATTAATCTGTCTTATTTCTTAAGTGCTACCAGGAGAGAGTTGATATGAGTGTCATCACATTGGTAAACTGGGAATTTCCCTTCGTGTCTTATTAATAATAGAAGATGTGGCAGCTAGTGTAGCAGAAAAGAGGTTCTAACTGGTCATGCATAGGAGCTTTGCAATTAAACAGACATTGTCAGCTCTAGCATGAGCCTAGCCTTGAGATTATATTAATATTCTACCAAGAAAGTTTTCTCATGAAATATAAATCTCTTTTTAGTCCTAAGGATGTAGTTCTTCTTCTAATTTAGTTCTAATCCTAATGCAGTGCTAATTTTACCTTTTCATTGGCATAAAAGCTCCTCAGAAGGGACCTGCAAGATTCCTGACATCTAAATGAATTTATTATTTTATCTGTAGGACATTTACTAGTTTAGGAGCAACTCTTTCCTATCTCTAATTTCAAGTACAGAAGTCTGTTTTGAAGATGCTTATAGATATATAGTAGGGATTTACTTGTGGGCTTTCTCCAAACTAATATGTTCCTATGCCAAATAACAAAACACTGAACTATACTCAGATTATGAGGCTATGACCATATATGTGGCACATGTATATGCATATTTATAAGTTTAGTTCTTCCCTCGCAGCAACTGAGGAAAGGGCCACAGTTTGGTCCTTAAGGTGACAGAATCAGTTGGTAACTTATGACTAGTAAAGTGAAATTTCTATCCCATTAGCAATTACTTTTATGATACAAACTCTCAGAAGAATAAAGATTTGTATTACTCATTTATCTTTGAGGGTAGTTAAACTTTACTTTAGAAACCAGTTCAATGTGTGTTTCAGCTCTAACAAAGGCTGCATACTTATGTTTCCAGAGGAGTAAAGACCTCCAAAGGTACTGCTGCAGAAAGCTTAAACACTTAAGTTCTCTGTTAGGGAAAGCATCACCAAAAAAGCTAAAAAATAAGCCAGAAAAGGTTCAGCTGATACAGCTCAAGAGCATCTACTTTTATGGGATTTGTTGCATCTGTTACCTCCTGCTCTGTCTTGTCTGCTCTTGTTCAGACAGCTTAAGCAATGTTGGAAGCATAGAAATACTTACTAAATACAGGATGGTGAGAAAGACTTCTGACCAAGAAAATATGGATGCCAACATTGGAGTTATGGCCCGGACACCTCAAAAATTGTAAGGCTTCAGAATACAAAGGAACTTTAAAGGAACCATAGTTATGGGAAAAAAACAAGCCCTTATGCATGATACTTAGGAGATTCAATCTATTTAGTTTAACACAGAGAAATGATCCAGACCTATGTCTTGATTATGATCCATAAGTATCTCTAGACTTGTCATGATTTACATCTCTTTAAATTTAGCGAGTAGTAGCATAAAAGAACTAATCCTGGCATACAGTGCTTCATAAATTAAGGGTAGAAATAATTGGCATAATGACTTATCCCTTAAACTATATATGCTCCCACAAGGTAACACACTTCCCAGCTCCAAGTTGTCTTGTGAGCTTCTCAAAATTTAGCTCCCAGTCATTTTTGGCATTGGTGTTATAGATTTCTAGAGCCCAATCTATTCTAGCCAGAAAGTCAGATTAGACAAATATAGTAATCCCTTCTGATTTTAAGAATCTATGAACATAGTGGTATCACTAGTAAAAACATTAGCATTAACTAAATGATATTTAGAAACAACCCTCTGACGTTGCTTTCTT
This sequence comes from Dromaius novaehollandiae, assembly GCF_036370855.1. NCBI lineage: Eukaryota > Metazoa > Chordata > Aves > Casuariiformes > Dromaiidae > Dromaius > Dromaius novaehollandiae. The sequence goes on along the minus strand of NC_088099.1, from coordinate 89,937,883 downwards.
ACAAATATTCCTATTTCTCTCATTCTACAACAACTGTTATTCTTTTTCTATCTGCACTGTAAGACTTCTAGTTTCCTGTCTCCTTTCTAATATTCATCAATTTTCCATCACCTTTCTAACGGACCATCCTTCCAGCACTTCCAACATGCACATGGAAGTGTCAGCTCACTTTCTTGGATGGTTTCAGAAAAACATCCTGAAGTTTTGCTTTGAATTCACTTACCTTTTTAACTTCCATGTTATACCATATTTTATTTATAACTACCATTTGCACTCCAAAGACAACTTCTCACTTCCATCTCTTATTACTTACAGGAATATATTAGCCTTTCTTATTTTACCTCAGCATTCATCTGTTTCATCCATGTGCTTCTTGTTATATCTTGTGTAACATGGTATAAGTGAAGTATCTTGAGCACGTAAAAATGTTGAAGTAAGTACTCAGGTACCCATTATATTTAACAACAACAAGAAGCACCACACACACACACACACACACACACACCCCTCTTCATATACCTTTCAATAATTCTTATCCTTTTACTTTTTTATTTTTTATTTTTTACTTTTTTCTAAGTAACTGAAATCCCTGCCCATTTCAGATGAGTTGTGTAGTGGTTTATAAAACATGAGCTATAGAGTCAAGTTAGGTTAAATAAGCACCATTTCTCCTTCACGTTCTCCTGCAGTTCTCTTCCTACTTTCTAACACTTTTAACAGGTAAATCTTATTAGAAGAATTTTTTACATTCCTTTTAAATAGATGGTGAATGGTTCCATTTACAGAGCAAATGTTTAGCCAAAGGCTAAAATCTTTAAGCAATAGGAAGTTTTCCTTTGGAGCAGTAAGACAAAACATCTCACAGGGAGGGGGGAAAAAATATCTAATTTCAGAAAAGGTAGTGCTCAAATGAACTGGAATTTTTCTGCTGAGTGTGAGCATTTCATACCTATATGCTTCTTTGAAGGATCTCAAGAAGTTCAAATTCTCATTATTTGACTAACAATTGATCCTAACTATGCCACTGGAATTAGCTCCCACAGACTTGATTAAGATGAGTCACATGACTACAAGCAGGCCTGAACCCAGAGTCAGTAAATACCAGATGGCAGAACTCAGCTGAATACATTTGTAAACAGTTCCCCAGGCTAAATCTCTGCATCAACAGCTGGAAGAGGGTGCTCAATATTGTTAGTGTCTTTTTCCACATGGATATCAACTGCTACTGGACATTTGCTGTGTTTACTGAATACTGGAAAAAGCTTTGATGAACATGAGATTTTATATATACATTTTTTTATATTTTCCTATTTGGCAGATGTTGGCTGAAAGTAATTACGCAAAAAGCAAGAAGACTAAAAACTTCACCGATAAATTATAATATAATTTAAATGAGAAAATTTACATTAGACATCTCAGGATAATTATGAAACAATTACCTATTAATGAATCTTTCAAGCTTTTTCTAACAGATGGTCAGAAAGCTGAAATATATTGGTTCATAGATAATCAACAAATTTAATATGCAGGATGAATGCAGCAATCTCTCATCTTGCTATAACTCACTGTACTGTAATGTACTTCCTATAACTTCAAGATCAGAGGAATGTTTCAGGGTCTCTAATCTAGTATAGGGACAATACAGGGGTTCAGAGACTGCATTTGAGAAGCTGTCTAAATCTGTAGCTTTACAACAATTACATTTCCACTTACTACACTCTGTTATGTCACCTTAAAAACGCTCTTAACACAACTTCAGGTCTCATTATCATTATGTTTCACATCCAGTTACTGTAGGAGTATAAAATTACTTGCTGTAGGTTATCACTCTAGACAATGATAGCTGCATCTTGTTTTATGCAAACTTCATACTAACTCCTTTATAAAATGCTAACTAAAAAGTAGGAGTATGTATTATGTATCAGCCAAGTAAAATAGGTAATGTCATATAGGTGTATACCAAAGTCATTTTCAAAGTTTAACATTGATGACCTTATACAAATGAAGAGTTCTTATGCCTTCAGTATGTCTCACAAATGAACAGGACCTTGCAGAAATGTTTATCTACAATAGTCACAAAGAGTAACTGCCTATAAATAAGAATATTTGAGCCAAATACTGTCTCATGTTACAATCATATCGTCTCTACTGTGCTGAAGTTAATGTGGTAATGTGATTCTTTTACCTCCTGTATGCTTGTGCCTTGATTTGATATAGTTTATTTTGGTATGACTAACAAGCAGGTTGAGCTTCTGTGTCTTGTTTTGCACTTCAAAGCTAACAGTAATGTAGTGTGAGAGTAGAGAGCGATACAGAGTAACTTAATGAGCAACTGTTCCTATCTTGAATCATGCTGAGAGCGATAGAAGGCAGAAATGAAGCTGAGGAAGAGATGAAAAAAAAATCAAACTAATGGGCTTTTTAATTCAATATCAGCATTTCTGATAAAAGGTTAAAGGTACCTTTTTGTTTTGTTTTTGAACTTTACTTTTTTTGGCCATTTTAAAATAGATTAGGTTTTCCCAGCTCAGCTATATTGTTTAAGAGTAACTGTACAGTGTCACCCAAAAAAACTAAAAAGGTTAGTAAAGTGAGCTGAGTTCATGTTGCTGGAAGGTAAGCTGTATGTTTTAATGGCAGTTTCTGATGCAGAACTGAAACAATCAAAACTTTTACAGAGAAACTTAAAAAGATCTTTGTATAGAACTTAACTGAGCTTAGAACTTTAGTTGAGGTTATAGTTTCAGTCTAATGATCTGAGTTGTAAAATATTACAAAAGATTCCACCAAATTACGTATGTCCTTACCGTGACAGGATCACAGATAGTTGTATTATAGGATCTTTGCCAGCTATGGGGACTAATTCTGCCTGTGAATACAGTAGGGACTATATACAGGACAACATAAGAATCGGCCTATGTAAATCAACCCTGTGTAAAGATGACCTACAATTTCTTAAGGTTTACTTTCATGTTAAACATAGAAAACTCAGCATGATCCTTGATGCATCTTCTATGTGTACTGCTAAACCATCAAGCCTGCGCTTGAGAATCTCCTAAATCAGAACTCAGAATAGTCTATTACCTCAGTAGGGTCAACTGGGCAGGTTGAACAAACAGTAGCATCTATCTGTATTTAAATGATCCTGGGGCTTGCTCCTCATGAACAGGATGGCAAGGGAGGAAATATGCAATCACATTAAAGTGTAGCTAGATGACAGTGCTACTAATTCCTATCCTCTAGCTAAGACTTGCTCAAGAAAGTATTAATAAACTGCGAGGACTAAAATCCAAAGTACAGTCATGGTAAGAAATACAATATAAATTGTACACAATTAACTATACTGACTTGTTACCAATATATTTACCAATATAAAATATGTATTAATTCTGTTATAATTTGTTAATATTTATTATAATAGTGTAATATTTTATACAATATAAAATTACCACACATCAAAAAAGCTGGCCAGGGCTGATGGGAATGTAAGAAGCTTCATGCCTTCTGTGCTATGCAAGGTGCTATTCTATTCCAGCTGTACAGTCAGTTACACAGTAAAGCTGGCAGGATAATCTAGACTTTTAATTTCCATATTTATTAAAAAATGGTCTCTTAGTAAATCCTTGATTTTGTTTTCTCCATAAAGTACACTCATTTCCTATATGGTATTATAATCACTTATACTAGGTATTACATCATTGCATTCATAGACTTTCTTTGTAATGTTTTGGGTCCATGAGAAACTGATTCAGAAGTTACACTTCCTGAATGTATTTTTCCTATAATGGAGAATCAGCGAGTAAAATATTTAATGCACAGAATTATAGATGGCTTCAGAAAGGAGAAGCAGCACTCAAAATAATGATGCAGGTGTCTTAAATAGGTTGGCTTAAGCATGTACATCCAAAAAGCCATCTTAAAAAAAAGTCTCTTTTACTGTGCACCTGCAAGTATCTAAAATTTGTAGGCATCTTTATTTTCATCTTTTGCAAATTCTCTGGCAGCTAGCATTTTTCTTTGCTTCCTCTAAACTGCCTTGATGTGAGCAATGAGGTGCCTTTTCCCATGTCAAAATTCAGGAACCACGTGAAATGAAGCCCAAGTCTCCTGAGAATGTCTAGTGGATGAATTCAAAACATACCTAACACAAGCTATTCTGTTAGGGCTCCCTGAAAATGACATTAGAACTACTTTATTTTTTAAAATAAAGATGGTACATAACTTCCGGAGTGCAGAAATTCATGTGGCTCAGGAGGTGAAGTGTCTATTTTTGGTGAATTCTATGTTCTTCATGGAACTCAAGCTTGTGTCTTCCAGGAGAATGCACCTGGCGTTACCAGGCACTAGTCTTCAGCATAGGCTCAGTGGGAAAAGTATTCACCTTTCCTTTTGAACCTGTGCACCTACTTAAATGAAATACAAATTAATAAGACCAGAAAAGAAGAATTCAAGGACTGATGACTTTGCAGGTCAGTAATTAGGAGACCTAGTAGAGGAGTTCTGGTTTCCAGTCTCTGCTCCCAGGACTATTCCTGCTTTAATCCATTACTCTTTAACAGAAACAAATACTTATATGTAGATGAGTATCCTAACCATAACACTACAGAATTCTTTAAAATTCTATATCTTTTTAATTTTTTTCTTTCTCAACATTGGCCTAGAAGAGAAAACAATGAATAAAATATTTCTATTATGCCAGCTTCATGAGCTGCCTTTCAGCTCTTCAGAAAGCAAAGACATATTCAGAGGGTGCTGCTTTTCCATCTAAATTCTCAGGCATAAAATTATTAAGTGTCTATAAAAACTAATAGCAGGACTATATTTAGCAGGAATCTGATGGAGTGGAAAGAACACTACCCGTAAAGAATTATATGAACTTTATTTTAGGATGTTATATTTTCTTAATTCTACAATGGTGTGTATAAGAGCATTTGCATAAGACTATGGCTAGATAGCACTATCATCTATGCAGCTTCAAGTCTTTTTCAAGTTACCCCCTCACTTGACTAATAGAGTTCAGAAACAAAATCCACCTTTTCCACTTACTGACAGTTTTAATCATGCTGGGAAAGCAAGACAGAAGGACATTTTATTTATTTTGGTGAGTGTCACCACTTCAGGCTCATCTGAGCTTCAGAGCTCTTCTTTTCTAAAGAAACACCTTGCTAGGTGAGTCAGCTTTGGCATCCGAACAGCACAGCACTCATCACAGCCTGCAACTTCATAGCAACAGCCTTGAATCCACCTCTACTCACAACTCTTTAAAGCTGCTTGTTTAGGCACCCCATGCTGCAGCCCATTCAGCTGCTGGTCACTGCGCTCTCCTGCATGTCGGCATGAAACAATGGGAGGAAGCCAGGAACTGCCCAGGGCCTGTTGCAGCCAGCCCTGAAAAAAAACAAGCACCCCACAGCTAAAAGTGCTCCCAGCCAGGGAAGCACATGGTGCCACAGTGCTGCGGAGGTCCTGCTAATGGGGATGCTCCTGAGAGACTGCAGCCTAGGCTGCCCGTCCTCCCAGCACTGCTGCAAGGACCTTGCTGTGCCCCAGGAGTGGCTGAGGCAGGGGCTGGGCATGGCTGTATTCCTCCAAGTAGACTTTGCACCACTGAGCACAATCCTCTGAGCTCTGCCATTCAGCCAGTTCTCAGTCTACCTCACTGTCTGCTCGTCTAGCCCTTACTTCCTCAGCTTGCCTGTGACGATGTTATGGGAGACACTGTTGAAAGCCTTGCTGAAGTCAAGATGGACAACATCCACTGGTCTCCCCTTATCTACCCAGCCAGTCATCCCATCACAGAAGGCTATCAGGGCCTTCTCAGGGCTGTAGAAGGTCTTTCATGTGCTTGGAAATGGTGTGCAGGATGAGCTGTTCCATCGCCTTTCCAGGGATGGAGGTGAGGCTGGCTGGCCTGTAGTTCCCTGGGTCCTCCTTCCTGCCCTTTTGGGAGACTGGAGCAACATTTGCTTTCTTCCCATCCTCAGGCACCTCTCCTGTTCTCCATGACCTTTCCAAGATGCTTGAGAGTGGCCTTGCAATGACGTCAGTCAGCTCCTTCAGCACTTTTGGCAGTGTCCCGTCTGGGCCCATGGACTTGTGTATGTTCAGTTTGCTTAAGTGATCCCTAACCCAATCCTCCTCCACCTTCCTTCCTCCAGACTTTCATGCTGGGTGAAATCCCAGGGCATGGGATTCCTGAGGGCCAGTCTTCCCAGGAGAGTCTGAGGCAAAGATGGCATTCAGTTTCTTTGCCTTTTCTGTAACCTTTGTCACCAGGGCCCCCGCCCCACTCAGCAGTGGTCTTGCACTTCCCCTAGTCGTCCTTTTGTTACAGATGGATTTAAAGGAGCCCTTCTTGTCCTTGACATCAGGGTCTGTCCTTTGCCTTGCAGGAACACCCAGAAGAAGTGGCGAGTGATTGTTGTGGGTGACTCCCTGCTTCAGGGGACAGAGGCACCTATCTGCCAACCTGATCTCTTGTTTAAAGAGGTTTGTTGCCTGCCAGGGGCTTGAATACGAGACGTCATACAAAGACTGCCAAGGCTTGTCCACGTTTTGGACTATTACCCTCTGCTGCTCTTCCATGTGGGCACTAATGATACCAAGGGCAAATTTGAAACCATCAAACAGGATTTCAGAGCTCTGGGGATGGTGGTCAAGGGTCTAGGAGCCCAGGTCATTTTCTCCTCGATCCTGCCAGTAAGGGGGAACGATGGGAGGAGGAGCAGACGGATTTTCCAAGTTAACAACTGGCTGTGCTGTTGGTATTGGCAGCAGGGTTTTGTTTTCTACAACCATGGGACCCTGTTTGAAGATTGACAACTGATGGGGAGAGATGCGATCCACCTCACTAAGCAGGGCACATGTGTCTTTGCCAACAGGCTGGCCAGCCTGATAAAAAAAAGGCTTTAAACTGGGAAAGATGGGGGAAGGGGGGAGTTATAGAGACCATGCAGTCAGCAAAACAGGGCTCAAGTGGGGATGCCTCTAGCAGGTGTGTTCAGCCAGGGAAGCGCATACAGGACATGACTATGGAGGATCCTCTTGCACCCCTCCTGGGAAACCTGCATGCTCCATTACCCCTCTGAAGTGCCTGTACACCAATGCAAGCAGCATGGGGGAATAAACAGGAAGAACTGGAGATCTGTGTGCAGACGCAGGGCCATGATCTCTCTGCAATTACAGAGACATGGTGGGATAGCTCACATGACCGGAATGCTGCCATGGATGGCTACATGCTTTTTAGGAAAGACAGGCCAGGAAGGCGAGGTGGTGGAGTTGCTCTTTATGTGAGAGAGCAACTGGAATATACTGAGCCCTGCCTAGCGGTAGATGAAGAGCAAGTCAAGAGCTTATGGGTAAAGACTAAAGGGCAGGCTAACCTGAGTGACACTTCTGTGGGCATTTACTACAGGCCACCTGATCAGGATGTAATAAAAAAAAAGTTTAAAAAAATTAAAAATTCATTAAAAATAAAAAATAATCAAAGATGATTAGGGGACTGCAGCATCTTCCCTATGAGGAAAAGCTGACAGAGCTGGGCTTGTTTAGCCTGGAGAAGAGAAGACTGAGAGCGGATTTTATGAACGTATACAAATATCTTAAGGGTGGGTGTCAAGAGGATTGGGCCAGACTCTTTTCGGTTGTGGCCAGTGAAAGGAGGAGAGGCAATGGGCACAAACTGAAACACAGAAAGTTCCATCTGAATATGAGGAAAAACTTCTTTACTGTAAGGGTGACAGAGCACTGGAACAGGTTGCCCAGTGAGGTTGTGGAGTGTCTTTCTCTGGAGATATTCAAAACCTGCCTGGATGTGATCCCGTGCAACGTACTCTAGCTGACCCTGCTTGAGCAGGGGGTTTGGACTAAATGATCTCCAGAGGTCCCTTCCAACCTCAACCATTCTGTGATTCTGTGATCCCTCGTCACATTCAACTCCATCCCATTGCCCATATGGACCTTCGCCTTCCTAGCCTCATCCCTGCCTACTTGGACAATGTCACTGTATTCCTCTCATGTGATCTGTCCCTACTTCCAACTTCTGTGTATTTCATTTTTCTGAGTTTTTCCAGGATCTCCTTGTTCATCCATGCAGGTCTCCTGCCCCCTCTTCTCAACTTCTTGCCCATCAAGGTGGACAGTTCTTGAGCTTGGAAGAGATAATCCTTGACTATCAAGCAGCTTTCTTGCACCCCTCTTCCTTTTAGGGCCCTATCCCATGGGATTCTTCCAAGCAGGTCCCTGAAGAGGCCAAAGGCTGCTATCCTCATGTCCAGGGCTCCTCACGTCCAGGATCCTCAACTCCACCATCTCATGGGCACTGCAGCCATGGTTGCCCCCAACCTTCACATCTCCAACAAGTACTTCCTTGTTTGTAAGCACGAGGTCCAGCAGAGCACCCTTCCTCGTCGACTCTCATGAGTAAAGTCCTTGGGGTTGCCAGTATTGCTGTTATACTGCTGCTTCCACATGCATCTCCCCCGGTGTCCCTGCACACCACTGCAGGACTGCTTTCACTTTCTCATTTCTCTGGCAAATTGGAGAGTGGCCAGCTGTATCAGCAGTGAAACACTGTTCCTTTACCCCAGCCTGCTTCTTTCCTGCTCTCTATGCCCTTCTTACTTCCCCAAAGTGGCTGGAAAGGAATGAGAAGCCTGTGCCACCTTTGTCAGTCTTGCAAAGGCCTCATGTGGTGTGAGGTGGCTGGGAGACACACAGGAATGCTGCTCCTGGAGGACAGGCACAGCCCAACTGGGCCAAGGCTGATCTCAGAGGAATGGTCTTGCCCTGAACCTTGTTGGGTCAGGTGGGGGAGGGGGGAGGCAGAATTCAGAGCACCTCTGAGCAGAGGCCTGAGAGGCCTGACCTCAGGGGAGTCCTATGCAGAAAATGGGGTCCAAGCCCGATCTCAGCTGTCCAGGAAGTGATCTCAGAGAAGTTCCCAGCGCACCTAAGCAGGCACAGCCTGCTCAGAAGAGCAAGGGGGAAACAGAGCTTGGAATCAACTTCAGGTGATTCTGGAGCAGCAAGCCTGGGCTGGGGGTCCCACAGCCAGCTCAGCTCAAGAGGCTGGCAGGGAGTGACATTCCTTGCCCTCAGAGGGTGCAGAGGAAGAAGGTCATGATGTGCACCTCCAGAGCTGCCAGCAATGTCGGCAGTGAGTAAAGATCCCTATCAACTCACTAAACATATTCGTGGTGGTCACCTGCGACTCCAGGTCTGTCTTGGATGTGGGCAGTGCGAAAAACTGCATGGGCAGATAGGGTCACTGAGGGCAGGGCCAAGGACTGCAGCTTCTCTAAGAAGCAGAGGCCTGAGTCAGGGCTTAACCTCAGGGGAGTCCTATGCAGAAAATGGGGTCGAAGCCCCATCTCAGCTGGAGCGAAGTGCTGACCAGGAAGTGATCTCAGAGAAATGCCCAGTGCACCCAAGCGGGCACAGCCTGCTCAGAAGAGGAAGAGGGAAACAGAGCTTGGGATCAACCTTGGGTGACTCTGGAGCAGCAAGCCTGGGCTGGCGTGGCCCCTGGCCCCCCACTTGGGGCTGTCTGGACCCAGGAGAATCCCTGAGGAGGCAAAAGTTGGGATGGGCACAGGGTTCCCCTGTGTGCACCCAGCTGGGCACTCATGTGGCCCAAGGGAAGTAAGGAGCAGAGGTCAGAGGGGAGGATCTCCCTGCAGGTGACCCCTTGGGAGCACAGGGACCCTGGGTGACCTCAGGGCACCCTCAGCTCTGCCACTGGGGCCCAACTGGTGCCAGAAAGCAGCACAGGGACAGGCCCTGCAACAGCAACCCAGTCCTGCAGCTGACCAGAGATGGCCTTGAAGGTCCCACAGGGCACCCTCTGAGCTCCAAAAACCCTGGTGCTGAAAAGCATGTTTGTGTCAGACCTCCAAGGACCCTAGGGGCATAATCTGAGCACAGAAACCTGAGCACAGCAGAAGATGTGGGCAGGCGAAGGCTGGTGGCAGGTGATCCCTGCGGAGAGCCATGTCAGGAGTCCTAGTCCCATGGTGTCACCTCTCATGCTGCCAAGTGAAAATGCTGCCACCGTTTCAGGGCAGGAGGTGGGGCATTGGCCTTTGAGTTCAAGCAGTATCTCCTCCTTGCAGTCTGTTGACATACTAATTGATGAGAGTAACTCCCTGCCTTATGGGGTTGGAGAAGCAAGAGCTGCACCTCTAGCTCTGCTTCCACTATTGTCTTGAACAGTAGTGAATGGGAAAGCAAATTTTTCTTCCTTTTTATTCTCTTCTTTTTTTTTTACTACTTATGACTAGAACTCTTAAAATATGTTCCTCAAAATTTGAAAGATTATATGTAGTGATCTTCATAGGAGTTTCTTTTTGGATTACGTTCTATCTGTAATACTATCTAAGTGAGTTTTTAATGGGGAAAAAAAACAAAACAAATTACTTTTATCTTTCGTCATCTCCCAAATTTTTCCACACGTAGCTTGTGAGTACTGAATTTTGTTTCCTTAGTCAGGCAGAGAAAAAAAGTAGAATCATGTTTCATACTGTTACAAGGGAGAAGGTGTTAATTTTATTATAGTCAGCTGAAAACAATTCTATGAAATAATTTCTGTTAATACTGGTTACCCCTCGTGAGTCTAGTGAAGGTCAAGGCTCTGTTGTATTATAGACCATGAATACAAGCAATAAGAAATACTTGATTTAAAAAAAAAATTGACATGCTAAATAAGATTTGTAAAGCACAGAAGACTTTACTGTGTTGTATTATCAGTATGTCATAATCAGATACTAAGAAGATTAACTTCATAATCAGAGTCAGTCTGATTCTAACAGAACCACAGATGGAGCCCTGGTCGTCAGTGGCTGTCTACAAATATCTTTCCTCTCTCATGCACAGTGGCCACAGGTCAAGCATTCAGTATTGACTGTTATATGCCAAATTTTAAATTTCAGCCATTTTGTTTGAATTGCATTTGGGGAAACTATGGTGTAAAACAAAGCAGCCTTTTTTGTGTGTTTCTGCAGTGGCTACTAAGATTTTGTGAAATCCTAGTATTCTTTCAGTTCAAATATTGAGATGATGGTAATTTTTTCATAAAAGAATATACATATGTGAAGTCAGAGAGCCGGTAAGGTTAGGCGAGAGGAAACTTATAATTATTATCAGGAAAGAGCTTTTTGATGTGTTTTTATCAAGCAGGGGCTGTTAGTTCTGTTGATTATTATCAAGTAAAGTTATTATTGAAGTATTTTGCACCACTTCCTGGACAAATGTGTTTAGTTCATCATCATACCCAGACCAAGGGGAAACATTAAGAAAACAATGAAATAAAGTAACTTATTATTATGGAAAATGTTGAATGTTTAATCTCTTACTCTATTGTGATTTTTCCAGCTCATTAAAATTACTCTGGAGTAGGTTAAAGTTTTTTGGCATATTTACTTCTGGCTATGAAGAGTTATCTCAAATTGTGACAGTTTGTTTCATTATGTAAATGAAGTATGAAGGAGGCAATGATATATTAAACTGTAAATGCACCTAAATGTCATAAAATCATAAATATTTTTTGCTCCTAGTTGTCAAATACATGGAGAGCTAGATCTCTGACTAGTGTCAGTTAGCATAGATCCACTAGAATAAATGCTAGACTCCTAATGGATGTCAGTTCAGGAGCGAGCCCATAGCATTTATATTTCTATTGCTTTCCAACTTTTCATCAAGGTATACTTGTCCTTTAATTAAATAAGGGTAATAAATCAAAGCATGAGGTAATTTTCTTCTCCTGATTTATGACTCTTCAGGAGAAATAGCAGATGGAAAGCATAAAAGTAGCTTGTAGTTCAATCTAGAGTATTGGGAAGGGTTCAGAAATCTTTGTACAGTCAGATTCCCGTTGACTTCAATAACAGTTTCAGTTGTGTTAAAATGCAGTCTGTCTGTCTGATCTTGCAAAGGAGTAGAATAATAGAACAGAAATAATAGAGCTATTTCCAATTTTACAAGAGCATATCTAATCAGGCGAACTTTCTACGTAATCTCCGATACATACAAAACCCAGCAGATAGTATTTAAGATGTCAGGAATCACTAAATTTTCCCATTTGAAACAATCTATGTAGGTTTTATCCAGTATATTTATAAACCCTGTTAAAAGTGTAATTGTAAAACAGATTCCTGGAGACTTCCTTCTCTTTAACCAAAATATCTGATTATCAGCTAGTGAGATTTTACAACTTAATGTCCCAGCGAGACAAAGTTTGTAAATAATTTTAGTTGAATGGGTGGTAAGTTTAAGCAATGAGTCATAGTGCCTGGCATAAAGTGGTGTATGTATACTACAAAATTTAATGTCATTTTAAACATACACTTTGTGTAAAAGGAAGAAATGGGAGCCTTTTTGTGAGAGTGAGCATCAATTTGATAGAGTCTCTGGGAAAATACTTCATTAAAGTTAATAAATTAAATGCAAGCAGGCAGGTTTTAGTGCTGTGTTGAGTTCATTCTGTGCTACCTCACTGACTTAAAGCTGACCAGTTCAACCTTATGAAGATCACACTGTGAGGATTTCGCTGCTTCTATTGAGGCTACTATGTCAGCTTCTTATGAAATTCCCAGCCATCAGCAGGTAGGTAAGTAAATATCTGTGGTTTTCACTCTTGTAATGATTCTCACCATTCCATATTTCAGGTGTTTTCTCATCTTTCATTTTCCCATCACACCCATCTCCATAATTCTCTTCTTTCACCTTTTTGAAGAACCGTTTCTGTTTGTTTGTTTTAAATCTCTCCTTGAATCTCTGTGGTGTTGTGCTTGCTTGCATTTTTGTTCGCTACTCTGTATAAACGCTAGAGCATGAAAATATAAAATGCTACTGGGGAGATACAATGAGCTTCTACCCTACTGGTCCTTTTACTCATGCTCTAAGGTAGCAAATCATAAGGATATGAGAGAGCTCAGGTAGGGTTAAAGTGGCTGCAGTTATAGAAGCCATCAATAGCAGTATCAGCTTGCCTAAGAAGTTTTTTGTATGAATAGACATCCTTCGCTGAGGTCGTCTAGCCTGGCTCTTATACAATCAATGTAAAGGCATGTACTGGTTTTGTGACAAATATGGATGATGCTTTAAAACACCATGCTTGATGGAAATAGTCTCACCCTATAGGGAAATGTTAGAAAGGAATCTCACAAGGCCAGTGTAGCTTATGTTTGAACAGGGGAATGAAAAGAGAGAGAGTTTAGATATTATCTACTTATATAAACTGAATGCAAATGCTAGATGGTCCTTTCCATCACTTGACTTCTGAGAAGCTTCAGCCTTCTGAAAAGATGGCAGCAGCAGTGCTGAAATTCTCTTGAGTGCTGAGAGTCTATTGATGGCCTGGGGTGGGCTTTGGAGTCCTTCTAGGAGTGAGCATTGCAATTGCTCATATCCTTAAGCAGTCAAGTTTCATTGCTGTATCGATTTATGAATATTCTGCTGGGACATCGTGATCATAGTGAAAAAGATGCAGGGGTAAAACACACTCACCTGGAATTTTCAATTTCCGGATGTCATTGGAATGATATGTTCAAATCTGTCAAATAAAAAAATGAGGGCAGTGGAGATGAATTATTAAATTGCAGCAGTGGCAAAAATACATTATCCTGGTTTGTTTCTTACATTTTGAACCTATGGCAAGTTGTTAATGAGCTTGACATGGTCTTCAGTGTTTTTATACTTTCTCTTCTCTGTACATCATTATTCCCAAAAGAACGAATATCGTACAGGTGATTTAATGCTATTACTTCTTAACTTAGCAGAAAAAAAAAATTACATAGAGAATGAAGTTCAGTTAAATCCAGCTATAGCACTATAGGCAAAAGAATCGAATGGCAAAAAACTGCTGCTGCATGAGATGAAATCTGGAGGAAAGGGGACAAGCATGATGGACTGACCACTGCAGAGGCAGATTGCTGCACCGGTTGTAGGCAGGGACTGAGGAGAGGGCAGAGAGGTGTCTGGGTGCAGCAAGAGTTGGCTGTGTATATGAACTGAGAGAATAATATCTGAGGAACGTAAATGAAAGAATAGCATTTAAGCTAGAAAATGAATTACATATTCAGATACATGCCATGTATGCATGGAAGAGCAAAGGTTATACGTTCAGTAACACAGGAGGAGGTACTTAGAGTAGTTACTGCTAGGCATGTGGAAACAGGCGTTTTTTGGAGAAGCAGTAACTTCTTCAAGTCAAGCGGCCCTGTGAAATTCATGTAAAAATGTAAAACACCTTACTGTGTGCATGAATGGATAGATAAAGTACATGTAGCTGCATGCAATTGTTCTTTTCCTGATAATCTAAGAAGTGTAAGACACTGATTCTTAGTATTGTAATAATGTTTTGTTTTTCTTTTTAAACCTTGATTCTAAATTTTGTCCTGTACTTTTTTTGTATTGAAATTATAAAATATTTTGGTCCATGATAGTTGAAACATTTCAGATTGCCTTTTGCATTATACCTTTGAAAGGAAACATGTCTATGTAGAGCAAAACTCAATTCAGTACTTTAATAAATGCATATTACATATTAATGAAAATATTTTATATAATACAAATATAATAAAGTCAAAATAAAATATTTAGATACTTCTAATACAAATATTTCCTTTTGGTCGCTTTCTAAGATTGAGTGGATAGTAACATGCTTCCACAAAACCTTTCAAGACTGTTGGATTTGCATTTTTACACAAGATACTGCCTTGCAGACATTACTTCACCTTCTCTTAAAACTTCACATCTTTCATTGTTCAAGAATAAATAGTTAATTGTAATCCTTTTTCATAATATGCAATATGAAATTGAGCAAAAGTCTTAAACTTCTTATAAGAATGATCTCAGGAATCAGCATTCATTAATACATACTCTTTCACGATGTACCATATATTGACACTGGAGGCAGAAAAATCAAAAGCTCCTCTTTTTCTCCCAGTGAAAATGCCTCTGTGAACTGCTGTAGATACTAATATCATTCCATGTGTCCTTAATAGCTATGGCTATAAAAAGCCATAGTCTAGTCTTCTAGGTAATTTGCAGGAGACAGTAAAGGGCACTTCAACAGCAGCCATATGTCTAATCACAGTACTTAGACAATCTCTCCCTTATTTTTATTTTGTTATTAAGAGCGTGCATGCCGGCGTTTATTTTGTTTACTGTTGAGCTTTAAAAACAGTGATACTGTTATCTTAAAGTTTCTGTTAAATTATTTAAAAAAATAATTTGCAAAAAAAGTCAGTCCTCATTAAAAAAAAAAGCATTTCATCCCACTTTTTCACAGTATCACCTTGTTTCATTTTTTTGCTTTGCCTTTTTTGTGGAGTTTTGCTTGAAGCAACCATGATCTGTAATTAGATAATCAAGATTCTATGACTCAAGCATTACTGACCTCTTCTTGTTTACAGTATTGGTTGGCAAGATTAAAAGGTTGTCCCCTCCTCATCTACCTGGAGCTCTGCAGGGTGGTGATTTCTAATTACATTCTCAGAAATTCTCACCCCAAGTCATCTGAATATAGGGCACATACCATTACTTCTTACTTGTAGGCGTGCCATTTGCTGAGCTAGCAAGCAGAAAGGCACAGAACTGGGAAACGGTTGTGAATGTATATCATCTGCATAAGGCACATCATTGTAGTTACCCTCCCTATTGGTGTACTCAGCAGAGGAAAACGACATTTGGTATTGCTGCTATTTTTGAAGGGATGCACCTTTTCCTAAAGAAAGCAAAAAACCCATCCCAACTCAAACTACATATCAGAAGCAAAGTGGAGGCACAGACAGATGTTGTCCTCCCTTCATAAATCACCTTTAAAGAGCCACTTTTATTCTGACTACTTCATTTTCTTTTTTTTTTAACTACTAAAATTGAGTTTTATACTACTGATAAAAGTTCAATAGGATACAGCTTAGATTGCTATACTTTACCTCTGAGGCAAGTGAGCTGTTCCTGCTTAGATGATTTTCTAACTTGTGGTGGAATCACCCATTCTATTACGCACAGGAGAGTCATTACTGTACTATTTACAGCTGTCACAATAGTTAATATGATCTAGGCACAGCTACTTGTTTACTTGTTCATGTGATGTGACATTTTAATAACAACCATCATAATCATGAGTATGTACAACCAGAAATAATTGTTTACTCCTATGGAGTTGCTGCTTTCATCTTCTACTGAAGTTATTGTATCTAGTCTTTTAAATTAATGCACTACAGTGGAGGCATTAAAGGTTGTTTTTTAGCTTTATCAGCAACTTAAAAACAAACTGATTTATCTGTTTCCCTAAAGAAGAAGAAAAAAAGGTGGCAATTTTTTTCTTTTTTTTTTTTTTTCCAAATGAAATAGACTATTCAATGGTAAAAAAAAATAAAGTCCTCTAGCAAGATGAAAACCAAATACAATCAGCTATAAGGGTATTAAATACTAGAACAAGAAAGGAAAAATTCATGACACACAAGGATTTACTTTCATGTAAAAGCAGAACAGTTTCCAGCATACTTAAATGCCTAATAGCATGGATTGTTTAATTTGCTTTTTCAGATACTGCTACATTTGCTTAGCATTTTATCTGTATTCCATCAGGTTCGAATTAGATTAACAATCTTTAGCAGCAATCTGAAAGGAAGACATTTTGGTGTTCAAAGGACAAGGCTCCTATGGGTACTGATTTGGATATTTTGTATGACTGATCCCAGATCTCCTCCCCTCGCCTGCCTTTTAGTCACATACAACACCCCAGAGATGAGAAAATGTTAGACAGTCCTTAATTTCCCTTTCATAGCACAGTGGGGCAAGAAACTCTCTGATGGTAACAGAGCAGACCATTGCATTTGTTAAGCTCTTAATCTTAATGTCAACCAAAGCCTCAGAAGATGAAATGAAGTTTGACTCTTGCAGTTGTGTGAACGTTTGTACTGTAGAAGCTCACTTGAGATACTCTAGTTGGATCTTACGTCTGTCCGTGACTGGCACATTAAAAAGCCAGAAATAAAGCACTCGTGTGGCTACTCGGTGTGAGTGTATTGACAGATCCATGCAGGAAAGATTTAAACAGAAGGCTTTAAATAAAAAGGCAATGAATTTATAACAGGATTATACAGCTGTTTGAATCAAGTTTGTACAAAGTTGAGCTGAGAATTCAAAGAAAAACAAGAGAGGGCACAAAGAATTGGCATTTATAACTGGCTAACGAGAGCCTTCAATGACATGGGAATTTTGCAGCTGCAGGAGCAGATTGTCATATAGTTAGAAGGACTGAGGAGGATTTTAATTCCTGTGCTTCACCAGTTAGCTTTACTAAAAGATACATCCCCATGTGGTAAGTTACATCTAGTTCTTTCTGCTCCTCAAAACTTGAAGATATTTTCAATTAAAGAATTCTTTTTGGCTATCCATGTGCATCAAGTCTGATCTAAAGTCCATGACAGTTTAAAGGCTATTATCAGTTGATCAAACTGTAGTGGAAAGCCTTCAGAACTTTCCTAAATTAGAGGAGTTTCATACCCAGAAGGTTCACCTCTTTTTACTTGCTCTGTTTTAAATGTGAGCTTGTGGCTTCTTTCATAGTGGTAGAGTCAGACTTAAATAAAGTGTTTGATATGGAATTTTGCATACAAACCAAATCCCAGATGATGCAATTACCAAGTTCAATGGGAAAATATAGCAAAGGGAGACAAAAATTAAGAGGTACAAGTTAGGCAGGAAGAAAGCACTTTCAGGTGGGCTTTGAAATGAGATGGAGAGTTGATGAAGCAAAAAGACACAAGAAGGCTGTCATTTCAGGTATGAGGTACATATTGCTTCCCTCCCCCACCCCCAAAAAAATCACATTTTACTGCACGAGCTTTCAGCCATAAGTGTTTACCCTTCAGCTCTCTTTTCCATTGACTATTCACATACTGTACCAGACAATAAAGTCATCTCTCTGCTGCTATAGAACGCCTTGCCTCTGGTGATTAGACCTTGGGGAAATACTGTCTTTGGTTATTTCACACCAATGTTGCATACAAAAAACCTTTCCATTGTAATGTCTAATGTAATAATTTTTGGATTATCTATTGCAAAAACAGACACACACATATATGTATTTATATATAATATCAAGTAATGGAGGAGGAGGGGTTGAGCACCTCTGTCTTTCCATGACAGTCTCCTACCCTCACTACCCGGAGGTAAAGCTGTCCTTTCCCCTCGAAACAGCCTAGGTCACAGCTGCAACCAGAAATTTATGGGAACTATCATACTCTCCAAACTGTATCTCCACCTTCATTAGTGCTTCCCAGACCACTCTCTCCTCCCCTAACATGTCACATAGTAGTTGTCTCATATAGCAGTTTTAGAGCAGATATCCAGTGATACATAATATTTTCCTTCTCCATCATTAGGCCAGCTGCAGCCCTTTTGCCATTCATCTTCACTCTCTCCTTCTCCTACCTGCCCCCCAAGCAACATCTGCTTGGTCAAGGCCTAATTCCTCACCCTGCCTTAAACTAGCAGCTTCTTCCATGCAATGCTTTTTGTCTTCAGTGAGACCAGTGATGTGGGTAGCAGCTGCAGGTCTGACTCTCTCATTACAATAAGGTGGAAGTAATCAGACTTGGTAAATGGAAACATATGCTATTATATTTTGAAAGTGCACATCACTCAAGAAGCTGGAGTAACCCCCCACCCCACATTTTTTTAAAGTTGATGAGGGAGCAGAGGTATTACTATAAATAGCTTAAAGCTGTAGCCAGTTTGATGTTTTGTTTTTTTTTTTCTCCTCCCTCTCACATGGTCCTAGCCTTTCAGAAAATTTGTGGTGATTTGGCCTCTTGAAAAAAAATGATAGTCACAAAACTTGGACATACCGAGTCCATAAGTGTTCTGTTCAGTTCTAAGAGGGAACATTTAGCTGAGAAAGCTAAGGCTGTGTTTAGATTAAACCTGTCATTTTAAACCGTACCTACTCTCACTTTGACACTGATAAGGAAGCTCCTGCTGCCTAAGTGTTCTAAATTAAATTACTCTCTTGAGGAAAATCAGACCCATTGCTTTAAATGTTGCTTCCCACTGCAGTGTTAGTGAAAAGTCTGTGCCTGGCTGAGTTTGCCAGGATTATGCAATAAATAAATAAATAAATAAATAAAAAACCTCAGCAAATTTCCATGCAATTTCCTTTCCTATGGATGCACATATCTTGAAATCTGTCTGTATTTTAAGTTACTATGCTAAATGTAATAAGTGATGAATAAGTGATGCTTTTCTTTTGTTAACCATTGCACCACACTTTGGTCTGGTGGGGCACCAGCAAATAAGCTTCACAGAAACCAGTGGCATGTTTCTGATGCTTCAGTGACTTGAGAATGAACTTCAGTAATTTTATTCTATGTCAGGCCTAAATGTTTAACAGTTTTCACAGCAGTCAATCAAGCCTTTTTCTCTTTAGCTTGTTCTTTCTTTCTTTCTCTCTCTGGTGTAAATTGGGAACAATCCTCCCTGAATTCAGTGGAGTTATAATAGTCTAATGTCTGTTTAAGGAGAGAATAAGACCATTCTTGTGTTAGCCTTGCTTTCTGACAGCTGCCTTAAAATGAGCATGTAGAGAATCAAAGAAAAGCTAAACCATACTGACAGGGTGTGATAGAGGCAGCCAAGCTACTGAAAGTCAGAGGCCCTGACAACCAGTGTGGTGACAACTATGACTATTTGTTTCGTTGGCCTGGTATATGGTCATTTTATCATGACCTCAGGTTACAGTGCTTGTCTAACATCGTACCATAGCCAGAGGTATTGACAAGCCAGGTCCATAACCCCTTCATACACATAACTCTCACAGAGTTATCTGGGAGGTAATTTTTTAGAATCCTGGGGGACTATGACTACTATTTTTGAAAAACAACACTTGGGCACTCATAATGTTGTAAGTAAGTGGATATTATGAGATGATACTAAATTTTCCTTATAATTCTCTGTGTAGTGTCTCCTTGTTTATTTTTAATATAGATGTTGTATCATGGGCTCTTCTTTACGGGTGTGGGTTTGTGTGTGTGCCACAGATGTGTGATCTATTTTGCCTTGTGATAGGGAAATGGAATAAACGACCTTCCAGGGTACCTAGTTTTCATGTTTCCCTATTTAAAACACAGAAAGCTTCAAGGTATTTACAATATACTTTGCAGCCCAACTTTATTGTATCTGCATTAAGCTGAAGTAATATACGTACAGCAGGAACTTTAGAAGAAATTCATAGATATTTGCACTGCTAATCATTTATAGAAAAGATCAGGAATGTTACGATGTGTTGGTGATATTTGTTTCTGTGAAGCAGAGCCGAATTTTAACTGGCTTCATTTCTGCTCTTGAAAAGCAGATATATGTAATCTTCGGTTACACCTTTTACATTTTCTAATTTCTTTTATACTTTGATGGTGAAAGTGATTTAATTCTTTAATTAAAATATAATTTTGATTAAATTTTATTGACTTGTAAGACATTTTTCATTGTTAATCTTCATTAAATATATTCATTAAATGCTCCTTAGGCTTGCATGTTTTGTACATACACACTCTCCAGGTTCTGCTTCTCATTAGAAGCATTCTAATGAGAATCAGTTTCTGCATAGCATTAGAAATTGACCTGGTCACTTAAATTACGAGTGTACTGATTCTTCTTTCTTTTCTAGCAAATTGATGGAGTGCATAAGCCACTTGCCTGTGACATAAGGTTTAGTCTCCTTTACAAGTTACAAAGTGTCACTTTTTACACTGTAAAAACATAGTATGGTAAAAATATCATTACTATATGATCTGATACACTACTTAAATGTATGCAACTGAAACTTGATTCTCTTTTAACCGAAATCTCTATTTTGTCAGTCTTCTGTGCTGCTGCAGGCAAAGCAAGGAATATAAGCACAACCCTCTTCCTGTTGTTTTTGAAATTCTTAGCTTTTCTCTGGGTTTTAGACTTCACTGTGAAATGTCCTGCACAACATTTTTTTTCAGCAAAATCACAATGTTTGGTCAACTCAGAAATACTAGTTTCGAAACATCTTTGGTGAAGTGAACTACTTCTAAATCTAGGACATTATTCCAAGGATTCTTGTCCTGGTGCACTCTGGAGCCTTGTACTTTCCCCCAGGGATGATTGGCCCTCTAATGCTGCTTTACTTTTTTTTCATATACACAGAAAATCTGAAAGGAAATAATTTTCACAGAGCAGCTGACAGTATCAGGAAGTTTCAGGTTTGATGAAATTCACAGCTTAAAAAAATCCAGCTCAGTCTAATGGCTGGTCTGCTCTTGTATCATGCTTTTAATAGTAATCATTAACAGATGCTTAGATGTAGGTGTATAGCTGCTTATAATGATCCTAATCATAGTACTGTCACAGGTGGTGTGAGCCTTGCTACCTATCAGGAGAGCTCAGATCCATCTTCTGAATTATGAACATAGATGGTGACATCTTACGTGTTGCTTCTTTGTAAACTTCGAAAGGTCTGAATTTTTTCTAGCCATGTAATAGAAAAAAATGCTCTTTTCTTTTCTCTTTTCTTTTCTCTTTTCTTTTCTCTTTTCTTTTCTTTTCGAGTTGGGAGAAGATTACTTCCCACCTCACTTTATGGCAGGTGTTTAAGGTTAAGTATTTAGGGCCTCTGTACCATGGGCTTTTGTGGAGCCAGGGACATAAGGATTTTAGGAGCTGTGCTACAGAAGCAGAAACATACAAATCAAGTGACCCTTGGAGGCTCCTAGATAGCCCACAGTATGGCTCTAAAGTCCTTAAGCAGCTCTGGAGTGCTGAGAATCACCATTAAAGCCAAATTTCTGACTATAGAAACAAAATTTCCATCTTCTACTGTCTGAGTTTTGGTGTGCTTGAAAGAAGTCTAAAGTGCAGAGACTGAAAGCACAACATGCTTTCATTTCACTCCCCCCACCTTTTTTTGCTTAAAGTGACTGCTTTTTATTCCAAAATGAAAGATGTTTATTTTTTTCTAACATTTCCTGTTGGATGGAGATTCCAGCTTCAGCTCTGCTACTGCTGCATAGAATTAACCATAGCCTTCTACAAGTTTACTTTGATTTTGCTTTGCTGTGAATGAAACTCACAGGTCTGTTTTTTCCAGTTCTCAGAAAAGGGCTTGTGAGAACGGGGTTAAATGTACATATTCCCTGAATTTCTATTTTGTGTATTGGGCTTTCTCAATGTATCTTCAGCAGAAAAACAAAAACGCAAAACTCCTATTCCACTAGTGGAACAGTATATATTTTTTATTTACATTATTTATTTGATTTAGATTTATTGTATTTACATTATCCTGTTTACATTAGACATGTGAAGTATGCCTGATTTTCAGAACATGACCACCATGCTTTTGGGTTTGCTTTCCAGATGCATGCTGCCAAAATATTTGAGCTGCTAATCTTTGATTCATAATAAAAAAGCAGAAAACAAAACAAGGAAAGCTTTATTCAGCTGTGATTACTAGTATGAGCGTAAATATTCCAGTATCATGAGGTAATAATGGATCGTGTTAAAATATTAAAAATGTAAAAAGTAATTTTAGATTAAAAAATACATAGATTTTTTTAACTTACTTTCAAACTTTAGGCTAACAGACTCTGTGTAATCTTGATGGCTAGATTTGTAAGTAAGGTTTCATATATCCACAAGAATCTGAGACTAAAAATGAATTAAATTCACAAGATTTGGAATAAAATGTCAAGTGGTGTCAAATGTCTCAGGTTCTTATCAATATCTCTTATGCTTGTAAAACTGAGAACTGTCTTAGGACTTAGGACTTGTCATGCCAGAAGTATAGGTTCATCTGTAAGGTAAAAAGTTTGAAAGATGGTGTTTGTGACACAGTATTCGGATGAAGACTCTCTTTCTCCAACACACAGTTCACCAAAAAACATTTTCATTGACTTATTGCGGACTATAATGTTTCAGGGAAATACGAGCATCTGTAAGGTTGCCAAAAATGACCAAGAAGCCTGAGAAACCCAGAGAACGGGAATGTGCTGAGTTTCTTTATGATCAGGTTGAAAGGCTGTATAAAAGATAAGGTTTCCACAGCTGCAGAAGAGGCCAGTCTCGCAAGGCTTCCATGCTTCTTAATCCAGAGAAGTACACATATTCCTAAGGACTGCAGATGAAGAGAGTTACAGGTTCAAGGAGACATACTGGCTTGTTGGTCAGGCTTCAATGGCTGTAGCTCAGCTACATTTTTTCATTATTTTGGCTTCTCAAATCTGAAAAAGAAATTTTTTTCCTCCTTTCTTGGTAAATTCTGAAAAGTAACAGAAATGTCAGAACTGTCATAAAGATTTCGACCAATTCTACTTCAATTACTGTTTAGAATATCTTTTTTTTTCTTTTTTTCCCCTATAGTGCTCAAACAAATGTTGTATTCAAATTATGCAAAGTAAAGAAAAAGCAATACAAATTTGCCTATGACACTTCAGCTCACTGCACTCAGATTAACCCTGGAGTTAGAAGCCCAGGAGACAAGTTTGAGGTGACTGGATACAGAATCAGTATGCAGATCATACTCCAGACCTGTGTGATATGAGCATATTAGTTTGGGTTAGCACAAGTTTAGGACACTTCTTCATGCTTCACACTGCTGAATATTTCAGTCTGTGTACTTCAGTATGCAAACTTCAAGTCCATGCATACTTGAAAAATACTTAAATTTGAGGAGTAATATCTTAATGACAGGATTTGTCTCAAAACCTTTACATTTTATAGAACTATTATATCATGATTTTATGTCAAAGAACAGTGATTAAAGATACAAAGGATTCCAGTTAAATCTTGAAATCAATACATTACCTTGGAGTTTGTAATTAACTTCTGAAAATGTGCCATACGGTTCTATTTCTTGACTTCTAATATAATACTGCTTGTCTCACTGTTCAGATATCCCTCTTCATTTCCCATCAGGTGAGGGAAATATTCAAATATTCCCCAGAATAGCTGGACATGTATAATAGATGTTATAATAGCACAGAGTAAGACCACCTTTCCAGAATATTTGCTTTCTGTCCTAGCTTCAGGCTGCTTCATTTTGGATCTGACTGAGCGTGCTGTAGCTTCTAAACTTTCCTCTGGGCTTCCAGGATCCATATGTAGAAGGCAAAATGTAATAGAAACTGAGAATAGGGATAGAAATAAACGACCCATTTCAAATAAACCAAATACAATGAAATCTGTTCCTTATATGTAAATTAACCTTTTTAGATAAACTATCCTCAATTTGACGGGTTTGGGCTTTTGTAATGCAAGTAATTCAACGAATAAAAGTGAAGAGGCTCCCCATTTGTGTACAATGCTATTATATCTGAGACTAAAATGAATTATGGTCCCTGAAAGGAAGTAGTGAACCTGAGTCATTCCAAGCTGAAATTGCTTAGCACCTTAGATACGCACTTCTAAAAGCACTAGAGCAACTTTCATCTTAGTTTCAGATTACTGTTTCTATGGCTAAAAGTCATTTCTTTGTTTTACGTAGAAGGAAAAATATAATCCAAATACTTTTTTAAGAAACTATGTTCATCCTGCTGGATATGTGCATATTTTTGGACTAGGAGTAATCAGTTCAATTGCCTCTCTGAGAAGAACAGTGAGGAATCATGCCAGTTTATCAGTGTACAAATTAGTTTAAAAGAGATTATATCAAACTGTCAAGTTAGATATTTAGTTCAGAAAGATGATAACAGAAGCTACAGAGAACAGCCCTATCCTGGAGTGACCAAATGTGAAGCTGCTCTAGCATTTCAGAGTAATGGCAAATTATGGGATTAATTTAAAATCACAGTCCAAATTTATGGGAGCTTACAGAAGTCAACATAAGGCCAGACAGAGCAATTTAATTTACTCTTTATTTATGACACATAAATTTAAATTCTTCTCTCTATATTCTGCCTCAGTGAAATGAATGTATTGGGATATAGCTATATATGTCTATCTGTGAGCACAATGTATTTATTATATGTGTGTGCAGATAACTCAAATTTCAGATGTGGAAGCAAGACTGCTAGATACACCATGCTGTCACATCAATAAGACAGTGTAAAAGAGATGGTTTTGGCTAGCAGAACTCCATTATGAAAAATTAAAATGATGCTTCCATGGCACATGCATTTTAGTCACTCTCTGAGGCTCTGAAGTTAGGAGCCTAAATCCTCTATAATCCTTCTAGAGTCAAAAGGATCGCCTCCATTTTAGGAGTAGAGGGACCACCAAAATTTTAGGTTGGCTGAACTGCCAGCTGGAGTTCTGCACTGCTTGAGTGACTAGTAGAAGTAGGATAACCAGGCTCCTAACTCAGGCATCTCAGCTGCCTGGAGCACAGCTGACAGAGGCAGCCAAATGATGCAACACTTTCCACAAAGGGGCACACAGACTGGGCCAGCAGCTCTGCTGGGAACAGCATCCCAATGCTCAAGCAATGGTGGTGACATGCCACAGGGCACAGTTCCCAGCACCAGCTGGAGCAGCTGTCCCTGTAATGCAGACACCAAGACCACGCTGCTGAGGGAGGATGCAGCCCTGGAGACCTGGGGCTGTGGGCATGCCTGGGGCCTCTTGCTGAGGCTGGGGCAGTGGGAGATGGTCTCCTTGGCTGCTGGACGGCTGCTGGAGGGCTGCTGGAGGGTAGATGATCTGCATTGTCAAGTAAAAGGCTGCAGGAAGAGGTCAGCAGACCCTGTAGCATCTGAGATGATGATAATGAGACTGACCAGATCTTCTCTGAGATTCGGCATGTATGAAAGCCTGCACCCTTGGCTGTCCTGAAGGAGGGACAGGCAGAGCCCATGCTCATTGGGCTGGGAAGTGGGGACGTCCATGAGGACAAAGGCTGGAAACTTGTGACGTTTGACAACGAGAGGAAGGCTCCTGCTTTACCTGCAAATCTGCAAACGCAGAAGCGGTTCAGTGCTCTGATAGTAGAAGAGGGTCTGGGAGCTCAGTCCAGTGAAGCATCTGAGCTGGCTTAGACTGAGCCATGCAGCAGCAGGAGGAAGCAAGACATGAGGGCAGTGGGAGACTCCCTGCTGTGGGGGATGGAGGCCCCACCTGCTGACCTGACCTGCTGTCTCAGGAGGCTTGCTGCTTTTTGGACATTCAGATCTGGGACATTGTGGAAAGACTGCCAAGGCTTGTCTGTCCTCAGCCTATTATCCCCTGCTGCTCTTCTACATGGACACCAACGATTCAGCCAGGGGAGAGCTGGAGCATATGAAGCATGACTACGTGGCTCTGGGTTTGAGGGTGAAGGGTTTGGGGGGCCAGGTATTTTTCTTCTTAATCCTGACAGTTATGGGAAAGTCTTGAGGAGAACTGGAGAGATCCTCTGGGTCAACAAATGCTTATGCAGCTGGCATTGACAAGAAGGATTTGTTTTTTATGACCATGGGACCCTCTCTGAGGATTGAGGGCTGCTAGGAAAAGATGGGATCAACCTCACTAAGTGGGGCAGAGCTTTAAACTATGAACAATAGAGGAGGGAGATGGTGACCCATGGGCTACTGAGAAAGTGGTAGATCAGGTTGGCAAGCAAAGGGTGCTGGGTTACGTGGCCATGAGAGATCTCATAATCAGTAAAACTGGTCTGAAAGAGCCCCAGCTCAAGTGTATGCACACAGATAAGGAAGAGCCTGCAGGACAGCTTCATGGAGCAAGCGCTTGTACCTTTCATGGGAAATTAGGAAGAATGGGTGTCTCTCTGAAGTGCCTGTACACTAATGCAAGTGGCATAGAGAGCAAACAGGAGGAATTAAAATCTGTGCAGTTATAGGGCTATGATTTCATTGGAAACACAGAGACATGGTGAGATAGCTCTCTTGACTCAGTCATCCTCTATGTGAGAGCAGCAGGAATGCATGGAGTTCTGCCTAGGAAAGGGGTGATGAAGCAACTGAGAGCTTATGGGCAGGATTAGAGGGCAGACTTGCATAGGTGACATCATGAGGGATGTCTGCTACAGACTACTGATCAGAAAAAAAAAAAAAAGTAGATGAGGCCTTCAGACAACTGGAAGAAGCCTCATGTTTGTGTACTTTAACCAGCCCGATAGCTGCTAGAAGGGCAACACAACAAGGCACAAGCAATCCAGGACGTTTCTGGAATGCACTGCTGACAACTTCCTAATGCAGGTGGTTGAGGAACCAACAAGGGAAGACACTCTTTTGGGCCTAATATTGCAAACAAGGAAGAATTGGTTGAGGATGTGAAGGCTGGGGGCAATCTTGGCTGCAGCAACCATGAGATGGTGAAGTCAGGATCCCGAGAGAAGACAACAAGACAAAAAGCAAAATCACAACCCTGGACTCCAGGAGAGCACACTTTGGCCTTTTCAGAGATTCACTTGGAAGAATCCCATGGAACAGGGCCCTAGAAGGAAGAGGGGTCCAGGAGAGCTGGTTGATTTTTAAGAATCACCTTCTCCAAGGTCAAGAATTGTCCACCCTGA
Organism: Dromaius novaehollandiae; assembly: GCF_036370855.1. NCBI lineage: Eukaryota > Metazoa > Chordata > Aves > Casuariiformes > Dromaiidae > Dromaius > Dromaius novaehollandiae. The sequence continues at coordinate 89,910,408 of NC_088099.1, read as the reverse complement.
TGAGTAGGAAATCAAGCAAAAGTGGCAGCAAGCCTGCATGGATGGACAAGGAGCTCCTGACTAAACTCAAACATGAAAGGAAGCATATCAGTGGTGGGAGCAGAGTCAGGTGACCCAGGAAGAATACAGAGACACTGTCTGAGAAAGCAGGGATAGGTTAGGAAAGCCAAGTCCATCTGGAGTTGAATCTGGGGAAGGACATGAAGGGCAATAAAAAGGGCTTCTATAGGTGTATCAGCAGCAAAAGGAACACTAAGAAAAATGTGGGCCTGCTACTGAATGGGGCAGGAGAGCTAGTAACAAAGGGCATGAGAAAGGCCAAGGTATTCAATGCTTTCTTTGCTGTGGTCTTGACTGGTAAGACTTGCCTTCAGGAATCCCAGGGGAAAGTCTGGAGCAAAGAAGACTTACTCTCAGTGGTGGAAGATCAGGTTAGGGAACATTTAAACAAACTAGACATAAACAATTCCATGGGAGCTGATGGGATGCACCTACAAGTGCTGAGGGAGCTGGCCAATCTTATTATGGGGCCAAGCTGGATTACCTTTGAAATGGCAACTGGGAGAGGTTCCTGAGCAGTGGAAGAAGGCAAATATTGGTGCTATCTTCAAGAGGGTAAAGAAGGAAGATCTGTGGAACAACTTGCTGGTCAGCCACACCTTGATCCCTGGGAGGGTAATGGAGCAAATAATCCTTGAAAACCTTTCCAAACTTATGAAAGACAAGAAGATGATTGGAAGTAGTCATCATGGATTTATGAAGGGAAAATCATGCCTGAACAACCTGATACCCTTCTATGATGACATGACTGGCCTGGTAGATAATGGGAGAACACTAGATATTATCTCGACTTCAGTAAGGCTTTTGACAACATCTCCCATGACATCCTCATAGACCCACCCATAGACAGGCTAGATGAAAGGACAATGAGGTGGACTGAAAACTGGCTGAACTGCCAGACTTAAAGGGTTGTGACCACTGGCATGAAATCCAGCTATAGGCCAGTCAATAGTCGAGTACTTCAGGGGCTGATACCGGGCCAATACTGTTTAACATCTTCATTAAGGACCTGAACAGTGGGAGAGAATGCACCCTCAGCAAGTTTGTAGATGATACAGAACTGGGTTGATACACCAGATGGTTGTGCTGCCATTCAGAGGGACCTCAACAGGCTGGAGAAATGAGCTGACAGGAACCTCATGAAGTTCAACAAAGGGCAGTGCAGAGTCCTGCATTGGGGACGGTGAGAGAACCCAATGGAGCAAGGACAACCTGCACCAGGGTGGAGCACCTGTTTGAAACCTGGCCTTGCTGCCTAGTGAGGCTTACCAATCTCTAACTGATGTGTGAGGAGTACCTAGAGGAGGAGGGAATCAACTACCTGACCTAGAAGTTGTCTCAGGTAAAAAAAAAAAAAACAGACTGTGAAATAATTATAGTTATACTTCAGGAATTAAGTATTGTATGGTATGGTTTATCAATTTTGTCATCTTCTTTTCTCGCTTAGTAAAATATTATTACTTAAGCTAGTTGATTTAATTGATTAGTATTTGTGAATAGAGAAAATGAGTTCATTAAGTATCAGCAAGTTTAGTTTGTTTTCTTGGGTTTCTGAGTGAAGATTCAAGCCACTGTTTTGTGAGCAGACTGTTCTGTTTTAAAGTTAGTCCAAGTTATTGCGAATTCAAACCTGGGAGGTGAGTAATATATATGGATTTTCTACAAACCATTTACCTACTTGGTGCTCGTTACAGCTGCTGGTGATTTCTGCTCCCTTTAGATATTTTGGGACAATGGATAAACTTGTAGAGAAATCTTATGAACAGGACCTAGTAATCTAACTTCTACCAAAATGAACGGGAAGTTAGAGTTTCTGAGAGTCTTCCTAATTTTTATTTGTATCTTTAGGCACCTAAGTTCCTAGGAAAAAAGTCTAAAAAATCATCAGAAAAACTCACAAGACAGCATCATTTTCTCCCAATAAATTACCAGGAAGGCTCTTGTAGGTGGAGGAAATCCTCTCACATTCAGAAATAATCTGTATACCTCTAAAAAGATGGATGAAAAAAAAAACAGTGTATGACAACTAATAAAGAAGGGAAAAATAAAGGGGGGAGGAGAGAAAGTGTTCATTGAAAAAATATTTCTTTTCACTGAGAGGGTCTACCAGCAGTCTTGCTAGGATTACTGTTGAATTAAACATTCAGAAAAGGAATAAGTTTGAACTCTCTAGTATGCACGTACACTCTTGGGGCAATTGCACTTGCACCCATTATGCCTTTTCACTGCAATGGGTAACTGGATTAATTTAGTTAACAGGCTGATGCTTTAGGCATACTGCTCCACTGGTTTTCCCATGATTCCAGCTTTAATACTTTCCTAAAGTTAAAATTAGAATTTTGACTGCTACTGAAATATTGAAATTACTTCATCTGATATATAATTTCCGTAGCTCAATGCCAGTAAAAAAATGGTAATTATTACTTAAGTCCAAATGTAACTGGAGTTTGTGAAATGCAATAAAGTCAGATTTTCTAAGTATTTTTATAATGTCCTTTTGCAAATGTCATAAAATTTTAAGATACTAATAATTCTACTACTTGAAAGCATTATGAATTATGAACAAATCATATCCTCCTTTCATACCCCTTTTGAAGGATGCTTTTAATGCAGGTAATAAGCAAAAGTTTCAAGTTCCTAAAATATAGCTTCTTTGGTCAAATTGGCCTTAATGAAATCAAGGCAGGTCCACTCTGTGAGCTTCCACAGAGTTATATACTGGACATAAAAGAGAAAAAAATAAATAGACAGAGAAAGAGAGGATGAAAGGAAAAAAAAAGAGGTAGAGAGTTTTAATTAATGACAATTTTACTATTGCTGCAGTTGGCAAGGCAAAAAATGAGCAAAAAAAAAAAAAGAAAAAGAAAAATGATCTGAATGAGATTCATAATATTTTACAGTTTTCATGTTGTTTTTAAAATTTTGTACCAAAATAGGGTAAAAAACACCTGAACCATGATAGCGATGGTTATTAATGCCTTCAGCTGTTGAATTTAATTAAATCAGTTCTGGGCTGCCTAGGAGTTCATATTGGCCTACTTCCGTGTGTGCTTTTCCAGTTTTCTCAAAAAGCAAACCAGTATGCAGAACATTGAACAGGCTTTATACCTCTCAGAGAAAGATATTGAACAGTAGTAAAAGGGTTGGTATTTCTGTGTCTGGTCCGAGAATGGTGGTCACGTCTGTCTTAAATCTCAGGCCAATATTGACTACATTTTAAAATAAATGTCTATTGCTTTTATTTATCTGAAAACCTAGTAGAGTTTGAGCTTGCATCTGACCCATTTTATTCAAGTATTCCTCATCTTCCTCTGCATTAAGAAAAGCATTGTAATTTCAAGTGTTTCTAAGCTAGCTGTCATTGAGAGGCAAGTAGTCATTGTTTCTATTTCTAGGCTTTAGGATACACTGTCAGATTCAGTATAAAGCAAGACATTTGGGAGGATGAAAGATGCAGCAATCTCTCTAACATCCCAGATCCACAAAAGCATTGCCTCTGAGCTTCGCTTTGCTCTCCAGCAATTTATTGCCACTTTCCCTGTCATTCAACCAACACCTTTGTGTACTCCCAATTCCTCCTTTAAAAACTCTGGGGCAGCATGGCAGGAAAGCAAGGAACGAAGACTTAGCAGAGGAGTCTTTTCATCACTTCCACATTTCTCTTTGACTCTCAAGAGAGTTAGCCAACTGAAAATTAACAAAAGGTCTTGTCTAACTTTCTAACCTTTCCTCGCCCTCATTTGGGCTCCTCAGCATTTCAGTTCAGGCAAAAGTCCCATGTCCTTTTTCTGGTATGATATGGGCATCTGTAACACCACCCAAAAGCCCCAGCTATGGGCCAAGACTCTATTGCACAAGGTGCTGTATAAACACAGATCCAAAAGACGATTGCTAACCCAAAATGCAAATAAGGAGCAAAACAGCCAACAGACTTCTGTAGATTTTTTATTTGGTCTTTAGATGCTTTGTAGGACTATATATTTAATACTTTGGAAATGATAAATTAAGCCTTTACTTAAAATGAGGCCTCAAGGGATATGCAAGTAAGAAGACTCAATAGAAGTGGTCATAGCTGAGAAACCATAAAAGCGGTGTACTTTTTGGCTATAATAGCTTCAATTAACCACAGACACAAAATCAGACTACTTTAGAAAACTGCATGGTTACAAAATTAGTCTAAAAATTGGATCTAATCTCCACAAAGACATATAACAAATTAGAGATATCCATTTGTCACTTTATATTAAAGCAGTTTTGTTTTAGGGATTATGTAATAAAAGAAGGACCGGCATGATGTTCCTCATATTCACTCCGAGATTTCCATCTTGGAGATGGAGAAGAGACCCTTGATCTTTTGCATGTTAACATGTAAAGCTTAGGCAAAACTTACCAAGGAGATAACCAACTTGTGGTTTTTAGAACTTTTATTTCTTAGCATTAAGAATCCTTTCATTCTGTTAAATCTGTAATTTGTATTTTATTTTCTATTTCTATTGTGTTCATTTGCTGTATTGCATAATTAACATTTTCAGAAACTTTTGGAAGCATTTCATTGGAGAGCTTGGCTTCTTTGAATCATATACCCTGAATTCTTGATAGGCACCTCATGCCTATCAATCAGCAATGTGCTGCTTCTATATGATGGCGACTATCTTCCCTTTGAAGAGTCACACCCCAATCTTACATAGATTCTCCCTGCCCTGGATGGTTTTAATCCCTTCAGTTATTTCTTCTGGCTTTGAAGTCATACACAAAATGTCCACTATGCCACGGGTTTACAATTAAAGTAAACTGAGGCACTTGGTCCATGTGTTGGTGTTTTCTCAGCTGAGAATGAGGTGTCAGCAATGGCTGTGAAAAGTAAATCTACATTTTTTACATTTAAATATGTTTTCAGCATGAAGTTCAAAATGGAAGATTTAGCATAAAATGGAGTTCCCAGTGTGATACAGGCTGATCACAATCTATAACAACAATTAATGACAGTCAGATGCAAAAACAGTCTGAATTACTTAGTCAACTTCAGGTGAATTCCTGAAAGAGGAAAAATTAAATCAATGTCTGGCTATTCTCAGGATAGGCTTTAATAATAAAAAATAAATTATCTTGACACGACTAAAGTGAAGTCTAGAGGGAGATGAATTAGCAGTAAATTAGTAATTAAAATATTTCTTTTAACATTTAAAGTGTGACTAAATTTGTTTGTGGTTTTGATGCAGAATAAAGTTGTTGACATGCCTCCTATGAAAAATTAGGCATTACACTTAGAGCTTTTCAGTCGAGATTGATGAGTTTGATTGTTAGCCTTCTTTTCACATTTACTTGTAAATGCTCTTTCCAAAATTTATTTCCATTAACATTATTCATGGCCACTAGGATTAAGATTAGGTCAAGCAAGAGATTTAAGCTTTTGATCTGGTTATCGTAAGAGCTGTTTGACTTGTAATAATTTGTGGTAGATCTAATGCAGATTCATAATCCCTCAGACTGGAGGAAAGAACAGTCTGTGAGAGGTAAATTGAAACTTATGATTTAATGACCTGATAGATGCACTGTAATATTAGTTCCCATTTTTATGCCTGGAAGAACAAACAGATATTTTTCTTCTGTTTTCAAATATCTTGGATCTAAGATGTTTATGAACTCCAGCAGACTAAGTATGCCCCAGCTAACATTGTTTTAATATCATAAAGCTGCCCTGGAGTGAAAATATCCATTTCTGTGGCAGCTTACTGGAAAATTCTAGTCAAAACCAATTATCTATGGTTATTTTCTAGCTTGTAGATCATTTATTATTAATGGATGAGTTAATTAAATTAATTTCAGTGAAAACATCAAGACAGAGCAATTCCTGTTGAGGTGATATGCCAAGATATTCCAGGAGATGTCTGCTTCTTCATTAATTTTGTCCTGACTGAGGTTAGGTGAATCCCTCTGAGTCTTACAGCAAACCTAAGTCCTATGGGTGACAATAAGTTTCTACGAAAGGGACTCATGTGTGTAACGATGATTTTTCTCTTAGCTAAAACAAGAAACTGAGAGTTATATTAAGCCTTCCTATATTGTGACTGCTTTTAATTTGTTAGGTACAAACATTAAAGCTGTCTGTTTGTGCAAAATATATCAAGTGCTGCTCTCTTCATGTCTCCTGGTGAGTGGAAAAGTTCTTATGGCTTTGAATCAGGTTTGAGTCCTGCCTGCATATTTTAGGTTTTCAATAGCTTCTGCTTCAAGAACAGGCAAGTGAAAAGTGAAGTAAATTTCTGTTAACAGGAATGGAATTCCCCTGTGCTCCAGCCACTCCAGGCAGTTAGGAAGGTCTGAGCAACACTGTGCAGGCATCTCATGATGCTCATTAGAGAGAGTTTTCACCATTTAAATTTCTCAGCTCACCTTGTATGGCTAGGCAACATGACCTAATTATTTGCTGTTTTGTTTCTTGGTTCACCAGGAAAGATAGACTGAGAAACCAATTTAATTAGATGTTGAAATACTTTTTAATAGTGACCAGAACAGGCTCTGCGAGTATATTGGTGGAGATTTCATTCCCTTCCTGATGGACCCAGTTTTGTGTGTGGAAGATCCTGGAGCAGGATAGCTCTACTGGGAAAGATCAGGGAGAAGATTCTGCGAGCAAATACTGTCATCCTGCTCCTTTTTTTGCTAGCCATTCCTAGAAGCATGATTATCTTCCAGACAGGACTTAGTCTGTGTGATCTTGTTATACAGCTCTTGCAATCAGCACTAGCAGCTTTAACTCTTGCTTGTCAATGGAGAGGATGGAAGAAGTTCCTTCTGTACTGAGCTCTCTCCAAGGCTGGGGGTGCGCTCAGTGACAAATCCTTACACGGTTAATACAGTCTTTACATTCAATATAGTTTCACGTGAGGCTTTGAAATTGGGATTTATTTTAGAAAATATAGTGTGTTGACAAAAATGTTATATTTCAGAATTTGGTGTTCATTATGTAAAGGCACTACTTTATTGAAGGGCGAGCTATCAATAAAGTCAAAAATTGTCCAAAATCCTATTGCACACTGTATACCCTGTTTTCCTCATGTATGTTGGCCATATTTAATTGCTTGGGATGAAGCTGTTCAGATGAGGTGTCTCTGCTGGGTTGACTCGTAGTTTCTCACAAAGAGAAAAGTGAAAAATAGGAAGTGTTTTGCCCAGCAGTTAACCTTGCACCTATCTTATCAAATACCTCTATGCCTACAAACAAAGACTTAAAATGTGGTCATTTTAGTGTCAGCTGTGCCTTTTTTCTTTGTTCCCTTTTTGCAAATGAAAAGACAATAACATTTTTTCAATGGATAACCCTAAGAAAACCTGCTGCACATGAACAATTAAAGCAAGTAATAAAATATTCTGAGGTTTTAATCACCATTGGCCAAAACTTGGCCTGGAGGTCCTGAGCAGGATTTATATGAAACAGACTGGTGGCTGGTCATGGTGCTGCTCATATGACAGAAGTGAAGGTGACAGTGTTGTGAGAATTAGAGCTGAGGAAGAGCTGCTTTCTCCCCTTTGCTCTCCTCGGAGACAGCTGTATAGAGAGGGGAGAGAAATGGGGCAACTGGAGTCCCAATGGGAGAGGCACTTCAGGGGACAGAGGGGAGGGAGGAGCCGAGGATCGAGATAGCTCGGGAAAATGGATCTGGGAGAGAAGCCTGCGCTGATGGGAGAAATCCCCGGACTTTAAAAAGAAAATGAGGCTTTTTTAGATGGGCAAAAGTTGGGGCTGTTTTGTTTTAACCTAGCGCTGGACACTAGGAACGGAGATGAGAGCCAGGGTGAAGGAGGAAAGGGTTAAGGTTGCTACGTTTGCTGCTGCTGCATGGCTTTCATGTACCTACCATGTCCAGAAAACTGCAGCCTGGGAGCAGTGAGGGGAGCGAGTGGACCGCAAAGGGTCTGAGATGCTGGAAGGGAGAAAAGGAGAGGTGAATGGGGGACGAAGGCTAGAGCCAAGAAGGTGCAGTTAGCACTCTAAAGCCTCAGCATTTTCCTGTCAGAAATGGTGTGATAGCTGCTAGAAAACATTTCCTGTTTTCATCTGCTGTGTAACTCAGGTAAATTGTGAGGATCTTTCATTGTGATCCCTGCCCTGTTACCTCAGGGCATCACGTACTTAAGCATCTAAAGCTTCTTAGCTTCTTGAAAATCAGTTCTTCTTGATAATCAGTATAGATGGGAAAGCAGCAGAAACATTTGTAACAAGGTTTTTATTAAATTTCTTATTTCAAAAAATAATAAAGAGAAAAGAAGCTATCCAAATCAGGAAGTGATAACTTTGTTCCACATTATGCTGAATAAGGCATTGTATTTGTGCATTACACTGAAGTTTAACTGAGTTTATTACCTTCTGTTGTTCCTTACTGACTCTGCGGGACAGACAGTGTCTGTAAAATCAACACCTACTCCAGAGTTTGTCTCCTCGTTGCTCAGTGCGTGGCTCTAGAGCTGGTTTGGTCTGCATTGTTCAGACTCTGCTCTCTGTAATGAAGTATGAATTTCCTTCTGCACTTTCTGGATGTATTTAACAGTTGACTATTGAATGCCATGGATGGATTTTTTTGTTTCTACTGTAAAGAGAGGAAATAACAGCCAGATTAATACCAGCAACATATATTGATTTAGGGATCCCTACTACATATACACAAATATGATGAATTAAAGAATTATTTGTGATGATATAGGTCTGACACTCTCTACTTTTTGACCAGTTGATTTGGAAAACAATGTTCTTTAAATGTAACAATTTTGCATGTAATCTCCTTGGGCTCATTATGCTTCTCAACATCGTTTGCTAAAAGCATGGGAGAAATGTAATACAATTTTCTACTTCTATAGAAACCTAGCGTTTGTGGGAACCATTTACCACCTTTAACACAAGTGATTACAGAACTAAGAGAACTCTCCTAACAACATTAGACTTCTTCACAGTATGAAGATGAGGAATTTCACTGTATTTTTAAACAGTATGACGTAAATATCTTTGTATTCACTTTGACTATTACATATAGATGAGCTCATGTCACATAACTGTGAAATCGGAAAATAGTACATAATGACACAAGATTGCTTCAATGACAATATGCTTTTGAATACTGTTGCCATGTGCATAATAAGTATGGAAGGACTGTAAACATGGAAGGTAAACATGGAGTGGAAAGCATAAAAATATCTCATGTTTTGAGATCTTCATTGTGAGAACATGTGCTGTTTCTTTAAATTCTAGTCAAAATCTCTGCAATGAAGACATGATGTACACTTTTCTTGTAATGAGATGTACCAACTTATGTTAAAAAATATGATGATTCTGCATCATTGCATGATTTTTGAGCCCACTACCTAGATTCTGAGGTATCATGCTTGAATTACATCGGTTAATTTCACTTTAATTAGAAAATCAACAATGGTGTCCAGGTCCAATTTTAATGACAGGGGTTCTTCAAAGCTTCCATTCAATTGGAATTCCTTTCAGTAATCAGGTACACTCAGTTTTAAAGCTTTTATATCCATTATCATATGTAGAGAGCAATATTCATCATTTAAAAGTCTACAGTATACTAAAAAAATTTTCTCATTCAGATTGTTTAGTGTTTTTATTAAAATCTATTTTAAACTGATTAATAGGAATTTATGTATGAATTTGTTCATGTGGATGTAGATAACATTTAATGAAAGTAAAAGCTCCCAAACATTTAACTTAGATAAGAAGCCACTTAATGAGCTACTTATAAAACCCAAGCTACTTAGCATAAATAATCACATTATGATTTATTGCACTTTTGCATAGTTAAGCGGGCAACTCAAGAAGTGATTAATTTATGTTCTTAACTTTAATTTCTCCACAAAGTAAATATTTTCACATAAAAAATCAGTATATTCTTATACTGATTGTTGTAATTATTTTTCATAATACAATCACAAATTCTAATGAGTCTCCAGTCTTGGCCTTTAGAATAAATGACTTTGATAGATAAAAGCAGGTAACCGTATTGGAACGAGGGATGTTATGAGAAAAGATAGAAGCACTCACATCCATTTAAAGAAGCTATGCCACTACTTAGAGAATGAAAGTAGGAAATCTGCCCAAGTAATCATCTCTTTTGGGCATATGATGCATTAATAGTCCTCCTAAAACATTTGAAGTCATCCATCCCCTACAGAAAAACATACCTGTGGTAGATGAAGGTGTCTCTTATTTGCATTCTTCTACCTATAGCAACTTCACACTTCATAAAGCCATCTTATGTAAACTGGAAAGCTGAGAAGACATTCTTTCTTATTGTAGAGAATGGTTGAGGTTGGAAGGGACTTCTGGAGATCGTCTAATCCAACCCCACTGCTCATGGCAGGGCCAACTAGGGAGCAGGTTGCTCAAGACATTGAATATCTCAAGGGATGGAGACTCCTAGTCTGTTCCAGTGTTTGACCACCCTCACAATAAAAATGTTTTTGTTTTTCTTGTGTTTAAATGGAATTTCCTGTATTTCAATTTGTGCCCTTTGCCCCTTGTACTTTCATGCAGCACTGCTGAGAAAAGTCTGGCTCCATCCTCTTTACTCCCTCCCATCAGGTATTTGTACACATTGATAAAAATCCCTCATGAGCCTTTTCTTCTCAAGGCTGAACAGTGCCAGCTCTCTCAGCTTCTTCTCCTATGTCAGATGCTGCAGTCTCCCTTAGTTCTCTTCATGGCCCCTTGGTGGATCTGCTCGGGTATGTCAACATCCAAAATAATAAAAGCATCTACAATGCTTGCCACTGATCACCATTGTCTATGCTGTGTGACAAATTAGGAGAGACTCGAGATTGTACAGGCATTCTGTGTTTCCTTGTTTTCAACAAGTTACTGTTTTAGTTATTACTAATGAATTTTAAAAAAAGTTTAGGTTTTGTTTCACATGATACTTTCAGAACGCACTAGTTACCACAAATGACTTTAAAGCTTTATAAGCAGCTTTGTTTTGATATTAATTATTATTAAAGATATTATTAGAGGTTTGAAAGAATCAAACCCTATGCCAATGAAACCTGTAATTTATCATTTAGTTTATTCACAGTGTAATTTAAAACTGTGTCATCTCTGATTCATACCTTTGTAGATACAGGCTTGACCTGGAAAGCATATAAGTCCCATCACTGTTTTACATCGTCTTCTACTACAGGTGGTGAAGTAATGAAATAGACTGATATAATAGGAAATAACAAATACATTGCAGAAGTGATAACAAGTATCCTACACCATCAAATAGCTGTAATTGATCTTTGATGCATTTTATTTTTACCAAATGTGCTCACTATGTCCAATGTTTCTTTTATTTGAATTACTCAGTAGTTGAAAGCACATCTCCAGTGAGTTAAGTTCCAAATCCCCCAAATATTAATTTATGACAAGGATCATCAACTTTAGCTCAATTTAATTTCAAATCCCAAAGTATGCATTGAAATTTCAATGAATATTTCTAGTGCTAATTACTCAATTTCTATATTTATAGGGGAACTGGCACCTCATAAATATCACATTGTGCTATTATCTCCATATGTGCCTCTTCCCTCTAAATATAGAAAATCAGCAATTAGCACTAGAAATATTCATTAAAGTTTGAAGGTAGATAAATAACAAGTTGGAATGCCATTTATTTATTAAAATTTACAAGGCAAAGAACATCTAACTGCTCCTCATTTGATTAATGTGCCCCATACCAACAGTTACACTAAGTACTTAATCTGACTGAACTACCACCAGGTAACATTCATATCACTTAGCGAGAGGATGCAGTACATGGCTTGTCAATGTCGGCATGGAGTAATACACTTTTAAGCTTTGATTATCCTCACCTCTAATGTAAGGATTGCAAAACTGTCTTAGATATACTTTCTCCTCACATACAGGACTAGTTCTTTTCAAGCAGAAAAGAATAAAATGGAGTGTGCCTGGGCATGCTGTATGTCAGGAATGCTGTTTCCTTCTGTTTTTGAGAAGCTGTCTGTCAAATCAGTGCACCATCTGTATTTAGAATCAAGTCAAATTGGAAGGGTTAGAATGGAGATTTGACTTCTATATGTAGCATAATCTCTCCAAAACACATTCTCGTGATTATTTCAGTACCCAGAATGATCTAGCTAGCTGCTTTTTGCACACACTAACTGTTCCTCCTTTGATGTTGCACTGCTTACTACGTAGAGCAGATGACAACAAAATGTTTCTCTACCTGCCCAGGTATCAGTTTTCAGTATAAAGATGACTGAATACAAAGCTTGAAGTTACTCTTTTGCACCAAAGCTCCCTTTGCACCAAATCTCAGTGCAAGAGAAATTTCAAACCAGCTTATGTAAAATAACCGGTACACAAGGGAATTTGGGAGTCAATACGTTGCCTTTCCTTCTGTTTCTCTTTCCTTTGATTTATGACTCAAATGTCTTGTCACATTGCCTCAGCTATTAGTGATATATTTGAAATATAAAACAATTCTTCTCTAAGCAAGTCATTTTGTTTTAAGCACACACTCAATAGAAAACACTAAAACAAAGTATTGATTTCTTAGGTTCTGGAAAATGAATTATTTCCTTATGAAAATAAAGGTAAAGAGACATTTACAAGTGTTCTTACAATCACAGACTGATTTTCCTCCAGTTTCAGAATTTGTTTTCTTTGTTCCAATTTTTCCATTAGTGCTTAATATGCATGTAGTCATGTGTTTCTGAGGAAGTTATTTCAAGTTAGATCAGCTTCATGTCTCATAAAAGTCAGTATATTTACCTGGATATACCTGCTTCACTCACAGTAGACTTGAATTTTTGTGTGTGTGTTTATGTAGATTCTGGAAAGTTTTGTAAAATGTTTATAACAGATACCAGGTACAAAAGGATGTACTTTTTAATCATTTTGTTTAAAAAAATCATCTGAATTTGTTAGGCGTAAGAGAGTCTTCCTAGTATTCTGCTTATCTGCTCTGAATACAAATTTTGACTAGAAGTGTAGAAAGAGGAAATGTCACCTATTAGTTATTATAATGAATTCCTCTACTCACATGAGCCTGTCAGTAATAACAAGAGAGGCTTGAAATTGGAAAGAACAAGAATTGGAAAAAAAATGTTTTTGTGATAAAGGGTACTGTTCTGTGAAAACTTTGGCTATACTAGAGTTGGTTGAGCTTTTAGACAACATTTTCTACTATCTTATACTGGAATATGTCAGAAATTACAATATATCGGATTTAAGGGTACCGAAATCTTTGTTTTCCCTCGTTCAGTGCAGGAATTCATGTTGGGACAATTATTTTGAAAATATTTTTAATTCCCAGCAAAACTATAGTAAGGCAACGTCAGCACTCACTGTGTGACTTTATTCTGCTAATTCAGAGGCAGAAGATCTAAAAAAATGAAGGCATATTTTCATGACTCCCTAGCGATCTGAGGTAGCTAATGCTGGCTCCAAATTTTCACAGAAACAGATAGCCTGGCTATCTCCCAGTTTGGGAGGTGTGCAGTGAGCTCCAGAGACCAGCACAGACAACCTCTATAGCACACTGAGAGAACAAAGGGACATCCATGACTGTCATATATTGCATAGGAAGGAAGATAAATAATTGGCTGATAGCAAAGGAAACCTCTCGGGACCAGAAGCCATACAAGAAGAGAGATCAGGATGATTTGAACAGAACATAGCAGCAGCTCAGTTTTAATTTTTATATATTACTTAAGAATAATGCAAGCTTTGCTACAGATGTCTGTTAAATTTATCTATGTTTTATTTGTAATTGACTTTTTCTTTCTGTAGTGCTACTTTATGACATATATCTGATAAAACATAATACTTGCATAATACTTACATAAAGCACATGTTGCCATGCAATGATTCTATTTCTGTAACTTATCAACCTTGTTCATGCACGCGTAATATTGTCAAAAGATATTCTCACCTCTGCTTTGAGAATGTGTGATGTGCTTAGCGTTTTAAAGTAAGATAATCAAAAAAAAATTATAAAATAGAAGCAATTTAAATGCATAGGACCAGATTGTGAAGCTAATCATATTTAGATCAGGTGATGACAACACAGACAGTCCTTCTAGCTGAACTAAGGGTACAGTTTAGTCCAGAGGAATTGGTACTTTGGATATGCTTTCAGGAGCTTTGGAGTGTGTAATGATGCATGGAGTCAGTGTACTGCAGCATTACCCTTAAAATAAGGATAAACCTTGATATAATTTGGCATTACAACTTGAAAGGGAGTGAAGACTTAGAGGTATTGTATAGCTTTCACCCTTACACTCACTTCATGCTGTTGCATTATTGTATTTTATTGTGCGTCAGATAAGAATGCCCCTTGACTTTGCTTTAAATTTATTGTCTTTTTTTTAATACACTGCTGAAGGTGAATAGATGTCAAGAATGATACATTAGTTAATGTCTAAATGTATTCATACTGAGAAATTGAAGGACAGTTAGTAAAATGCAGCTGGACTGAAGGAAAATAAATGACAGAGTTCTCAGAATGTCAGTTAGAATTTCATGGTTGTCAGTCACCAGAATAAATTCCAGTGTTTCTATAATAGGGACTCTAATTATATACATAAGAAGGAGGCTGGTTTTCTATTTTAGCTCTTAAATTCAAAAAAGATATTTCAGTATTAACTCTTCTTATAACTTTTTTCTTACATATATATAGGAGACATCTGTACTGAGATTATGGCATCTGGGTGATTTAAGTATGAATGCTCATCTTTCAAACACCTCTGCAAGTCCATCATATAGTTTAATCATATTAATTGATGCATTCTCTGGTAATATATGATGTATTAGTCTTGTTTAGTCATGATTCTGTAAGAAGATTAAATTAAATGTTTTCATTTTCAATCACCTACCAATAAACATGGTAAAATTACTACTGGCAGTTATGAGATATTACTTCTACTCTAGATACAAGATTAATTACATTGGATCCTACAGGTGGTTGTGATCCTACAGATGGGTTTCAATGAAGTTCCTGAGAAGAAGTCAGAGGATCCAACAACAAAACGCTTTTGGCCAGTACAGTCTGTACTATGAAGCAAGCACACAGGACACAACCTGAGAGCTAGCCCTCTTACATAAGGGTCACGGGAGGGAGCCTTCTAGTAACTCTCAGTTTATTTGGAAGTAATGGATCTAGAAGCCCTTTTCAGGCTACATTTCAGTGCCAATTGTTTACTGAAAGACAGAAAACGTGAGCACACACCATATTCTAGCTTGTTCTTTAAAGTCATCAGGGAACACAGAATAGCCACTGTAATATCAAAATATATTCATAGCTAGTCTCACACTCATCAGCTCTGTCTTATGCTCTGAGCCCCTTTGCTGACATGTTTCTCCCATATTGACTGCTTTGGGCCAGGAGTGACCATTTTCAGTGGTGGAGGCCTTGAAAGTTTCCTTCAGTGCACGTCTTGACTAGACTCCCTATTGCAGGGATGTGGGAGCCTGCAAATTCAGCTCTCAATGCTATCCACGTGACCACCCTGCAACTGCTGGCAGGAGATTGTTGGTGAGATGGGTGATGATGCAGTAGCAAGCCAGGAATCTGCGACTGAAGCCAGTGGTCAAACTAAAGGTGTCATATTGGACAGTCAGGTACTTCTTGTGCCACTGGTGTTACCCGTAGAAGAGCTCCTACCTGTACTTATCCTCCAAGCACAGAGGTTGCTAAAGGAACTGTTTCACTGCATTACGGTTGCTGGGTGATCTTTCCTGCTCAGGCCCTTTATGGGTGAGCTCCTCCATGGACTGGTAGAAATCGTGATGGATCTGCTCAGTATCAGGCAAAAGGGTGCATACTCCCTTTACAATTTTAGGAGGTGCTGGCAACTTTGTGATAGTATGAACATTTTAAGTGTCTGACAGGGAATGTAATATGCAGTCTCAGTCCTGAGGTGTGGGGGTAATCTGGGGCACATCCCTGACTGTGGCAACGATATCATTTTGTGGAAGAATTTTTGTAGAAAGATGTTACATGTGAATGAAAAGGAGAAGAAAGACATTGCGTGAAGGAGTACTGAAAAATGCAAGAAAGGCAATATTGCTCCAGCAAAAGGTCAGTCCTTTTTCAGCTGTCTGAAAGCAGTGCCATAGTAATTAGAGAAGACTTGACAAGCCTTGTGGCCTTTTACTAGTGATGGAAAGATCATATGCACTGGCCTACATCCCTTAGCATAACCAATGACTTGTTTCTACCCAGTAGCTCCTTGCTTACCTAACTTGTTTTCGTTTTCATGGTCTTGATGTCCATTAGAGTGTAAACAGACAGAAATGAGCCAATATTCTTAGAAGACAATGTAGTATTAGACCTATACAAGAACTGTATAATTGTATTGTGATTTCTACATCTTCTCTCTAATGCAACTAATTTATAACAGGAGGTTTTTTAGCAATATTAATGTAGAACTCTTGAAAAAATATTTTCAGGCTTGATCAGTGCTCTGAAAAAATGTCATCTTTAAGTTGATATGCTTAATATGCTTAGCTTTCATCTTCCTGTAGAAATGTTCAACTGTAAAGTAATTTGGTTGATTTACAGTGCATATTTTAAGAGCAAATCTATTATCATGTCAATCAGGACTTTCCATGTTTTCTTTCCTTTTGAGCAAATAAAACAGTGCAAATTAGAACTCCTTAAAATATTTGCAATAAAATGTGTGATATAAGGTTAAACAACTACAGCTAGTACTAAATAGATTATTTTAAAGTTTTCCAGAATTATTGTTCCAAAAACCCTAATTACTTCATCTAAGCACTTCTGAGGTGACATGGAATAGAATATTTGAACTATTTCTTCCTTATAATTTTTTTTTTTAAGTACTGATATTTTTGCTTCACTGACACCAGAGTCAGTAAAGGTTGTGCCAACCTGTAGTGTGATGAGAAATGCACAAACATGACTCCATTATATCAGAAAGTCTGACAAAATTCAGAAAATTGTACTACTGTACTGTAGGCAGTAGTTCGTCTCCTCAGGGTTGTCTCACTGTCTCCTACAACTAGCTTTACATTGTCCACTGAAGGCAAACCAGGTCTTCTGTTCTGACCCGTAAGAAGGCACAGAGGTGTCCCTCAGTGCAGCTCATTAAAGGATCTGACCATGTGTAGGACCTGATCTTGAAAGACAGTGGATTAATGTGACCTGGGTCCAGCAAAGTGTTTAGGCAGATGATTAACACAGTGGTTTGCCCATGTTTTAAAAGGTAAGTATATATTTAAATTTTATGCTGCACTGGATTCCAGCAATTGGGAAGCTCTCAACGCTTTATTGTAGCTAACCCTTTAATGTTCTGTGCCCAAGGTAACATTCTGTTGCCAAGCAATTTGATTTGACTTTTAAATACAATATTCATCATGTGCTTTTGAAACTCAGCTTTTATATTCAAGTGGGAAAATATATATATATTAAAAGCTAATGGGCATCTTTGACATGACTTTAAATCTTAATTTTTCTCATTGGTGCCACTTGGGTGCACCATAACTTCAGCAACCGTAGTTTTGTTTAGCTTTTTGCATTGGTTGCTACAGTGAACTGTTAGGAAAATGTGTGGCTGACTGAAGAATGCAAACTGCGAGATGCCAATTCACTGCAGATGCAAAACATTTCACAAACTGCAGACTCAAGCATTATGATCTGTATTTTTATAACTGCAAGGGGCAATTTTAGAGGAAACAAAATATGTTCCATCTGTCTGGAAAAAAAAATGTATACTAAGGCCTAATAGAAACATAGGCTTAATTCTGCTCACAAAAATGACCATTTTGGGTGAGGTCTATGGACCATCTAACTTACTGTTCTGTCATTGGGACTGTCATGTTGCAGACTCTTAAGGAAAGAAAGACAGGGCAATCATGTAGTAATAGTTTCCCAAGTCAATCAGACCAACCCAAATGCAAACATTTTCTAGTTTAAGAACTTCCTGAGGTTATATCCACATTGCTGTTTTAATAGCACTGGTATTGTTTTTCCCTCCCTGAATGTGTCTAATTGTTTGGGATGAAACTCCCAACAGCTTCCAGAATTTATGGGTCAAACTCATGGTCAGAGAATTTGTATAAGTGTACATAAGTATGTCAAGCTGGGTCTTATCCTGGATTATTAGAAACAAAGTTAGATTTAAAACAAACAAAAAAATCTGATTTTATCATAAGAAAAACAGCTCATTTGTTCAATGCCATAGTTTAGAGCTAAGAATCAAACAGATGGTGTATATTATGCTTATTATAATTTTAGTTTATTTTACCTGACAAGAATTTGGGGGGAGAAGAAAAACTTAGCTATTCTTTCCTGTATAGTCTCAGTGAAATCCAGAGCAAAATGGAAATGGGGACATTTAGCTGGAAGATTTTTGCATACAAAATAAATGGCAAAGTCTTAAGGGCACATGCATTTGAATAGTATAATCAAAATGTCATTTAATGCAAATTCCAAGAGTAGTATCAACACAGAATTATAAATTTGACAGTGAGGTGCCTTTCATGAATAAATAGTTAAAGAAAGGTTAGGATATTGCTGTCTCTATATTGCTTCTGTTTACTCTTCAAAGTTCCTGCTATTTCAATTTGGTGAAAAGTAGGTGGTGTTGTAATCTTTTTTTTTTTTTTTTTTTCTTTTTTTGGCAGCTTTGAGCCACCAGATTTCAGTATTTTTAAGATATTCTAGCCTATCATTGTCCTCTTGAAAGGGAACTATAACCACCCATGTAAAAGTATGCAATCCAGAAATTACACTTAGCCATCAAAGGAATAGTCAGTCAAAGCACTCTAAGTGGGAAGAGAAAGGAGTTTTATTTTTAAGCTTGATAAAGTGTGTATTTTAAGATGGGAAAAGAAAGTAGACTCATCCTAATTCTGTGGTAATGCATTCACTGAAAAAGGGCAACATCATGAGATATATTTAGACACTCCATCTGTACTGACTTTTCCTCATTGGATGCAAGACAAAAATAATTACATAGAGGCTTTTATTGAAAGTCCACTTAATGGTGGTGTGTGTATTTCCTATTGAGTTGAGTTCCAGGAGCACAGAGCGGTTACGTGGAGGGGGGACCTGTGCAGCCTCTTCCCTGCCAGCACTGGTGAAGCATCCTGAGGAACAGCAGCCTGGCACATTTGCGAAGGACATGTATGGAGTGGGACCTGTGATACCGAGCATCAGTGGGATGCGCAAAGCTGCCCGAGAGGGCGTTTGCCCCCAAACTGGTAACACTAAAGAGGAATTTAACAATAGCAGAGCTTGCTAAATGTGACCATCAGTCAGATTAAAGGTGTCGCCTTGGCGTGGCCTCGTTGGGGGCAAAGGCAGAGCTGGAGCCCCCCAGTTCCTGTGGGAGGAGTGTGCGACATGGGAGCCTGCACTCACCAATGAACTGGGGGCCCTGGCACACACTGCCAGAGTGCTTGTGTGTGTGTAACTCCATAAACGTGGGGTTGGGCCTTTGGGAGATTAGGTGTGGAAGGACATCAAGAAATTTTCACTCTAAATCTCTGACACACAGATCAAAACCAAGACATTAATAATTTGCTGCTGTCTAGATGTGTTTTGAGATGTAATTCATGTATGTATGCCAGAAATGGATAATGCTGAATTCTTTATAATCACAAAGCATTCGTCACTGTTGTAGAGGCGGTAATGAGATTTTTAACCCCATTGACTATGCAGCCTTCTAGACCTTAAATCTGCCACAGAGTTGTCTGCAAGAATCTGGACTTGACAAAGTAGGTGCTTACTGAGCAAGGGAAGCACATCATCTCAGCTGCTAACTCTTAAAAATGAGCAGTTTGTTTACTATTTAGCGGCTGGTAGTAGTAATGCATCACATTGCAGGGAAGTGGGTCATCTTCAGTCACCCATCAAGAACTGTAGACTGGAGAACCAGAGCCGTACAAGTCCTGTGGTGCTAGCAGGGGTGTTTCAGTGCCTCCAGGGCTGGCTCATTCTGGTAGTTGTCTTAAGTAAAACAAGCAAAACACCTGGAACGTGTACAAACCATAGTTTCATTATCTATGTAATATAGATTATTTAAATTATTTTCACAATCTACATGACAAAACGTGTGATAGAGCAAACAATGGAAGGAAGTAAACAAAAAGGAGCAATGGAAATAGTAAGGTTTTGCACAGGCACGTGATAAAAATAAATCATATGAATGAGACTTACAAAGGAATGGTGTCAGTAAATTCAGGAAGATTAAGAAGGTGAGAAGGAAGTTTATTGTACATATGCTTAAAAATTTTACTTAATGTTGTACAAAGTGAAAAAAGCGTAAAAATAGCTTTACAATTACCATTAACTGAGGTCAAAGCCTAATCTCACTAAATTTTTCAATTAGCTCCATTAGTTGTTTACAATATAACTATATAAAAGAAGAACATAATTACTGTTTGGGCTGACTACTTTGTTAAACGATTTCCGCATTGAAATATATCTGTTTTTTTGACACTTTTCCATATCACTCTATAATTATGATCTGTACAATATTTTTGTTCCTGCCTATCCCCTTTAAATGCTTTCAAACACATAACACTTTTTCTATTCCAAGTATTTAAGTATGCAGACTGATAATTTAAAGAACAAACACTTTGAATGGCCCAGAACAGGCAAAGGCCATGGAAAGCTTCCCATTCTTTTGAGTCAATGCTATAGTAAGCCCTGTACCACAATGACTGAGTCTCTCAAAATTTCGAATGCTGGTTTATTGTTGGCTTTGTGGACTATGTTCCTTCCATCCTAACGCTGTGATGTTTCTCAAGGTGGAAATACAAGGAAAAATGTTAGAAATGTTGCTAGAAGGTGATATCCCAAGAGGTTTCAAGTTTCATGAAGAAACTAAGGAGCTTTAGGTAAGTTTGAATAGATCAAAAAATTAAGTTTAAATCTTTACATTTATCTACGGCTTTTTGTAATCACTTCATTGTCTTGAAAAGGCCAACAAAAAAACCCTGAATAAACTTATTTAAACCAAACTAAACCTTTGAGAATTTTATGGTCCATTCTTTGGTAACTATAGCCTGCTCATGGCTACTCAAAAATTGCAAACCACGCTTCTGTTTGAAGATGAAAGTGCTATCTGTAGTAACTGAATGACATTACATTAATCAGAAAATAGAAAGCATCATTTTTCCATCAATAGCATACATTTCTCCAGAGACAAAATACTGGAAATATGCTTTGACAGTGATGAAAATATGGAATTTGCCTTTATCATAACACCTGTTCAGCTTGGCCACCAGTCTTCATCTTGCCACACTCCTATCTTGTTTTGTTTTTGTTGAACATTTCCAACTCCTCCAGCTTGCAGGAAAGTGTTGTTTTAGTTTTATACAGCTAGAGGAAGCACACAGATGACATGCAAACAAACGGGAGCATGTGTGATGAATACTGGAGGGCTCAGAGTATCTTGAAATTCCTGATAGATGTTTTAGCAATTCATGCTTGTTAAAACTTATGCTATCAGAAACCTATTGATTTGATATTACAATGCTATGATGAAGCTTCATCAGAAGACTTTCATTGTTTTTTCAGTTCTGTAGTTCAGCTCCTTAATGAGTAGTAGTTGCACATGCAGCTTATAACAATACCTTAAGTCTTTGCAAAACAGAATAGAAGTTGTCATAGTGGAGCTGATCATTCTTACAAAAATAATAATTCTTACTAATTATTTATGACAAACTATTTTCATTGTAATATCACCAAGGAATCACAATTTTCAAATGGAACTCTACTGTAGCAGTCACTATGAACAGCACCTAGAATAATAGGACAGTCAAATGTGGAGATACAGTCTTACGTACAGCTGAGTTTACACTATTAGCTTTCTTAATGTTCACCCAGAATAAAACCTTTATCTCTCTAGATGATAGTAACACTCTCTCAGGAACAACTGAGTCAGTAACAAATCCCTGCTTTCTAGTCAGTTACCATTCATTAAAGACATGAAAGAGTTTAGTTATGGCAACTGTACATATCTTGAGGTTTGGGGGACCAGTCTTGATGGAAGGCCCACTAAGCACCTCTGCCTCATATCTTTAAAATAGGATATAACATACACTTAAAATGAAACAATATTTATCAAGACATATTGCAACTAAAAAAAATTATTTAATTGTCTTGTAACAGTGTGCTTCTTCTTAGGATAGGGTTTCCAGTGGGGGGAAAAAAAATCTTTGTAAAAGTTAGCAAATAGCTTTAAATAACAGAAGGGAGAAATTACTGGAATGACCTATCCCCTACTTAGGCACAGGACATCTGTGTACTCCATCACCTATTTTGCAACCATTAAAAGCCCCCAAAGACTTTAAATAATAAGAGAAATTTAAGAGACATGTAATGATATAGTAGTATAAGGTATATTCATGGAAATGTTTAGAAATGCCACCTCAGTATGCTTTTGCAAGTCTTGTTTTCCTGGTGGAGAATTTTCAACATCCTTAACAGTTTATAGGCCTGACTGCAGTTGGTCTATAATAAAACCTAAGAATCTTGCTTATCAAGATTGCTTTAAAATATCTTCTCTAGTATTTTCAGTTGGGAGTGTTTAAAGTCTTTTCTTGATGCTTGCATGTAGCTGGCATGCTCTTGGAGATGGTATTTCCAAACTCTGGAATTTTGTTTTCATTAGTTAACATAGTTGTCTGTATGTAGGGTTTAAAGATCAATAGCAATAATCATAGCCTGACTGATCTGAAAATGATGGAGCCCACGATCAAATTATAAGACAAATATATCATGTATCATCTTTTCAGATAGCATAGTCTAGATGCCATTGACAGCATTTGCCCAAAATATTATATAATTAATATGTCTAGTTTTATTCTACATTTCAAATCAGGATGGGGGAGTGCAGTTAGTGGGTCTTGGCATTTAAAAGTAAGAATTCTATGATTATTAATAAAATAAAAGGAATCAGTAAGAAAACATCATCAACGTTCCACCTCAAGACACGATTTAACAACTTGTGATAAAAGTAGAAAAATGTAAGAAAATGTGGCGGTGCTAACGTTTGTTTATATACATGTTTCACAAACAAAATTGGCTGCAAGGAAGTAATTAATTACAAATACACCTATGGAAAGTGAATAATATCAGTCTGACTAGCAAGACTGCTGTATTTCAAAGTACTAGAAGTGCAAGAAATCAAATGAATCAAAATGTAGCTCTATTTCTCATTTGTTTTACGATATGTTGTCTGATAAAACCATGACTGAATAATTCAATATTTCTGTGTTAAATAGTAAGCATTAATTATTAACCTTAAATTTCTCTGCTCTTATAAACGACAAACAACAACTCTCTGTTAAGTCCAGTGACTAATGAATTTAATGTGAGCAAAAAGACTGTTGCATTTAGACATAGAGGTTTCATTCAACTCGAAACTCATTAGTATATTTTCAGCTGAGATAATAAATGAGATACTGGATCTCAAGCCACTTTATCAAGGTAGGAATGCATTTTCATATATACACTGAAGAAGAAGAAATAGAGGTATAAAGAGGCACTGTTTCCATTTGCTTTAGAGAGGGAAAAAAATGTGACATTCAGCAACTCGTCACAAGTTACCTATAAAGCCAGTGGCGGATTGTGAACATTTCCTAGCATTTCCTAGCTCAGAGGCAGAGAGTATGGTTCAAGTGGCATCCTATCAAAGTTATTGATTTAAAAATAAGTCAGACAATAAATAGCAATAATTTTTTTAAAAACATTCCAGATAAAAGCCAAGGAGTGTGTAAAATAAATCTAACTACATTTGTTAAACTTCAAGTCTGTTTCAATAATTAATATTAATTAACAGATTAAGTATGCTTTAATTCCAAATGGAACATGTTAAGCTTATTTAGGACTGTTAATTTAATGTGTTTACCTAATTGAATCACTATACATAAACAAAGCCAGAGCTGGTACAAAGCCAGACTCCATAGGCATGGATTATGGAGATGGAGAATGGTGTTTCACATTGAAATCATTCCATGCACATTATAAAAAGCAAGAAATGTGTAACATAAGACTTCAATGGGAAAGTGTGGCAATAACTCCAAATGAGTTTTAGTTCCAGAGAGTTTGGTGAAAATGTGTTGATTTCTTTCTAGCTCAAAAATGTGTAATTTCGGTTGTTTCAGCAACAAACACGACCCAGTACTCCATTTACAACTCTAAAGTGTGGGAGATCTGTTTTTCTCCTTTCTTCCCTCTCAAAAATTTTAACCAGCATCTCCCAACTCCTAGAAAACTCTCAAGGCATTTGGAAGCAGGAAGGGAGTTTGTCTTTCCCACTGATACTGTTCACTACGAATTTACTGGAATATGACCAGATCAAGTTGCCGCACCTCCAGTGTGAGTGCTCAGACCAGTCAGTCTCTCCTTATCTTAGAGAACAGGTGAGTACTTCAGGCATACTGGCCATACTTGACAGCAGGATCTGAGGGTATAGTCAGAGGATAATATCTTTCATGCTCAGGATCCAAACCTTATTGCTGGTTGATCCTGGTTCCAGTATTCTTTAATTCAGCAGAGGTGTTTGAACAACTGCACCACACTTTTCTATTGAGATATGATAGATATTTGAAGAAGAGTCCTCCAAGTTCTCTGATGGGCATGAGATATTTTGTATAAAATATTTAAAGACGCTCTTTCCAGCATGATGGCATTCACATAAAGATAGGATGCCTGGATTTAGCAGAACATTGTGAAAACCAAACTGAATGACAGCCACCGGGTATCTGCTCCATCTTCACAAGCATGTATATTAGAATATGCTGTGGCTTGATGGTTGGGAAGTTGCCCTGCAGGGCAAGTATGTGGGTTCTGCCCTTCTCAGATGGAAACCAATCTCCCACATGCTCTGCGAATGCTGTAAGTAGCAATTATAAAGGGAAACAAAGCAATCCTAGAAACTGTGATTGGAATTTTGATATTTTGAAAAGACAGAAATAAATTAAGTTTCTTTTACTGGTGTTTTATTCAAATGGAATGATTTCATTTCAATTTTATTGATTTGTCTTGCTGGGTTAATGTAGAGAATATATAAAAAAATTCCTTTCACAGATTCAGTTTTTCAAGAGCAATCACAGAATGATAGAATAATTGAAGTTGGAAGGGACATCTGGAAGTCATCAGACTAAACCTAGCTCAAAGTTTTCAGTTGCAATATTATGTTTTTTCACATGTTTATCACTTAAATAAAACTTGCATTAGATTTCATAGAATGCACTTACTGGATGTTTTAGTTTTCAGCTGAACTGGTTTTTAGAAGTCTCTTGTTCCTTATTGCCTGATTCAGTGTTAGGTCATTAACTGGAATGAGAACATAACCTTATGTATCTATTTGGGATTACAGAGAAGAACTGTAGTCAAGAGCCTTTTGCCTATGTTTAGAAATCATAGAAAACACCATTGACATCATGGCTGTACACAGCTGGACACCAATGACATAGAACGACAACCAAGACTGAGACTGCTGTCATGATTTTCATTTAGATGTCAGTGGTAAAAATATTGCATTGACATGAGGATGGACACCATGCTGATATGAAAGAGAATGCATGATACAGAGCTATCAACAACAATATTTAACAAATTTACCTCTTAGCAATGTGCCACCTTCGAACAAAACAAACATTGGTGATTGAAGATGACTTAGTTATAGCAACATTTTAATAGATTTTTAACAAGATTTGTAACAGTTTTGAGCTAGAAGCATATAAGCATTAAGCAAAAAGCCAGTTTCACATTCAAGTAAAATTTTTATGTTCTCCAGAATCAGTAGATTTTTCTTTATAATTCACAGGCCTTTAGGGCCTTCAACAGAGTATATCTAGCTGTTTTCAGGGTAGCCAACTCACTTTCCAGCTTCAAGTACTACCAAAACATCTCTCTGGGTTGAAAGACAGTGTCTACAACACATGTTGATGAATTCTGCAGTAAGCTCTGGACTTGGACAAATTGCAAGAAATAATGTAATTTCAGTAAGATGTCTTTTTCTTAACATTATGTCTAGAAAGTGCATCCTGTAAACTATAATGCAAGGTTTTATCTCGGTGATAACATGTAACACAAACAAACACGACAAACTGTTATGCTACACTTGCTCAGCAATTATGTTCTATTCCTTGCCCAGAAAAGTCAGGTAGTGGAGACATTTGACTTGTCTGAAGGAAATAAACCCTTGTTTTACTCTTACATTAACTACTAACATTATTTAGTATTGCTATCTGGAGTTGAAAACATAATTTCTGGCAAAGAAAGATGGTGAAAACAAAATAGACCTAAAGTCCTCTTGATTCATATTTGTTCCTAGAGTAGTTCTCCTGATGTTTAGTTCAGTTACACATGGAAATGAATTTAACACAAGAACTTTAAATTGCACAAAACCACTGGTAAAGAAAGTTTACTTGAAGACTTAGCAGTCCTTAGAGGTAAAAACTTTTTAAACTTCAGCTTTAAAAAAGCTTTTAGGAAATGTACTGACTGAAGTAATATAAAAATCTTTTCTTATTAAATGTATTTTCTTTTAAAGTTCATGAAGGAAGTAAAAACTTGATCATTCAAGAATATTAAAGTGTTATCTATAAATAGTTTGCAAGTTTTTTAAAAAGTATTTAAAATACCTACATAAATGATACTACTGAATATGTAAAATTCATTCAAATACAGTATTTTCTTGTTTTTTTCTATATATCATCCACTGAGGCAAAAATTATTGTATTTACCATATATGGCACTAAGGTATAATACTACAGACACACACTGTGTATTGCTCTTGCTCTCAGTTCACAAACTTTACGTAATTGGACATAAACAAGAAGTTTATGACTAAGTTATTTCATCACCTCCTCAGGATAAAGGGCTTGAGGCCTAAATGACTGTTCTTTGAAATATGCAGTAATTTACACTAGAGAGATATGTTTATAAAATGTTACTATTCTGATCTGGGACCGTTATATGCCTACTTTATATGCATTACTGATGTCTATACAATGTCCACAAGAACGATGATCAAGGAAGGCTTTGCTGCTGTAGTATCTGCAGAATAAGCCAACAGCATCCTGAGCTGCATTAGGAAAAGCATCTCCAGGAGGTGAAGGGAGGTGATCTTTCCCCTCTGATCAGCCCTGGCAAGGCTCCACCTGGAGTGCTGGGTCCAGTTCTGGGCTCCTCAGTACAAGAGAGAGATGGAGCTACTGGACAGTCCAGCAAAGGGCTACTGAGATGATAAAGGGACTGCAGCCTCTCTCATTTGAGGAAAGGCTGAGAGAGCTAGCACTGTTTAGCCTGTACAAGAGGAGGCTCAGGGGGGTCTTAGCAATGTGCCTAAATACCTAATGGGGGGCAGAAAAGAAAATGGAGCCAAACTCTTTTCAGTGGTGCCCAGTGACAGGACAAGAGGCAATGGGCACAAACCGAAACAGAGTGAATTCCTTTTAAATGCATGAAAAAAACTCTTCTACTTGTGAGGGTGGTAGAACAGTGGAACAGGTTGCCCAGAGCGGTTGTGGAGTCTCCATCCTTGGAGATATCCTGGGCAACGTGCTCTAGGTGACCCTGCTTGAGCAGGGAGGTTGGACCCGATGATCTCCAGAGGTGCCTTCCAACCCCAACTATTTGGTGATTCTGTGATTCTGTGAATAAGCACCCAGGACTGTGGTCTTGCTCCGTATTTATGCAGAGCTCCTTTCAAACAACTCACAGACTAAGAAGGAGATGATAATTTCTCAACAGTTCTGAGTGACAAGTAAGGTTTAGTAATTTGATATAAACATATCAGATAATTTGAAAGCAGAAAAAATGGGTCATATTCATTAGATAAATTATTAATTAGGAATTCTTTTTCATGCTGCAGTATTTAAAATTACTGATAAGAAAACATGCAATAGCCTCAAGCATTATTATGCTTAGCATGCCAGTTTTAAAAAAATATGGATTTGTAAGTCTGTAAGTTTCTGAGTGATCATTTTGTTTACACTTGTTAGTTCCTGGAATGTATGAATGGCTATTTTTATATACAGAAAAAGGAAAATAGTCAGAGGGGAAGGTATTCTGGATTTGATGTCAACTAGTAGGAAGGAAGTTTCTGAGTATTTGGGAGGTGATAGAGTTCATAATCCCTAGGAAAAGGAAAAGCAGAATAGAAATAACAGACTTTAAAAGGGTGCACTTGAACAAACTCAGGGCACTGAGAGAAACAAATCCTAGTGGAAAAGGAGCTAAGAAGAATCAGCTGACATTATTAAGGGCACAAGTGTAAGCTGTCCAATTACAGAGGAAGAATAAGAAGTATATTAAGAGATCAAATGACCTAAAACATAGAAGGAACTATACAGACTATGGAAAACAGGTCACACCATAACCTGGAAAGATAAAAAAAAGTAGCTCATATAGGTAGGAACAACAGCAGAAGAGAAAATACAATTGGGAATTGACATGGAAGAGTGAGGAGAAATCATTCTGCAAAAACATTTTCTTAGAAAAAAAAAGTCAGGGATGGCAATGGCCAATCAATGTGGGATACATGCCTTTTTTTACATCAGTGTTCACTAAAATGCTCAACTTCATGAATAGCTGATGTCAATGAAAAGCTCTTACTCTCAAACATGGAAAGTATAAGCTGGAACATATTTGGAGAAGAAGAATCTTCTCAAATCTCTTTTTCCTGATTATACTTACCTTAGATTGCTTTAAGTACCATCTAAAGTAATGTCATAATTATTGGTCATTATTTCTGAGGCTGTTTGAAAGATGGATGAGGTGTTTGAAGTCTAAAAAACAGAAAATATAGTCATGTTTTTAAGAGAGATAGGAAATTATTTCGTTCAGTTTTTCACTCTATTCAACCCTTTCTCTTCCTCCAAATACTGCCACAAAAAATTGAGCGATTTGCAAGATTGTAAAAATTAATGAAGTAACAGCCAATATGGATCAAAGAAATTTATTTCCTCTTTATGCCAGGTAATCAGTTTTATGTATAGTAAAGGATCAAAAGATACGATCTATGACGACCTTTGTAAGACTCCCAATACGGTTTTACGTTACCATAATTAAGCTTAAAAGATATGGTGTAGATGAAACTGTTCTGACATTATAGCAAAACTCATCACAAGTTGGTATTGAGACAGATTATTAATGGAAGGATGTTTTGAGTAAAATCTTTCAGAATGTCTTAGCTTGATTTCTAGCTGATATTTTGTTGGTACCCTGGATGGTGGAATAGAAAGTATGCTTATTAATTTGCCCTAGTATAATCTGCAAGCATGTTGGAAGTTTGGACTGTAATTCAAAGTGCTTTTGACAACATGGAAAAAATGATTTAAAAATATATGATTCAGTTCAATAAGGACATGTACAATGTTCTACTTTGGGGTAATACTATTTGGGTAGCATGAATACAAGATAGCAGTTCTACATGATTTGGTTAGATAGCTATTCTTTATCAAAGAATATGAGGATAATCCTCAATAGAGCATAAGGCACACATCAATCAGCAGTGCCATGCTGCTGTAAAGAACATTGTGTATCATACTGGGATGTGTAAATGTACAGCTCACAAGAAATGCTAAGTAATCCGTCTGCCCTGTTCATCATATATGAAGCCTTTGCTGGAGCTAGTAACCTGTTTTGGGAAGCATTTGGACCCTTTAAGAAAGGTTTAGATTAATACTGCAAATAATTCAGAGGGGAAAAAAAAAGAATATAATCAGAAAGTTAGATGATATTTCTTGGGAGAGAAAACTGAATGACTTGGGATAGGTTCTCTGAAAGAAGGCTGAAGAAAGACTTTAGTGTATTCAAATATGTAAAATGCTAGTTGAAAGAGGAAAGTAGTTGTCAGTTCTCCACGTTAGTGATGTTAGGACAATAGGTAATTAATAGATTTAAATAGCAATCTAACTTATATGTTGAAATGATACAGATGGTGAAGCACTAAAGTAGGCCAGATTTGGAGGAATGTGGAACTGTGGAATCTCCAGTATACAAATTCTTTAAGAACAGGCAATATAAACATGCACGAGGATGCACACAGTTATGGTTCTTTCTGTCTTGAAGCAAAGACATGAACCAACGACCTCCTGAAGTCCCTTCCAGCTCTGCTCTATAATTTTGTATTCATTAATTTAAAAGACCTTATAAATATCTATATTTTTTACCATGCAAATGGAAGTCAAGAAAAAGTGGTAAGCAAACTTTCCAGTATAATTATGACACTCTAGGAAAATGGAAACCTGTCTGTTATTTCCCAAAGTTATTTCCCCAAAGAGCAAGCTTTTAAGTTGGCTAATTGATCTACATTTGCAAAGAAGTATAATTAAATCTTAGGGCAAATATATGCATTCAAATTCTGTTAGCAAATAATGGGATTCAGACGCGTAATTTCTCAGCTCCTACACACCGCTTTGAAAATACACCCTGAAGTGTAAACATAAAGGTATCCACAGTGACAACAGCAAAGTTTAAAAACAAACATTAAACAGTTTTATATCTGTTCACAAAACAAGACGCCACTTTTCATAAGGCCCTGCTTCAGGTATAGAAATAAAGAGTTATTTTCATATTCAAGAGTCTTTCTCAAAAACCAGTCAAACTCAGTAAGCTGAATCCACCCTAAAGCAGATGACACCAAACTTTCTAGTCACTGTTCAGTTCTGTGGGAGACCTCCACTCGCCTCTGCTTTTTAATTAGAATTAGCATAAACAAAATTACGGCATTATATATAAAAAAAACCCTGAACTTCAGAACTGTCAAAAAAGCTCGTTCTTTCTCCTGTGGCTTCATGGTTCTGCGGCTGAACTCATCACGTGTACTGCTGAGTGGCATAAAAGCATAGAAATTAATATTAAGTGTTCAATTGAAGTAATGTGGTATTTTCATGAATTAAATGAGCTAATTAAGCAGTTCAGAGCTTGAAATGTTATCAAGTAATTGTATAGTAGACTTTTATTGGAGTTTGTCCATAAGCTCATGTTATATGCATTTTAATGAATTTCCTAATTGTACTGACACATTACACAGATTAGAATCAGATCAAAAATGTAGAAAAAGCCCTAGACAACACTAATTCAAGTTTCTTAAGCATTTATGGATAGCTTAAAACAATTCTCATTGATTTAACTAATTATATTTGCTAATTAATCTAAATGGAATACTTCATTGCAGCCCGAATTGCAAGTTTTATTGGCAATTTTAACACAAAATGTTATGCAGATAATTGCTGGTTTTAGAACTGTTGATACAAGAAGACTTACAAAAGATTATATACAGCTTTTATAAAGCTTTAGAGTTGAATTCGGAAGAGTAAACTACTTTTTTTGGGTCACAGTATTGAGTATTACAGCACAATTATCAATGTTTTATAGTAGAGTTTAAAGCTTTCATCTTAGTCTTCTGATCATTTTATATCAACAAGGGATTCATTACATTGTGGATTAAAAGCTTTCTGTGCAGGTTTTATGTCACTGCAAAGGGATGGTATTTATGTGTGTTAATGAAGAAGTTATAAACTATTGACTTAAGAAAAAAAATTTAAGAAAATGCTGTAACCTTCTTCTGCCTCCTCACTTCTCTATTTCTCCTGCAGTGCTGGCTATGTGTTCAAGAGCAATGGAATCTGATGGTATGCTCCTTTTTTTGGAGATACAGCCTGCGGCCTTGCTGTTTCAATGATGTACTTCTCCTTTATAAAAAAAGAGAAAATGAAAATTACTCCTGCATGTAAACCAAATCTTTTCTAATGCATATATTGGAATCTGCTTGATCCTAAGGGGTTCCCCTCTAGTAACAAGTAATTTTCAGTATCAGATTGTTTCCTGTATCTTGCTCTTTGCTGTTTTCCTAAGAATTCAAGGAATAAATTTCTCATAAGACTAGTGTAAATCTGTTGACAGAAAATGCTAGCCTAGTTTGGGGGTTGATGAATATAAAAAAAAAACTGTAAAAGCATTTAGTTATTTAATTTGATTTGAAAATACAAACACAGCATTATGCATACATGTACAAGTGCCCAAACCATCAGGCAGTTGCCTATTGGGAGGAAAGATACAGAAGGGCTGTTTATGCATTTACTATAAAATATACCAGACTATAAAATGTCGTACATATAAATGAGAAAAAATACTTGAATAGTAATTGGAATGTGTTCACGAGAAACTCAGGGCTCCCCTCTCTCATGTGAGAATTCTGCTCTTTAGAACCAATGAATTAAACAAATAAAAGAATTTCGAAGGACAAGTGCCCATTCTGCAGAAAAGAATAGGTATTGATTAGTGATCAGGCATATTTCTTATAAGAAGCAGATAAGAAAGCAGATAACAAATAAGAAGAATGGGTTTAAACTCTCGCCTAACTAAGATAGCTTCTTTATATATCTATATGTGTATATATATATATTTATATGTATAAACTAGTATATATATCTCTTTCTATATATATACTAGTTTTATATATCTATATATCTGTCTATAATTAGTAACTAACTAATAAATAACTAACTAAGGTAACTTAGATGGTGTTCATCTTTCCCCTAACTCATGTGCAGGAATTTTTTATTCATCCTTCTGCCACAGAAAAGGAGGCTGTTGGGTATTGAAATGAAGGCATCACCCCCTTCCATGCTCTTTAAAAAGCAGTTCAAATTAATTCCTTCCAGAAAAAGTTCATAGCAGAAAGCCCTGTGTGGACAGCTGCAGAGTAAGGAGCCAGACATGAGAGGGAAAATGAAAGCCTTGTCTTCTGTTTTTGCAGCGGACTAGGTTATAAGGAACCTCACTCAATACTACCAGATGTGATCAACTGTGTGTGAAGTACCCTCCATGTATTGTGTATGAAACAAAGATTTGGGTCTATGGATCGTATATATGGCATATATATATATGTATATATATAAGCACATAAGATAGGATCCGCAGCCCTAACTATTGAGATTCATTAGTTTTTTTCTCCATCTAAACCTTGGATTGTTTTGATGTCTCTCTACCTCATCTATAAAATGGGAATTAAAAACAAACTGTGCGAGATAACACAGTGAGGGGAACTGTGTGGGTAGCTAGGACAGACAGTTGTGTTTATGTATTTCTTGAGCTCTCCTCTAGAGGTTAAATATCAATTTTATGAACACTTCCACTTCAGAATGTAATCTCACAGAAGGTTTTCCAATAGCACTGGTTTCTCTTCTTTTCTGCTTTTCTGTTACCTCTTTTCCTGAAAGAAACCGTGCATTAGGCAGAGCTGGCAAGCTCCTCTGGGACACAAGGCCTGTGTTCACAGCATGACTCTCAGGACACAAAAGCCTCTTTTGTCTAACTGCAAAGATCATTTTTGTAATTAAAATAAGTCTTATAAACAAACTGATTTTATAAGCTAACATATAGTGTTATAATTTGGTCATTAATGAGGAGTCTGACAGCAAGTTTATAGCTATAATGTCATTGATATTAAAGAGTTACAGTAAGAAATACTGGGGGAAAGAACTTGTTAGGATAGAAAAGGATGGGTGCCTGACTCATTCAAACTGTTACTTGTCTAAAAGCAAGGAGTCTGCATCAAAACTGTCTGGAGAATACTGTATTTCAGAGTAAGACTCCTAAAAGACTTGCTTTTTTACAGCTAATCAGGGGTGTGGATGACACAGTTTCAAGATTTTACCTTTCAATGAATTTGAATCACTTATACCACGGATAATTGCTCTGCTATCAGTTTTTGCAGGGTTTGCTGCTCTGATTTTGTCCTGAAATTTTATTATGGCTCAGAGACACCTTTCTAAACAAAAATTCCACTGAAGAGATGCATATGTTCTTACAAAGTGCTTCAGTTTTCAGGTATTAAAAACTATTTAATTAAAAAAAAAAAGACAACAAAAAACCCTTGCCCAAATCTAGCAGAAATGCTTGGAAATACTAATGCACTTAGATAACAGGCTCTGGAAGAGGTATGCTTTGGACAGCTTTACAATTCCCTTTTCACGTTCAAACTATCTCCTCAAAGCTTCAGCATTTAAAGTTACCCAGATATGGCAGAGGGGACTCTACAGTGTCAAGGGACATGAGAACTCCCCCGGCCATGCCTGGGTCCCCAAACCAGGTTTTCAGGCTTCTGCATCAATCTGCTGGCATTGAAGAGAAATCAGTTGATATTTCTGCCAATGTAAAACATTCAAAACCTAGCAACGGTGACCTAAGAGCTTGAAAGGATTTATGCTGCTTAAAAAATATCTCTGGAACATACTGTCTCTTTCATGACAACCACAGTAGGTAGAAAGAAATCATTTCAGAGTCATGAAAGCTGAAAAAAACCCACCTCATGAAGTGATAATAATTAAATATTTAAAAGGCTGACAGTCAATATGAGCTAAGTGAGCTAAATTCTAAAGTTCAAAAGAAAATATGAGACCTTTTTGTTTCACAGAACTATAAATTAATACCTTTAAAATATCATTTAGGGATAGATGATTGGAAAGTAAAATTGAAAAAGCATATTTTTTAAACACAAAATGTGTAATTTTACCGGACTGTTGATATTGACTGAGACATAGAATAGATTTTTCATTTGGCATCTCTGAAAAACATTTTAAAATGGAGGACAATTCCACTTAGGCTACATACAGCATGTGATCTGATTTGTAAACAGAAAGCAGCATGATTGAATTTATTGAGTGGTAAATATTTTAATTTGTGTGCCTGCCTTCACAGGGATTTAGCTTAATGTTTCAGACCTTTCTGTACAGGGAAAGGCTTTTATAAGTCAATCAACTCAGAGAAAAAAATATTGGTTATGCAAACTTATTAAATGTTACTCACAGTTACAGGGATTCTATAAAAACAAATATTGGTTGTTCAGTTGAATTGGTCTTTCAGTAAAGGTCTGAAAAAACTTTAAATGTTGAGATTATTTTCAAGTGTTTTTTTTCAAAACTAGAGAATAATATGAAGTTCTGACTACAGGTTGATCTTTACCAATGGGCATTATATCCCAATTATATACCTTATAAATTAAACAGTTGGGCTTTTTTTTTGAATTATTTCTGAATTTTGTTTTGAATTTTGTTTTAAGTATCAACCTTTCTACTTGACTGAGACTATCTCTTAACATTATACAACACTATAGATATAATTTTTCTATTCTATTTCATGCACTTTAAAGGAAATAAAAATCAAGGTTCTTAATAATTTAATACCACAGTTTTGGTGTCCCTGAGTTGTCAGTGTTTAAGAGATACGTAATGTCCACTAATGGTGATTTTGTCTGCACATTTTGTGCAAAAAATAGTGTTGAGTATCCAGAATTTCTCCAGTTTCAGAACTTCATTGCAGAAATAAATTAGGAAAGTGAATTACTTCAGTTTCAGAATGACTATTTGTAAAAATACAAACTGCATTGTTTGGTTTAAGGAAACGATTGTAAACTCTGCTTAGTGCCATTGTTGCCCATTTTTGTTCCTTGTTGGTTGGCAAGCTGCATCCCGAATAACAGGATTGGAACCTGAAACTTTGTCCTAATTAGGAAAAATTATCAAATAGAATGAAATAGCCAAAACTTGGTCCTTTTCTTTGTATAAAATCAAGGTAATGCATTTTATTTTCACATGAGACCTACAATTTCTTGTTAGAATCAGATTGTTAATCTCAGAGCTTCCTTTTCCCCAATAATCCTGAGATGTAAATCCTTTATAATCTCATTGTTCTACTTCCAAAAGCTCCTCTTAGAATCTTAGAAATCTCTGATTTCTATGTCCTGCTGACATTTGTACTTTTTCTCTGAAAGTATGGGTTGTCTAAGAAATTTTAATGTGTGGGGGTTTTCTGAAATACAGATACACAAGTGAAAATATAGTTATTTTTAGTGGCATAACTTTTTTTCTGCATTTACATATTTGCATCATAGCAGAGAAAAGATAAGCTTACTTAAGTTGGCATCAGTTGGATTATAACTAAGACCTACAAAATGAAATCAAATCTATGCTAGATATTAAGTAACCATAAAATATCCCAAACATTATAATACTCTCCCAATGTGAGAAGTAGAAGTCTTTTGTTTGAAACAATTGATGTTGTCCTGGAAGACGTTCTTTAAAGGGAAGTCCTATGCGGAACCAAGTACATCATTTCTGCTCTGAGGTTTATAATTTACGATTCAATATTGTATTCTAGAAGTCTGTACATCATTTGATTTCAGCTAGAACCATGAATTCTGCCTGCACACATTTATAGGTATGATTTTATAATATGATAAGAAAGAGTAGCACGGAACAATGAAATTGGTTGTAAAACTGACAGTAGAAATCCACAAAGGTCCATAAAATGTACGACAGGAGTACTTAACTGAATATACATTATCATAGCTGGTGCGTTAGCAGTACTACTGATATTCAGCAAAATGGATCATTAAGCATCTCCTCTGGCTATTGTGAAAAGCATAAACAAATTCTAATGTTCTTGAACTCCATAGTTCTAAGTAAAGTAAAAAATGCGTACTTTATGAAAAAGGAAAAGCAAAATTGCATGTGGAGGTTTGTTTGCTTTCCTTTAATATTCATTTTCAATATATTGCTTAACGTTGATTATAAATGAAACCTTCAAAATTAAAATGGTATTTTCTCTAAGGCTGAACAACCTTATATAAATGGTTTTAAACAAATACCATTTATGTCTTATTCTTAAATCCAATAATTTAAAACAGCATTCATTGTACTTTAAACAAGTTTCATTAAACAAGTTAGAATAATCTCAAAAGCATTCTAACTCTTCTTCATAATACAAAAAATAAATATATAACTTTTCTTTCACAGTTAGCAATCCTAAGCGTGTGCCTGCTTTTCATCAGCACTTTTGGAACTATTAATTGAAATTAAAAAGTATAAGCTGACAACTTTCTGAGGACATTTTAATAAAAAGGTATTATTCTCTTTACATGACAACCCATTAACTTCTGGTTTCTCAAAGCCACTGAAAAACATGATGGAAAAGCTTTAACAGTCATCAGTTGTGAAACTGTGAATAAATATGCAAATTGTGCAAATATGTGCAAATTGTATTAATACAAACATTCCTGTTCAGAATGCAACAGTGTTAATCAGTTAAGGAAAACGGATCTATTAATTTCTTTGTTTCCTCAACAAAATTCCACTGCTTTTTTCCTGCTCCTTCCTCATCTTGTCACTTGGAAGCTAGCTATAAGGTTTGAAATATTAGAACAGTTAGAAGTTACTGGCTTTGAGAGCCACTTTGTTCCTAGCCAGAAGACAATTCTTAGCACGCTGTTTTGTGGCATTTACGGCCTGTTGCTGCATGCTCCCAGCTCTCCTGGGCTGCAGCAGGGTGAAGTGTGGGAGCACATTGCTCCCAAGTTGGCCAGGACTGCACTGAAATGCCTATCACTGGCATGACTGTGTTGTGCAGACTCTGTTGGCTTTGAATTCTCTGTGGACTTCAAGTCCATGTTGAAATGAGCATGAGTTTGTTTTGAAGGATGGGGCAAATGAGTTTTCAGGGCGGGATTGCAGTGTTGTCTTTTGGGAAGTCTGAACTGGAAAAGCACCTAAAAGCAGGGTTGCAGGCTGCTGCCCACAAACAGCTTCACCCTGGTATTTCAGCTAGATTTTTCCCTACAGGTTCGACAACACCAGTGGGATGATTTTTTATAATGGGGCAGGTTGGAATTGTAGAGTGAGACTGTTCTAGGGAAATCCTTATATTCTTACTTATAAAATAAAGATACTGCTGGTGTGGCGAGCTGGACCAAGTCTTGAATGCATCCCATCTCTAACTGTGCCAGAAACACACACGTGCCATCTGCGTGTATGTCAAAAATGATCAGACCTCTGCGATTAATGGAGAGGAACTGTCTTGACATGCTGAAGAAAGTTTTGAGGTCTGTACTTTGTCTTGAATTTTTATCTAGAGCCATAATTTTCTTCTCTCTTCTTTTTTTAAACCGTGTCCCTGCAACATAGCCATTTCTAGTGCCATGGCAGAAGAGACAGGAGGCAATGCTGAGTCCTGTACTGAGCATGTCTTCATCATGACACAAGACAGTGTCAGGACAGAGTGAGGTATACCTTCCCCTGAGAGCAAGATCTGTGGGCACATGATGGTATCTCACATTCAGAGATTTCCTTCTGCTTCATCAGGACACATCAAACACATTTGAAAGACTTTAAAAGTCCTTTTTATAACACATTATTGACAGCACCAGCTGACCACCATGTGACTAGCAATGAGTTCATTATCTCAAAAGTTACAGCCTATAAAGGAAACAGCTTGAAATGCATTTCTCCCCTATGACATTGCTGGTTTCTTCAAGTATAAGAAACTGACTGTAATGCCAACTTTTTGACAGTTGTTGAGGAAGATGTCTAAAGCATTTTTTCTTTAAATAGGCCACCTTTAATGTTCAAACAAAATGTGTTTCTTTTTTTTTAATTTATTCTCATAATAGTTCCATATTGCTATATTTGAGTAAGGCTGCACTTTGAAATATGTTATAGAAAATATGCTGTGGAAAGGAAGGGTATTTTAAGAGAATGTAAAATAGTGTTCTTTTTAAAAAATATATATTCTAAGTAAAAATGACATTGCTTTGCAACAAATCTGAAGTTTTAGACTTCAGTCAAATTCTAAAAGAATGATAATCTATGTGAGATCATACGAACAGCTAAGATAGGCCCTCATACAGCACAGAAGCAAAATGACCAAACTGATTAATCATCTACTGCATCTAGACAAAGCACCACAGACACTATTGAAGTATCCAGATTACATAGCCAACAGCTAGACACAAACAATTCCAGTAATTAATTGGAGTGTCTAAAGTAGAATTCAAAAGTCTAATAAACGAAATACTGCATTGTGATATATTTCAGTATCCAGAATACTGGCTGGCTGACAGCTGGCATCCTCAAGTCATTTGAGGAGCAGTAAGAGCGGGTGAATAGGAAAAATTCCTACTAACTGACTACTGTTAGTAATTTCATACCTCTGCTTGAAAGTAGAGTGCTGGAAAATCTTGTGTGCAGAAGTTTCTCTGAGATACAATTTTTCTTTGTAGGGAATTTTCATTGATCAAATTTTAGATACATGTGAAATCACAGTTCCAGATGAAACACTGGTAAATTTACCATATTTATCACAAGAATTAACCCTTACCTTTGCCACTGCTTCTGCTAGTTTCTTAGGCTGTGTGAGTCCTAAAGTTCTCAAAGGGACCCTGAAAATCTTCTGGTTTTCACAAATGATTATTTAGGCTTGCACTGTGACATGAAATATTAAGACATTCACTGCCCTACCTGGAGCAACTTACTACTTTGGGTTAGGGACAGCAAAGAATGAAAAAAGTCAGTATTTCTGTATTGGAAGCCAGTATCAATAGCAGAACAGAGGACAGAAGCCCTTTGTAGGACACAGCAAGAGATCATTTAGGATTTGCTATGTATTCTGTAGTGCTGCCTACTGGTTCCTCATTTACATGGAAGACTTCTTTGCTATACTTGAAATTCTCTGTGTTTTGTATATTTATATTAAAATCTAATTCTGAACTCTCTAAATGTACAGATTTTATCTTCTTCCAGTAGCTAGAAACCATAGGACCCAGAATCTCATAGCTTTGAACAGCACACCTCAGTCATAGCCTTAGTAATTCACATCCCACTTTTAAAATTGCCCATCAACTTAAGCAAAATTAACCATATAAATATGGACTCCTAATTAGACCAGTACTTGCTACCAAACCAAATCCCATTGTGTTCAGTGGAATGACTTGTACATGTAAAAGGAGTATTTCTTGGGTTGGTCTGACAAGCAACCATAGATGATGAAAAGATGAGAAGTGTGACATAAATGAAAACAATTAGTGTTGCTCTGCAAACACTACACTCTCAGAGTCAGGAGTCTGTGTATGCTTGCGCACACATAGATACACACATGCATATGCCTTCTTTGTCTTTAAGAATTGCTAACTATTATTAGGAATTACAAGAAGAAGCAGTTATATACAAAGAGAGAGCATACACACAACAAAAATCAGATTTTGCAGTTCCTGAAGTAACAGTTCTTACTAGAAGTAAATAACTGCTTCAGGTTTGAAAACAGCCCAAAAGAAACCAAAGTGATCAAGGCAGAATTTATTGTCTCTCTCAATCTTTCTACTCACTTCAGTAAAGTATGTTTGACAGAGAGGCTTCTATGCTAACCACATAAATACTGGGAATGGAATTACACTCCCACTGACATCAGTCACTGCAAATCAGTGGGAAAAAAAATGTTTCCTGTAAACACAGTAAATCTCAACATGTTGTCCTCTGCTTCTACTCTTCTTTTGCTTTAGTAAAAGTGGAAGGCATGGAAGATGTCCTATGAATCAAAGTCTGAGTGAGTTCTGTAAACACGAATGGTGAATTGGCAACCAAACCTGAAAGCACTTACTGTTAGCTTTTCTGCAAATATAAAATAGTGTCTACATGTTTCAAGGGCCATTCTGGAGCAGAATACTATAAATTATTGAACATGCAGTGAAATCTGTAGGATAGGTCTAAAGCAAAACATCTTATTTGAAAGGACACAGAAGATCATAATTTGAATATCTTTTCAGAGCTTTCTTAGGATTTGACTGATTATTTATCACGCATAGGATACAAAGGATGGCTTTAGACATACTACATTAATTTGTAGGCTTCAAAAGTATTGTTGATCCTTAGCAAAAATGGTACATCTCACTTTTGTTTTATTTTCTCTCTCTACTGCTTTAAACTGTCTTTATCTTGGTCTCTTTTGAAATCAGTTATACCTGAAGAGAGATCACTACTCAGATAAGTATCGATCACATAAACAAGTTTGTAGGCAACACCTTGCTTTCTAACTCTAGTAAGGTATTAGTGAGGTGATGTATTCATTGCTTAACTGAGTCAATATAAATAAAAGAGGAATGGAGAGCTCACCAGCTGTCTGTAGGTTTTAATATCATGTGGTGAGGTGACACAATAGTCCCTGAGAGGAGAAAGGAACAATGGATTCTTGCAAATGTACAAAGCTTTCAGGCAACAGTCGCATCTGGTACTATGCAGAGGAGCATGCCCTAAATTGCTAGACTTGAGTTGCCGTGTCTAAGTGCCTGACAATTTGGATGGGAGAAAATATTGATAAGATCAGTCTTCCTCTGGCAGCCTGGGTAAAGCCGGAAAAGTCTGTGACAAGGCCTGCCTTGTCTCTTGGTTGGGGAAAAGCATGTCTCGCTGCTGCTTTCTTGGCTGTTCAGAAGGAAGGAAGCAAGCAGCAAGCAAGCGAGGAAAGAAAAGCAAAATAGTGAAGTTCTGTCGAGGACTTTTTCATTCTATTCGGAGGCTAACGTTATTGCAGAGACTGGGAAGAATTTGGAAGATCAATGTATATCCTAACCGTGCTTTTCCTGCTGTTGATTTTCTCACTTCATTTGAGTTTTTCATCAGTCTGCGGAAAGGTGGAAAGCTGGGCAGCTAGAGGGGAAAAGAGCAGGAATGCTGCCTGTACTGATAACTGCAGAGCGGCAGAGGAAAGGGAGTCTTTCCTATTCTGGTCATGCAGAAAGTGGTATATATTACTGTAGGAGCAACAGTATGAGTTGAAGACTGCTACTTTCTAGTCCCTTTCCGCTGATTGGATGCATTTTTCAAAAGCTGAAGCACTGTCACACTGGGAGGCCAGTGCCTCGCTGCCTCTAATGCCATCTGTTAGGCACTTGCATTTGTAGCAAAACAGGACTGCTAAGCGCAGGGATCTTTCAAGACTGATTCTGCAACTTGTAGGTAATTTTTACTGTTCTCCAAGCCTTTTCTACTTTTCAGAGACTAGACAAAAAGAAGGTGAAAATCCCTAGTTAGAATATTAGGTGTTATGCACACCTTTGCATATCAATAGCAACTCGTTAATTTTTCTAAAAAGTCAAGCAAGAAAGCTAAGCATCTTCACCAAATATAATAACATGAGAGATTACTACTGTTAAACATTAAAATTCTTCATTTAGTCTGCTCAGTATTGTCGTGATTGTTGCATCTCCATTTATTGACATCTTTCATGACATTTTTTTGCCCAGATTAAGAGAAGAGGTGACTTAATCTATGTTTGGCTTCATTTAAA
Organism: Dromaius novaehollandiae; assembly: GCF_036370855.1. Classification (NCBI taxonomy): domain Eukaryota; kingdom Metazoa; phylum Chordata; class Aves; order Casuariiformes; family Dromaiidae; genus Dromaius; species Dromaius novaehollandiae. The sequence continues at coordinate 89,868,235 of NC_088099.1, read as the reverse complement.
TGTCCCTAGGTCTTTTTGGCATATGTTCCTCATGGAATTTTTGCTTTTTTTTGTTTTGTTGCGGGAATAGGAAGGCATGTTTCTCAGGCTGCTATCATCTGTAAAAATAATTTTCTCCATGGCCCAGCAGCTTTTGTAATAACACAGGTTAATTAGCATTAGCGTCTTTTTGATTCCTTGATATTCCAAGGAGTCTCACATAAACATTAGTCAAGAGAATTAATCCTGATAACGCCACATAACCATGCTTGCTTTTTCAGTGCCACAACTCCCTGCTAACCTCAGGATGTTAAGAGCTTCGACTTTCATGAGCAACTGGTCGAAAATTTTCAATTCTCCTGAGTGTAGATGGGCCTTTCAGTATACATGCCTGCCAGTCTACAGCAGTTTCAGCTCTCTGGATGTGGAAAGCAGAAGTGGCATTTTGGCAACAATCTCTTTCAGTCACAGAGTGGAAACAGAGGAAATTACAGGGAGATTAAAAAGAAATGAAGTGCCCTTCAGGTTCCTTCCCATGGTGCAGAGGCTCCCTATGGGCACCCTCTGACATTGTGGCTAGGATTTCAGTGCTATCTTGTCAAATTTAAACAGAGACTTACTTAGAATGATAAATTTTCTAAACTGAACTAGAAAAAAACACCTTTAGAAGTCAGATTTGTGATTTATGTGTCTGTTTTGGGAGTATAGTGGGAAAAATTCAAGGTGCCCCATATGGCTCCGGAGGTATGATAATCAAACCATTTACAGGTCATGTACGTTTATACATAGCTGTCTAGTCGACTTGAAGTGCAAAAGACAGATATAATGATATATATTCCTTGCTTCTGTACCTGGCAGCCCACTAAGTTATGAAGTTAACGTAACAAGCAAAAAAGATATACTTTGACCTTTCAATACAACTGTTTCAGAAGGAAGTATTTGTTAACTGCCGCGGGGATTGAGTGCTGCGGAGCATGTTAAGCCTTGCTAACCCACTGGAATTGCTTCTGTAGATCAGAGTCTGAACATGACAAATATACCTGTCGATATGTTCCTTGGAGCTATATATGCTTGTGTATTTTCAGGATCAGCAGCCTTGTTAAGTGAGAAGTTATGGTAAGTACATATTCAGGATGCTGCAACCAACTGGTGTTACAACATAAGGCTGAATGTGTCATTTATTTATTCATTTAGGGGAGTAGGGAGGACAGATTATATTTTAAACAGCTTGGCTATAAATGTATTTTTATGCCAAGAAAAATGGTTAAAGCAGTGTATATAAATTTTATCCTTGGCGTTACAGTAAATTGCATGTATTCTTTCCTGAATATATATATGAATTAGCATTTTTATGTATTCATAATGTGACCTTCATGCTTTAAAATTTCTTTAGGAAATAGTTCTCCTAGAATCTGTGCAGTTTTTACCAGGTCCTTACTGAGAGGTGAGCAAGTGAGGTCTGTGGCATCTGTCCTCTACAATTTCACACAATACTGTGTGCAGTCTTGGAAATTATAACCCTTCCTCTTTTTGAAATTTTCCATCAATGAGTTTTTCAACATCAAAACTATTTGTGGTGTTGTTGTTGCTGTTGTTTATAAAACACACTTTTCCAGCAGGGAAATGCTATTGTTTATTTAAAAAATGTTTATCCTTGGGAAAGAGTAAGAGGGGAATCAATCGAAAATGCTTTTTTTCAGTTTTCTTTTCCAAGTCAGCACGGCAATGAGCTGTTATGATGCAAAATGAGATCAGCAAATGATTGTCTCCTCTTTCATTTGCTTTTCATGGGCTGGGATGGATGGACTGAATTTGTTGTCTGGAATACAACCCACTTAATACTCCTCACTGAGCTGAGCGGTGGGAATCGTAAGCCTAGTACGCTGCAGAAAGTGCACTTTTCACTGAGTTTATACTTAGGAAAACAGCTAACCATGTTGGCATTAATTTCCTTGCTGGATAGCATAAATCTGTCACAGAAAGATAATTAGGGTCATATTTATCTTTAGTGACTTTTATTTTTGCATTAAATGTATTATTGGAAAAATTTGTGGATCCAAGTATTAAAAATAATAGAGCTCAGACTGAGCCTGATTTCTGTCAGTGCCTATTTGCCCAGTATTCAAATGGGAAGCAGATAAATATAATTTTTTTCTTAAAAAAATCTTTTTTATACCAAAATGATGTGAGTTAGGAATCTTGTTATTGAGGTTGTGTGTGGAACACTTGGAAACATCATCCATATTACTGATCAGCTCATTGTTTATCATTAAAAATATTTGTCAAGCTGTAAAAAAAAATTCAAATACTTATTTATTTTCAGCATATTAGCTAAAGCATTATTTTCAGCTATCAGAACACCGTAATGAGGAACTAATATTAATTCATCTAACAAAGTTCACTTTTATTTCAGATGCTCACCAAGGTAATTAGTAGACTCCATTCATTAACATTTCAAATCTCATTAAAATGTAAATGGTGGGTAAAGTTTTTGCATATTAGAGGGTATTTATCAGCATTCATCATAGTAAGTAATTTGGTCTTCATTATTTATAAAGATATAGTAAATAGTCATTCATTTTTGTGAAAACATCTGGTTAAAGGTTGTTGTTACTTATGATTTTAGTGTTGCAATAAAAAGGATAATTCTTTGTATAGACATAATTAATTCTTAGCACCGCACTAGATGGTGTACAGAGTTGAAGGGACTGTAAAAGGGGTTCCTGTTGATCGTGCAGCCCTCTATCTGCAAGACAAGCGCCTTGAAGTAAAGGAATGTTTTTAGCCAAAAAGACACTAGTCTACAGATTACTTCCCACAGTTTAGACTAAGGCTACCACATCATTTTTGATAATGACTCTAATGCTCTTGTTCTTCTTCTAAAATGGCAATTCAGAAAGGAAGAGAATAGGTTTCATTAAATGGACAGGTTTATTGATTCTGAAACCTTTTCGTATGGATGCCCTTTGCATTTGTAATTTTTCTTCCAAGCTAATAGCTAATGGTGAGCAACTATTTAACCTCTAATTCATATTTGTATCTCTTTGTGAGCTATTTTTAACAATTTTTGAGACTTCCATGGTTCTGAGCATAGGAGCGGAGAGTGGGCAGGGCAAGAATGGAACAAAGGGAGTAAAAAGACGCAGATGCTGCAACAAATCTGGGCTGATGGAGGCAGGATACGCTCTGAAGCTTAACTGGTGGCCAGAAAGCAGTCACCAGCTCCTGTAGTGCAGACACACTGAGTCTCTGTGGTTCTAGTCCTTTAACAGCATGTAGCTTGAACTGTTGCAATAGATGTCTGTGCACCTGATCCTCACTTCTTTCTTTTTTTTTCCTGAATTTTGACCATGCTTTTATTTTGCCAATCCCTATATATATATTTATATGTATATGTGTAATCCTTCCTATCATCATTTGTAAGGTCTTTTGATATGTCTTTTAGGAGTAAGATGTCCAGCCAGACCTGATCATTGAAGTCTCACTGGGTGTCATTGTTGCACTGACCACCCATCTGCCAAGATATTGAAGGAATTCTACATCAAATTTTCAGTCTGAATCACATAAAGTCTGATTTGCACACTAAAATTTAACAGGCTGTTTGAAATAAACTGTTTTCTATTATAATTTTAATCTAATAAAGAAACAGGACTTGATTTGGCATCTGATGCTTGACCTTCACATACTTGTAATCTGTTTTTTTTTCTGTCCTAGTGTGTATCTTCATTCTGTCTATGTTGATGCAACCCATACAAATACAGAGATGAAAGAAGAAAAAGATAAACAAGAGTAACAAGCTGAAAGACATAAAAGTGTTAAGATTTATATACATTTCCTTAAGTTCAATTCCAAATTAAACTGTTCTTTTTTTAGAGCAGTTTAACTCCCATTCTGTCAATTTGTTATCCTTATGTCAAGAAAGGTTTGGTGCTTGTTTCATCTGAATCATTTTATATAGATATAATCGTTGGATAAATTTGACCAACACTTACTAGAATAGTTGGATTTGAAGAATTTATTTAAGGTTCGTTTCTCTATAACAGAGCATTTATCTCAAAGTATGTGGCAATAGCTGGCATTAGCTGCTCAGCATAATTTTAATATACTGAGAAGACAAAAATTGATGCCTATTTTCTTTTTTATAGAAACTCTTGGAATGAAGCATTTTCTTCCACACTTAAGAAAGCAGCTCTCATAAGCATTCTGAAGTGCCATCTTCAAACAAAGCATTTATAAGCCAATTGAAGGAATATGCATACTGTAAAATAAATGAGTGGCTTTTTTACAGAAGAGGAGCATAATATGCCTTTTCATTTGATAAGCTCTAAAAGAATCATTTGGAACATACGACAAATTTGGCAAGGCACCAACCTGTGAAACTTACCTGCTGAGTGACTGAAAGCTAAGAATAAATAATATCATGATCTTCCTAGGTACTCTAGAAAAGATTGCCTCAATGCAGGACTACATGCCCAAAGCGGGACTTAACTAGTGTTTGGGTACCAAAATGTTCACCGAGAAATGTTAATTCAAAACTTCTGGCCAGCTGAAGTCCAAGCCTGAGGGTGCCAATGCTCTAAAACCTGCTGATTTCTTTTCTTCTTTCAAGTTCCCCAAGCACTTTGAGTTGCACCTCTGCTCATCCTTGGTACTGTCCCAGGGTAAGTAGCTTAATACCATCTTCCTCCTAATGGTAACGTGTCATTTATTTATCCTAGTACGCCCATCTGGAAGGTGTCCTGCAGCACTTGCTTAGGAGACAGGCTGCCACAGAATGCCTTTGTGGTCAGTATTTTTTATGCCACCAAAATTGTGGTAATGACTCAATCCACTCTTTGCTTAAAAGACTGGTGATTAAAGGCTGGTGATATGCTCAGAGACTTCATTTCAATGAGAAGGAAATTCATTAGTCAGTAGCAAAATCAGATTCTTTCTTATCTTCCATTTCTCTTTCTCTATACATTTTTAATTTTTATGCTGGAGGTTGGCACAGATCCTTCAAGACAGATAGAGGGATCTTTCACCCAGTATGGGCTATATCCTGGAAGTTAGAGCAATATCTCATTAGTAAATGTGGATGTGCACTACCTTCAGACCAATAAAACAGTTATACCCAGGTCACTTACCTCCTCAATAAGTGTTTTGCCTGTTATGCTCCTGTAACCCAGTGGATGGGTTTCTAGAGAAATGTTTGACCTCTGCTTGGTTCTTTGAAGGAAAATACCTACGTATTAGAAATACTAATACCTACGTATACCTGTGAATATGGAGGAGGGATCACAAGTGCAGGATTTTAGATTTGGTCTTGTGCTTGGTATTTGCTTACTGACAGCTCCAGGCTGACCCTTTGCTCAATACAGTGGCTCCTCCAGATCCCATCCAGAAACATTTACTGCCTCGTAGGAAAGGTGTGTGCTGTTCAGAGAGGCTTGGCACCAGCACGGTATATTCCACACTGGGACCAACGTGCAGAAGTTTGAGATTATCATGCCTAACTGTAAGCATCTATTTATTTCACTGAATTTAGTTTTGCTGCCATCTTCACTCCAGAATTCCTCGAGGACCAGCTTTTTTTTTTTTGGCCTTTGTAGGTCATATTTTTAGCAATTTTCTTAAGTGTCTATAGGATGCTTACACTAAAGAAAACCTTTCTGTAGTGATTCAAGCAAAATGTATAATATGTTGCTCTGTTCTTCTTTTCAAAATATTTCCTGCAATGAGCCTGCCTCTATTGCAGTGATCACAACAACCTTATTTTTATTTGCTGTTCAGTCTGTTGTTTGTTATAACAAGCTGGATTTTTATCCCATACTTCCAATGTGCATTGTTCATGATAAAGATCATTATTTGTTGTGTTTTGATAAAATACTAAAAAAAGTGATCCGGGAGCTTCTAGGTATTCTTGTAAAACAAGTAATGATGATAATAGTTAAGACACTACAACCAGTGTTATGCCTAAAACGATAGTGACTGAATTATTAACTTGAAAACAAGAGCCATCTCTGGTAGAGTCAGTACAGTATAGCAACAGAAAGCAATAAGATGATAGTTTAATTAGTGTTTCAGAGTATATAGCACCTATGTAGAAGTAGTCTCTGAGGGACTTACCATACTTTAAACAACATACTGAAGATTCCCTTCCCTGAAGGAAGTCTGTCATTAGAGGCAAGGCATGAAGTTGATAATGAATTCCCTAAGTACCCAAGTAAAGAGAGATTTCATCTCTTTGAAAGAATCCCAGCTGGTACTGTATCGCTCGTGCTTGTCAAGAAAAGGCACTAACTTGTGCCTCTTCTCTAAGTAAGACAGTCTGGAATTTGGCTTAAAAAAAGAGGGAGATACTGTGTTTGCAGCTAAAAAGATGGAGCAGAGAAAAAGTTATGCTGGTCTTCTAACACTGAGTTTTTGCCACTGATCTCTGTTCTGCATTAATCCTTTCTCCTTCTTTTACTTCAGCTGACTTAGCAAATACCTTGGTTACCCATATCTGGATTTGGTGAAATATTTCAGTTTAATGTGTTTCAGACACCTATTCCAGCAAACAAAAATAAATATTCAGGAAATAGAGTTAACATAAGCAAGAAACTTATCAAAATCATGCCGCTAGTTTTGTAATGAAGTTTAAGAACAATTTACCTGAAGATGTTTTGCCTGTCAGACAGGTGATCAGACTAGATAGCCATTATGTCTATGAACTGATGGGTGTTCTGCAGTGAGCACTCCATTACCTCAGAGTGAAATTTCCAAGTTGTAGATTAACTCTTCTTTGATCGCACTTGTCCACTTACACAGGGTCTAGAAAAAACATTATATGAGCTTGCTTGAGGTAGCATTAACCTGGGAATTTCTGTTCTACATTCTCCCATCTTTGAGAGCTCTTATCCTGTAACCTAGCTTAGATGTTCTGTTCAGCATTCATGATGTAGTTTTTCCAGGTTATTTATTCCCTCTGCCACTAAATAACTGAGCCTAGAGTATTACTCTTTTTCTTTTCTTTGAGAACAAATTTACTGAAGTATTTTTAAGTTATGATGTGAAAGTGTTTCTGCTTCTGCATTACTCAATTACGTATATGCCCCAAAGGCATGTATCTACAAGTATATAAAGGAGTAGGTTAGACCAAAAAAGACAATTATTTACAGATGACTTAAATTCATTATTTTGGTTCACAGGAAATGCTGGTGATGTTTTGGTCTGATTGAAACTAAATCTTTAAGAATCTCCAAACAGAATTTTTGAGAAACAAATTGACAACAAAATGCCTGTGTCCTGCCTGTAGGGCAAAATCTGTTTGACTAATGCTCAATAGGCTACAGAAACTCATTCTGGCGGGGTCTGCAGAAGGATCGCTAAACCTCAAGCCTACCCCAGGATTTCCAGGCTCTAACTCCTGGGTCACATAGCCAGAACACCCGGATAGCTTTATTGTCAGTGACTTGCCAGCTGCTCCCAAGCAACCAGTTGCAAGATTGCAAGACAAGACTGTTGCAAGTGGACACTTCCTAGGGCTTACACAGCCCTTGCTCTGTGGCTTTGAGACTGTAAGCTCTGACATGGCTGGCTGCTCTCGGATGCGAAAACTGAAAGTATTGGTATCTCTGGCCCAAAGCAGACAGCCAGGCTGCCTGGGGACAGCAGATGCTCCCTCAAGTGCTCCCAGGCATGGGGAGTGCTAAAGGCTCTGCAGCAGGGGCAGTCTGGTGGGCAGCGCTGCCAAGGTGGCTCTGCAGGAATCCTGACTTTTGATTTGCCATGAATAAGTCAAGTCAGAGATATTTCCAATGCAGCATTTTTGGCTTTGATGAAGTGGCATTTTCCAATGCAATTCAGTTTTGCTGAATGTTTCCAGTTAGCTCTGCCTCCATGCTTCCCTTAAGTAGTTCAGTTTGCAGATGGTACATCATAGGCAGCAGTAGCTGAGGTAGAAGAAAGAAATTATGAACAACTGCTACAGAAATGTTTTCAGGTGCTGTTCTCTCAGAGGGGGGGCTGAAGGGAGGTATCTTTTTCTATACAGTACCAACCTTGCACTGCCAGTTTTCCATGGAAATGAGGCTTGGACAATTACACAGTATTTCTGTCTGCCTATCAAAGATACTATTCAGGGTTTTACTCGCTCCATGCACACTTTTGATGCAATTTGGCTATATTTTCCAAAACTACTGCTGGGTTCTTTCATCAAAACTCCATAAAAGGTTTATTTATTTTTTTTAAAAAATCACTATTGTCTTTTAAAAAGGGGTAGTGCTGCCTGATTTGTTTCTCTGATTTTTGTATGGAGGTCCAAACTAATTTTGTTTCACATTTTCATGTGAAATCTTTAGATTTCAAATTTGACTCCTGGTGGTGCTAATAATATCTGAAAGCTGGCATATGCTTGCATGATTGCTATTGTCAGTTTGTAAAAAATTAAGAGCAAATCACACATTCTGTAGTGTATGTGTGAGGGAGACTGCAAACAGAGCATCTTTCTTTCCATGTGCAATTCTGGTAGTTCCAGCTCCTGCAAAATAGGCAAGGAGGGATAAAAGAGTGGGTGCTGCAGAGTTCCTAAGGCTGAGAATCAAAAGACCTGTCTTGTATTTCTAGCTCTGTCACTGATCTGCTGTGTGAATTTGTGATCCTTTCTGTAAAGGGCAACACACCGTGTTTGGAATTTGGCTACCTTTGTGTATTTGTCAGCAGTCTCTGCTTCTGCTCCATGACAGGTTGCTCTACAGAACAATGGTATCTTTCTCCCAGGCTTCGGCAGAGCTTTTCCTCTTGGCTTTTTGATTAGAGGCCTTTTATGATTCCTGAACTTCCTCTGGGACAGAACTACCAATACAGGGCTGTACTTTAAAGGGCATAACATAATTCTTGATTTTATAACAAATGCGATTTCCCTCTAGCCAAACTTTTCAATGTCTTGGCAGAGCTCAAGAATGTCAAAACAAAACCTAATAGAAAGTGAGCAAACTGCTTTATTCGGACAGGCGGAAGCTAGTGTAAAGCCAAAAATAACGTACTGTGTATTAGCTTACCTTAATGAAAATAGGAATGGTATCAGAAAATGCAACATGACATGTTAAAAATATCAACAACAAAATTTTAAATTTTTATTTTGAATATCTACTTCCAAAAGGTATTTGGATGTAGAGAAAAAAAATTATTAACTTCTTCTAAAAGCAGTTGAAGTTTATTTTCAAATTAGCTTGTAGAGAAATGAAATTATGAGATGGAATTTGGTTATAACTTTGATTTATGTTACATACACTACACAGCTTCTTTTTGTATGGAAAAGCAGATATGGTCATTCTTCCATTTACCTGACCTCATTATCCTGACAAAAGTTGACAGTCACCAGGTAATATAGAAATTAGTAGATAGCACAGGCACAAAAGAGAATATAATATGAACTTTTATGATTTGCATGAATTTTGCTTAAAGCATTCCACATTTAATGGATATAAGTGAGTTTCATTCTAAAGTACATTTTTGTTGTTGACACTGCTTATTTCAACAGCTGGTTCTTTGTCAAATTGGATAATATTCAAAACAGGATTTTGTTGTTCTTTTTCTTCTTGCCATCTGTTGCTGCTATAGACATTTTTTCAAGAGAGTGCTTCTAAAAGAATTAGGTCATATTGTAAATTTGTTCTTATGAAATGTTTAAAATCAAAAGCATAAGGAAAATTACAGTGTAACTTAATTCTATAGTATAACTTAATTCATGTATAAATTTTCCATTTTTAAAACAACAACAACAAATACATTTTTAGATATGCATGTTCAACTGACATAGCTTGTGACTTATTCTTGTATTAAAAAATCTGATTTCATGCAATTCTATAATTCAGTTTGCTATTTGAACACCAGGCAAGTTATATGAAGGGCATAATTAGGTGCTTAAATATAATAAAATAAAAACAAAAGAAAAATATGATCCTGAAATCATCTTTTAAAACAGACTGTTATACATCCTGATTGTTATTTCATGTGAGACTTTTCATCCTCATTGAACAGAGTAGATAAAATACTTCAGATCCTGATCTCAGCAAATCTTACCACTGTATGTGGGTCTCTAAGCATATGAGTAGCTTTTTTTCACCTCGCTCTACATGACATGAGTTCCTGCATGTTTTAATTATTTTAAGGATCAACCATTAAATCATACTCGAGAGGAGAATTACACATGCAGAAAATTAGAGGTTTTCATGTCTGTCTCTAGCACAGCTAAGCACTTTTTCGAAAGGAAAGCTAGGATATTTGGTCTGGATATCTGGGGCCTGAGCAAATATCTTGATTTCATCTTCAGAGCACAGTGTATTCTGAGTCCTGAATGAAACACAAAGATGCAGACAACCTACAGTGTCTTCTGCAAAATTAAAGGCCAAAATCATATTCACACTTTCTAGTCTTTGAATGCTTGAAGTTGCAACTTTAAATGTGTTTTTACTTCAGCATTCAGTAAGCAGCATATTCCCAAGGATACAGGGTGTTTGGGCTGCATTAGGTTTCTTGAGACAATGTTCACGCTGTGTTCCAGACCTGGGTCAGTACCCAAGGCTGCATTTGTAACATTTTCTGTCTACAAAGAAAGAAAGAAAAGGTATGTAGCAAAACCACTATGAGTTGCTAATCATTTGCAATACCTGATAAATGCTGTTAATGTACTCTCAAAAAATAATGTTTTCCACCTGCTGATCGCTATTGGCAACTAATTGCTGTCTTAACAGACAACTCACTGAAGGCAGGGTTTCATGAGATGGGCACACAGGAATGGAAGATGCAGTGGGCTGCAATCACAGAAAGAACTAGCCAGGACAAAAGCTGCTTTTAGTCAGTATTTCCAGTCATGCTGCATTTAGCGATACTACCACCATTTTTTTTTTTTTTTTTTAACAACATTTCTCACCAGTTAGTAAATGCTGATTATCATAGTCTCTAAGCAGGGGTATGTATCATCTTGCTAACTCCCTACTACTGACTAATATCTAATTTAAAGATGAGGGTGGGTTTTTTTTTCCTGCTTAAATAAATATTTGACAACTGGTCAAGTGTCAGATGAGTAAAGGAAGGTGGTGGGTTTGGTATTGTTTAAAACTGAATGAGGGTGGGAAGGAAACCACTGATGGCCAGTAACATCAACTCAGAACAACTCAAGAACAAGAATACTTCAAATAGGCTCATCTTACTAAAGGCTATTTTTATTGACAAACTGTCTGAATACAAAAACTCATTGCAGTCTTGTGCAGCTGAGCAGCAAGTTTGGCAATCCAAAGTCAGGAGACCTGGACCCTAGTGTTCAGACTTTAGATAAAGACAAGTTTAGCTCTGGAATCTTAAGTTCTGAACTCTGAACAACTTTCAATGGAGAGTGCCTTGGGTCAAGTGCCCTTGCTACCCCAAAAATCCCTTGTATTACTTCCACCATAAACTGGGGAATCACCGACTTTAAACCTGGAGAAATTTTAATCTAGGAGATTTTTTTGTTTGGTTGTTTTTTTGCTTCCATTTCTCCTGCTGGAAGACAGTTACAGGAATTTATTCCTCCTGTGTCTTGAAGTCATGGTCTATCAGCCTAAATTCATTCATGGCCAGGTGATTCCCATTTGTTTTGTACCAATGTTATTCTTTCACTTAGATAGTCCTCCCTCCCTGGAGTTTATTCCTTCTATTTATGAAGAATCTCATTTTAATCTTTGTATTGCTTGCTAATTTTCACACAATAGCCTCCCTATTCTCTGAGGATCTAACTAGCTTTTCTCTGTACCTGTATGAGCTTGAATTCCTTCTTTTTAATCAGTGGTCATCGCTGCATACTGAAGTGATGTCAGTCTGTATTTCGAGGTCCCCATGTGATATACAGAGCTATGGTAAGCAGTCCTAATTTGAACAGTATCACACAACTCAGTATTGTATGTGGTTACACTGATACCACAGCAAAAATTTAAAGGGTGGTAGTCAATCAGTCCAAAACAGTTTGGGATTTCTTGTATGCACTATTTCATACAAATTCTTACCAGTGACTTGCACAATGGCATCAATAGTTCCCTGTTACTGTATGAAACATAATATAACATCTCATTTATATTCATTTCATCTCATTTATATTATTCCAGTCTTCAAGGTCATCTAGTTCTTTCTATATGGTTTTTGAGGCCCCCTTTTTGAGGCCCCCTTTTCCAATGGAGTTGGCCGCCCAGCCTTATGGTGTCAGCATATTTCATCAGTCTGTTTCTTTTTTCTGTGCTGTAGCCATTAATAAAAATATTAAAAAATTTATATTTCAAGGCCAGAACTTGAGGAATTGCTCTGGTCACCTCCAGCCAGCCAGACAGTTATCCTCTCAGTATAACCTGACTCCCCGTACTTAATTCCTTATCCTAAAATTCATTCACTAACCCCCATCCGCTCCAATTTAACTAATGATTTCCCACGAGGAACCATATCAGATACTTTTTTGAAGTCCAGGTAAATTAGATATGCTACATTTACCCTGTTACTGTGTTCTGTGCTGGAAACCAGTGGTATATTAGCAGTGTACTCTGAGCACACATCTTATTGCTGTCAGAAATGAAGGCATTTTTATCATTAACATTAGATGTCTTTTCCCCTTATTAATAACCCTTGTTGTTTCAGGATTCTGGTGCTTTGGGAAAGATATCTTGCCTACCTAAAATATTTGACAAACTCTAATCTTTAGATAATAACTTGTTATCAGTTCAAAACCATCAGATCAGAGATTATAATCATTGGTAAGAAAAGATAGCTTAGAAATCTTCATGTTTTTCAAGGCTCAAGTCTGCAGAGCATGGTGTGTCTTCCAACCTTGCTAAGGTGGGAAGCTAAGCTTTTTCTGACAGAATTAATCTTTGTAAGAAATGTTTGGCTTCTGAGAAAGCAGCTATTTTATTTGAAGCTTGTAGGGGCCATAATGCCAATATCTGTTTCTCTGAAGGTGGACCTAATAGCATTTCCTTCTGCATGTTAAGTCTACCCATAATATTATACCTAGTTAGTTTTTTCTGAGATGTGTTGATTTCTTGCTTATTGGCATATTATTTCATTACAAAATCCTGTTCATCCAGCAGGGCTTTTTGCTATGCAAAGGCAAAATTATTATAGCTGTAAACTATTACTGATGGCATAAGGAGATATAAATTGCCTCTATGAAAGATTTGACTGTTATTGGAGATAGCACTAATTTTAAGTGCAGATAAAAATCTATCATCTTTTTTTTTTTTTTTTTCTGTATCTGAAGTGCAATAATAACCACTGTAAACTTTCAGAGATGATGACTAAATAAATGCTGGAATATCCAGCCCCAGAGACTTCAAAGTGTGAAGAGCAAAGAAATATTTCAGGAAAGGCAGGAAGGAGCGTAACTTATATTCTGCAGAGAACCATAAGTCAAATAAAAAACAGCAACAAGAATAGAACTAATGAAGAGTTTCCACACTTCTCTTTTTTGTTTATAAATAGTCTAGTATGCCATTTGCAACTTGATCCAAACCATGACTCCATGTTATAAACAAGTTTTGAAAAAAATCTGGGCGTGCTGCTATAACTGTTGTGATGGGAGTTTGCAACCTGCTATAATTTGATTGAAAATTAATGTTCTAAAATATTAACTAATAACTGTGCTCTTACCAGCAATTTTTTTTCTCTGTTTGACTTCTCTGCTGCAAAATATACCTATTTTTCAAGGCATTTGCAATGACTGTGGCTCCTCTTGTTGGTTGGTACATGTAAATGGGTATTCTTTTTGGACCCCAAGGCCTAACGTGGCACATCTAATTTCCTGACAGAAGGTTGATTAATTAAATAACTAGAGAAACTTAGATTTGAAGAATAGAATTGTGGTTCTGGCAGGTTTATCCTTTATTAATAGAATTGTAAGTTTCCAAAGTGTTTAAAATTTATGATACTGAGCAGATAAATGAAAATAAATGTAATAGAAATATAGAAGACCCCTAAATAGGAATTTAAGTGTATATATTCCATAATTCTACATGCTCTAAAACTAGAATATGTAATTATTTTGGTTTTTCATTCGTGGAATTGTTTTCTCTAAACTGTATTTTCAGTTATGCACCTGATTTATACTTGTGGCTGTGTGCGGGATTCATGCTCTGGTGTCCATAAACAGCAGGTAACTAATCATTCACATCTACATGTTACTGTGTGTATATGGTGATCCATACATATTTGAGGTAGCTTTCACAGCTAGATTACTATTGTATTTGCTCCATTAAAAAAAAAAAAAATCTTTTATTATTTTTTCCCCAAACTTTTAAACACAGCTTATGGCAAAACGCTAGTTGAGACATCAGGATGCATTTATGTGAAATCACACTGAATACCTTTCAGATATAATTTCTTATACATAATTCTTCATCATAATCTCTGTGCTCTTTGATGGGCAGGAATGACAGTGACTGAGCTAGATCACAGGTCATTTCTGGTAGTAAATGTCAGTGCCTGTGAAGCAACAGAAATAAAAATATTTGAAAAGATCTATCTTCTCTTAGCCAGACTAGTTAGTTGGCTAATATGTGTATATGCTTTTGATGTGACATGCCACTTTTCTGACTTGTCACTTCATATTTATAATACACAACAGTATTCTTAATCGTTTCCTGAGAAGTCTTGTCATGGTAAATCACCTTAATATAAATGAAATGCAACACAGCATGTCTAGACACACAAACACAAAATGCAGAAAACATATAATATGCCAACACTTTGACATAATTAAGTGTAACACCGACAGGTAGCAGAGCGTGTGCAATAAAATTAAAAATATTATCTTTGAAAGGCAGGAGGGACTTTCTTGGTTTTCAAATGGTTTCATGCATTCAATGTGCTGGCATACAAATTCTCTATTACAGGGAGTTTTCACACATATAGCACTGGACTTGGACTCAGGAAACACAGTTTCCTTGTATGTGTCTTCCACTGGGCTTGCTGCACCACAGTCACAACAGCTAACATTCTTTTGGCTCTTCTATTCGAACCATAACTCCTGAAGGATATGCTCCAGCAGCTCCTCTTTTAGCATTCAGTTAAAAAAGAACGTTTACTAAGTATGTGATGTATAGGTTTGTTGTACTCCTACCTCCTTAAGATCTCTCCTATACTTTGAAGGGAATTCACATTCCTTCCCAGTTGTCTTGGGCTCCTGTTTTTCAAAGAGCAGCTTGCTTGCCATTCTTTAATTTGACAAGATAAAATTTTGTTTCACTGGAATCATAAATAATATCTTTTCGTATTACCCATTCGCTTAATTCCTATCCTTGCTCTGCAGGACTAAGATCACCTTTCTAATCCCCAAGTTTCATGTGTTCACTTTCTATTGTCCTCTGGTTTTCTTTCAGTTGTAACATTTTTGTTTCACCTCACCAATTTGTGTCCAAGATTTAATTGATGTTCCATTTACTTTTGGTAAATTGTTCATTTATTTCTGCTGCAACTTTCTCCAGTGCTTCCTCTGGAAATAGTGGCACAGCTTTCATTTCATATGCTCTGCATGTCAGCAAACACTTGCAACTTTTGCAAGGTGCTGGAATCCACATGTCCTTAGTCTACATCTTGGTCACAGTCCCTCTTATGAGGTGTTCATTTCTCCTCTGTCTTCCCCAAGCTGCCCTCCACATAGCAAACTTGTGAAATTGGTTTTTTGGACTTGTATCAGTCAGAAGCTCTTTTATATTTTTCCTTTTGTATTTTGTTTGAAAATATCTCTCTCATCTCTCTCTTTTTGGTGAGGAACACAGTGCCTCACTGTTTTTTGTGGTTTTTTTCCCTTCTAGTATCATAATTAGCATCCCCTGCTTACACTAACTGAAAACTATCAGAAACGTCCAGTGCCACTGAACCAACAGGAGGCACTTTGTACCTGTCAGCTTTTGCCAGCATTCACTGAGTGAAGATACAATTGTTTCTGTATTTCTGGGGAACTTTAACCTTGGTAAAGCTTGTAAGTACACTATTCCCATTACCTGAGGTATTTTCTTAGTTTTACTACTGGTGCCTTGTATTGTTCAGCAGTCACTCAGAGCAACGGAGACAAACAAAAATCTGCTTCATTCAGTGTCTGAGTTAAACTGATGCATAATGGGTCACAACTTTCTGAAACACTTTTGTCATAATTTTACTAACATACATAGAAAGCCATTCCCAATGACAGCTATTCTTTCCAAACATGAATATATTTAACTCACTTTTTTTCTAAATCTTCACGTGGAAGCAAATACATTCTCTCATAGTATATAGGACTGGGGAGGGTAAATAATTTTCCATATGAAACACTAGCAGATGTCTATCCTGTGAGATATTAACTCTAGTCAAAAGCTCAACATAAAATCCATTGGTCATAAGAGGAATTTAGGAAACTGAAACTCCAGCAACCTAAAATATGTGTCACAACAATTTGCAGCAGACCTTGACATGGAAGCAAAGCTAGAACTGTCGCTTGTAAGGAATGAGAGCGAGAGCAACAGAGGCCTGTTTGACTTCGTCGGTGCATGGAAGGGGAACATGGGGGCTCTTTCTCAGTAGGAAGTGGAGTGGAAGTGGCTCAGAGAAGCCCCTTAGCAGCAGCAGCCAACGGAGTTTCCAAACCAAAGTGAGCTCAGAGACAAGTCCTTCTCCACTTCACACAGCAGGCGGGGAGGAGGAAGAAGGCAGAACACCATCAAGGCTGCTGTTTGTAACCGGGCAGACTGGACAGATATTTATTTTGCTCCTCTAATGTCTAGGAACCACTGACAAGCTTCTGTCCAGGTGTCGTCCTTTCATCTTCTCCCACTTACTGCCGAGCTGACTTTCCTCTATAGGGAGTTGTAAGAGAGGTCATCCCATTGCTGCTACACCTGGGGCACATGACAACCTTAAACGCTAGCAGGCTGGATGAGCTGCAGAACAAGGTGTCTTGAGACCAATGAGAAAAGTAAAGATAATGCTAGCTCATCCTGCATGTCTGTCTGCTACAAGACAGTAACGTAAGCTACATATAGACTCAGCTGAATGCTGCAGGTAAGGGATATCATGTTGCTATACAGCATGAGAAACAAGAAAGGGGGAAAACTATGATTCTGTCATAATAATTATTCTGGTTCAAATCTTTAAACAAAGACTTGCAAAAAGAAAGGGAAAAAAAGAAAAAAGTCTTTCGTCCTTCTATCAGATGACAACTGGCATTATCACTTTTCTCATCAGACCTGTCAAATTAGCCATGCAGGTGTGTTTCCCTTGGTCCTTGCCTCTCTGTTGATTACCTGCTCAGTTCCTAAGCAGATGGAAGAAGTTAAAGATGGCAAGAAGATGGCTATTACTCTTTGCCCAAACTGGCACAAAAGAAAAAGGCACAAAGGTGGGAGAACATATTTTGAGGACAGTGAAGGGGCTTATAATTCACAGCTACATTTATGTACAGATTGGCCCTAAATTACTCAATTGATTCAAGTAAAAGTGAGTGACATGAGGGTAAGTAAATGTTCCCACAATATCTCTCCAACAACAGGCAGCCAC
Source organism: Dromaius novaehollandiae (assembly GCF_036370855.1). Taxonomy (NCBI): domain Eukaryota; kingdom Metazoa; phylum Chordata; class Aves; order Casuariiformes; family Dromaiidae; genus Dromaius; species Dromaius novaehollandiae. Next base: position 89,850,739 of record NC_088099.1, on the reverse strand, counting down.
TGAGCTGAATTTGCATTTAAAGTAGAAATTACTTGCATGCTAAGAAAAGGGAGAATTGTAAATTGTACTGTTCTTCACATGTTTGAAAAAAACTTCTCAATGGGTACAGTGGGAAAAAAAGGAGGATTATCAATGCTAAAACTGGAGCCAATCTCTGACTTCTGTGAGAGCACATAATCCCATTCTTAATAAAAATACATTCCTATTTTTTAGGACATTGAGTGCCACTTATTTTATTGATTTGTAATATTACTGCATGGTATGTGTGAAAGTTACTTATGAACCTGAACTTGATTTATCCAACCCTATGTTATTACTTATCAGCATTAGGCATTACTTTGGTTACCTTCTAACTACAGGAAGAAACAATGAGTTTCTTATAGAAAATAAGACACAATTGCAGAAGAAAAAATTTTAAAAACATTTTCATAGCTCATGTTTGCCACTGTCCCGATCCAATATCGGGGGCGGGGGGGTTCGTTACGATCCCAAGGACGAGATTAAGACGCTAAAACCGGTCAAATATCGTACAACCTTTTAACTTTATTTTCCACAGAGTGGGGAGAAAAGGTGGGGAAAGGCAAAGGGGAGGAGAGAGAGAAAGAGAGAGAGAGAAAAGGGGGAGAGAGAAAGAGATATCACCACCCGTGGATCCAGCGGCGTCCCGTTGGTCCTCTTCACCCTGGGTGTAAATTTTAGCGATGCGCGTGCAGTAATTACAACTCGAGCAGGGTCCGACCCTAGGTTCCCGCTGAAAAGTTTGGAGCCAAATCAAGGCAAATTAAATAATGACATGCGTGCAGTAGTTACAGCTCGAGTTGGGTGCCTCTGAAGAGGGACCCTGAACAAAGAAATCCCTGGGCAATTATAGCTTTTTCAAATTAAGTTTCCCACCCCTCACGCGGTAGTTCAGACCAATAGTAATTTTTGGCTTTGGGGTCTCCTGCTCCCTATTGGGTCTCATCGTTGTTCCCAGGCAGGCTGTTTTTCTCCCTTATCTTTACTGTTGCGGTTTCTGCTGACAAATGTGTTTTGATTCCTCGGGTTCTGCCCTTCTTTCTCAGGGCCCTGACCAACAGGTGTTGTTCCAGCAATTAGCACTGCCCCAGCAGTGACAGTAGGTGTTATCTTCCAAGGTCCTGAAGAAGAGGACATAATCCAGACCCCCCCTAATTAACACTGTTTCAGCAGTGAGGGGAGGCTTTGTTTCCCAGGGTCCTGGCGCCCAAGCAGGCCTTATTTCAAAGCCTTGACATCCTCCCTCCTGGAGTGTGACGCATAGGAATGCAAACTGCTTGTAACTCCCTTATCTTTCCAGTCTGCACCAGCTCTGGGGCCCTTTCTCACTGAACTAGGGAGTGCGGCCTAAGGCTTCAGCAAATTTAGCTACTTATGCTAAGCAAGTTTTATAAAAGTTGTGCTAAGCAGCAGTAATTTGCAGTCCAGGTCCCAAAGTCTCTGCCCGATCGTGGTCCGGTTCAGCGCAGGCTCGGTGTGTCCCGAATGGTCGCAGGGAGACCATTTCAGGGGTCGCAGCAGCTCAGTCCTGTTTCCGCTGGGAACAGATGGCTTGTTCGGGGTTTTGGTTTGCTTGCACCTTATGTACCAAGAAATGTTTAAGGCAAAAGTTCACTCATCTGTCCGCCACAGCCACTAATTTCTTTTACAAGGACCTTATTCGGGCTTGGAATCCAGATACACTGGCTACACAATGAGTGATCCCTCTTTCTTGTGGTTTGACTTGACTACCTACAGCTTTTTCTTGACTATTGGGAAGTTCAGGTCTTCTGCTCCACCCTGCCTGAAGGTAACAAGCTTCCTTCTTCAAGTACAAAAGTCAAAGCTTGCAATATTTCTATATAATATGCAGAATCTTTGTGTAATTTAAATTTTAACACTTCTAGAAGGGCTAAGCCATCCTTGAGAGAGAAAGAGAGAAAATCAAGGTGTCTTTGTTACATCTGCTTTTAGATATTAAAACTGTATTATTTGGGAGACAAGAGTTAAAATCATAAAAATATAGGTCAATAAAACCTACCACACATTATGTCTTTCAGAGTACCTGTTTCATCGTAACAAGTTTCATACATGTCATATATATCATCATATTCAGTGTTTCTGAGGTACAAATATACATCATATCCAATATTTGTGAAAATATGGTCTAATGGTAGAGACTAGATAATGAAAATGAGAGGAAGGTTTATGATACTTTTCCTTTTTTTAATGAAGGGAACTTTAATGAAAGACAAAGTGCAATGGAAAAAAGTGAAAATGTACTTGTTCTACCGACAAGTAAAGTATCGTCACTTAAACTAAATGGAAGTTTGTGTTGATTGTAAGGAATTTTGGCCGTGTGTGTTCAATGAAGCAAAAGCCTGATTAGCTCCATGAGCTCGTTCAGAAACTCTCTAGCAGTTCAGGAAAGTGAAGGACACATCTTACATATTGAGAAACTTACAGCAGTAGGGCTTTCAGCTATTTTTCTTCCCTAGATCTGAAGATAGGTTTCATTTGCTGTTTCCAAATCTTTCCAAGTCCTACCCTGCACCAGCTCCAGCTTTTTCTCTGTGAAGTGCTCCCTCAAACAGATTTATTTATCTCCTTATATTTCCTGATGTTTATTGCCTCTGTTCACTTCTAAACCTCTAACCCTCATCATCATTCCCTTTATATTTTTTCTTCTTTTTTTAACAGTGTAAATTTTAGCACTGTTTTACTGTCTGTTAGTGACAAGAATCTGAAGAGTAACCTTTCTGCTTGCCAATTTTATTTTCCAAAATAATTTAAAAATGCTCATTACCTTCTTTCTTTTTCAGAACTTTCATTTTTTCTGACGTGGTCAATTAGATGTTGCAGATAGTCAGACAATAAAGTGAAAAGTTATGTGTAAAACCACATTATTTTAATCACTTAAGTGTTTAACTCTGAATCCCAATTCAAGAAAATAGGTAAATATTGGATTGGAGCTAATTTGAGACCTTGTCTGATGTTACAGCTTCTTTCTTCCCCCATGTTGTAAGCCAGCTGTAACTGATAATGAAAATATATGAAAAGAGAAGATTCCTACCCATGTCAGGAATGAAACTATAGAAATTTAAGACATTAATTGTTAAGAGTATACAAACAACAAGATAACTGAAAATAGACAGATAAAACTGAATTTATTTGCTCCAAGGAAGATAGCTAATCTGGAAATTCAATTGTCCAACAGTTAATTCCTCAGATAAAGTTGCTTGAGTTCCTGAATTCGAATATAACTTTTAGATCTAGGTCTCTTTAAGGTTAGAAATGGGGACATAAACACTCTTTTTAAGGCAACATTTTGAAAAAAGCAGCTAAAATGTTGGTGATATTCACTGATATAAATAACAACTATCAATTTCTTTAGTTCTAAAAAGCTACTATCAGAATCTTTTATCAATCAATGCTGAGTTTAACTATAAAAATGTACACAGTTTGGAATAAATTCTTGTATCCTTTATGGGCATAATATTTTAATATGCTGTCATGTGTTTATGTTCCCAATAAAACATTAAAAGTTGAGTGTATTAGATATTCAGAAATATTAAGTAAAATAATGTAGTGCTCTTCTATGTGTGTGTGCACTTATCTAGTAAACCAAAACTTATGACAGAGGAAGAAAATCAAGAGACTGAGGTCAAACATTCAAAAATAAGAAAGCACCAGATTTATTGCAGTCCAGTCAACTTTAATTTTCTTGTTCTGGCATGTTCCACATGCATATTTCAGATAGGTCTTCTATCTCGGTGGTGTCAGTCAAAATAAGTTTAAAATAAGACTTCAAAGCTTTGTCTAATACAAAGATCATGTAATGGTAACTATACCAGTCCTCATTGGAAGATAGTGGAAAACATTCTGAGATAGGGAACCTTTTTTCTGTTCTTTTTTTCTTTTTGTTCAATAGGATTTCATGACTGTTCACCTAAAAGATGGAAAAAAACTCATTTAACTCTAATAAAGGCTATTTGCTTGGATGAGGCTGAAGAAAGACTTTTTTGCTTGAAAGTTTTCTGTGGTGTTTGTTAATTAATCTACACGCCTTAACTAGTTTTGTTGTTGTTATTGAGAAATGACTTAAAATATATGCATTTTGTGCTCTCTGTCTTTCTCTCTCTTTATATATGTATATTAAAAATTACCCTCAGCTTTTTGTGGTTGTCTGGGATTTCTTTTCATATTGCTATATTGCCATACATGGAAGGAAAGCAAAGCATAGAACACATAGGTTTTGAACAGGTCTGTGTACAAACAACTAAGCATGAGAACTAGACATTCAACTCCAGGATACCCAGCTTAAGTCTGCAAGCAGAAAGCGGTTATTATTAACAAAAAGTATGATAAAGAGATGCCAGTAACAGTGTGTTGGATATTTCTAGTGCTTTCTTCCAAAACTCTTGAGCTGGCAGGAACCTCATGAAGTTCAACAAAGAGAAATGCAGAGTCCTGAACCTGGGGAGGGAGGAATAACCCCTAGCACCCAGCTGGGGGCCAACTGACTGGAAAGCCACTGTAGAGGGAAGGACGTGGGAGTCCTGGTGGGCAACAAGTTGACCATGAGCCAACAATGTGCCCTTGTGGCCAAGAAGGCCAATGGTCTCCTGGGCTGCATTAGGCAGAGCATTGCCAGCAGGTGGAGGGAGGTGATCCTCCTCCTCTGCTCAGCGTTGATGAGGCCACATCTGGAGAGCTGTGTCCAGTTCTGGGCTCCCCAGTACAAGAGAGACTTCGACATACTGGAGTGAGTCCGGAGAAAGGCCATGAAGGTGGTTGGGGGCTGGAGCACATGGCTGAAAGAAGGCCGAAGAGCGATCTTACTGCTGTCTGCAAACAACTAATGGTACAGGAAAGTACAAGGAAGATGGAGCTAGACTCTTCTTGAAGGTGCACAATGATAGGACAAGAAGCAGAGGACACAAACTGGAACATGGGAAATTCCGATTAGATGTAAGGAAAAAAATCCACTAAGACAGTGGCCAAACATTGGGACATGCTTAGAGAGGTTATGGAGTCTCCATCCTTGGTGATTTTCAAACCTGGACTGGCTGTGGCCCTGAGCGACTGCCCTAATTGGACCTGCTCTGAGCAGCAGTGATGGACTTGCAGAGGCCCCTTCCAACTGAAATTATTCTGTGATTCTGTGCTTATTTCTGAAGACAAGAAAAGTATGTCTGTGTCTGAAATGCAGCACTGAACCATACAGCAACAAATCTCTGTTAAAGCTTTTATGCCTTCTACAACCCTCTCATCCGGCCCTTCCTAAATTACTACTATTTGGAGCATAAAAAGAAGGGAATTTTGCAGTTAGAAGCCAGTGAGTACACACTGCTACTCAAGAATGATTACTGTTCTGTGGATTACTTTTTGAAAATTTATCTTTTAATCCAGACATACATTTTCTGGGGGAAAACTCCATCAGTTTATAATTTTCATCTGCATTAAAAACTGAGTGCTGTTAGCTTATTTCTCTTAATACGCCTGGAAGGAAAATATTCATTTGGTTTGGCCAGATGGATAGAGAGCAATTTTACCACACCCAGTTAAGCTTTCCGTCTGCTTCAGCCATGGTGCACAAGGGATGGATTATGATTTTATATACACAAAAAAGCTCAAACTTCATTCCTCTCAGAACAGATCAAAATAACTAAATATGGATGCTGCTCTAACCTTGAACATGTCCCAAAACACTCAATCCTATTATATGCATTCTCTTGTTTCCTTTTTACCTTCAGGTCCCTTAATCTTCAGTCCAAATATTTATAAGGTAAAGGATGTGCAATATAACAATTGTTTACACCTTCTACCAGGCAGGCACGTTCCGTAACTCAACATTCCTGAACCGCCATAGGGTGTTTCATTACAGTGTATTAACTGACCCTTTAAACCAGATTTTATTTACAACGGCTCAGCTCTTGGTAGTTTGTGTGTTGCAGTAGGACAGTTTCCAGGGACACAGAACGGAAGCTTGCCATAACTAATAATTACCATCTCGAAGATACTGAGAAGTGAGCAATTTTGTGATTAATAGAAAGAAAAGAAGGGTAGACTGTAGCCAAATGGAAAACTAAAGCATGGCTCTACACAGAAAATAAAAGCAGAAAATGGTTCATTTCCTCTCTTTCCATTTGCACAATGGTAATAAAAATGCCAAATAGATTGATCTCCAGGCAAATTCTAAACTGCAGTAAAGTCAAGATTACAAGAGGAGATGTATTAATACACCATATTTTTCTTGCAATACTGCATTTCTGCCCCTCTTTCCTATGTATGTGTGCCTATGTATGTGTTCAGCTCAGATTCAAGTGGGTGCTGCCATTTGGTTTTTAATATTTACAAGAGGACATACCTTTCTCTGAGATAGCTGCATAGAATTTGCCTTTCACAATTCTATGTATTAAGGATTCTTTCTGGGATAATTAAGACTTTATGGTCCAAAAAATTCCACCCAGATAAAGAGGGGAGAAAATGCATCTTCTAATGAACTGGTTATGCCCTGTACCATTTATATTGTGTAAAACTGTTACAGATTCAGGCCCCTCAAAGATAGAACATGGCAGATAATTTTGCAGTTTATTGTTGTTTTTTCCCAGATGGGCCTCTGACATTATCATCTTCTGGCACGCAGATTGGTAATGAAATGCTCTGAAAATCAATGAAAAGTCTATATTTTCTTATACAGTTGCAGTATTAACATAAATGTCTTTAATATAGAAGTTACTATAAAACTCCTTATCCATACAAATTAACTTTTGTCTGAAACTTGGTATGCAGAGTGCATACCACAATGAAATTAAAACAAAAATAAAAGCCACTTTGTGATTTGATTAAAGGCCATAAGGCTACAGCTTGAAAAAATCCTGGAGGCAGATAAAGGCAAAATTCCATTTGGAATGGCAATAGGGTGTCAGCTAATCTTTTCAAAAGTTGGGAGGAAGAGGATTTCCTCCTGTTTCCCCTTTGGGTATGAAGCCACAAGCACACATCATTGACTGTTGTCAGAAAACAATGTCATTTCTTCTTTTATAACAAGTACCTGAGCATAATTTGGTTTGTAGATTCATGTTGTAGAATAAGATTAAAATCCACTAGGTATTGCATCTGTTCTTGTCCTTAACAATGCCCATGTGTATGAGATGTCAACAGAACTAAAATAACAGTATTTTGGAGGATTTTCTAAATTATTCTAAGGTATTTGAAGGCACACAAGAGGTATGAGAAAAGAACCATAGGTACTGGAACAGTTAAATGCTTTACCATGATGGAAGTTTCTTCCCAAAATGGAATTTATATTCAACAAGAAGTTCAAGACAGCAGTGAGTAACAACTGTAAAGTTCTTCCAAGCTTGCAGAGTTGGGAAAAAAAAAAAAACCACAAACAAGCAAGTGGTCACCTTTGAGCTCACACACCTCATTTGTTTCTTGAAAGCTCATCCTAACCAGAACTTGATTAAGGAGTGTTAGAGGAAACCATGTCTCCTTAGAGATATAACATATCTAGGCAAGATATTTCCCAAAATGAAAGAAAATGTGCAAAAAGAAAACTTTCAAAAAGTAGAAAAAATCAAAGAATGTAAGATTTATTGGGCCAAAGACAGGGGGAAAAAGGGATAAAATGTAGGAGAAGGTCTCAAACTGTAGATTGGTGAGGGAAAGACCTCCCCTATGAGGAGTCATCCTGGAGTCTGGGAATTGATTAAACATATTCTGTTGAAGAAAAATTGAATAAAGTGCAACTGTAGTAAAGACAATAATCTGAGATCCTCCTAATCAGTAGTTTACAGAACCATGTACCCCCTTGCTTGCTCCCCATACCCACATAAATTGTGCATCCTTACATGCACAGCAGCAAATCTCAGCAGGAAAATGGTCTTCTTCCTGGCTATTCTAATAAGGGATATAGAATGGTATCCTGGAAAACTGAAGTCTGGATTCAGCCCTTCCTCCCCATTCCTGCTACCTCATCCACCCCATAAAGATGTAAAGTTCCTAAAAATCCAAAGTTTCTTGATGTAAAAACCAAGAGTTTTTCTTTCTCGTGTAAATGCACTAATCATCATGCGATCCAAAAGTGACCCACTCTATCCCATGAGCTAGCAGAGGCTGCTCTTCTAAAGAGAATTAGGAGTCCTGAATCCCAGCTGGACTGAGAAGCAGAGGACAACCCAGAGACAAGGGACTCTCGTCAGTTGGCTTCCCAGTCGGTGTGTATTATGTTTCCTAATTAGCTCTACTGAGTAGCCCTATGGAGGTATGCATCAAAGAGAGAGAGATGCTTCTGTTAGGACTTCTGAATTGTTCCTCAGAGGTAGTTACCTCTCTTTTGACAAGGCCTAGGAGCCTACGAGTCTTATGTTATCTTATATGTATATGTATATATCTTATATATGTTATCTTATGTTCTGAGTCACTGCGTTGAAACTAGGTACATGTCTTTTCAGGCATTGCTAGGTTTCTCTCTTCATTGAGATGGTCAGAATCTGCCCCACAGGATTTAACAACTTTACATCTTTTCTTCTGTGATGTGATGAAGTCTTATATGAGAAACAGTATTTTATACAACCTTTTTATGTATACCACTATAACCTTTGCCTAGATCCAGACTATGTCTTTATTCCCTTTGAGTAGTACCTGATTGCAATAGTCACATTAAAATAATAATAATAAAAAACTTCACACAGCTGCTTCACAGCTCCAGCTTATTATTGAAGGGCTACAACAATTATCTTCAGATGGAAGACCTTCATTCTGTTTGTATGTTTATCCTCACCTATTCTCCTTCCCTCTAGCTACTGCTCATACTCTTACTAAACAGCCTCATATTCAAGGACATCTCTCTAGAAAATGACAGCCAGATAGTTCACCCATAGTTATCCAGAAGCAATCATCTTACTGAAGATAAATAGCTGACAGGACAGACTTTTCAGTTCACTCCCACGAACAGAAAAACAGAGTCCGGAATGTTTGCAGAAATGTGGGAAATGCCAGACCCGCACTGAATCAAGATTTGATGTTAATGAATATGCTGATGAGTATATTCAAATGAATACACATACTCTTAACCCAGCACGTTAAGATATTAACGTATGTTCTATGTAATGTTATGATTCAAATGAAATAATGTACAATACCAAACATAATGGCATATTCTTGATAATAAGCACAAAACTACTTAATCAAGGCTTCAGTTTTGAAAATACATTTCATTTTAACCCTATGATTAATCTGGACTGTTTTGTGATGCTACCTTTTCTTTAAGATAATCAAATAACAAAATGTCTAACTTGGGAAATTTAAACTTTCTAAAAAACTGTTCTTTTTTTTTCTTTTGAGTCATAGTACTATAGAATTCCCTAGCTATTTTAACTTGGCAGTTGTCTTGGAGATAAATCCATAAAAAGTACAACTTTCTATGTTCATGGACCCTGACATCAATGTACATTCATATTTTTGCATTGTCCTTTTATTGGAGACAGAGAGATAATTATAATTACATAAGCCGGAGTCTCTTGATGGGGTAAGGTTAGGCAGTCAAGGAGAGAAATTATGGCTAGAATGAAAAAAATATGATGTGTGTTTAAACCAAATTGAGTTATTTAATGAGCAGCTTCAGAAAAATGGATAGTACCCCATCATGCCACTTAAACATATTGAATAGCTCAAGGGGAAAATGTGTGTAAGCTTTAATTAATTTCCACTTTAAAATCCTCAGAGATACCAAAGAAAAAATGTCTGATACATGCTGTTGACAGTGTGCACAGGTTCCAAGGACATACCGTAGAGAGAGGTATTATGATCACGATGCAACTTTTTTTTCAAAAACTTTATTTCACTTTCATTTCACTTCCTAAATGTGTGTACGTGAACCAATGGCTATATGGACTTTTCGTTGGTATAAATTAATAAAGGCTATCCTCCCCCTCCCCCCAATCAGCACAATTTGGTTATGGTATCTCCCACTTTGGCTGATTATACACCTGTGATAGGACCTTGAGATGGCCAGAATTTTGGAACCGCCCCACCTCTTTTCTGAAGGGAGTTCACGTAAGAGGTAGCAAAACGTATCTAATCTCTAAAGCTAAGGCTAAAACAAAATAATACGTTAGAACAGTGAAATCTTTTACATAAGGAAACTCAGATGAGCTGGGTGAGCAGGATTGAATATAACAGTTTAAAACATGTCTTACCATTGCCAACAGTCTCTTTGTAGGGCGATCTTTCCTACCAATTCTGATTTTTGTCCAGCAATTTTTAGAAGTTTCATGGGTTGCAAAAACATCACAGTCCCCTGCGGGTCCCCAGAACAATTTCCTTTCCCTCACCTTTGATGCAAGCCAGATCTGTCCTCCTTTCAGGAACCTCCAGGTTCCCTGTGTCCTGCAGGCTTTCACAACCCTGTCCCGTTCCCAACCTGCCATCCAGACAGAGGTCTCCAGTGAGGGCATACTGCTGTTTTCAGAGAAGGCAAAATTCCTCCCTTACTCTGTAAGTTTTCTCCTACTCCCAAATGCCGCAACCATTGCAAGACAAAGAAGTAGCTTTTCTTCTTATTGACCAACCATGTCTTTTGGTAAAACAACGTACACTATGCACGGAGCAATTGGTGCATAAAGAAATTTACCTCCAAGTCTGTATTTGCTAATCCTTTCACTGTTAAATAAACTACCATTCAGATAATGCACCCTAATATATGCATTAAAGATATCTTAATTTTGATTTCTAAACAAGAAAAGCTTCTCATATGCTAGCTGATTTTTGTCATGACTCACTCTTTGAAAACAGGAAAACAGACTCAAGGTGTTGGGGCGGGGGGGAATTGGTTCAGAGCAGCAGCTAATCTAGTAGCAATCCCCTGTGCACTGAAACTCTGCTCAGTTTTTCCCTCTGTCTCCTTCCATCCTAATTCTCAGTAAGCCCCTTCTGCCTCCAAAAGCTGCATAAATCAATGCACTTAGCAGTTGTCTTCGGTAGTTCTGAAACTCCTGTTATTTCAGCCCAGGTTTTGAGGAACAGATTTTGAAAAGAAGGGCATCTTATTGGTTGCTTCTATGTCATTCCCGAAGAGAGATGGCATCTCTTCTGCTATATTTGAAGTCACGTTCCCCAGCTGACTTCGCCTGGCTTAGCCTCCAAGCACACCAGCAGCTGAGGAAAGTCTGAGGGCACCTGGTCTTTACAGAGCCCTGTAATGCCCAGCTTGAGCAACCTCTGTGCGGCAACATTCCTGCCTGGAGAAGCCTACGTCCACCAATACATGTCAATTAAGTTATATGGCATGCAACTCTCCATTACGGCTCTCCAAAAAATGCTTTGTTTGCAGAGCTGCTTCTGCTACCATGCAGCAAGAAGTCGCTCACCAGAAACAAAGAATACATCACCCCCGAGGTATCCCGTGTGAGTGTCTCCCTACACATGCAGTATGGCCAGATCTAGAGATGCCTTTTGAATTAGGTCTTTTTGACACTCCCTTCCAGAGTCCTAGATACATGCTGAACTGCATCCAAGAGAGGATATAAACATCTCCTTAGCTTTTAGCACACTTGGGGAATTCCAGAGCTGGAAAATTTCTTTTCTTAATCATGGCAAGGGTTCACAGGACCTTAGATGGTAAAGATGCTTTATGTAGGTGGAAACCACTTCCTTACGTTTGATTCATAAACTGACAGAAGGCAAGAAATTTGTGAGGGCACGTGTTACATATTCTCACTGTGATACAGAGTTTAAAAAAGGTAGTGGTATGCACATAGCTAATGTACATTTCAGTGTATTATCTCCTGGCACAAACAGCAGTGACAGAGACTGCTACAGAAACAGATATGACTTGAAGCTGAAGTCACGCTGAAAGGATCAGACTTGTATGTTTATATTAATCATCTCCAAACATGTAGGACAGATCATAGAAATACTGAAAACCTATAGCACTTTTCACACAAGCCTGGCATTTACATAATGGCATACCTAATACCCCTCTCAATCCTCCAGATTTTTACATAAAAAGTAAAGTTCAGTATCAGCTAATCTATATTTAAATATCAATTGCATGGTATTGTTCAGACTCTTGCTATCAAAATGTAGGCAAACACACACCTGGCCATTATATACACAAACATATAATTCCTGTTTACTTAAAAAATATATATTTACATGGGTAGACGTTTGCAGGATTTGGGCCACAAGCTCCCTACATATTTAAGACTGAATATTTTTAAAGTATATAGTATGCTATTCACGAAGTAAAAACTCAGTTTTATTATAGTTCAAATATTCCTAGTAATGATTGTCTTAGCATCGCTACTACAAATCCTGTTTTGTCCATTCCTGGTTGTTGTTTGGAAAAAACACACTTTTCTGAAAATAATTGAGCAGTGTATTATTTTTATGCACCTGGCATACAAAAGTACTATTGTGTAGTATTTCTAAAGTACTAAAGTACTATAATATCACTGTTAAATTTCCATGTGAAATGTGAGCAATCTGAATGAACTGAGATTAAGAAAATATGTCTGTTTTGCAGCAACTGAGAAATTTTCTATGAATAACTTTAAGATGATTTATATTGACCATAAACTTGTACTGATTAAAAAAAAAATCAAGTTAAGGTTTTTCAGGTAAAAATCTTTTATACAGTTATTGTGAAATGCTGACCTATAGTAGTGGTAAGAAAAAACAATGCCCTTGTAAATCTTTAACTCTGCTGCTCAATATAATTTTCAGTTTATATTGCTCATGCAATTGACTGCTCTGCCATAATCTGATTCCATAAAAGGAAATATGTATGTTAGGAAAAAGACAGAATGACAACTAAGAAGGAATGCTATTAATTTAGGTAATGTCTAATGCTGTGAGATGAAGAGCACCCTCAGCTTCCTTGATAAGAGCAGACAGTTCTAGGCATCATCTAAGGATGCTCAGTACCTTGTAGAATTTGACCCAAGGATATAAACAAGACTATGCCTCTGCTAGATAGCAAAATGAATTTAAGAAGGTAATTATGTAATTCAGAATAGCCATTGTGAAACGTGTCTGTTAAATGAATGATGGTGGTCCTATAATTTAACATTACTTAAACAGTATTTTTAATATATGACAATTCTGTTTTTATTGGTGGATTGCTTCTGCATCATAAAATGAGTATGTTCCACCCAGAGTACATAGTTAGCTTGCTCCACTTTTGGGCATTGTTTTCTATTTAAAAGTGTTTCTGGAAATTAATGGATTTTACATTTTATAACTTTGTGGTTATTTTAGTGTAAATGAAGGGTTGTGAATCAAACTGATAGCACAGGAAACTGTGTTGTTCTATCCACAGAATAGCGTTAACCTAAGCAAAGTGAAATTTTCCAAGGTATTTAGAATTGGCCAAGAATAATCAACACCACTTACTTTTACTAGAAACAACATTGCAGTAACTCTGGTGCAGTAACTTTGAAATCCCACTAGAGATGGAGATCCCAGGTCAGAGATGTCAAACGCTATCTAGTTCAGTGCTGTTTGAGTTTGCTCTTCAAACAGATGTAGAACCTAGAACTTAATGTTATAAGTCTGCCTATGACATCAACAGTCCCAAGATTTTTAAAAGACTGCTGGTGCTGTTGGGTAACGGCATCCAGGCATGCCAGAAATGACTCTTACAGGTAGACCCAAAGAAGCCAGTTGTAAGAATAACCTGCTTGCTCCCAGCAGAATCAAGGAAAAAGCAGCAATATATCTATGCTATCAAGCATATTGGGTGGAGTAGTTTGGAACTACAGGCTACCCTCCCAAATGCATCTGCTGGAGGATAGAGTTGGCATGACTGCCTGCCTATCATTTGTAGGATTTAGGTTGTTGTAACCAGGTGTACACACTTTTGAGAGAGGGCACACTGAACTGCAGCTGATTGCACAGACAAACTAGGGATTGCTGCCTCCTACCTCCTTCAGTTCGTCTTCCTCCCCCAGGCAGAAATAGAATAAAAGTGGAAGTCTCAGGGCATCACTACCGTTCTCCACCTTTTATGGTTTTTGTAAGCATACAGACATTATATCAAAAAAACATACCAAATAAAGGATAGGTCATGAAGGAGGTAAGACTAAGGGTGTGACCTCCTGAAAAGTTTGCTTAATTGCTTTCATAGGTATAATGGACCACAATGTGTGCCATAAAAAGATGTCTCTGCCCTCCATACTTTCCTAGACAGTGTTTGACTAGTGTTAAAATTTTAAGCATTTAAAGGCAGAAGAGGTCTGACGTCTTTCTTAATTTAAAGGATGTTCTGAAAAGAGATACAGGAGTGGAAGAGGACACTGGGAAAATACCAATGACTTAGTATCTCCTAACATATTAAAGATCTTTTAGGGACACAGGACCCAGACCCAAGTCTATTCTCTAGATATAAGTTTAGAATACTTAGCTCTTGATCCTGCAAATTTTGGAATCCAGTCCAGAATTGGAGTAGGCTGATGGTTAAAACCTTTACATGAATGGATTACATATATGGATGAAATAATTCAAAGAAGCATTTTAGATCATTTCACCAAAAGTCCATGAAAACTAGTAAATCTAGACACTGAGCATTAAAAGAATACATACAAGGCAAAAGCCAAGCTTATATTTATAGGGAAGTAATTTATAAAGCAGGCAACCCTAAAATATAAAAAACACTGAGGTTTAAGAACCAGTCTGTTGCAAACTCAAACTCAAAACATAGCCCAGGGGAAAATACAAAAAACAGATGCACCTCCAGCAAAATGGCAGATGTGTTGTAAGTAAAAGCCTATCTTTATGCACATCTGTGCAAATTAAAAAAGAATGCATGAGGTTAATGAGGAGCGTAGATTAAGTTTCAGAAGAATCCCTGAGTGTCAGTGCTTTCAACAATAGGCCAACTGGCTAAATGTCAGTAGTTCATAGAAATGGCCTATGGGGAAAGAGGTCAACAAGTTAAGATTATTAGACATGAGTATGCAAATTAATGTAATGCTCACAAAAGTATAGACATAGACAAAATCAACAAACTCCTTCCTGTCTGTCCTTATGCATTAGTTGTATGCAATGCAATAAATAAATACAAAATATATGTAAAGTTATTCAAAATAAATGCAGAAATACAGCAATATGGGAGCATTTGGGTACATGCTGAGGGAAGTATCACTTTTTACTTGCCTTGTGTTTATCTCATGTCCTTAAACCACCACAGACTGACACTATCAGAAACAGCACACAATTTTGTGGATATACCTTTAGATGTTTTCTTGTTTTTATATACCTGTGTTCTGATAGGTAAAGTTCAAAACATGTCTCTACCTCAGGATCATCAGGGGGGATCACTTGGGATGGTACAAAATATCCCAGATCTGGAAGCTACATTAATCTTAATGTAATTAGATGGAGATAAAAAAAAAAGTAAGAAGTAGTTTGCAGCATATAAAACAAATATCTATGAAATAAAAAATATAACTCTCAGGATTCTATAGAGGATCGTCCACGATTATAAATATATAGCAAGATTAATAATAATTTAGTAAGGGGGTTTCCTAGCTCCATTTCTCAAAGTCCAGTGATTACATGCGATGTGTACTTTTTTCTTTTTTTTTAGTAAAGTGTGTTTCTAATTCTCCTGGTTTTAAATAAAAACATGTAACAGTCAAAAACATGAACACTGTGACTGCAGTGTTCTCTTAAAGGATATTAAGTAAGCATATATAAATGCATCATGCTTTTTTTTTAATCTTAGTTCTTAGTTCAGCAGCTGTTCTCATGATTTTGGGTCTGGTTTCTCGGAAATCAGATTTATACTCTTTGAAAAATCTCCCCTGAGCTGAGAAAAATTTTGATATTTGGGAATAGCATCAATTGAGAAGCTCATTTTCTACCTCAGATAGCACTTTTATTCCAGGAAAGGAGCTTACAAGATGTTTAATCACAAGTCACATTTTGTTCAGTCATAGACTACATTAGGCTGATTTAGAATCAGGTACAGATACTAAACAAGCACAAGAAACTCTCAGATACAACAGAATTTTACATATGTTTCTGAAATCTTATATTTTGAAACTAAATCTATTCTCATTCAAAACAAATAGAAGATTAAAATTGGATGCCATCTGAGGTTATGATTCAGCATAATAAAACTGGAGGGATTCTTCTTAATTGTGTTGCTGTTATTTTTAGACTTTGAGAATATCTATTTTGCTGAAGGGACTCTCTAAGAATGATTATTTTGTGTAGTTGTTCCCAATGTTACTCTTCGAAGCAAATAAAACATTAAATGCTGCTTATTATTACAAAGCATGCAGTGAGTAGCACCATGAACTGATTAGTTTTTTGATTTACATAGAGAAGGAAATAACACATACCCATTGCTTTGTTTGATTTTGACAATTCCACACAAAAAAAATACACATATTCCAGTGACTCCACCAGCCTACCTTCACATACATAGCCAGAGTTAACCAGGCAGAAAACTGATAGATCCAAAAATATATTCAGTCTTCCCTTGAGCAAAAATCTTGTCATGTCCCTCTCTCCTGAAAGGTTAGAAAATAATGAGATCTGCACTGTCTCCTAAAGCTGGACCGAGGTCCAGAGCCAAGGGACAACAATCCACCAGCAAACCCAGAAAGGCTTTGAACCTGGAATATTTTCTTGATCATAACTGTGGAAATATTATGCAAAATGGAAAATTCTTCTCTACCTTGATGCACAACTTATCTAAATATTGGTCAATGAGTATGGGAGAAGGCCTATACCAGAATCACAGCAGAGGAACTGAGTCTCAGAGTCACAGAATAGCTGAGGTTGGAAGGGACCTCTGGAGATTATCCAGTCTGACCCCCCTGCTCAAGCAGGGTCACCTAGAGTATGTTGTCTAGGACCTTGTTGAGATGGCTTTTGAATATCTCCAAGGATGGAGACTCCACCTCCTCTCTGGGCAACCTGTTCCAGTGCTCAGTCACCTTCACTGTAAAGGAGTTTTTCCTCATGTTCAGACGAAGCTTCCTGTGTTTCAGTTTGTGCCCGTTGCCTCTTGTCCTGTCACTGGGAGCCACTGAAAAGAGTCTGGCTCTGTTTTCATTATATCTTCCCTTCAGATATTTGTATACACTGATAAGATGCCCTGGAGCTCCAGGCTAAACAGTCCCAGCTGTCTCAGCCTTTCCACGTATGTCAGATGCTCCAGACCCTTAATGAACTTAGTAGCTCCTAATGGAAAGAGGAGCCTGATGGCACCTTACTTGAGGTATGTACTGTCTAGTGTAACTACTGGAGTTTGAGTAGTTAACCTTTGGAGGTTGAGTAGTTGTGCTGTAAAACATTCCCTGGGTAAAATGAACCAGCCAAAACATATCCATAAGTGAATTAAGTAAGTAACAAATTCAAGTAGTGCTGAATTTTATGCTGGTTCCACAATTTTGCTGTGGGAGTTTGAGCTGGCTGTTTTAACCCATCACCCTTCACTCCTATTTCAATCCATCTGCTTTTAGGAGTGACCTTGGTGAATGTTTCAGGGGAGCCCAGCAGCTCTGTTGAATTTGGTTCCTATGTGATTTGGTAATATGGTCCTGAGGGCTTATCATAGGAAGCAAAAAGGACTGTAAACTGGAAGAAAGTCACGTTCTATGAATCTGTGAAGTATCTTTTATTCCAACTCTAATATTAGAATTTCTGTTTCTTTCTCTTTTCGTGGTCTTTCTTTAGTTTCTTCTTCAATTCCCTTTTGTTGTTTCCTTCTAAAAATCTTTTTCTAAGTCATATGTCTTAGGAGAAGGAAGTATTCACCCATCAATGAACTTCTAACCTACTGATATCACCATTTTTAATTAGTGGGGTTTTTTTTGTTTTTCTTTAGGTCATAGTAATTGGGCACCATGTAACGTGTGATCAGGTAACAAGAAATGAACTGGGTGCATTTGCTGTTGTTTCCTCAAAAGCTGGCACAGCTTTAATTAGAAGACATATCAAGAAGAAGACAAATCAGCATAAAATGAAGCGGTTTATTTTTAAAAAAATACTCTTCTTGCTCCCTGATTTAATTTTGGTGTGACAGGAAATGGTGATATCCTATTTACAGAATTGCCCTCTAATACTGTTATCTGCTAATAAACAGTACTGATGCAGGAAACTCATTCTTGCGTTGGACAGATGCGGCACACCATTGCATCACAGATAACTGTTTGTGCAATTTCTTTTATTATAGCAGTCATAATGCCATGTTGAAAAAGCCTTTGTACTACACAGTGTTAGCAGTAGAACATTGTGAAAATCAACTTTCATCATGAATGTTGCTCTACTTTTTATCATTTATTAAGCATTTTTATCTGTTTTTTATAAGTACCACTTCAGAAATGTTTTTTTTTTTTCGCTTTGCTCCTTAAACCTTTAATTTAGGGATGGGCAAACCAAACAAGAGGCTTGGAGAAGAACACATATTTTAGTGGTTTACAATCAGATGGATATTGCCCAGATAGAGTCCTGTGGTAAATTTAGGAAGGAAATGTAAGAACTGAACGAATAGGAATGACACTCAACAAAAATAATACAAGGTTTCTAGAAATGACTGAAGGAAGATAAATTAGCACAGTACAGAAATAAAAAGAAAAACTCAGGGTTCATGATCACAGCCTATAAATTCTTTCAAGGTACAAATAATAAGCAAAGGCAGAATGATTCACTGAAGGCATATGGAACCTGCAATTCATAAGCAAAAAGGTAAAAAGAAACCAAAAAGGAAGAGGTAGTTTATGCAGCAAGCAAATCATTCATTCAATATAGGTTAAATAAAAGTATCCGCATGGTTTTTACAGGACAAATTTCAAGTAAATACCCATATAATCCTCCCAGAAATAGGTAGAATTAAGTCTAAAATAAAGTGGACAAATCCCAAGAGGCTTATTCACATTATCAAAATAAAAATAAATTAATAAATTATTTTAATTCAGTTGTGAGCACTATTTATTCAAAATTTAAAGTAACAAATCTATGTTTTACTCATTCTTATGATAATTTCTGCTTGCTTCTTTTAAGAAGCTGTACCTATGAGCAGTAAACATATGTCCAGACATTATATTTTTCTATAATAAGAGATTTGCCAATTAAGGATCTTTTCTCTATCCCTTTTTATCCTCCATTTTAGTCAGAGAATAGCAAAAACAAATGATCACTTTTATACCTCAACTACAACTATGACATGAGACAAAAGCATATCTAACCTGCTCATTTTTCTGCCCGTTCCATACCATATTGCCTTCTGTGCCCATTCCCATAGAGCTGAAACCTGAAAACTCTTGAATACATTTATTCTTATAAGTTTGTGCTGTCTTACTACTTCAGATTTGAAGAAGGAGAAAAGGAAGTTAGATCTGGGTTCACTGAAACTTGGATCACCTCCTTAGGAGCACCAGGAGTGAAGAAAGGACACCAAAACACTGCATCTGACACCTACGGTCACCGTTGGAGAGCAGGAGAGGCTGTGTATAGTGCACCTGGCTGATCGTTTTAGACCTGCCTACTGGAAGGAGAACAGTGTGCCAAAAGAGCGTGCCGAGGAAAGAAACACTGGAGCAGGAGGCAGACACCGTGGGTGGTAACAAACCAGTTCATGGCTGGGCAGGTGGGAGGCACGTGGAGGACGGGGGCTCAGGGACCCTGCCTGATGGACTGCAGACGCACAGCTCTCAGCTCTCAGAGAGTGCTGTAATTACGCAAATGTGAGCTGTTATAAAGTGAGAAATAGGGCTGTGTTCATGCCTTCGTATTAAAGCTCCCTGCGGGAGAGGAACACCTCTTTCCGATCCGGACTACGCGCCAACCAGGTGCTGAGCAGCTCCGTGCTACCATGGCTGAAGGATTTCTCTGCATGTTCAAAAGCAGAAGCAGGTGCTAAGGCAATATCAATAGCAGTGTTTGGTAGAGTTGTCAGGGTATTTTGAATTATAGTTTTCTACTTAGCACTTAATTTCTGCCTGAGACCTTCTTTAAGAACCTGAGTCTGGTCCTAGGCAATCTGCCCACAGTCATATGGAGAGATTTGGAACTGACTTACAAATGCTAGATAAGAGCTCCAAGTTACAGAAACAGCTTCGTTTTCCTCCTCTGTATGGTAGCTCGTGCCATGGTTGTTCCACAAGGATGCTCCGCTGATGAGATTTCTGTGTGGTTATCTACCCTTTAGGAATTAGCCTCAAAACCATTAATTCTCACAAAAGCTTTCTGGCCGCTACTGAGCTGGACATGAGTCATTCTTCTATGATCAACAAAAATTATGAATTATTCTTGAGGACATTAACTACTGCCATTGTTATTTGTAGGATGGTTCTAAATCTCTATGTCTGAGTACACAGTATGGTGATATCAAGGAAATGCATTCTCGCCGTAGTAATGTAACATCTAGAATAGTTATGGTAAACAATTTATTTTCAAGCAAAATATTATCGGCACCTCAATAGCAAAAATATCTTCTCCCCACAGAAAGCATAAGCAAGGCTTTGTTCCGTTAGATAGAAATCTGCTTCTCAGGTTCTTTTCTCTTGCAATTAGAAAACATTTGACTTTAAGCAGAGAGATCCTTTTGTGTCCTTTCATAGGAATACACATTTTACAACAGTGGCAAAACAAGTCTAATGTGAAAGAGACATTTTGAAATGTTAAAATTTCACTTGAGAGCTAATGTTTTCACAACAAATTGGGCAGCTGATGAATGTTTGTTCTCCAGATCTCAGAGAGAGAGTTAAAAATCATGATGTCTGGATACTAAGAAAAAGCAATTAACAGAACTTGGCTTGAAATAGAACCATTTGTTATAAATGCATATTGTGAAGATCCATGTAGGGGATTTATTTATTGCTCCCCATAGGTATTTTGCCAGTCTTTTCCAAATTTAGTTTTTTAACAGAATCATACTATTTCTTTGCTTTGAAAATGCTTTGAAATACAGACATCAGTGTTTCACCTGAATGAGTTATTATGTTTCTATTTTGGAATTGGAAGGGGAAAGGTAATAAAAAATTTTTCAGTTCTACCAAGCTTTAAAGGCTACTCTGTGAATTAATTTTTTATTCGAATATTTTTATACTTTTCTCATGAATTGCAACAATGCTGTCCAAAGCATACATAACATAAGCCAGAAAGATATTGATATTGGTAGATTAAGACAAATTCTGTTTTTCATCAATTGCTTTTGTAATTTCTTCTTATTTTATATCACTGCAGTGATAACAATTTCAGCAGTGAGTATCAAAAGGTTTTAATAGTTTTTTTTTATATTTTGCACAAGAGCTTTGTCACAGGCAGTATAAGCTATAATAATAGACACGCTCAAGTATCAGAATATCTATACAACTATTTATCTTACTCTTCAATCTTTAGTGATCTACTTCCATGCTTTGACTTACATTTACTGTTGAAGTAGATGTATGTCTATCTTTTAAACTTATATTATATCTCTGAACTTCATGCTGTGTTGGGGGTGGCAGTAGATACAGCGATTATGAAATCCATCGTGCTAAGCTAATTTATGAAACTTTCTGTCTTAAAGCTTTTGTAGCCAAACTGGAGCATTAGACAAAAATGAAACTCAAACAATCTTGATTTTAAAGTGTTCAGTGATGAATGAACTAACACAAATTTGACATGATGTTCTAATGATTAATTTTCCTTGCTGCTAAAAATTTGTCTTTTTTTGTAGTCGGGCTTGGTCTAGTTTTAGCTTCCAATATCTTCTTATATGCTACTGCCTCGTCAATCTGCGAAGCATTTTATTATATAGATAGTCACAATCAGATCAACTTTTTCTCTGATAAATTAAGAAGATTGAGCTCCCTGAGGCACTTGCTATAGAAAAATTTCCTGAAACTTTAATTATTCCCATGGAGTTCTTCTGAACTGTCTCTAGTATTTCAAAATCTAATTGTGAACACTGGCAGGCTTGTAAAGCGTTGTTTCCACACTGCGCCTTTTCTTGTTTGTCCATAAATTGCTGTAATCTTTCAGCCACACAGGAGAATAAATTCCACAGATTAGGTTCTACAGAGAAGTTCCACATGATTCTGTTCTTTGTATTTTAGAGAAATTTGTTTCCAAAGTCTTCCCAGAGCATTTTGTAAATACTGCCAGTTTTCTTTGCTCTGAGAGAGAACTGTGATTAAGTATTTTAAAGTAGTATTTTACCAAGAAATATAAATTTTCCAAAGCTGAAACTATACATTGCAATCTATTGCGCGCTCTCTCTCTCTCTCTCTTTTTTTTTTTTTTTTTGAAAAAATATCCTCAATTCCAACATGGAATTTCAGGTCCTGAAAAGAGTTCCCCCTCAGTAAACTGGTTATGAGAGTACTCAAAATGTAAAAAATACACAGTCTGTTCCCTCCTCTGCTTCCTTCAAGAACTGGATGTGAACAAAAGCACCACAAAAAATATCCAGAAAGATATTTTATTGCAGCATTTGTAACAAATCTCTAATTTCCACCTAGAAATGGACCTAAGCTGATCAAAAGCACCCTTTTTTATCATTATTTGGGCAGCTATTAATTTTTTCCTAGATCCTCTTTTTTTTCCCTTCTTATTTTTTCTGCACTTTCAGATCCTAATTATTTTCTATTATTTAACTATTATCAACCACTTTCCCTCTCCTCGTTTGTCTTATCTACTCAGATATGACCCAAAAGGTCACATGCTAGTGTTTTTAGGTTAATGTCACAGAAGAATATCTTTATTCCAGTGTTTGCTCTCTAGGTCATTTTAAGTGTATCATTAGAAAAAATTTTCTTCCAATTCATAGCTCACCCTAATATATTTAGATACTGGATGTGACAGCAAGGCAAAAATGACAGTTATGAGAGATCAGATGTAAAGATATATTCAGTTTGTTGTAGAAAGTATGCTAGCCAACATTATCACAAAGTTTTTAGCCACATTTGATCAAACAATATTTGTTCTTGAATATATTATGTTTTCTTGATGAGTTTCTTAATATAGCTATACTTTTTGCACTTTTTATATGATGACCACATATGTCTCTTCTTCTATTTATCCATCACTCATAAGAGATATAGCAAGGTATTCTGAAGAGCTTTTACAGAGATTTGCTCAGGTTTGTGAATAATTTTTTCTAACTCTATTCTTAAATGCTTGAACGAAATAGTTATTTTAGTTTTGATTTTAAAAGCACTCTCAGGGTGTATATAATGCAACATGTTACAGAGCACCCTCATAGCATTCTATGTGGTATCAGTGCCTACCTCCCACAATTTTATTCCCAAGCCTCAACTTTATGAGTGAATGCAGCCTCATCTGAATTGGTCAATGATATATTATTTATGTCTGAAGTGTAACCATATAATTTTTTAATGCATCAGCTCAATAACATTCTTATCTTTTTACCTCTTTCTACAATAAACATAAACAAAAAGAGAGGAACCAGGTCTCCTATTCACTGAAAGTTGTACAAATGCCTAGACAAGATCATGGAAGACTTACTAACAAAGAACAACCATCCATAAAGTAACACTTTGTACCAAGCATGAAACCCACATTCAAATTTATTAAGAAGAATCACCTAATACTAAAGATAAGTAAATCAAGCACCTCAACTTCCATCACAAAGCCAGAAATTGTTATATACACATATACTAATTTTAAATATATTTATGTGATTTTAAATAGATCACAAACAGCTTTACTTACCCTCAAGAACCATCGGAAGTAGCAGAAAGGGAAGCCAAGAATGTCCAGAAAGAGATGAACATGACTAATGTCCTCAATTATGCTTATTAAGTAGCTGTAAGGAACTAACAGAGCATTACACAATTTCACCTCATAATGAACAACTCATACTGGTATTATGAAGGATAATGTTAGTCTTATTTAAATCCTTTAATACTAAGACTATCTGTCAGTGGTAGTTTGTTTCAACATGCACTTCCATGCATAAATGTATATATTTATAATCCACAAGTAAAGAAGCAAGCTAAATTACAAAATCTACTTTGTTATTTCATAATACTGTCATAGTTGCCACCAAGTTAAAGTGAGCTTCACAGGATGCAAAAGAAATAAGCCCACCATTAAGAGGTCAAACCCATCCGTTTTTTTTTTTTTTCATTCACTAAATGCTCTGTTTTTCTCAAGAGACTCATTTTCTTTCTAAATAAACTAACAGCCCCTGAGGAATGGCTGTCAAAGATTTTTTCTCAATAGGGTCCAGCTAAAATGTAAAGGCTTATAATTTTACACAAGAGACCTTTTAATGATCAGGGTTTAACTCACAACTTGGAAAATAATGGCTGACGCCAGACTGATTCCTAGCAATCTCATCTTCCCCCCTCCGCCCCCAAAAGCCAAAATATTATGCTATAGTCAATTCTTGAATGCAACAACTACTCCTACTAATATTCTGTACTTTCTGGGAGGAATTATGAGATGAATTGTAAACCTTCAAGGAAATGCATCAGAGTTTAGCCCAGATATGTGCAGAAACGTGGAGAAGTGCAAACATGACATGCTTGTTTCTGTTCCTGTGGTTGGAGAGGATGCAGGAGCCAAATTCACACTGTATTTCTGAGAATGAAAGCACCACTCCTTAGCTCAGACCCCCCCACTCATGAGTGGAGAGCTCTCCTTCTGGTGGAAGGACAGAGGTATGTGTCTCCCTTGCCCAGGTAGGACCTCCCCACCCTGCAGTAACTTTTCTTGAACAGCACCTGGTGGGTGTGTGAAACCTGCAGTCCTAGGAGCACCCAGTAGTCATTTCACACTAGTGAACTTCTGCTGGAGGAGTACCAGCCTAAATCCTGATTTACCATTACTCTTAATTTATATTCAAAATGTCAGGGATTACAATGGTTCTTGAAGGAGTATTAAGTGCTTTGGCCATTTGGCTGCGGGAGTCCTACCTAAAACTGACTGGAGTAGATTGTATTCCTTTCCTTATGTACAATGGACTTTGGATCAGACCCTCGCTGTCCACGCTGAGAAGCATCCATGCAAATAATTTCACCAAAACAACAAAACTGTCTTCTATTCAAATCGTTTGATAGTTATTTGAGGCCAGTCTTGAAATTGCATGTGTTCTATTGTTCTGTTGAATTAAACTGTGCTGAAATAGAGGGAAACACAACACAGAGTAAATTGACACAGGACGCTTAATCCAAAACAAAAATATCTGCATGGAGACATGTACCAAATTAGAAAGAGGTGTTGATTCAGCTTGATGTAATTATTTTAGTAAAATTTTGTGTGGTATACAGCAGGAGAGCAAAGCAAGCTTAGGAACTGTGTACGTGGCTTATAAGTCTGCTATATGTTTTTTAGTGAATGTTTCATAGCTCTGCCCAGTGCAAACCAATGTTTTGCTGCTGAGGCACCTTTCACATTGAAAGGTTTTTTGGCCAAGAAGTCCACTGCTTTCCTCATCTTTCTATTCCATTTTTGTCTCTTTGTGGCTAAAAGCTAGAAGAATTTGCCAGGAAGTTACACTCACTCAAGTGTTCCTTTCAGGTATCTTTAAAACATATTGTTGAGAAATCATGCTTTCTTTTTTCCATGTGATAGATCTTTAGACAGATGCTGCTGAGCAACCCTGTGTCATCCATCCAAGCTATGTGCCTAGTACGTTACACCTGGCTTGTTATTAGTAGTACTTCAATAGATGCAAGTGGCATTCTGCCAAATTTGGTGAAATCTGTCAGCAGGGTGAAAAGATGCCTGATGTAAAATTTCTGATCTGCATCTGATCCAAAGCCCATTGTAGGTAAGGAAAGGAATTCACTCCACTGCAGTCACCTTTAGGTAGGACTCCTATGGTCAGACTGGCCAAAGCAGTTAATACTCCTTTAAGAACTAAAATAATCCTCTGAAATTATGAATAATCTCTAAACAGAGTAACATGCTTCTGTTACTGCATCTAAGTGTGTACAATGGTGTAGGAGGGGTAGATGTGTGCTGTTAGCATGGGAGAAGAAAGAAGATTTGATTTCACACTGACTACCTAGCTTTCTGGATAATTAACGGCTACTTGTCCATAAATGTTGACCTGATCATTCAAAACATTTTCATTGATGATTACTCCTAATCTAGTTGCAGAGGCAGCAGTTCGATCTTCCATTAGCAGAAGATCCTGCTTCAGTGTGCACTCACTGGCAAACGAAAGTTCCTCTGTGACCCATTTGGTAATCTCAGACCTACACATAGCTTGGAGGAGCAAAGCAACCCTCCCACAGTGCCAACACAAATCCCAAGCCCATCTGGAGCTTTCAAACCTACTTAACCAGCATCTTTAGGCAAATTATGAAGGTAGAAAAGAGACAAGAAATGATTCTGACAATCTTTGTTCTGGCATGCACAGTACATTGCTGTTTTTATGAATCCAGCAGAACAGCAGGCTGTTTCCTGAATAGCTGAGTTTTCCATCAGAAAATGCATGTTTTCTATCAATTCAAAATCCAGGTCCACTCACCATGTCAAAGTCCCTTTTCAGATCAGAAAAACTTAAACAGTTTGCTTTCAACCCTTCACTTGAATGAGCTACAAAAAAAGTTCAAGTGTTAACATGATCTAAACAAGGACTTCTGTCCCAAATATGCACAGAAAATGCTGAACATAAATGAACATGATTATTCTCTTTTTGCTTTGAATGCTACAGCTTATTGAAAAGAGAATAAATATCCAGGTGCCTACTAGTTACCAGCTGTTTGAATGCCAAGAAAAATAAAAAACCCAACATGACAGTGAAGAATTCTGAAGGGAAAATAAGAGTGAGATTTTAAAGGAAGATAACAATATTTGCATAGAATTTTTTATTTGACTATACTCTCAAATGGAAGTTCACCCAGAGGCATTTCCTAAATTGGCACTAGATCATGAGAACAGTAAAAAGTTAGATCTCCCAGCATCCACTAAGGAAGTTATAGTTGCAATTAAATACCTTATAGCTCAAAAATGGCCCCTGGGATTGACAGTTCTTTGCCAGTTTTGCCTTTCCTATAAAGATACTGTTTCTACTAAACTCCTAAGATTATACTCACATTCTTAGTACAAAACCCCTCTTGGCTTTTTCATTGAACATTAGGCAATTATTTGTTTAGAAAATAGCCAAGATAGATTCAGCTGACTGAAGAAAAGGAAAAGAGAAGAGAGAAAAAATAAAGAAAAGGAAAAAAATAACAGCAACTTTGATAGCAAAATAGGTACTGTGTTTTTGCAGTGAAGTTGGATGTTATTCTCCAGGATATTTTATATTCCTATCAATTTATTCAAATGTATAATTATATGACTCTATTAGGAATTCACAAGGGCATCTTAATCTCGAAAAGGCATTTTACTGTGTTGTAGAAGCAAAAACACTATGTTTTTAAATGTCTTGACTTGGAGCAAGCTTTCACTGATCCTGTTGTTGTATAATTATAGTAGTACAAAAAACAATATGTGTAATTTATATTCACAGGATACTTACCACATTGTCCTCTTTTTCATATTTCCCATCAAGTTTGGTGACATTGGCTTTGGCAGTGAGTTACAGGATGGCTGATGCAATCTGGACAGGCTAGATATCTGGCTTTTTGTTTTCACTGATTGTGTCCACGTGATGCCTTGCTGCTTTACTGCATCAGTACATCGAGGGGGTAAGAAGCCTAGGTCCAACGCTTTGTCTCTCTTGTTTGTGTACCAGTACATCCACCTCGGCTACCAAAAGAGATGCCATATAACAGCTAGTTAGAAATCAGGATCATGAACTCAGCAGTGAAGATAAAAAGGGGGTAGGAAGCAATCAGGTCTGTGGAAAAGGAAGATGGAAGGGGACAACATCTTCAGCTATTCTTATGGGTCTCACTATCTTATAAGCATTTCTGTCTGAAATTCTGAGTAAATCACCAAAGAAGGCTGAATTTTAACTCACACTTCCAGATATTAACATGCAGGAGAAAAAAGGAGTTGAGATGTGCCTGAGAAAAGATTTCCTCTTTTCCACTGACAGAAGAAAACTACTGAAACTGCAGTAGTTAGCACTCTGGACATAATGACAGACCTTTGGCCATTTACTTGCATGACAATATAGATCTGAGCAGTCATGCATAAAGCACTAGAGGGGACCTTTGGGGTCACTGTCTTGCTACTCTAGGCAATAAACATCATGAAGTGCCTCTAATAAAGGTATTCAAAATAGTTTTTTCTCCCTTCTGTTGGAAAGCAGTATCAGAACCTCACTCCTCCTATGATTAGGACTCTTAATTTCTAGCCTATGTTCAATAAAATACTCCCATGTGTTCCTGTGGCAATTGCCTTTTGATTTAAATAACTGAATTTTCTTCCTGGAGTTTATGCAACTGTGTAAGTAGTTTATACAGAGCAATCTTGCTCCCCCTGAGCCTTTGCATTTCTGGATAGAGCAGCAATATTCTTTTAATCTCATACCACAAGTTTTTGCTATGTAGTTAGCCCTTGGTGTACGATTTCAGTTGTAATTCATCTTTCTTGAACATGAGTCACAGATGTCATATGTGATTTTTTAGATAATATGGCATGGTGCCTCTAACACGGCCTTATCTACAGTGGTTTTATTGTCTTATATGCCTTTGGATGTTACTGCTCTTCTCACAGTTGCATTGTATTGATAATTCACAATCTTCCTGCCATTTGTTTCTAAATATAGAGTCCAAGTTCACCCAGAATGTTTTGTCAGGACCTAGGGACAATTGTCTTCCACAACGCACTATTTTTTTTTTCCATTTATCTCTCTTAATTTCATTCTCCATCTCTGTTGGCATCTTCCAACACTGTAGCATCAGCAGGTTGTAGTATCTCCTGTCTATATTCTTCTGCATCCTGTTTCTATTAAAAATATCAGATAAAATCAGTCCTAAGGCTCATATCTGAGGAATTCCACTAACGTTTTCCTTCTGGCTACAAAATGTTTTCTTTTTTTCTTTTCGGCATAGTACATTCTTGCTTTCGTTGAACCTTTTCCTTGTCTACTTTCCAGCTCTTACGCAAAATCTTAGCTTCTCTAAATTAACTTATAGTACTGAAGTAATATACCCTGTCCAAAGAATTGAGGCCTTCTTTAGGTTTAAAACAATAATTTTAAATCTATCCTTAAGGAATTCTTTTTCTATGATATATAAATCGAATATATTTATTTTACATTTCTAGATTCACCTGTATTTGTATTTCTTAATGTCATGACTATGCAAAAATGGTTATATTATAAAAAAATATTATCCAATCAAGCAAAAAATTACAATCAACTGAAAATACTTAAGGATGTTCTTAATGCATTTATTTTCCCTTTTTGAATACTCATGTGTTACGGAAAAAGGACTGTCACTCCAGTTTTGTAGGTGTGAAAATGA
This sequence comes from Dromaius novaehollandiae, assembly GCF_036370855.1. Classification (NCBI taxonomy): domain Eukaryota; kingdom Metazoa; phylum Chordata; class Aves; order Casuariiformes; family Dromaiidae; genus Dromaius; species Dromaius novaehollandiae. The sequence goes on along the minus strand of NC_088099.1, from coordinate 89,821,397 downwards.
AGACACAAGCAACTGGCTTTAAATTTACAGGTTAGCAATCTTTAGCAGTACATGATTTTGAGCATGGAAAAATGAAGTCTTAAACTTACTCCTCAAATGTATTTCCTCTCTCATTTATAAACAAAAGACATTTTGCGTTTCTTAAGGATATGAGACACGAAAATGTCAGTCTCACCTTGCATCTTTCTGAACATGATCTGCTCGTCTCTGAACAGGAGGCATATATCATCATTTAATACTCAGAAGAGTTAAGTGTTGTTACACTTACACACCAAGGAAACAGGTATGATTTATATCAGATGCTCCAAATCGTATTAGTAAGAATAATAATGTTGTGCAGCATTATTTGAAATAAAACTGTCCCCCCTTAGGACCAAAATAAATATTGTTACTGACTTCACACCATTGAGAAGGTTACAATAACTTCTGAGAGATTCATAATTCTACATTCTGAATCTATTAAAATGTATTACATTGGGATTGAATTTATTACTTTTTTTGCCAGGCAGTGTACAAAAATACTTATAGAGTGAGATTCTTCTTACAATAAATTACCTATGCCACTAATAACTTTCAGAAAAGAGTAAATCAGAATTTGGGTTTTATAAGAAAAAAGTAATACTTAGCTACAGTTTTATCCCTGTTTTATCTTTCTGACTGACACATTAATGCATCTTAAACTTAAATAACAATTACTTTTTTGGCCCTGAAATAGATTTTTGTGACTGAAAGTCAGTAATAAAATGTGCTGATGACCTGTTAAACTGGTCAGAACAACAAAGGTAAAATAAAAAATTGCACCAGTAATATCACATAATGTGTTTCTCCACTTTACCTACCAACACTTTGTCAAGAACAATTTGATTATTTACATTATTTAATCACTAGCAGAAATTTGTACCATTCCATCTTAATTGGCATGTCACCACTGGGAAAATGTACAATTCTTAGAGCTAAAAAAATTAGCCAATTACCTAAAAGCATCAAAGTTAATCATTTACCACCTTTTTATAATTCCAAATTATTTAATCTTTTACAATTTCTCTTTTACAATTCCAAATTATTCTGTGACTGAATATTGGAGTAGGCTAACAGATTATCAGTTTTCATGTAAGTAGCTTGAAGTAGTTTATTTTACATTTAAAAAATGAACTGAGATATAAGCTTTAATCCTTTTCCTCTCTTTTGGAGAGTTGTTCTTTTGGATGTAATAGTGAGGACAAGTCATGTTATTGCAAGCAGTTATTTTGATGTGCAAGACTCTCTATATAGGAAAAAAAATAAGAATCAATAATTAAGCCATCAAAATAATTGAGAATAGAATGTTTTAGCTCTCGTTATGACATTTTACTCATTTGTGGTGTGTAGACATTAATATCTTTTGTATTTGGCTGAAATGTCCTCTTTTTCTTCTGTTATTGTGTGAAAATGGTCAAATAGAATATTAACTGTTGCTGACAGCCTATTCAGAGCATTGTTTTGAAACCTAGATCAAAATAGATGACTGCTGCTCTCAGATAATAAAAATACTTTGTCTCTTTTGAATGTCTATATACCATTCAGTAGTTCCTTATGTGCCCAGTTGTAAAATCTGAATAAACATATGTGTTTCAAATGGTGTACCATTGGAAAGAATTATGGTGAGACATGTAAGGAAGCTGAGGCAGCTGCAGATAATGCATTTTGTCTAGTGTTCAAAGCAGAGAGACAACCCGGCCCACAAACTTAGAATTTTGTCTTATAGTCCCTCTCATTGCCTTTGGCACGTCCAGAGAAAAGGGATGGACCAAACAAATGATACCTTGCAGCATAATAAACCTGAACCCCTCTCAGAATAGCAGGGGAACTGAGTCACATCAAAATGGTAAATCTAAAATCTTTATTTTACATCTAATCTGAAAAAAAAAAGTCTTTCTAATCTAATTTCAGATTCTTTAGATTCTAAATCTAAGGGTCTTGAGTGTCTCAGCTGACTTCGGTTCTTACAACGCTACATAAAAAGGACAGGTGTGTTTCTGCACCCAAGCATTTTTATGTCTTCACCTCAAATTATTCTTCAAGGTGAGTGAAAATCAGCGTACTTCTTGAGGCAGTTGTGCAACATATCTTTTGCAGAATAGTTTCAACGTCCTATTCTCAGTAGAGGTATGGAATATTTTAAAAAACAGTCTTTCAAAGCAAGAAAATTATAATAAAATAAGTTCTGGAAGAAGTAAAGGTTTTATGATCACTGATGCCAACAAGGAGACTAAAGCTATTTATGTTTGCAAAAGATCTCCCAGAAAATGAACAACTTTAGTGAAGATTGAACAAGTCTCTTCAGCACTGGAAAGAAAACTGCTTTCACTTATAAGCTCAGGAGTGTCTTTCTAACTAGCAAAGAACATTTCTGTTGTGTACAAGCTTAGATCGGTTCTCACACTGCAAACTTGGCTAGTCACTGGAAAAGTAAAGTAATTGAGTCACCTCACTGACGAAACTGGACTGAGGGATGTAGGGAAGAGCTGTGAGCTTGGAAGCTGCCTGAGACAGGTACTATGTTGTAGAGAGAGGAAGGAGTCTGGAGAAGGACCGGAGCACCCTTCTGAGAAGACAAATGGGAGAGGAAGGTTAGACACATGAAAGGAAAAGAGGGACAACCTAATATCCTCCTACTTTTTCTCTCTCCAATGTTATGTACAACCTCTTATCACATTAATTGTGTACCTTACAACTAAAATGAATACTAAGTTTTTAGCTGAATTCATCCAATTTCTAATGTTTCTTCCTTTTTTTTTTTCTCTCTTTAGAAGAAAGTGCAGAGATTCAAAACTCTGCTTTAGTTGGGCTTTCATCATTGCTGTCTGTCTGTTGATTTTACTAACGCCTTATGTGGATTCAAATAGATGACAAGTGTGAAAGTAAATTCTTTTTGCTAAATCTTACATAAAGGCTTATAGATGGTTAGATTTAAAAGAAAAAGAAAAACAGCAAAAGAGTCTAGGTGACTACAGGAAACTGCTGGAAAGGGAAGAAATCTATAATGAAAAGTAGGGTGTTTGGATCACAACAGTAGCTTAGAAGTTAATTTAAATAATTTAGAAAAGTACTAATGTAGAAAGAGAAAATTCGAAGACTGGAGCAGAGCATGAAGCCAAGGAAACATTATGTTTTATTACTTTGTGTGAGCAGCTATGTCACCAGCTCAGAGCCTGCTCTTGTTCATAACTTCTAGGGTTTTTCAAACACTGCAAATTTCAATAATCTTCAAAATACTAAAGCAATGGCATTCAAAACTTGCCCAGTGACCTAGTCCATGAAGACACTGTTAGCAGTCAAGAAGTGACTGAATACCTGGAGTGAGGTCTCTAATACAAGGCGAGAACATCATCTGTTCTTTTCCTAGAAGCCAGGGATGAGTCTCCAAAATAGTGTATACCACACTGGGAGGGGGAAGTAGTTGCTGTCCTCATATCAGTTGCCTTTTTCTAAAGAGCTGTTGAATGGCAATCTTTGGACACCACATACTGGTTTTCACACAGTTTTCAAAAATTTTTATTTCTGCAAGAGGATGGTCCGGAGTGAGATGCCAACATGATAAAACTCTTTGTACCATGACAGTGAGTATTCCGTGAAGACTGTAGGTTTAAAAGAGGGGTGTAAAATATTAGACTATTATTATGCTTCATGTCCTCCCACTAGCGAAGCCAAACACCTTCTCTGCACTGGGTGACACAGCGCCTGGCAGAGACACACAGTGAAGGTACCCCTGAGCCAGCACAAGCCCACGCAGATACACGCAAGCAGCACAGCAGAGCTCTAGTTTGAGACTCAGAAACAGTAACACCACCGCAAGGAGAGATTCAGATCAAAATAATAAAGCCTGCTTCTTAAGTTATGGGAGTGAACACTTCCAAATGAGCTTTCTTCTTTAATTTGAGTGCAGCACTGAGCTCACATAAATACAGTTTCCAGTTCAGTAGGTAGCTGAGTGACAGTTTAAGTATTTCTGTGCTTCATTACACTATGTAGACCCTATGCGTCAAACTGTACGGGACTTGAAAGATGTTAAAAATATTTTTAACTGGACTAAAATGATTTTCATTTTTAAATACAAAAAGATATCGTAAGTACCTGGTCACATTCTTGTTGTCTTCTGGAAACTGTAGTGTCACCCTCTGGGAAGTGGGTAATTTAAAAAAAATATATAAATCAATCAATTTTAATCCTAGAAGACCAAAACCACAAAACCTTAAAGCCCTCCCCATAAGGAATTCTGCTTCTAATGAATTTCCTGTCAGCTGAGTTTCTGGAAGGATTGACAGGGCAGGGAGATAAGAAGTTCATGGAAAAGAAAGAAACAGGACTTGTTTCTAATGCAGCAGTCAGATATTCATGGGATAGGAATGTCAGAGATGGATTAGTGGAGAGAGGATAGTAAGAATAAACAATGAATGAAAAAAATATTTATGGCACATGTAACACATAGCATGTATTAAAAATAAAATAGACTTTCCAAATCATTATTCTATTGAAAATGCTTTACACTTCTTTCTGAATATTTATTACAGTATGATTGTTTGGAAAACTAAATCCATTTCAGATACCACTTTTTAATTTTTTTATTTAAAAAGACAAATGATTTTTTTTTCTTAATGCGAAAGCATTTCCTACAGAACTGACAATTAGAATATTACATTCTGGTCATAGTGTGTTTTGGTCATTCAGGGCCCACCCAAGTAAACTGAAGACTCCAAGTGTGAAATCCTGTTCCTGTCAAAAGGGATGTTTTATGCTTTTAAGTTTATGCAGTGGAGAAAAGCTTCAGCTCTATCATTTTCAGGTTTACTGCAATTTATTTTGTGCATTTTTCTTAAAATGTAGCAGGAATTTTCAAAGATGCTGTCTTGATCCAGTATCGGGGGGGGGGGAGGGGGGGTTCGTTACGATCCCAAGGATGAGATTAAGACCCTAAAACCGGTCAAATATCGTACAACCTTTTAACTTTATTTTCCATGAAGTGGGGAAAAAAGGTGGGGGGAGAAGGCAAAGGGGAGGCGAAGGGAAGAGAGAGAGAGAAAGGGGGAGAGAGAAAGAGATATCACCACCCGTGGATCCAGCGGCGTCCTGTTGGTCCTCTTCACCCTGGGTGTAAATTTTAGTGATGCGCGTGCAGTAATTACAACTTGAGCAGGGTCCGACCCTAGGTTCCCGCTGAAAAGTTCGGAGCTAAATCAAGGCAAATTAAATAAATAAATTGTAATGACACGCGTGCAGTAGTTACAGCTTGAGTTGGGTGCCTCCGAAGAGGGACCCCGAACAAAGAAACTCCTGGGCAATTATAGCTTTTTCAAATTAAGTTTCCCACCCCTCACGCGGTAGTTCAGACCAATAGTAATTTTTAGGTCTGGGGTCTCCTGCTCCCTATTGGGTCTCATCGTTGTTCCTAGGCAGGCTGTTTTTCTCCCTTATCTTTACTGTTGCGGTTTCTGCTGACAGATGTGTTTTGATTCCTTGGGTTCCACCCTTGTCTCTCAAGGCACAAATACAAAGAGGTGTTGTTCCAGCAATTAGCACTGCCCCAGCAGTGACAGTAGGTGTTATCTTCCAAGGTCCTGAAGAAGAGGATATAATCCAGACCCCCCCCTTAATTAACACTGTTTCAGCAGTGAGGGGAGGCTTTGTTTCCCAGGGTCCTGGCGCCCAAGCAGGCCTTATTTCAAAGCCTTCACATCCTCCCTCCTGGAGTGTGAAGCATAGGAATGCAAACTGCTTGTAACTCCCTTATCTTTCCAGCCTGCACCAGCTCTGGGGCCCTTTCTCACTGAACTAGGGCCAGGTCCCAAAGTCTCTGCCGGATCGTGCCCTGGTTCAGCGCAGGCTCAGTGTGTCCTGGGTGGTCACAGGGAGACCGTTTCGGGGGTCGCAGCAGCTCAGTCCTGTTTCCGCCGGGAACAGATGGCTTGTTCGGGGTTATGGTTTGCTTGCACCTTATGTACCAAGAAATGTTTAAGGCAAAGGTTCACTCATCTGTCCGCCATAGATGCCTAAGAAGGATATATACCCATTGAGTTTTAGAGTTGATACCTAACTTCTATGGGCTCCTTTGAAAATCCTAGCTGTAGATATTACAGATTGTTTTCTGTAGATATCATAGGAATCCTGGTGAGGTCTTGAAAACCAAAATCTTGGCAATCATCTCATCATAAAGCTCCATACTTTGGAAAGGAAATTCTATTTCTACTTGGGAAAAGAGGGCATTAACTGGGGTGAAAGCCTATCCACTGACTGAAGGGAATTTTAAAAAGAACAGTGAAAATGTCATTTGTGCAAGTGGTACATGAGGGAGTCCATATATTTCACCATTCCTAGGCAGCAATCATAGTAAATAAGTACAGTCTGAAAGAATGGTGGAGTTGAGAGGGAATATTCAAATGGCATCTATAGAAGCGGGGATATTAAGTTTAATCTGCAGCTGTAACTCTCGTGGGAACTTATGATGAGAAACAGCAGTAATTATTAAAAAGGCTTTGTAGGATGAGGGATTGCTTTGAATGAAAAAATGATTACGTTAGTAGCATAAGCACACTGAATTTCACAATATAATGTAAGCTGTCAGGTTTCCATTATTTATTTATTTATTTATTTATTTAGTTTGTTGTTTAAAATAAAGCTGTTTGCACTCATTTCCAAGAATAATTTAGTATATTTTATTTCATCTAGCTTTTGCTGTGTTTTAGTAATGTCATTTATGCTGCTATACTATAAATGCAGGTTTGCTGTCGTTTCCTTTATAAACCTCTGTTTTCAATTGTTTATAACTCCACTGAAAAGAAAAAAAGGAAACATTCTTAGCTCAGACTTCAAATACTGTGCAAATAGGTTGTTGACTAGTAAGGGCCATCATTTTGGGGGTGTGTTTTCTCAGTCATTTGTGCATTTACTTTTGCTATACACTAGAGTGTTGTTTGAATGATAGATGTTCACACATAAAACTGTTAGTGCCCTCCTTGCACATGTAAAAATCCACAGACAAACAAGTAAGCAAGGTCAAATGTTGAGTTTTCAGACGTCTGTGCACTTGCACAGAGAGAAGTTTCACCTTTAAAATTGATATTAAAGATCAATCAGTGAAAGCAATAATTTGGTGTGTTTTTCTGTATGGATGCCTATTTAAGTCACCAGCAGAATTTTTGTTTTATTTTCAGGATGTGCTTGAAACACAGCTATAACTGTGTTACACAGAGTTTAGATATTTATATACAAATAGCTGAAAATCTGCTATTTAAGATTAAGCACACTATATTGCTAATACTTTTTTGGAACAATCTTAGGTGCAATTTTTAATAGGCAAATTACGTTATTGCTTTGACATCAGAAATGTCAGACACGGGTAAGGCAGATCTAAATCAGTGTAACTTTCTATGTGCATGAATAAAATAATTCATTAAATCGTTATGAAAGCTAAAAGGGTTAAAATGAGCACAGTCCACAGATCAATTGCCTTGATGAAGTGACAAACATACTGCCATAGTGTCAGTACTCTTCTTAGCAGAGAGAAAGACACTGGAGAGGCAGGAGGAGAACAGAACTCAGATTTGGCACCGTTTAGGAGGCTCCTTAAGATGCTGAGGACTAGTTTGACCAGTGAACAGTTTAGAGCAGCCTCAAGACCAATGTGTTTCTTCTTTCTTGTGCTAGATCCCGGAGGGTATCACATTACTCTCAAACTGCCAGAGTGCCATGTGCTCAGCCCACACACCTGGCACACTTTGAACCCTCTGGGAGGATTCTGCCAGGTACGAAAAGGCAAGCTTTCCTTTTTTGTGTTTTTCAAGGGTTTAGTTTATTTTTGTAACAATGAGGTAAACCAGAAAAAACAGATCAGGAGTTATGAATCATTATACTAGAAATAAGTAAATAAACAGAAGGTGAAGCAGTTTTTACATAAACAAATATTTGCTCCTTGAAGAGTAACAGTAGATTTTAATAGCTATGTTTTCTATTTTTTTAGATATAGACAGTGGCAAATGGATTATGTTAAAACTATCATATGTTAAAACCAATCGTGAATCCCTGAACCCCTCCATATGTACTCAAATACATACATGCTTGCATTTCTACTTCATTTGCTTAGAAACACATACCAATCTATGCTGGATTGCAGATCTGAATCAGAATCAAACCCCAAAAGTGGTGTATTCCAGAGTAATTTGTAAACACTTAAGTAATGCTATGCAGGCCATCTAACACCTGGCAAGACTATTCTCATGTTTCTAAATAGCATTATTTTACACAGTAATTTAAGCACCATGTGCAATTGAAATAACTACCACCATGTTTTCTTTTGCTGGTTTTGAGAAACCACTACTGTACAACTGCATAATCTCTGTGAGTCCATTGTGAACATATCATCCAATAAAACATGGGTTATTTTTATGGTGAAGAATGACATTTCCAGCAGAAATTTAAATTTGTCCTATTTTCTTGAGTGAAGATCCATTATTTATTTTTACTGAATGTAATTGCATGCCTCAAAGTCATAAAATCTACTGTCCTATGGACCCTTTGAGAATATGTGTTGCTTTGTTATGCTTTTCATTTTTGCCTATGGGAATGCAATAAAGCCTCAGCTGCATACAGGAGTTTTCTGCTAATTAAATAGTGTCAGCCCTTATGAGAATATGCCTGGACACTATTTCCATTGCATTTTTACATAGCAGACTTATTTGGCTTTTTTCTGGATGGGTTTTAGACTATTTTATTTAACTCTACCTAGACTAGTGAAACTTTTTACAAGTAAGAACTGGATCATCTCTTCATAATTGAATTCCCCTTTCTTCCCACAGCTCCCAGATTTCCTATGGGAGCAAGGGTTTCCAATGTTATCCATAAGTTTAGAAAGCAGATTCAAACAAATCTACCATACTGTTCTGCCTGGGCATGGATACTAGTGAGCCATCCTTTTCCTGCTAGTGTTTCTCTCCCTGTGTTGTGTCAGTTACGCTCAAATCTTTTCTCTGAGTACATGTACTCATGGTAAAAAATAATAATGAAAAAAAGTTCTGCCATAGCCTACTTTGCATAGCTATCTTCACACAGCTGTTAGCTCCCTAAAACAAATAATAAAAAACTGATAAAAAGGAAAAAAAAGGCTAAAAGTCAGTTTGTAGTAGTTTATAACTATTATTCATCTCTTAGTGTTTGCTTTTATAACTCCTTAGGTGTCTACCATCTGCAAAACTCATGGGATAGCTTAACCTGGACTGAGATTTCTCTTCTCTTTAGTTCGGTGTGTTAATTCACAGTTCTTAATTCACAGCTTCAGTATAGTTATGTATTTTAGTATTTACTGTATCTAATACCTAGAATTTAAGGATACACCCTGTCCAGATATTTTTCTAGTCAGAATTAATTACAGAAGCAAACCAGATTCATCTATCTGTCTGTTTTTGAGTATAATACCAACATATGGAGGAAAAATAATTCTGTCTTCTACATTACAAGACTAACCCATTCCATGGGGTTCCTTTTCCTTCTCCTTCCTTTTCCTTTCTTTCTCAGACTATGGAGTTCCTTTGCTGGTTTTTGGTGAAAGGAACTCAGTAACCTCATCCCTTCATCTCACTGTTTCAGGTCTGCACTTTTGCATTTTGAGTTTTCTACTGCTTGTGACTGCACACTGTGCCCTCCTGAGATTGGCTGCTCCTACAGAGTGAGATATGTGAATGAGAAGGTTTAATGGAAAAGCCAGAGGCATCTCTGTCCAAATACCTCTTATTCATCAAAGTCTTATTTATGCACTTACAGGTGTGCCAAAGGCTCTAAAAGAAACTTACTTTTCTTTTTTTTTCTTGGCATTGTTGAAATCTCTCTCTGTATTTCAGTTTCTTCAGAAATTTTCTAGTTATATTCTCGGTAGAGATTTGTCTGTTATGTGATTAGTGGTCCCACTCACTGGGTGACAACAAAAGTGCTGTCAGCTGTGTTTGGAAGCCTGTGTAACACACTAACACTTGGATACTGCATGAAAATGTATATCAGCATCTAATATATTTCTACATTCTCATCGTTGAAAGTGTCTTAAAGTGTTTCTTTAGCCATCAATCCACATTAAAAAAATCATATGAAACACAAATTTTACCTCTATTCTAACTCTAGTCTACCTTTCCGTTGCACTCCATATTCTTATGCTGCCGTATCACCATCATAACCAAGTGTCATTCAATAGTGCATGAAGTGTCATGACAAACATCTGCCATAGGTGGTTTGATCTCTCTCTCATCATCTCCCAACGGAGGAAAGGACAAAAGGACTGATGCTCCGTGCCACATAATTTATACACTCATTACTGTGTCTAAAATTAATAACGATGACTAAAGACAGTATTAAAAGCCTTACTAAACTCAAGATAAATGCAGCATCTACTTTTTTCCCTTACCCATGAGGCCTGGAATCCTGTCACAGAGGAAACCAAATAGGTGGGTGATAACTTATACCTGGACTATCCTTTTAGGCAATTATGTGCTTCCTAGATATATTTTACGTACTTAAAACAGTTTGAATATTTGTTCCAGTATCAAGAAATAACAGAATGGTTGAAGTTGGAAAGGACCTTTAGAGATCATCCAGTCCAACCCCCTTGCTGAAGCAAGGTCACCTAGAAGAGGATACTCAGGAAGCTGGCCACACAGCTTTTGAAAATCTCCAAGAGTGGAGGCTCCACAACTGCTCTGGAAAGTCTGCTCCAGTGCTCAGTCACCCTGACACGAAAAAACATTTTGTCTTAGATTCAGACAGAATTATCTGTGTTTCAGTTTGTGACCATAGCCAAGTATCCTGTCACTGGGCACGACTGAGAAGAGACTAGACTTGTACCAGTAACTCCATCTCTCTCTTGTGCTGAGGAGCTCAGAACTGAACCCAGCACTCCAGGTGGGGCCTCGCCAGGGCTGAGCAGAAGGGAGGAATCACCTCCCTCCACCTACTGGCAATGCTCTGCCTGATGCAGCCCAGGAGACCATCGGCCTTCTTGGCCACAAGGGCACATTGCTGGTTCATGGTCAACTTGTTGTCCATCAGGACTCCCAGGTCCTTCTCCACAGGGCTGCTTTCCAGCAGGTCAGCCCCCAGACTGTCCTGGTGCAGGGGGTTCTTCCTCCCTCATTAGGTGCAGGACCCTGCACTTGCCTTTGTTGAACTTCATGAGGTTCCTCTCTGCCCATCTCTGCAGCCTGTTGAGGTCCCTCTGAATGGCAGCACAGCCCTCAGCTGTATCAGCCACTCCTCCCAGTTTGGTAACACCTTCAAACTTGCTGAGGGTGCACTCTGCCCCATTGTAAAAGTCATTGACACATAGGTTAAGCAGTATTGGACCCATTCTTGACCCCTGAGGTACATCGCTAGCTACAGGCCTCCAGCACCTCTCCTCCAGGCGTCTCCAGGTGCCACTGATCACAACTGTTTGAGCTCTGCCATTGTGGTGGACAGATGAGTGAACCTTTGCCTTAAACATTTCTTGGTACATAAGGTGCAAGCAAACCATAACCCCGAACAAGCCATCTGTTCCCGGCGGAAACAGGACTGAGCTGCTGCGACCCCCGAAACGGTCTCCCTGTGACCACCCAGGACACACTGAGCCTGCGCTGAACCAGGGCACGATCCGGCAGAGACTTTGGGACCTGGCCCTAGTTCAGTGAGAAAGGGCCCCAGAGCTGGTGCAGGCTGGAAAGATAAGGGAGTTACAAGCAGTTTGCATTCCTATGCTTCACACTCCAGGAGGGAGGATGTGAAGGCTTTGAAATAAGGCCTGCTTGGGCGCCAGGACCCTGGGAAACAAAGCCTCCCCTCACTGCTGAAACAGTGTTAATTAAGGGGGGGGTCTGGATTATATCCTCTTCTTCAGGACCTTGGAAGATAACACCTACTGTCACTGCTGGGGCAGTGCTAATTGCTGGAACAACACCTCTTTGTATTTGTGCCTTGAGAGACAAGGGTGGAACCCAAGGAATCAAAACACATCTGTCAGCAGAAACCGCAACAGTAAAGATAAGGGAGAAAAACAGCCTGCCTAGGAACAACGATGAGACCCAATAAGGAGCAGGAGACCCCAGACCTAAAAATTACTATTGGTCTGAACTACCGCGTGAGGGGTGGGAAACTTAATTTGAAAAAGCTATAATTGCCCAGGAGTTTCTTTGTTCGGGGTCCCTCTTCGGAGGCACCCAACTCAAGCTGTAACTACTGCACGCGTGTCATTACAATTTATTTATTTAATTTGCCTTGATTTAGCTCCGAACTTTTCAGCGGGAACCTAGGGTCGGACCCTGCTCAAGTTGTAATTACTGCACGCGCATCACTAAAATTTACACCCAGGGTGAAGAGGACCAACAGGACGCCGCTGGATCCATGGGTGGTGATATCTCTTTCTCTCTCTTCCCTTCGCCTCCCCTTTGCCTTCTCCCCCCACCTTTTTTTCCCCACTTCATGGAAAATAAAGTTAAAAGGTTGTACGATATTTGACCGGTTTTGGGGTCTTAATCTCATCCTTGGGATCGTAATGAACACCCCCCCCCCCCCCCGATATTGGATCGGGACAGCCATTCAGCCAGTTCTCAACCCACCTCACTGTTCACTCATCTAACCCACACTTCCTGAGCTTACCTATGAGGATGTTATGGGAGACAGTGTCGAAAGCCTTGCTGAAGTCCAGGGAGACAACATCCACTTCTCTCCCCTCATCTACCCAGACAGTCTTCTATGACAGGATTATCACAGAAGGCTATCAGGTTGGTTAAGCATGATTTCTGCTTTGTGAATCCATGCTGACTACTCCCAATCACCTTCCTGTCCTTCCTGTGCTTGAAAAGGGGATGCAGGATGAGCTGCTCCATCACCTTCCCAGGGATCGAGGAGAGGCTGGCTGGCCTGTAGTTCCCTGGGTACTCCTTCTTGTCTTTTGGGAAGACTGGAGTGGCATTTGCTGTCTTCCAGTCCTCAGGCACCTCTCCCGATCACCACAACCTTTCCAAGATGCTTGAGAGTGGCCTTGCAATGACATCAGCCAGCTGCCTCAGCCCTTGTGGCTGTGTCCGGTCAGAGCCCATGGTCTCGTGCTTGTCCAATTTGGTCAAATGTTCCTTAACCCAATCCTCCTCCACTAAGAGGAAGTCTTCCTTTCTCCAGACTTTCACGCTGGGTGAAATCCCAGGGCCTGGGATTCCTGAGGGCCGGTCTTCCCAGGAGAGTCTGAAGCAAAGGTGTCATTCAGTCTCTCTGCCTTTTCTGTATCCTTTGTCACCAGAGCCCCTGCCCCACTCAGCAGTGGGCATTCATTTCCCCTAGTCTTCTTTTTGCTACTGATGTATTCTATAAATAGGGCAGATATTTTTCTTGGATTTTAAATTAAACTGCCTAAATCAGTTGTATCAGAATTAGTTAGGAATTAATATTTCCTTGGCTTCTCCTTTACTTTTGCTATTAAGAATGACACAATGTTTTCTTTTTTTCTGGTCAATTAATGCAGTTAATTTGATCACACAAGTTCTTACTTCCATTCATTAATGAAGTTGGAGAACAGACCAACATATGGAATAGGCCTTTAGACTAAACATAAGTCTTTTAAATATAAAAAATGAATAAGTTTAGAATTAAAGGCTGTTTGTTTGATGATTTAGGGTAATGTCTATGAGGAATCAAGACTTACAGCAGCAATCTGTAGATACTAATAATTTATTAACCCAGTATTTAAAAGTAATGAGAAATGCCTGTAATAAAGAAAATATAAGTTAGATACAATGAGAAAAAATATTTTCTAAAATGTGTGCATCTCTCAGAGTTGAGAACAAAGCTACAGAGATGATCTTCCTTCCATCCCAAGAAATACAGCCTCAGAACCGTGAGATGTTTTCTCATCTTGTATCAGAGATCAAAGGACATCAATTCACTCTGTGGAAATGATTCTCAGATAGAGAGTCTTCCCTCAGTATCCCAATAAAAACTGAGAGAGTGGAAAAGGGGGTATTCCATAGCAGTAAGTGTGGCTCACAGAAATTGTGAGATGAATTATTTTACAATAGACTTTCGTCATATATAAATAGATAACAAGTAGCTTTCATCACAGGAACACATGAAAATTAGTGTTTGTCTTGCCACCCCACCACCCCCAAAAAGCTTATGAAATACTTTAATAAATACTGGGGAAAAATAAAGGATTAGAAAAAAGCCTTTTGGGACAAGAAATGTGATTATAGTTAGATGAGACACAGAGGAATAATCTGATATACAGAAATCTACTTTCAAAAGAATAGATGACTGCAGATGAGGAATAAAAGAACAAAGGTGAGCAAGACTTGTTACTGAGGTTCCTCATTGCATGCCTCTCCCTTCCTCCCTCCCCATGTCCTGAAGTCAGCGGCAGCAAACACACAAAAATAGTGAAATGAAAAGAAATCAGAGGAGTTTTTACTTGCTTGTGGTGGCACATACAAAGTCTTCTGTACAACTTTCTGTTGGAAAAAACCCAACCACTAGAGTCTATTGTAGGAAGCTAAAAGGCTGGTGGTTAAGTTAGGTTGAGACAAAATATCCTTTAAGAATGTAATTATTCCAGCAATAATAAAGTACCTGAAAATGCAAAGACTGCAGGTGTACTTTCACATTATTTTGAGTCCTGAGCTTGGAGTGAGCCCATGACTCTGTCTGTGTGTGCCTTGGTACATCTTTGACTTGCACTTTCATTTGAATCTGGAAAAACTCTCTCTCTCCAGGCAAGGAAACTTGAGCACACAGTGAACTTGTATTCTGTCCCTCAAACTGTCATAGCAGTTGACTTGAGCCCTTTTGCTCTGCAATGCTGAAGCTGCATGATGAGTAGCTACCACAGCAGTATACACATAATCTAAAATAATTTTACCTTCCTGAAACAGGATGATTCCTCCTGAGTCCTTGCAAACTGTGCTGTATTCCTATAGACCATATCTTTAGAGAGTCCTGTATGAAAATCCCATCAAATATATGGCATATATGCAGATAAAACTCCCTCCCCAAAGTCAGTATTGGTAGAAAATAACAGTACAAATATTTGAACACACATACTGTTGAAAAGTGTGGCATTTTTTCTATGCAATGTTTCTGAAGGAATTTTTCAGTTTCCTTCTTTAATTTTTTAAAAAAAGAGAGTTCAAGAAGTACCTACTTGCCATAATTCAAATGGTGAATTTGTAACGAGGCTTAAAAATAAGAGGGCAATTAGATCTCTGGCTTGAGGCATTTTTATACTGTCAGTCCTTTTTGAAGACATCAATCAGAATTTTAGCAACTTTCTTTTTAGAGCCCTATCCTAATTTTGCTCTCAGACCTACTTCGTTTTCTTTAGCTACAGTTTCTTTGCCCATGAGCTGATGTTCTCACTTCCATTTTAATGCCTAATAGCTCAGTGCCTTACTTGCATTTTCCTTCTGTCCCACTGGAAGTGTTTCCTCTTTTTTTATCCCTTTCTCTCCCCACTCCACCCACCCCACCCTTTTTTTTGTGTATGTGTTTGTGCTTATCCTTATTTTGTATGAATTTCCTCCACTTGGGTCATTATCTTCTCCTTATGTTCATTTTCCTGGTGTTCATCTTTCATTGTGATGCACAACACATGTACCCAATGCGAGGACCACTTCAGAAGAGTGGTCTGTTAAAGAGCAGCTCTTAGTGCATCTGTGAACATGGGGTCTTCCCACATTTATCTGCCTTACATCCAACTGGCTTCATTTAGGCAGTCTCTGCAAACATACCAGAGTGCTGAGCACAGTCTGGAGACACAGTAAGACACTTAACACATTAGTAATGACATCCTAAAATGTGCACTGGGGCATGAGGAAACTGTGTGCTCCTCATGCCAGTACTTCTAGGTTTGATGTCTGTGTGATAACAGATATAGTCTTGAGATCATTCTCAGGGTGAAAGGACAGACATACTCAATAACAGCATGCTTTTGCTATCTGTAGATAGTAAATATTGAAGCTGTCTGATTTGAGGCTACATGGCCAATTAATTGAACAATCTGTTGGCAACTCTCTGTTCTGAAGCAAAACATGCCTACTCATTTATTCTGTCTCCATCTCAAAACACTTTGAACTGTAACAATTAGCATTAGCATTGCTTTCTTCCTTTCAAAAAATTAAATCTTTAATTAGTGGAAAAAGTGAACTATACTATGGTTTCCATTAGTCTTCAATATTAATAACAGGTTAAATGGCTATAAATAATAGATGCACATAAAACTTTTAGAACACAAAAATCTGTTGAACCTATTGTATTTAAAACATGACTTTACCCTACTTCTTAGGCTTGACAGGCTTTAAAGGCACTTTCAGTCTTGCAGTTCTCTAACTGACTTAAAACATGATTTCCAGGACTTGGCTGGCTCATTTAAATTTCAGTGACTCAAAATTGACAGCCAGGGCCTTAGCTGCTTGGAAACAACACAGTAGCACTGAAGCTGTGTTCCAGAAAGAAATGCCAGAGAAAGAAACTTTCTATTCACCTAGGTGCTTCCTTATCTTTATAAACTCATAGAGAGAAAACAGTGTTAAATTGAGATTAAATAGGGTATTGTCACCACAACATACATCTCCAAAGGAGGGGAAAAAATGTTACCACATAGTACACTGTAGCTAGCACTGTTTCAGCTTTGGGGCAAAAGCCCTCAGTAGATGATGTAAGGCATAGGGTCCACGAGTGTACTCCTACACACCACTCTGGAAGCTGAGCTGCAATTACTCAGGGAGAGCATGGAGACTGCCTCTTGGGTTTCCTTCTTGTTTCTGTGAAGGTGCACAACTGAGGGCCCCCCTCTTAAGGATATTATGATATAACCCTTGGCATACATTAGGAAAAGAGCTAATGACTGTTTTTCTCTGATCTTTCTGATGCTGCCTAGCCAGGTACAAGCTGGATTAGAAATTAAAGCTTGAATGATTTCGGTACTATTCACCTCTATACCTAATCATTAGGTACAAGAAATAACTAATATTTTTAATGTTTGACCACATTTGGAGATGAATTTCAAATATAATAGGTCTGTTTTTCCTTCTTATTTGAATGTTATTGTCACCATTGTATCATCTGGAATTAATGTCCCAAAAGAATATTAACGTGCCTATCTTTGGTAAATGCAGTCTCCAGTGTTTTAAATTTTCATGTCGGTATTTTACAGGTGATTGCTACCATATCATTGCTATTGAGGTCAGTCAGGATTGTTTTCCTGCTCTGGGTAATTCAGTTCTTAATGAGTTCATGGCTAGCAAAAACAAATGGCTGAGATAGAGCATGAGATGGAAAATGACACTTGTGACTTTTGAGTCTTCCAGTTACAACATCTCATGTCTGAAACTTTAAGTAGTGTAACTAATACTGAGCACAATTCAAACACAAGTAGAAAAATTTGTTCTGATACTCACTGTGGGATGAATTTTGAAAGTATGCCAGATCCATTCTAGCTTGAGCAAGCACTGAGCAAAATGGTACATCATTTACCATACCCACAAAAGAACATGGAAAGTAGCAGACACATGTTTAAGAGGCTAACTTTAAAGCCAGTTGATGGCAATTGAAGTCTTTTCAATTGTCTTCAATAGGTTTTGCATCAAACGAAGAGTGACCTAAATGAAGATAATATAAATAATGCTATATTGTTCTTTTACTAGAGGTGAAGGATTCCTTGAATAACTGATTATGTAAATTAAAACCAAACATATTTAATCAATGAAATGAAAAACACATTTCACACATGAAATGAAAAACATGTGGACACATTTTTCATTATGCAGACAGCTTATAGAACTTCTTGAGCCATTTACACCTATTTGTACATAGGTATGTCCTACTGATGTTTAAAAAGTTGCAGGGTTTTTTTAATTTATGCACACAGCACAACAATTTTGGGACTAGTAGCTATAGTGTAGGACAAAAAAAAATTCTTGTCAGGAGGCGTTTGCAGCTCTTGAAAAATAGGTACAGTTATGATAGATATTTAATAGAGGTTTTGTTGTAAGAAGAGTGCCTCACTATCTCGGTAAGGGAAAAAAAAAGGAAGAACGAAAGAAAATACAATGTGCTTGTAAGGATAAGGACCAGATCTATGTTTGCGTAGTACCTAACACAGTAGAGTCTTCATCCATGGCTGTGCTCCCTAGGCATTAATGCAAGTAAATAAATCGTGGTCTTGTGCTTTTACCTCTGTATCACGACAAAGGACATTCAGACCTTAACTCTGTATGTTTCAAGGTATTATTTCTTAACCTTGGAAAATTCTTTTCAGCTCTTTGCATTTTTTTGTATTCTAACTTACATGAGGAGTCATTCTAACTTGCTACCTTACAGTGACGCTATAGCGGCTCATCCATTAAAGCTTTAAAGTCTCAAATTCTCTGTACATACACACATATAAATACATAGGTATATGTATTATGCATATATAAAAATATATGTGTGCATGTAGATATACATATATATATACACATATATATGTATTTTTTTGGAAGCATATAAGTGCCAACATGAGCGTCATAGGGTGATCACATACCTTGATAAAGACTATCAAAAAAGTGAGAGTTAAACCATGAATTCTAATTCAAAGAAACAATTGTATGACCATTAAGAATATTTTAACTTTAATAAGATGGTGACTAAGTATTAATGTACTTTTGAGATCTAAAAAATTACATAAGTGAATCCCAGTCAAAACTTAAAAAAAACCCTTTTTTGAGCAATTTGGTTTAAAAATAAATGCAATAAAATAACCTCCTTGAAAATAACACAGGCTTGCTATTGTATCTTTTGAGTGATGGCCCTACTGAGTGGTATCTTATATATGCTGTAGTAGGCTAATGAATTTAGTGGGACACATTTGTAAAAGATCCACAAGAAGTGAATAATACATATTCAGGATAGATAGATGCAGAGGTGGTAGTAGACTATAAATTTTTTATTGACAGTCATTTTGAAATAACTGTATTCCTTGTAAGTGGTAAAGCCACAGTTGAGTTCTCTCTTATCATCTGAAATGAGTGCACTAAATGTTTTAAACCGCACAACACTGCCATGTATTTTCTTTGGAACTTTTTTTTTTCATAAGAAAATATTTCTGGAATTATTTAAAGGTTTTTAAACATTTTTTATTTGAACTTTTTTAAATACATCTTTTACTTCTGTAACTTTACTACTATAATGTCCAACCCGAAAAGCCTTGGAGAGAGAGAAAATAACTAAATCTTGAAATCTCAGAAAAGAACCGAAAAGCTTTGGCAACAGTAATATACACACATTGGAACTTTTCCTCTACCTGCCCCTTTCCATTGCCCTCCTGTTTCCACTATCATTGTCATTTTAACCAGTGTTGAGACACATATACATATAACATACATATAACACCTTCTTTTTGCTGGTCCAATACTCAGCAATGACTATGCTGCACTGCAGAATGGTTTGGCTTTAAAGAAAATAAAAGTTTTTTGTGGCTGCTGTCTTTAAAAATATGGAACATCACTGAAAGTTGCACACTGGAAATGATGTTTGAAGTAGCTTAAAAAGAAAGGGTTTTAGCTGGTGGAATGCAGATCAAATGATCAAACAGAAGAGATAAATCCAATTCAATGTGTGATCTCGTTAGCTATTACCTAGAGAAGACATATGATACAGGGAAGAGAATTACTTGGCTTGAAGTTGCAATACATATTACAAAGTCTGTTTTTTCCTTTTGCTATTCAAAAAAAATTAAATATGATATTGCATACTTGGACTCTTTCAGAGAAGAATAAGATAAAGTTTTCTCAGCTGCTCTTGAGTTGCATAAGTAGAAATGAAATTACAAAAGATGCTTTCAAGTATGCTTCAGATATGGATGCTATGTGCAAGAATGAACAGAATGGGTGCATCGGTTCTAAAATCCTGATCATTTGTAGGTGTCAAACAAGTTAAGGACTTCATATAAGCAAAAATTCTGCAAGGGACTTAAAAATACTAAAATTTTATTGATATAAGACAAGCACATGACTTAGGTCAGCTTGAGCTAGTAGGTAACAATGGATCAACTATATAGGATTACATTTAATATCTCGTTGTGTCATGTGTGCTTAGGTTCAGGAAAGACCATCATTCCCTAGCAAAGAAAAATGTAAAAAGGACAAATGGCAGAGGACAGACACTTTCCTTCTGGTTTGATAGATGTTTCTAACCATCAGAATGAAGTACAAAGGAAGTGATAGATCTCTTATTGTCTTAAAATGAAAACTGAATACCTTTCCTGTAGTCGTATTTTAACCAGATACATATTAGGAAACAGAGACAGTGGGATCACTATGGAATATAATTGTATGATAGCTTAAAAGTCTCATGGATGTATAGACATCCTTCTTAGTGAGCTTTTCAATTTGTGTAACCATCTGAATCTTACAATATTTAATCCCTAACATATGGCAGAGGCCAACATCTGTTCTCCGCAGTATCTACAGCTGCAGGTAGAAGTTGTCCATGTATGGCACATACTACACTCATTCTACTCTCTTACTGGAGGGGATAAGTGTTAAGCAAATACTCTTACTTATAAATTCAAATTTACTTTTGATAATATCAGAATCTTGGAATGGATGACTTTGGAAGGAACCTCTGGATGTCATCTAGTCCAAACCCCCCTGTTCAAAAGTACATTGCCCAGGATCACGTCCAGCTGGGTTTTGAACATTTCCAACAATGGAGGCTCCACAGCCTTTTTGGGCACCTCTTCTACTATTCAACCACCCTCACAGTAAAAATGTTTTTTCATGCATTTAAATGGAATTCTCCGTATTTCAGTTTGTGCCCATTGCCTCTTGTCCTGTCACTGGGCACCACTTAGAAGAGACTGGCTCCACTTTCTTTACTGCCCAGCATTGGGTATTTATACACATCACTAAGACCCCCCCCCGAGCCTCCTCTTGTCCAGGATAAACAAACCCAGTTCTCTCAGCCTTTCCTCATATAAGAGATGCTCCAGTCCCTTCTTCATCTTAAAAGCTCTTCGCTCCAGTAGCTCCATCTCTCTCTTGTACTGAGGAGCTCAGAACTGGACCCAGCACTCCAGGTGGGGCCTCGCCAGGGCTGAGCAGAGGGGAAGGATCACCTCCCTCCACCTGCTGGCAATGCTCTGCCTGATGCAGCCCAGGAGACCATCGGCCTTCTTGGCCATGAGGGCACATTGTTGGCTCATGGTCAACTTGTTGTCCATCAGGACTCCCAGGTCCTTCTCCACAGGGCTGCTTTCCAGCAGGTCAGCCCCCAGACTGTCCTGGTGCAGGGGATTTATCTTCCCTCCCCAGGTGCAGGACCCTGCACTTGCCTTTGTTGAACTTCATGAGGTTCCCCTCTGCCCATCCCTCCAGCCTGTCGAGGTCCCTCTGAATGGCAGCACAGCCCTCGGGTGTACCAGCCACTCCTCCCAGTTTGATATCACCAGCAAACTCATTGAAAGTGCACTCATCGTAAAGGTCATTAATGAATAAGTTAAGCAGTATCGGACCCATTCTTGGCCCCTGAGGTACATTGCTAGCTACTGGCCTCCAACCAGACTTCATACCACTGATCACTACCCTTTGAGTCCAGCACTTCAACCAGTTTTCAGTCTACCTCACTGTTCATTTATCTAGCTCGTGCTTCATCAGTTTGCCTGCAAGTATGTTATGGTGTCAAAAGTAATTCAGTAAGGACAGAATTCAAGATAAACAACATCCGCTGTTATCCCCTCAACCAACAAGCTAGTCACCTTGTCATAGAAAGCTGTCAGGTTTTCTGCTGCTCATTTGAAACAGTTGTCTTCATTAAATATGAATTAATGGGGGCTTTCATACTCAAACCAGAGGTACAGATACTTTTTTTTTAATGAAATAAAATGTCAAAGAAAATGTTTGAAGGTACTATTCATAGCAAGAGTAGGCTTTTGGTCCTTCAAAAGAAGCTGTGTCACCTGACTTCAGAGACATAACAAGGGGAATCTGGGAAATATAATACGTAAGAGCATACTCAGAATGGAAGTCTGGGAAGAAGTAGTTTATGCAAAACAGATTTCCCATAGCACAACAGTGAAGAAAAACAGTTTTTTGTGGAAAGTTCCTGGAAAGGAGCATCTGAGCAGTTGTTGGGCATGACCTTTTTTTGGAAGCGAGCTAAAGAAATCATACAAGCAAGGCAGTTGGAAAGAAGTGCTTGCAATTTTGTCCCAAATATGAAAAAATATACATATTGTCAAAGAAAAGATATATTCTGTAATGAGATTCCACTACTTCAAAAAAAGGAAGTCTGGTTAGGAAAGAAGAAAAAAGTTAATGGCCAGGATATAGTAAGTGATTTGTGAATTTAGTTTTACTCAATGACAGGTAAGACTCTGCAGAAAGACTTATCCTTTTGGAGATGATTATAAAGCGCTTACAGAGAAAGACAGTTAAAACTGCTTTAAATAGACTCATCCATGTAACATGCGTCTTAAGCTCCTTCATGAAACCAGAAAATGCTTGCAAATAACTGTTTTGGCTATGCCTGTTCAGAAGCTGAACAGCTGATGTATTTGCATCCTGGTAGATTCTCAGTCCATCATTTATTTCAGTTTGTGCAAGAAAATGTTTTATTAGATACTCATTTGAAATAATTAAAAAAAAAATCAGTCTTGGGTACCATTCATAATAATAGACATTTTTATATAAAGCTAAGTTTATTTTCTTGGCTGAAGAAGGTGCTATAACAACATAGAGAAGGAGGAGCAAGGAAATAACAAAGATATGAAATGCATAACAGTTTAATGGGGGATTACTTTTTCTTATTAGGCCAGTCTCATGGTATGGAATCAATCTACAGTTAATTCTCTCTTTGATGTTGCAGGGGGAGTATCCATGGATTGCAGTGATTACTCTTGCAAAGTTGGCAGACATTTGATAATTTGCTTTGGGGTATATTTTTGTGCAGGATATGTAAAGTATCTTTTTCTGGGTTAACAAGGCCAGTATATACTTTTTTTTAGAAATGTTGACCAAAGAGCTCTCTGTTTACTTGCAATCTTCACTGATAATGAAGGCATTTGCAATGCAAACCATTTTCATGTTGGTAATAACAATAAAGAGTAGCAGAGTAATAAAAATATAATGGCCTAATAAAAGGGAGTAAATAGTGGTAAAGATATCTATTCAAAGTCAATAACAGTAATAAGAAAATAGATAATGTATAATAATAATTACAATCTCAGAGTATCTAGACAGAGCTGGTAACAATAAGTATGTCCATTGTAAAGAGCCTTTTGCTGGTAAAAAATTCTTATTAAGTTACAGAACTTGGTAAACAGTTTTTCCACATATCCTGCATAGTAACCTAAGTATATCTGCATAGTAACCTAAGTATATCCATACAATATATAATCTTATAATATATATCAATACTGTATATAAAGAACAAAGCTAAACTAATCAAGGACTATTGGAGGAATATTAAATATCTCTCAACATCACTAGGAAAGTTTAACCACATGGCCTGCTTAATGAATTCCTGGTGAAGCCCTATCTCGTTTTATGAAGAAAAAGCTCTGAGGTTTGAGGAGTTTTCTAGCTGAATTTTAAGTCAGTTATAAAGAACGTGATTTAACACCTTGCAGACAGATAAAAGTCGATGCTGTCTCCATCACAGAGGCTGGCAAAGAGGAGAAAGTGAGAAGATTGCAATTCTCCCTTAGTAACTGTGGTTGAGGGTGAAAAGATGGAGTGGTTTCAGATGGCACCTGGATAGACTTACACAAAATGCTGCTGACTTCTAGGAGCTGTTGCAATGGCTGAGAAGTGACATGGGCAAAGAGCCAGAGGAAACGTGAGAGAGGGACTGCACTTGCGAAAAGAGACTGAGCCATGTGGCAGCTCTTCATAATGCTGCTGAGCTCAAGTAAGCGCACGTAGACTCAAGCCTTATTCTTAGAGTAAACTCATGGTCCTGCACAGCGTGCTGTGCAGACACGAGTAACGGTCTTCTAATCTTCAATAAACTTCAGGAGGCAGAAAAAATGGGGTGTGGTCCTTGACTAAAATAACCAGTTCTCACCATCTTTGCATGCTTATTATCACAAAGGGAAGCAGAGGCAGAAGGGGAAAATCAAACAAGATAGGCGTGTAGGGAGCAGATATGATCATCACTGCTCCTATCCTCAATCTCTTCTTGCTGTTTCAGTTTTTCGTAAAATGCATCTTACTTTTAGTGCCTTCATTTCATATTTTTCTTGTTTTAATTAGAACTTTGGTTTTATTTTCTCTATTTTAGTTTGTGTATCATTGGGATGTCTATATATCCACTTTGGGCAGTTGCTTTCCTTAAATTGCTTCTATTTTCCTCAGTTGATTTGAACTTTTCCATTTGTTAAAAGTCTTACTTTTATCCACCCAAATTTAAAGAAAGGGGAAACTGTCCCTGCAAAATAAAATATTTGGCTGAAATACAATAGTAAATAAAGCACTTCACAGAAGCCACTGAATTGATGCCCAATTAGTTGAAAGTAGTTATCATAAAGAGGCATAGTTAAAATCATTATCCATTTCAGCAGACAAATCAATACTCTACCTATATGACCAGCTTGTCCCTCTCAATCCATAAAATTCATGAGGGACAAAATGGCATTTACTTCACCCAAGAGACGCAGTGAATGTTCAGAGCAGGTATTTTTGAAATAGCAGGAGTATCCAAGCAATTACTCTTCAGGACTACCATGTGTGACATGGAGGTGAAATTAATTGCATTCCTTTTTGCTTCAGCTTCCTTGATCTGGGGTGCTCTCTGTTTGTGGGTCAAGTCCACCAGTGTCTATTTTCCACTGTAGTCTTTCTAGCTTTATAAGCAGGTCATAGGAATAGTGTCTTTCACATATCAGCTTTCAAGCAGTTTTGAAGGCAGGATTTTTGCCATCTTCAGTCTTCCCAGCATGTGTGTCTGGTTGGTACAAGTGAGATGGAGGTTATATATCTCTCCAAACAGTAAGGAAATGGATTTTCATATATATCAGGAGTAATGTCTGCTGCCAAAGAACCTCTGGGGAAGTATGGGAAATCTGGTGTCCTCTATGTGTCTCATATTATAATTATCTGCCAGTACTACCAAATGCAGAGTGCTAAAGAGGAAACAAAGTCATATATCATTTGGTTGCCTCTGATTGGCCCTGGCTGCTGGGTGAGTTCAGCAGGAAAAACAATAAAACAACATAAGTTCATCTGCAGCCTTTCCTTTCTAAAGGACTATATTCTGTCTAAAAAAGGTAGGTGTCAAATAAAATTCAGGATGAAAACATACTCACTTTTGATTGTGAGGAAATAGAAAGCCTAAAGACGTGCTAATTCTGGTGGCCAGCATCTTAATCAGCATGTCAGGGACTGAGGATCCGATCTATGAGATGTTCGAGTAGTGTATGGAGCAGTGCTACGTGAGCTGAGGACCGGGGTTCCCTGCTGCTGTTCCAGCCCACTGAGGGCCGGTCCAGAGTGGGGCTGGAAAGAAATGTCCACAAGCGAGGTTTCAGGTTACCAAGGCTTCTGCAATGCTTTCTTGTGCCCCACACCACTCTTGGGAGTCACCTTGATATGAGAGGAACAACCGTGTTAGAGGCTGAGACACAGGCAGATGAGAAGGTCCTAGCAGCAATGAGTTTCCTCACTTCTGTTCTCTGTGTTCTCATAACGTGGCAGACTGGCTAGCCCCGGTTATTATTGGCCAAAGGGAGCTTAGAAGATGAGCAAAGCAAGATGAAATGACTTTAGTGAAACCTTGACTTTAGGCAGACCAGCCATAACATCAGTGATCATAACCTGAGTGTTTTAAGCCTGGAAAATGCAGATGTAGGGTTCTTGGTCAGCTGGACCTAAATACTTCATAGCTTGAAAAGCTGTTAAACAACAAAATAAATGTGTTATACCTAGGTATTTCAATGTGGGTATCTACTATTCACACCAGTGATTAAACCATGATGGGGGGAGGAGTTTACAAGTACCTAGGTGATTTAAGAACATTGACTTTATCTTGCTTTGCTCAATCCTGATCTAAGGATTTTTTCAGATGCTGTTCAGTTATGTTACAGGCATGGGAGAGAAATAATCAAAAGTAAAAAGAGCCAGCTAAAACTTGACAAATAAGCTAAGATTCCAAAAAACGAAGTGTAAAGTTTTCGAGTCTTTGACAAAGAGACTGAATAACTTCTGGTTTGCAAGGGTCATTGTGGATACTTGTGGAAGACTAGGAGTTATCTTAGGAATTACCTTTAATTTACTGAGAGAGTGGATTAAAACTGAAAATCTTACACCAACATTTTTAGTCTAGGAAATGTTACTGTGTCAAATAGCCTATTTAATAATTTAGCTTCCTTGCTTCTCCGTGAAAAGGAGACATTTTCTGAGAGGATAAAGGGTGATAAAAAAGTTTCCTTATACAGAGTGGTCTGTATAGAAGAAATCAGTAGCTATGAGAAAATGGGAAGGTATTTCATTATTTATCTACACCTAGTTTCTGACAAGGCAAAATCATATGCTGTGATCTCTCGTCTTTTCCTGAAGGTTTAGCAAATGACCTTTAAACTTTCAGGCTCTGTGAGAGAGGACAATTTAGCTTAAATTGTGAAGCGAATTAACAAGCTTATATCTGGCATATTTTCAACAGAAAGAAAAGTGCTCAAAGTGGCTTATGAAACTTTTGCCCTAATTTTTGAGTCTTACTTGAATTTATTAATCCCACCAAATTAAATTAATAATTTTTTTTCTTGAACTTTACTTTCTACCTCTTTGGGTTGGAAAAATACCACATTTATGTAAAGAAAAGGTTTATCTTTGCACTGGCACTCAGTAGATTTTTTTTTTTTTTTTTTTTTTTTACTGAGATTACTCTTTGCAATAAGTAGAAATTTACACCGGCACCTCAGTAGCAAAAGTAACTATTAACCACACAGTTCACATGCTGTATTACAACACTGGCTTCTCTGAATGGGGACATTTCAGAAAGGCCTGGGCTACCTCAGCCCTGCTGCGTACTAACACGAGGGAGTTACACGAGGACATAGTGCAGAGAAAGCAGTGCTCTTTAAATCCATACCCTACTATTCTTCACAGTAATTTCCCTATATAATTCTGCAGGCAGGATCAAATCTTACTTCTTTGCTATGTAGTCCCATAGTAGGCCTGTGCCAGCTCCAAGTTAATCTGAGTGATTGATATTGCAGACAGTTACCTTGATGGAGGGAGACAGATGGAATCTGAACCCAGGCTGGAAATTTCATTAATGAGAATGAAATTGGTGCCTTGAAAGCACTTGTCTTGTATAATTTCTGTAAATCTTGCCTCCACTCAACCAGTGAATTGTAGAGGTTTCAGGTCTTGAAGAAGAGGATATAAATGTTGGGGAGGTGAAAGGCAAGGAAGGGAAAACCAACCCTGAAGAATTTAAAAATACATATGCTCTGGAGAGGTTTTGAATATCCCTGCAGACTTCCTTTTCTTTGTCTCACTTGCCCTGAAATCGTGAAGTTTATTGGTTGTGTAAACATTGTTTGGAAACAAATCACCATATGGGAACAATCCTCAGACACCAGCTTGTCCAGGGTCTGGACTACGGAGTGTGTGTATATGAGTGTATGTAACCACATACATATACATAATAATCCACAGATGCTTGGCTTAGCAATGGTTTTCCTTATGTTTCCTTGTATATCAGTAAAAAACGAAGAATTTAAAGTCAAGTGAGGTTTTCAGAGGAGGAGAGCACCTCACATTTTTCAACAGGTGATGTGTACCTTAGCATTCACAGGGAGTAAAAATCCTATGCAATGAATAAGGCAGTGTGATCTATTCAGTGTGCCCTAGATATTGGCTAATTGTAGTACTTTAATTTTGAAACATTGTGGTGAAGCAGCAAGAAATGGGATTTTGTTGATGTTTTTAATCAACCAAAAGATTTGTAAGCCTGATGCTTATTTAGAGTATGGGCAAGTACTCACTGATATGAGGCCACTATATAGTGCAGATTTTTTTTTCCCATGAATAGTACAATGAATGATTCTTCACCATATTGTCTCACACTTCACCTTTGAAGGCTCCTAAAGGCTTTTGGCTCTTCCATACACCTCTTCATTTGAAATTCCCTCTGGAATGTAAAATACTCACCTTGCAGCCTGAGTTGTGAGTGCACTGTGCAGTGAGAAAAATACATTATGAACTTTTGAAGGGAAAAATCAGTCCTTCATTAAGTTTGTTCACAGCAGATAGAACAATGTGATGTCAGTCTCCTGCTAAAGCCTCCAGGCACTACCACAAAACAGAAAATGCTTTAATAAAATGAAAGCTATTGAGATAAGACAGTGAAATTTGCTGACCTGCAATATACAGTCCTTGAGTAACATGATCTGATAAGTCTTTTCTACTTACTCTTTTAAAATCTATAATTAAAATATGTTTTTTTGTAAAGGTAACTGTTTTAACAATGTTATTGTTAAATATATAATATTTATTTATAATATTTATAATATTTATAATAATAACTCCTATACCAAGGAGTTTTCATGAGCAAATTAGTGATTCATAATTGTATCAGATCCCCAAGAGGCTGGTATTTTTTGTTCACTATTTTATTTGAGAACAACATTCTTTTTATTTTTGTATTTTAAAATTGGTCCCATTCTGTATTAGTCAGTCTAGTTGAATAATTTTATTTCCACTAGGTGGAGCATTGTTATCACAACAGAAATTTTTAAGTTAAGAAGACGCTTTTGAAGTCAAGAAAGAGAAAAAAGGAACCAAGCTGGAGAATTTGGACTGAAATCTAAATGAGAAATTTTGTAAATTGTGTGAGGGGGAATGTATGCAAACTTCTGTATTTCAGCTCAATTGGTCTGTCTCCTTATCTTGTGCATTCTGTCTCTCTAGTCCATCATTATCCTTTGAGGGCTTTGACTGTAAAAGTTTAAGGGAAAAGACATGGGGATCTGAGGCTTTTTAGCACTTTTAGGGGGAAAAAAAATCAAGATGGCTGTTATGGTGCAGATTTAGGTGCCTGATGGGTGGATTGGCAAAAGATGAAATTAGGAGACTGAGTGGATATTTTAGGAAACTATATTTAAGGACTGCTTTTGTAAATACATCAGGATTCGTATGTCAAATTCGCTAGATTTTAGTTTTGACAGACCCCAGAGGGAGCAAAATTCAAATTCACAGCTGAGAGGTGCCTTTTTAGAAACCTGGGGTAAGATGCAATTGAACCTGGAACACACAGAGGAAAGGATAAGGGTCACTCTCAGAAGAGCAGCCTGGATGAGGCTTCTCAGCTATCCTGAGTTGTCGGTGATCAGAGCTCTAACACATCACCACTAACTTCAACTGCATTCAGAAGTACAAAGTCTCTAAAAAATTGTGACAAACGAGGGACAAAACACCAAAGCTATGTCAAACTGTAAGAAGAGTTGCAAATGGATTCTCATGGCTCTCACTGTTGTCAACTCTCTTCTCCTGTTTTCAAAAACAATTTAGTCTAGTCTTGACTATAATCAGTTAAAAATCGGTGGTGGATCAACTGTTTTTGCTTCTTTGTGATTAAGCTTCATATTCCCTGAGAAAGTCTTGTGTAGAACGGTGCTGATGGTTTTCTTCTTGATTTTTAGCCAAGTATACAGCAGTGCAAGATTTTTGAAGCTTTGCATAACTATGTGGGTGTACTGAATCATCATAACACTCCAGCGTGTCCCAAAGGAAGGTGAGGTTGTGGCAGCGTAGTTGAGTCACTGTAGAATTTCTCACAGGATGAACCTGGCCACAAAGGGACTTTTAGGTGCCAATAATTTCAATCAGAAATGGTGCCTGCAGCAGAAAAGCAGTCAAGAGCAGCTGTTTTGTTTTGTGTTATTAAATAAGCTGTTCCATATGCTGCAGCTGGTGAGAAGCAGGCTGTTAGAGTTGGAGTGGGCTGTGTCTGCTTGGCAAAGTAGATGGCAGGTTTATGCTTGCTAACACTGTGTGTGCGCACATCTACACTGTATCAGGAATCTGAATGAGTTTGTGCAGATAAACACAAACTAACTTTAAACTAATTCGTTCAAGTATCAATGGCGGCATGGACTTCAGTCTAGTCTGGTTGTCCATGAATGCACTATGTAAATGAGATGTATCTGGAGCCTGTGTTGATGGACCGTTGAAGGCTTTTCTCCTTTGAACTTGTAGCTTTCTGACTGCAGCTGAGGGCATGGTCTACATTAATAATATCCATTAGAGAATATTTCATTGTTGTTATAATATCCTAAATGTGTGATTTGGAGTCCCTTGTCAAAACTAGATGAGTCTCCTTTTGTAACGGGATATGTATGAATCATCTTCTTAGAGTCAAAGAATAGTAAGGAAATGGGAAAGTGAACATTAATATGCTGAGATGTAGTATTTTTAAACTCAAGTAGCCTAAATTATTAATTATATTTCTCCTGCACATTCATATGCCCAAGGAAAACAAAAATATGTATAGCAACTTGAATATTGCTTAAAACATACCTTACATCAGGCAACTTACATCTGCAATGCTGCTCTATGTCCAATACAGATCCAGTCTGAGGGGTGACTGACTGGAACACCAGTACTTTAAATGTAACTTCTTTAAAGATTGTCAACCATGTTCTGTCGCCAAACAGTAGGCAAAATGGAGGATATCAGTCAAAACACTTTTGTTGAGTTCCGTGTGATTTTCTGGGATATTCATTTTGATAATTTACCTGTCACTCTAGCGTAGCAGAGGGCTATTGAAAAGGAGAGCAATATTTTCAAATGGCTTCTTCAGTTACGGTTTTGTAACTCACTTAAATTGTCTTAAATTGCAGGAAAATATGTATTATATATTGTGTGAACAGAGAGGTTCAATGTGAAGGAACTTTTCCACAGCTATCCGTGGAATGACAAGGCTTCCAATACACAGCACTCTAGGAGCTTGTTGTGTCCCCTCTGACTTTCAATCATGTTGTAAAATCAATAACATCATTTTTCTTTGTATGAAACCTAATGAATAACAAATGGTAGGTTAAAGAAAACACTCCATTTTCCGTAGCCAGTGGGGTTCCTGTTTGCATAGCGTTCTGCTCATTATCTAATGATAATTGAGAGCCATTTTGTTTAATGAGTTGGAATACAATTAAATCAATAAAATGTTTATGGACATTGTTAAAAGAGTGCATTAAAAGAGTGCACTACCTACCACCTATTGAAATCTAATTAGCAAGCTAAAAGATAAGTATGAAAAGACTATAATAAAACACACTGTCATTCATTTTTGTTTGTGTGATTACTAAATGTGCCTTGCAATGTATAAAATCTGTGTGATCTGTCAGCAGGACATAGTGAAAGGACAAATCATATGTTAATTTATATGCTAAAGATACTATGTATGAAACTGCATCAGGAAATAGTCCAAAGAATCAAACCCAGTTTCCATTAAATATGACTAATAACAGCAAATTTTAATATGAGTTTGAAGGATTACATGGGGTTGCTAAAGAAGTTAGGCATTATAGTTTAGGGAGAGCTAAACCACACCTACCATGCTTTTTGGTTTTACAACGTGCTCCATGAGGTGTTTTAGGTGCTACTCACCGAGTGTCCCCTCTGGGGCAAGGAGAGCCCCGGGCCCTAAGTGCCTTGGGTCCCAAGTGTGCCCTGACTCCATCCCAGCTCCATGCTGGGAGGAGACATTCACTTGTATGTTCAGCTTCTCCCAAAGACACGCAAACAAGAACAAGTGTAGGAACAAGCAGGGAGGTATGTTGCTCCAGTAGATCCTTCCCTGCTTATGGTCAAGTTATCAGTATTTCAGGAGACCCACAGAGCACCATAGTGACAAACTGCAGACACAGTCGTTGTTGCCTTCCTCTCTTTCTTCATCGCTTGTTTATATAAAATTATTTGGAGCTTGCATATCCCTTTCTAACTGGATTTGGTTTTTTTGTTGAAATTCTGACCATTTATTTTCAGAATTTTAATTCTCAAATTCTTCGCATTTCTGTTTACATTTCCCCATCACCTCAGGTTTAAGAAGATGACTTCTACAAAGAGCAGGGGACAGAGCACTTCCCTCCCTGCCACATATTAGGGTCCCCAGTTGTTTTATGGTACATAAAGGAAACAGCTGCTGAGGAAGCAGAAGTTTTTTCACCAGATGCTGCTGAGGCTAGGTGATGAGATGGTCAGAGAAACGTCTTTTTCATCTTTATGCCTAAAAGATAGGAGCATCTTGTGTGGCTTTTATTTACCTTTGCTTCTCTCGGCTAGGGAATGGAAAAGCTGTGACTTCTCTTTTTCAGACATGCAGCAGAGCATGGAGGGTGCCATTCAGTAGTACACAGGCAGCACCAACAGTGAAGGCAGCATCTTTTTTCTGGTGGAGTCAGAGTCAGAAACACAAAACCTGACATCACCCCCCTTGGCCATGGCTGTGAGCCAGTGGAGGGCAGCAGTACACACACCCACTAATCAGTCATTAAACTATAAGGTATATTTTATTGATGTCTTAAAATGGATGGCTTGCTGTATTTATGATAACACTTATTACAGGACATAGAGTTCATCATGCTGGAACAAACCATTTAGTTCATCTTGTCTAGTAAGCTGTTGACAGTGGCAGTGAATAACTGATGTCTCAGAACAAGCATAAAAATAAACAAGATGCACTCAGCCAATTGTGCAGTGCCAAACCTCTGCAGGCAATTAGCTAACACCCCCAGGCATGAAATCTGATTACCTTATTATCATCTTAGCTTTCCTAGACATAGGAATAGCAATGCTATTAGGTATACACTCCTTTTTAAAAGATAGCTATAGTGTTTGCCTCAATGAGTTCCTGTGGCAATGATTTTCAAAAACACATTATGCAAACTTTCTTCCCTTTGATCCATCTTGTTAATTGAAATTTAGCAGCAGAAACATTTGTTCATGCCAAAGATATAGTAGCTGATCCTTAAATAGATATTTAGTTTAAATAGATTTTTAGACTGAAAATTTTAGACTGAAAGCCTTAATTTAAAGTCATATGCCAGGTCCATAACATGACCTTAAAAAATACAGTGCAGGAGTTATTTTTCAAAGCAAAGAGAAAGAGTTTTTCTTGGTGCCCTACAAGGACAGAAATTCATGCTACTTTTCAAATAAATGCTCATGTGGTCACACAAAGCTGACAGCTGTGGATTTAAGATAATGATGAAAGAGGGTAAGACTTGCAAAATTCTGCAAGTTGATAACAGCAGGTTTATAACTGCACAAAAGGGAGCCCATCCTAAGCTACAATGCCCTTGGCAAACTTAAATACACTTAGTAGTCCTAAGCAGGCTTGATCGATTAACCACTGACAGCCCTACCAAAGCAAATATGACAAAAACCTAAAAAGACTCACGTTGTAAACAGCTATAGCCTCTCAACTTCGATCCCTTCCCTCCTCCCCTTTGCAGGCAAGCTGGGAGAAAAGATAGGCCCTGAGGAACAACTTCTACAAAACTGAGACTTCTGCGTAGTCAAACTTGTTATATTACTGTTGAGGAAATCTGAGTACTAGGATTTTTAAGACAGAAATGATTGTCCGCTCACTGGCCAGTTTGTCAGGAAATGGCCATGACTCATCAGCTCCCTCTGAATCGCCCATTGTCAGCTATGAGTTCGTAATCACACATGGTTAATTACTCTTTTCACAGGTTGCCATATGCTATATCTTCTCCTTTAAATGCCAGCGAAATAGCACTTTACTGTAGATTTTACTGTACTGCATAAATCTAGTATCATCTTCTGCTGTAAAGCAGCTAGGAACTGTCAGGTGTCAGATTGCATGTAATGTCATCAAAGGTCCATGCAGAAAAGGCAACAGCAAGTTAAGCATCTGGTTATAGGAATCTGGGTTTCTTCATTTTGTTTTGCTTTTTATTTTTGGTTTTCTATAGATGCACTGCTAAGACAGTGCAGAAAACAGCTATGAGTATGAAACAGGAGGGTTTTTTTGAATTGCACGGGGAGAGAGAGAATCAGCACATGCTGAAATAAAATCTTCCCCTCTTTGTACCAGTACTTCACAGAAAAGAGAGAAGCTGACAAAAACAGTGTTTGTAATATCCCAGGAATAACGGAGACAGTCCCAGATGACAAGCCGAGGCACAGTAAAGAAAAGGGGAAAATGAACAGTATACATCCCTGGTTTACCTGCTATACATCACTGCTTTCAGCAGCACAAATACCAGAAAAGCAGACACAGTACTGTCGCTTATTCTTCTGGTTCCTGTTCCCAGGACTACACGTATTCTACATTAAATGCTCTATCTAATCCACTGATGGATTAAACCCAAAAGCAGTACTGGGGTGTTCGAAAGAGATCTCTATTCTTTCACCTGACTGTACTAACAACACTGGGACATACAGCCGTATGCTCCTTTTCTCAGTCCACCCTAATATTGTGTTCTCTTATGCATAATCAGCTACTGGGACTAGAGAGGATTTTCTCATAGTTCTATGAGCACATATTAACTGTGAAAACATAGTTTCATAATGTCTACAGGGCAACTGCATGCTGCCCTCTCATCTGCCATTATTTGCTATGTGCATGTCATCTGACTAGGTCTCCTTTCAACCTAACAGGGAATATTATATCCATTGTCATGATAAAAACCTTTGCCAGCTAAAAATGTCAGTTTCTATAGAGGTTTGTCACCTGTATACATAAAACTTTGTCCTTAAGACATTTGTCACTCTGCCTTCTATTACAAAGTTAATTTCTGTAGCCTTTCCTTGCAAGTTGTGTTTTTGTTGGTTTTTGGGGAGGTCTTTTGGTAGCCTTTTCCAGGACATAGAAATTGTGGCTCCATATTCCATTAGGATCTTTCCCCTTAAATTCCAGGTTAGATGCTGCCTGCTGGAAGGTTGCTCTAGGACCTTGCATTTACACATAGGTCATATTTTTGCTAGTCTGGCCGCAGCTGGCTTTAATCTGGCCAGTCTAAAGGGTAAAATGCCCAGGCTCCTGATACTGCCAGCAGTAGGCTCATTTCTCCGTGCCGTTTGCTGCTCCACTTCAGAGCCTGCTGAATCACAACCAGGGCGCTGCCTGGTTCCCCTCCATTGGAGACCTGTGTGTCTCAGGCTCTGGTTGCTATGGAGCTTCTTGCTGCCTTTCAGTCTGGAGACGCCTGACTTCCTCGGCCACTGCTTCCAGAGGCATTTAATTCCCGCGTTAATGCCTTTGCTCTCAGCGCGGTGACCCTGAGCCCAGTGTTCCCGATCCTCAGTGCTGTTCCTTTCTGGCTTATGGATCCCTTCCATTTCGCTCGTTAGCGTAACGGCTTTGTTAAGCAGCACTCAGCTGCGTGAGGCTGTGTAGCAGCTGTCATGAGCGGACTCTGGTTGAAAGAGATGTGCGCTTCTTAGGAGGTGAGGCCATGCATTTCTGAACAAGCAGGATTTATGCAGAATCAAGAGTTTGTTTTAAAAAGAACATTTTTTTTTATTTTAATGATTGGACTTCAGATGAGATAACCAGAAATATAGGAAGGACATAACATACAATACAGAAAAATAAGTGGGAACAAGGGGAGTAATTTGAAAAGAAAATTGAAAGTTTGCTTTTTGAGCTCTGTGGTTTTGGTAATTGTCTTCAAGAACATAAATGCATTTGATTTCTTCTGAGGGAAAGAGAATTCTTTTTAATAAAATTTACACCATGGAAAAAAATCTTTTTTTTTTTTTTTTTGGTAAATAATGACTCTTCAACACTTCAATTTATGCCTTGTGTACCAGATAGTCTCTTCTTTCCATTTTATTTCATACTAGTGCTGAATGGTTTTCATTTGCTAGCTTGCTACTGTAAATGAAATTCATTAATCTGAGGCAAAAGTAATTATAACAAAGAACATAAAATATCAGATTGTTAAGATGATATCTTTCTCTGTCAAGATGGGTTACTTCAATCCATTCATCACCTCATAGAAACACTAAGTTACTTTAGAAGAAATGTGTCCTGAATTTAAATCTGAGAACATGCGTAAGAGTATGTCTTGCACTAAAGAAAAAGAAGCACTCAAGAGTGTGATGTGCAGTATGTCTGATGCATTAAAGACTGATTGTTAAATCTTTTGAAATTCTTAAAACATCTAGATATTTCACCTCTGTTGCTATTCATTTTAAAATGTGACTTTCACATTGAATCAGACTTTACGAAAGTGAATTTAAGCCCTGTCCAGAGTGTTGAAATGAAGCATGAATGATGTGAGGATATTTGACAGGATGTGGTAGCAACCATGTTGGGTAAAATCAGTATTTCAGCCTCTGCCTTCCTGTGAATGGAAAGGGATCTCCTCCGTGGTCCAGGAGCACCCATGGACTGCCTCCAGATACTCGTCACTCACTTCCTTTGAATTGCCTCAAAAGCTGGCTCTGCATCCCATTTCACCTTCCCTTCCACCCCATAGTGCCACTGATGGGATCTTCTCAACAGCTCTGCTTTTGTCTCTGCCAGAGCACAGAAACAGAGCTCAGCGATGTCCCCGGCCAGCCTGTACTCTCCGGGGCCTCAAACTCGCTGTGGCCCAGGGGAGACACTTGGCCTCGCTGGGCAGGGCTCTCTGGGAAGCTGGCACAGCCGCGGCGTAAAGCTGTGGGTCGCAGGCACCCTGTCTGCTGTGTTAGAGACAAGCGTGTGCACGTGTGCACATGTACATGTGCATAGCACCCTGCGAGTAACACCTGTTTCCCTTGTTAAAAGTTCTTTCGATAAGTAGAGAGTCATGACTAACACCACCGTCAACAACATCACTTATGGTAGAAGTTTCCGTAACCTTCTTTTTCTCTGATTTATTTGGATCCTGAAAAAAATCGCATATAGAGCCTTTGCGCAAGACTTTTGTTTTCTTGTATTTGACAAGATGTCAGTATTAGTGTGGACCTGCTCATTACAGCAGTGAGCTACATACTCATTTCACACACCCCCAAAAACCTAATGCAAATGATACACTCTGAAACCATTTTTAAGTGTAGCTTTCAGTCAACCACAAAAATTGTTGCTACTTTGGGGAGTATCAGAAGTACAAAAATGCGGCTGACAATCACGCTGCTTGCGACAGATCTATTTATGACTTTTCTATGAACATCTAATTCATTATTTCTGCATGTCTGTGTATAGTTAAGCACATTTTAAAATTCAGATGTATACCCTTGAAATGTTTACCATTGAAACTATTGCTTACTCTGATAGTGCAAAGAGAATGTCTTCAGAAAAACTTGCTTTGCTTAAAGATTTTGCTCCTGTTTCCAGAAGTGAGGCTTATTTATTTTTTATTTATTTTTTATAATGGAAATGACTGCAGGAAAAAGCGCACTCCTCCCTGCCATTTGGCTGGAGCTGTTCTGTCATCATAAACCACTTGGAATTAAATCTTTTGAAAAAAAAATTTTTTTTATGGATCAGGCAGAGAAAGGCATGATCCGAAGACAAAGTGCTGTACTTACATGAACATTCTTGAAACAATATACAGTTCAATGCTAGCAGAGAGTCTCTTGTTTGTCATAGAATTTTGTAGTTTGAGCGGGATGTGCAATCGTACAGAAAGCAGTGTTGCCTTTCAAGCTATCAGGAATCTTGACCAGCCAGAAAAAAGCAAAACAAAATAAAACAAAAAATCCTAAAAATGTGATCTTGTTTAGAAATCATGACACATTAAAAACCTGTAAAAAATTTAAAGATTCTTTCCTTCAGCTTTTTGTACTATGATGAGAAAAACATTTTTATTTAATATTATAGCTGAAATTCTAAATTTGCATGAAGTATTGAAGAGAAAAGCAACTATCATTAGTAGAACATTAAAATATCAGGAATTAGCTGTTATGAGTAGATTAATGATCCCAAACCAAGTTTCTTTGGGGGGGGGGGGGGGACGGTTTCAGCTAAGCTCATCTGGTATTGCAAACTCTCAGAGATCTGCTACAGAATTGAGGGACTGCTTCACTAGGAAAAAAAAAGAAAAAGAAAAAAGAAAACTTTTATATTTACATTTTTAAGAAGGGTTCAGTTTGTGGACTCTCTTAATTTTGAC
The DNA here is from genome assembly GCF_036370855.1 of Dromaius novaehollandiae. Taxonomy (NCBI): domain Eukaryota; kingdom Metazoa; phylum Chordata; class Aves; order Casuariiformes; family Dromaiidae; genus Dromaius; species Dromaius novaehollandiae. The sequence goes on along the minus strand of NC_088099.1, from coordinate 89,783,314 downwards.
TGTATTGAAACTAGAAGCAGACTTCAGCTAAGTCTACTTATCTGTAGGCAATCATCTGTTAACTTCCATTTTCCACCTCTGAATGTCAAGAATAGATAGAAAAGTATCAACAGCATCCACTGATAGTTCAGCCAGGCGAGAATCAGAGCAGAGCCCCTTAGGAAAACCTGTGACTGTGACATTTTTGTCAGCCCAAAGCAGTTACTCGAACTGTTCTATAGGACAAACTGTTCAGAAAGTTCATAAAGTTTATGACTTAGAAATTGTTTTAAGTGAGTTCAGTGCTCAGCTGAGTATCCCCATGGGGCCACATCACTGCATGAGGGCATACCTTATGCTTGCCTGCTCATGGGTTAGTCTGCACTCTCTCCTGATGTATCACATGGCTTTATCAGATAAGACATTTTAGGAATGTCATAATCTGGCCCAGGAAGGTCTGGAGCCATAGGAAACCCACACAGCAATTCATACATGACACTCTGGCATCATTAGTATATAGAGTTAAATACTGAACAACTCAGATGAAAGCTGTACTTGAGACCAATCATCTAAAATATTTTGAATGGATTCTAATTTGTTAAACTAAAACAAATTATTTCCTCATTTTCAATCAGAAAAAAAAAAACTGCCACAGATTTTTGAATTTCAATGCAGGAAATTTCAATTTAGAAAAGTCTTCATTTACTATTCTTTACTTAAATGCAAAATTCTTGTCCAGCTTTTAGGTGTCATAGTAGCTAGTTATAGAAACAGTAGAATTGAGATTGAATTATATTTCAGTGACTCTAGATTTTTATAGAGACTATTGGAGAGAGGAGCAAACCTCTGTCCAGCTCTGGTGTCTGGTTCTGTTCTTTGCTGGATGTCAGTGGAATTGCAAAGATATCGGTGTGTGAAAGGGAGACAGATATCAAGCTGAGGTTACTTTTGGAGGCAGTACAGCACAGTGCATCAGAAACTGTGGCTTGGTAAACATGCTGTGGACCAGCCACATCCCTGAGCACATCAAAGCAGAGATCAAGATGCTTCTTCTGTTTATTTCTGTGTGTGGTTGTTAACCATAATACGTCTTGGTAGGACTTTCTAAGGACGACGTTTGTCCCATTTTTCTTAGCAGAAGGCTAGTCCTAACAAAAACCAATACATAAGCAGACTAAAACTTGAACCTAAATTACATGTAAAATAAAGTTATATTTTGTCACTGAGATACAGCTTTAAAATTGGCAGTATAATATGTTTTCTTTTAATCTTTCTATCACACATATGTCTTAGGGAAAAAAAGCCTGGAGAAAGGAAAGGGGTTTTTTTGTCTGAGACGTCTTCTTTTGTTTCTGTGATTATTTTGAGAATAAGAGTTTATTATTTCTCTATTTCTTTAGTTGCATAGTTCAAGAAACTTAAATTTTCTACTTGAGGTATTTCTTCTCTATCATTTTTGAGTGCTACTTTGCTGCATGACTTATTTGGGTTCATGCCTTCATGAGTCTGATATCCTCACCGACTTACATGGCATAGAACTATTTCCACTTTCACAAACTGGAGAGGGAGCAAGAATCCATTCTGAGTGCTGTACATAAAAGAAGAGACTTCAACATGTTCAAAAAGTTCCTTTTTGGAACTCTAAAATTATGAAATTGACACCTTATTTCACACACAAATCCCCCAGCAGAAAGAGAGTGAAAAGAAAGCTGGAAACAGATATCTGCATGATCATTTGGGCTGAAGTTTTAAGGCACTTGTAAACAGTGGAAGAATAGCCACTGATTTTAAATCAGACCCTAAGAGCAGCATCCTTCAGCCTATATAGTATCCCATTCAGGAATGCTTCCCACTTTTAGGTTTGAGTGCATACTCCAGCCTTGTCCAGATTGCACACCGGCTCCCACTTCACAATAACTAGATTTCCACTCAGATGAAATAGTGCTTTCACTCCAGATGGGATGAGGCATTTTAAACAGATGCTGATCTGAACGGCTAGAGGATTTGACCCCTAGGACAAACATGCATTGAAAGGTACATCTAGATACAACCTCCATTTGCTAAGCACTCTGACTCCAGTCCAGGAAAGAATTTTAACACACTCCCCTTCCCAGATTGGTTCTAGAGTACTTGACCCTTTACAGAATAAAGCTTACCACAGCTTCAAGATCGAGGACCATAGAAGTTAATGACAGTGGATAGTGCCATAATTGTGAGGAACATAATATAAGGAGCTTAGTTTTGATCGAAAAATATTAACATCCCTATAAAAAATGCATCACAGTAGATAAAAACCACCATGGCTGAACAGTTAAGAAACATGACTAAACAATATGATAAAAGATACAATCAATTCTCTTCATTCTTCCATAAATAGTCAAGAAGGCCATTATTTGTAATCATCATTTGTTATAATCACCATACCATTGACAAATAATTATTGTGCTCAAAGGAACAAGGAACATTTGCAGCAAAATGCTGACAAACATCTTAATTGTAAATCTCTGAAGATCTGGTACATATTAACATGGAAATTAAATTTTAAAAGGCTAATGCTGGACTTTGCAGTTTGTTATCCTGCATCGTAAGCACTTGAAGCTTGACATAGCTCAAATGCTTCATCAGTATTCCAAATGAGATTGTTCTTTATTTTAGTTCAGAAAGTGATGGCCTATTTGCTTAATATATGTATATTAGAAGAATTACTGTTTCAGTAAAATACTGGAAATTGCATCTCTGGTAAAGCATCCCTGAAACCACTGTATCACACCTAGGATAGTGTTCAGTGGGATGAATCATACAGGTCTCATTCCAGCAAAAGGATTGCATGGTTGCCTATGACTAGTTGTACGCCGCTGGATTCTCTTCCGCTAATTCATACTGGATAAGGCTACTCTGAGGGACTGGGTTGCTCTGCAATATGCTCCTGATCCTCTTAGCCAGGTCAGGTACTTGGCCAAACAATGCACGGTTGTGGTGGAGACTTCCTTCTCCCAGAACCAGGATGGGGCCATAGTGTACATCTGGTTCCAGTAACCAGGATGCACTCCCAGCTCCCACAGTTACAGATAAAATTATTCATAAGATGGTAAAATTATGATAACAAATTTCAAAATAGGGATATTTTTATATAAACAGCATCTTTCACTGAACTTGTCAGTTGCCTACCTACAGCTAGAAAATGGCATCCAGTCTTTTCTTGCACTCAGCATTTACTCAAAAATTATGTCACCTTGTTTCAGCACTTTAGAGAGACTAATGGGAACTATCTGGTATACATAGAGCTTGTGTTGTATTCAGAACATTACCCTCACTGTGCAGGCAGTGTGTATTGCACTTCGCAAGATCAGAGACACAGACTTGTCTTGCAGACCTAGTGATGGAATCAGCCTGCATGCCTGCAGTTGCACACTGAAATGGAAATCAGCTTGACACTAAGATGTCTTCATGTGAAAATACTATATCTCTTCAGGGAGCTCTGCTCTTCTCTGGTTGAAGAGGATGGTAGATGAAACACACACTTCTTGTGTGTGAAAACACACACCTCAAGCAAATGCCAGGTCTTCCTAATTCACATCAGCATTATGTACCAAGGAATGAGTCATCATCTGGGCCCCTTTCTGTGGCTAAAGGGGCAGACAACATTTTGTTTCCCTTAAGAATATCCAAACTTTCCAAAGGCATATCCTTTACAAAGGAGAGGATTTTACTTAGAATGCAAAACTCTGAAGAGAAAATTTTCAGAAAAGAAGCACTCTCATTTGCATCTACAGCTTTCTGAGGAGACAGTCTTGCTTTTAAGTGTTCCTCTCTGACTGAAGCTTTGTAGATTCTTAGAATCTACAAAGATTAAAAATCTACTCTGTAGATTCTTAGAATGTATCTTTAGAGAAATTTCAAAGATATTCATTCAGAAAGGTAGATCATATGTGCATCTTCATGGCATGTTTTGTTTTCTACCTTAAGAATCATTCATTCAAAAAAAGATAGCCTATTATAATTCAGGAATTCCTAGTGGAAGAGTAGTTATAATTAGCAAGCCTGAACTGCAGACTTGCCAAAATGATAGTTTTGTGTTCACATAAGTCAAGACAAGATTCTTTCCTTGGGAATCATTCTTTCTTGTTCTCTCTTTCTCTCAGAAGCAAAAATTTCCAAGTAGCTTGTCATCAGATATGTCTAAAATATATAACCCTAGTAGATGGCATTGAATAAATTCTTTTCAACCTTATACAGTAAAGGCAGCTGCAGCAAGCAGGTGCAATTTGTTTGAAGATTTTAATCAAGGTTTTATTAAAAGAAAATGGCATATACACAGGATATGTGTGCATTATCTGTCTTTGAGTATTTTTGATAATGGGACATAAACATTTTTATACAGTTGATAAAACCGCATAGAAAGGACTATTGTTTCACTGGGTAATGCGGTTTATATAAACATAGGCTAAGCTAGCTCTTCAGTTTTAGACTGGTCTTCTGACATTTCTACAAACTATTTGAATTCACATACTGTCAACAGAGATGGGTTGGTCTGTAGACGAATAGTAAAGGATTTCCCTACTGACGGTTTGCTCTGATATGATGTCTTTTAAGAATTAGAACCCCTCTGTAGTTCAAGCAGGGGGACGTTGTGGTAAATGATACCCAAGAGAGGGTTGAATGACAAAGCTGCCTTTGTGCTTCCTATATAATCCTAATCTGTATGAATTACATACAGATTCCATGAAGTTCCATCCCAACGAGGATCCATCCCAAGGAGTCAAGCAAAGGGAGCAGGAGACCTGCATGGATGAAAAAGGAGCTCGTGGCAAAACTCAGATGGAAGGAAAAATACACAGAAGGTGGAAGTAGGGACAAATCACATGGGAGGAATACAGTGTCGTTGTTCACTAGGCAGGGATGGGGCTAGGAAGGCAAAGGCCCATGTGGAGTTGAATGTGGCAAAGGATGTCAAGGACAACAAGAAGGGCTCTTTTAAATCCAGCAGTAACAAAAGAAAGACTAGAGGAAATGTGTTTCCACTGCTGAGTGGGGCAGGGGCTCTGGTGGCAAAGGATACAGAAAAGGCAGAGAGACTGAATGACACCTTTGCTTCAGACTCTCCTGGGAAGACCGGCCCTCAGGAATCCCAGGCCCTGGGATTTCACCCAGCGTGAAAGTCTGGAGAAAGGAAGACTTCCTCTTAGTGGAGGAGGATTGGGTTAAGGAACATTTGACCAAATTGGACAAGCACGAGACCATGGGCTCTGACCGGACACAGCCACAAGGGCTGAGGCAGCTGGCTGATGTCATTGCAAGGCCACTCTCAAGCATCTTGGAAAGGTTGTGGTGATCGGGAGAGGTGCCTGAGGACTGGAAGACAGCAAATGCCACTCCAGTCTTCCCAAAAGACAAGAAGGAGTACCCAGGGAACTGCAGGCCAGCCAGCCTCTCCTCGATCCCTGGGAAGGTGATGGAGCAGCTCATCCTGCATCCCCTTTTCAAGCACAGGAAGGACAGGAAGGTGATTGGGAGTAGTCAGCATGGATTCACAAAGCAGAAATCATGCTTAACCAACCTGATAGCCTTCTGTGATAATCCTGTCATAGAAGACTGTCTGGGTAGATGAGGGGAGAGAAGTGGATGTTGTCTCCCTGGACTTCAGCAAGGCTTTCGACACTGTCTCCCATAACATCCTCATAGGTAAGCTCAGGAAGTGTGGGTTAGATGAGTGAACAGTGAGGTGGGTTGAGAACTGGCTGAATGGCTGTCCCGATCCAATATCGGGGGGGGGGGTGTTCATTACGATCCCAAGGATGAGATTAAGACCCCAAAACCGGTCAAATATCGTACAACCTTTTAACTTTATTTTCCATGAAGTGGGGAAAAAAAGGTGGGGGGAGAAGGCAAAGGGGAGGCGAAGGGAAGAGAGAGAAAGAGATATCACCACCCATGGATCCAGCGGCGTCCTGTTGGTCCTCTTCACCCTGGGTGTAAATTTTAGTGATGCGCGTGCGGTAATTACAACTTGAGCAGGGTCCGACCCTAGGTTCCCGCTGAAAAGTTCGGAGCTAAATCAAGGCAAATTAAATAAATAAATTGTAATGACACGCGTGCAGTAGTTACAGCTTGAGTTGGGTGCCTCCGAAGAGGGACCCCGAACAAAGAAACTCCTGGGCAATTATAGCTTTTTCAAATTAAGTTTCCCACCCCTCACGCGGTAGTTCAGACCAATAGTAATTTTTAGGTCTGGGGTCTCCTGCTCCTTATTGGGTCTCATCGTTGTTCCTAGGCAGGCTGTTTTTCTCCCTTATCTTTACTGTTGCGGTTTCTGCTGACAGATGTGTTTTGATTCCTTGGGTTCCACCCTTGTCTCTCAAGGCACAAATACAAAGAGGTGTTGTTCCAGCAATTAGCACTGCCCCAGCAGTGACAGTAGGTGTTATCTTCCAAGGTCCTGAAGAAGAGGATATAATCCAGACCCCCCCCTTAATTAACACTGTTTCAGCAGTGAGGGGAGGCTTTGTTTCCCAGGGTCCTGGCGCCCAAGCAGGCCTTATTTCAAAGCCTTCACATCCTCCCTCCTGGAGTGTGAAGCATAGGAATGCAAACTGCTTGTAACTCCCTTATCTTTCCAGCCTGCACCAGCTCTGGGGCCCTTTCTCACTGAACTAGGGCCAGGTCCCAAAGTCTCTGCCGGATCGTGCCCTGGTTCAGCGCAGGCTCAGTGTGTCCTGGGTGGTCACAGGGAGACCGTTTCGGGGGTCGCAGCAGCTCAGTCCTGTTTCCGCCGGGAACAGATGGCTTGTTCGGGGTTATGGTTTGCTTGCACCTTATGTACCAAGAAATGTTTAAGGCAAAGGTTCACTCATCTGTCCACCACAATGGCAGAGCTCAAACAGTTGTGATCAGTGGCACCTGGAGACGCCTGGAGGAGAGGTGCTGGAGGCCTGTAGCTAGCGATGTACCTCAGGGGTCAAGAATGGGTCCAATACTGCTTAACCTATGTGTCAATGACTTTTACAATGGGGCAGAGTGCACCCTCAGCAAGTTTGAAGGTGTTACCAAACTGGGAGGAGTGGCTGATACAGCTGAGGGCTGTGCTGCCATTCAGAGGGACCTCAACAGGCTGCAGAGATGGGCAGAGAGGAACCTCATGAAGTTCAACAAAGGCAAGTGCAGGGTCCTGCACCTAATGAGGGAGGAAGAACCCCCTGCACCAGGACAGTCTGGGGGCTGACCTGCTGGAAAGCAGCCCTGTGGAGAAGGACCTGGGAGTCCTGATGGACAACAAGTTGACCATGAACCAGCAATGTGCCCTTGTGGCCAAGAAGGCCGATGGTCTCCTGGGCTGCATCAGGCAGAGCATTGCCAGTAGGTGGAGGGAGGTGATTCCTCCCTTCTGCTCAGCCCTGGCGAGGCCCCACCTGGAGTGCTGGGTTCAGTTCTGAGCTCCTCAGCACAAGAGAGAGATGGAGTTACTGGTACAAGTCTAGTCTCTTCTCAGTCGTGCCCAGTGACAGGATACTTGGCTATGGTCACAAACTGAAACACAGATAATTCTGTCTGAATCTAAGACAAAATGTTTTTTCGTGTCAGGGTGACTGAGCACTGGAGCAGACTTTCCAGAGCAGTTGTGGAGCCTCCACTCTTGGAGATTTTCAAAAGCTGTGTGGCCAGCTTCCTGAGTATCCTCTTCTAGGTGACCTTGCTTCAGCAGGTAGAGGGAGGTGATTCCTCCCTTCTGCTCAGCCCTGGCGAGGCCCCACCTGGAGTGCTGGATCCAGTGCTGGGCTCCCCAGTAAAAGAGAGACATGAACTTGCTGGTGCGAGCACAGCAAAGGGCTGCAAAGATGTTTAAAGGTACTGGGGCATCTTTCATATGGTGAATGGCTGAGAGAGCTGGAAATGTTCAGCCTGGGGACAAGAAGGCTTGGGGGGGTGTCTTATCAACATTTATAAATTCTAGGCTCCCCAATTCAAGAAATTGATGGAGCTACTGGACCAAGGCCTGCAAAGGGCCACTGAGATGATTAAGGGACAGGAGCATCTCTCAGATTAGGAGAGGCTGAGAGAGCCAGGACTGTTAAGCCTGGAGAAAAGACTGAGGGCTAATCTTATCAAGGTGTTTAAATGCCTGAAGGGAGGGTGAAAAGAGGACAGGGCCAGTCTCTTTTCAGTGGTGCCCAGTGACAGGATGAGAGGCAATGGGCACAAATTGAAACATAGGAAACTGTCTGAACATGAGGAAAAACTTCTTTACCATCAGGGAGACTGAGCACTGGAACAGTGATCCCAGAGATGTTGTGGAGTCTCCGTCCTTGGAGACATTCAAAAGCCATCTGGACAGGATCCTGGGCAACCTGCATGATCTCCAGAGGTCCCTGCCAATCTCAACGGTTCCGTGATTCTGTGAACACCTTTCCCAACCCACTGAATTCAGAAGAGGGACCTTCTTGGAACTTACAGGGACTTCTGTGGCCAAGACAACACAAACATTATACAGAGAGATTTTATAAAGATTTCTAGTCCCAAATGATTAAAGGCATGAATATTATCAGGGAAACACTAAATGTGTTTGATAATGACGCTGAGTCCATAACTGTAAATTACTGACATTAAGTACTTCCCTGCACTGATCTGAAATGCGCTACCAACATCAGAAACTCCGGGACTGACTATTTGAGGTAATAAGTATTAGGGCACCAGGGACTGAAGTATGGGGGAAGACACTGAGACCATACTAGCTGCTGACAGGTAGCTTCTTAAGCAATTGTTAAAGGATATTAATTTGGTACAGGATGTCCTGTTCCTTCAGAGCTTCTGCAAGAGCTGTTTTAGACAGGAGATTCCTCAAGGCAAAACAGACGTCTAATGTGCTAATTATTAACAGGTATGCCCAATAATGTGTTTTTTACCTTGCAAAAAGGATTAACTAAAACTGGGACTTCTTGCCTTTAGTCCAAATGTTAGGACTTTGTTGAAAATAGTTATATAACCCAAAACTCCTAGAGCATGGAAGCAGATCTATCCACAAGGATCTAATCTTAATTATCATGACCTGAATAAAACTAACAAAAACACAAAGGTAATACTGTAGGCAGCTGGGTTAAGATACAAATATGTTATAATTTGTGTCACGTGAATGCAAATAATGGAAAGGAAATGGGTGTTGGCCAGGATATTTTGTTGTTTATGATGTTGCATAACTTCATGCATAGACTCAAGAAACACCATGCTGCTCCTCTCCAAAATCATCCTCTGGCTAAGCACAAGGCATGAAAGAAGAGTATGCTTGTTACTTTATACATAATTACTCTTCTCCACTTCCTCTTGTTTCTCCTCCACATCTTCACTTTAGGTATCTCTTATAACCTCCTCCTATTGTCAATGTCTAGAGAAAAGGATGTAACAGTGTTTCTCAAATGCCCTGCTCTCTGCTTTGAGCAACAACAAAGGCAGTGACAGTAGGTGTTATCTTCCAAGGTCCTGAAGAAGAGGATATAATCCAGACTTCCCCCCTAATTAACACTGTTTCAGCAGTGAGGGGAGGCTTTGTTTCCCAGGGTCCTGGAGCCCAAGCAGGCCTTATTTCAAAGCCTTCACATCCTCCCTCCCGGAGTGTGAAGCACAGGAATGCAAACTGCTGGTAACCCCCTTGTCTTTCCAGCCTGCACCAGCTCTGGGGCCCTTTCTCTCTGAACTAGGGAGTGCGGCCTAAGGCTTCAGCAAATTTAGCTACCTATGCTAAGCAAGTTTTATAAAAGTTGTGCTAAGTGGCAGTAATTTACAGTCCAGGTCCCAAAGTCTCTGTCCGATCGTGGTCCGGTTCAGCGCAGGCTCGGTGTGTCCCGAATGGTCGCAGGGAGACCATTTCAGGGGTCGCAGCAGCTCAGTCCTGTTTCCGCTGGGAACAGATGGCTTGTTCGGGGTTATGGTTTGCTTGCACCTTACATACCAAGAAATGTTTAAGGCAAAAGTTCACTCATCTGTCCGCCACAGGTATCTCTTATAACCTCCTCCTATTCTCAATGTCTAGAGAAAAGGATGTAACAGTATTTCTCAAATGCCCTGCTCTCTGCTTTGAGCAACAACAAAGACATTTCTAAATACACTCCTGTCTGCTTTGAATATAACTCCCTTTTTTAAGATATTCACAACTCCTTTTTTGAGTTGCTGTCTGCAAATATTTTAAGGACATCTGGCCATACAGTTTCCGTGAGGGAGATGAGAATCTTCTCACACTTGAGATGATTCTTTCTAAAACCCTCATAGGCTTATCCCTCCTGTGACTTCATTAAGTCGTCAGCAACATCTGGTGGTGTTAGCTGACCAGTCGACCTTAGACTGGTAAGCTCTTTCTGCTAACACTCACTAGATTATTCAGTATTCTCAAGCATTTCATGAAAGGTTTGAATGTGTCCTTGGTCTTTTCAAATGTTAGGTTCCTGAAGATTTGCAGGAATTTGATATTATTCAGTTATGTCTGAACTTTCAGATGTCTCAAACAAATGCTTCCTTGCTTAGCAAATAAGCAGTATCTATTAACAAATTCTGTTTAAAACTAAATCTCACCTGGAGTGTGTTTTTGTTTGCTGTCTCTTCTTTTACCTGATATGTTGCGATTCTCCAGTACAACCCAACAAGCTACCAAACTGAGTAACAGATACATTCATACAGGCATGGTTGTGTAGTACCTAGCAGACATATTTTGGGTTGTATATCAAAATGGAGGGAATCATGGTGGGGATGGAATTCAGACTCAGCATCCATACCCTTCCCCTCAGTTCTCATAAATCAAAGCAAAATGTCAAATCAGTGTAAGAAATCCAAAATAGTGAAAGGTTTCCATTAGCATCCTCTCTTTGATAACTGAGGTACCCTTCAGATAGATGCGTGCTTTGTGAAAAAGAGTAATTATAAAGGACTTAATCAAAAAGCACTTAGCAGATGTTATCTCAAGCACTGCTGAAACGTTTAAGTGCCTCTTCCAAGTGGGCAACATCAGCAATGTTATTATCTTGTAGGCAAGGAGGAAATTCACTCCGTGTTAATCTAAGAAGTGTTTTATATACAACTTTGTAGCTTCAGTGCTTGTGTGTTCTGCAGTGACTGGCTCCTAACAGCTGGAAAAAGGTAGCTTTATTTTAGGGGAGTGAATAGGGGGCAGATAGGGCTTTCTTATAAAAGCTCACTGAAACAGCATTGCAAACTAGCGATGGGATTATCTCATCAATCCACACTGGGATTATTTTGATATGGAAGCAGGCAACCAGGCATAGCAGATCAATCATTTTTGTTCCATGCATTGCACTGACACTATTCTTTTCCTGTACTGGAAATGAAGAAGGTTCAGTTGTTTCTGAACATTGTAATAGGACAGAAACGATATGCTTATACAGATTATTCTCTACTTGCGTTTTGCAACATTAGTCAATGTCTTTCTGTGTGCTGATCCAGTGAACGGAAACAGAAAAGAAATTTCATCTACATGAGGCAATGTTCTTTCCTCAGGTTTGCCAATTTTGTTCCAAGGTGGAGTTCTGTACAGGAAACGTTCACTATTTCTGGCAGAATGAAAGGGATGTATCTCTCTCTTTGATAATGATATAAACAATGTTCCACATGTTTTATTATTCAGAGAAGTTCCATGTTGCCTGTTCAAAACAAATTAATTTTCATTCTAGGCTATTTTTACTCATGTGATTTCAAAGTCCTGGATGAGGTATATTATAGGTTGCTTTACATGGGCTGACAATGTTAAAAGCAAACATCTATCTGAAGCACTTATATTTATTGACTCTTGATTCAATTTTGAGAGTGAAGGAGGCCATGACTCATTCACACTTCATACTTAAATGTCATCTTTAAACTATAAAGTTGCTTTGTTTAAAATTGCTTGGATGACTGTTACTTTTCATTTGGCTGCTTTCAGCTCTGTCTTTAGTGCTTTAAGCAAGCTTATGCAGCAACAAGGTTTCTAGATAAGCAATAAATTCCCTTTGTTCAACAAGGGAATGTGTAGCATGTCTGTAAACCTCCTTCTACTTTATGACATCTATTCTTCTTGGTTACTTTTTTTTTCTATTTACTGACTTTCATGTGTCTTCTGAACAACACTAATCCCTCCGTGAGGTCAATGATTTTACTTATTTTCAAATTAGCAAAGAGATCATTTCTAATGAACACAAGCACTTCTTGACAGGTGTTGTTTTCTTTTTCAGAATATTCAGAATCTGGATAATCTCACTGTCTTCTGCGTTGTTATTTTGATTTCTTCACTTCTGGTGCACAAATGATCTTTTTGATTGCAAAGAGCTTCTTTACCAACAATCTCTTTACTGTGTAAGCTGAAGAACTCGTCAGCCTTTCTGTTCATCATACAGATTTGCACTTTTCCACCTGCACAAAATGTATCTGACTTAATTGGAATCTCTTTCCTCTTCCTTTCATTTAGGTACTTGCTTTTCTTAGCCAAAATGTCTATCCCACCTCTTATGTTAATTCACTTGATGCCTCATTGACTTCTTAGTGACAATTCTCTAGTCAGTACTGTTTCAGCCTTGCACTTTTGACAGAAGAGCATTCAAAAGTTGCTTAATGTGAATATGCTGCACTGTTTCTGATGATATTGCATCTGTGTTATTTCTCACTCACTGAAGTTTTTAGTAATGCCAAAACTGGAATATGACTGTGAGTTTTAGGAGAAGATGCCATGAATTTATGTGCTAAAGTGACATTAAATTGATACATGAACCTTCTGAAGTTCTGTCAATTACTCATGTCTTTCATGTATATTTGAAGGCTCTATCTTCACTGTCTAGTTCCATGGAGGAGACACTTATGCTTCAAACCTGCAATAAAATATTGTGTTGATTATAACTTTCATTATGTAAATAAGAGTGATAGTCCAATATATCAAAAGCCAACTCTTGTGTTGTGACATCAAATTTTAGTTCACCTAAAATAGAAACTCTATCAAAAAATACGAATAATCTTTCCTGACTCAGAGCTTGACACCTCAAATGATACTTGTTACGACCTTCTCATTGCCTACAGCTCTGGGTGAGTTAGAGAGCTAGAAAAGGTATAACTATAACGAAAGTGCATTAACATACCCAATCCAAAAAGATGTTAACAGAAGCAATAACCCTCCTCTTGAACAATTTCTGGGATGAGATTCTCAAATTCAATTTGTTTCTTGTGGTCTAAGTAAATATAAAAATGCTTAAGTATCGTTTCACCTATGTACTGGAAAGAACACAGATTCTGGGAAGCTGTTTTTCCCTTTTGCTTATAGCCTATACAATGAAGGTTTCGAGCACTGAAGAAACAAGTCTTTTAACATTTGGCCCAGTTATAACTTTTCTCTATTTCTCTATTTCTAATTTACAGTGAATGTACATTTTCCATGTCCTAAAAGATAGGTTTCCACCTGCTAAGCATGTTACTTTATAAAGAGGTCATTTTTATTTGCAGTAAAAATCATAGGAGGTATGAGAAGAACTTTATATAGTATAAAGGAAAACAAACACTGAAAGGGACTCTACAGGCTGCCAAGCCTGTTAAGAGTGCAAATTGGCTGAACAAAAGTCTTAGGCCTATTAGGACTGTCTGCTGACCCATTAGGACTGTCTGCTGACCCATTAAGGGCAAAACAGCATGCAGCCAAGCTTTTCCTAAAGTCTCCAGAAACATCACTTTTATTTGCAACATTTGCTTCTGTGGAGACAAGCAAAAAAGCAAAAAAAAAATCGTCCAGAAAATGCTTACCCCCCTATCTATTTCTTTCAATTTCTTGGCCCTGAAAGCCACACAGTGGGTGATGTGCTGCTGGTGAGGCATCCTGGCAGGCAGTCTCTCTGCAGGGTGAGGGGCTGCCTCTCCAGGCGTGTGAAGACAAGAAGGGGCAGGGCTGAGCTGGCCTAACTGCATTGCAGCCCTGGAAAAACTTAAAGCTTATGCTACTGCGGGGGCAGGGGGCAAAGGATGGCTCTGTGGCAAGAGCTGCAAGGGGTATCAGCCCCCCTGCAGACAGTAGTTGCTACCCATCACTGCCTCGAGTGGCAAGAGCCACAGCAGTAGCAGTGTGCCTTTTTTCCAAGGTCTCTGGCATTAACATTTTTGCATCTCCTGTCTCACAGTGTCTGGCAGCCAGTTTGCTCTCATCAATCACCTCCTTCGCCTGTGCCTAAAGCTGGCACTGAACAGAGTTTCTAAGTTTGTATATATAAACCTGTAGCATTAGTCAAAAAACAGTATCCAGAAAGGCAGTGGTAAAGTGGAAACCAGCAGTTTTAGTGGCAGTAAAATAGGAAGATAAGTCCCTTTCCTTCAGACCCAGGCAGGGGCAGGTCACAGACAATTAGGATGTGAACCATATAAAGTAAGGCCATATGCAGCGGGATGAACTTAGTCACACTGCTAAGCCATGGATATAGTTTTCTCCTGGGCACTGTGCTCATGGTTGGCCTTCCAAATTAAGAGAGATCATGGGCAGCTGTCAGGGATACGTCAGGGTAATGAGATCAGCCATGAAGTATGTGGATTTTTGCATATCTCAGGATATGACAGCAGAAAGCAATCTAGGGGTCAATTATGTGGAAGGTTGTGTACAGGTTGCACCTAATTGAATAAGGAGAATTAATTCCACATTGGGATGCTTAGGACCTTTCTCCCTATAGGTATGCACTGTTTTATTTTGATCTGACATTGACTTAAAGCTCCTATTAAAGTGAAGGGAAGCTGAGACACTCTGAAGTGGGCTTTTTTTGGGGGGGGGAGGGGAGGAGGGAGGAGGAAAATCAGTTCATATATTTCAGGCAATCAGTTAAGAGCTATGATTACACATCCTTTTTCTTCCAAACAAAATCTGATAACATATGTCCTTCCTGATTAGTGCTTTGCAAATCACTGTTATGTTTGATCATAAATGACACACGAGAGGAAAAGATGGTTTAACACTTTACACCTACTTTCATGTTGTATGTCTGGTTCCTCTCAAGAAAAGCAAAATGATAAATTCAGGTTCTCATCTCCATGACAAAATTAACAAGCTCATATAAAATTTTAAATCAAGCAAAACTGACTATATTGGCAGGTGTTTATATGAGGTGATATACTCCAAGAACAGAGAAGCAACTGGTTATAATACCATACAAGGCTGCTGGTGTCGTATTGGTCAAGAGAAGTGTTAATGCATCTGAAGAAAGACTGAAAAAAATGAAGAGGAATGGAACAGTCATGAAAGAGTTGCATATAATTAGGATAAACCATGCTTTTGGGAGCTAGTTCATATGAAGGTGTATGCTTTTACATATCATTAGCTTCATAAGCTAGTCTTTGGTGAACAGGCTTAGTTCTCTAGTAGTGGCTTTGGAACCTAAACTAATCCATATGTTTAATGTAAAAGTTTATTGTACACAAGTGAGATTTTCAACTTTTCACATGATATGTTTGGATCGCTAATTGCTAATTGCAGATTCCCTCACTGTTCTTTTTAGTGACATATTTGTACCAGCTACTGAAAGATTACATCGAGTACATCAATTGGTGCATAAATATTTATGAATACTTAAGTAGAATAATCAAGTGTAATAAACTCTCCAGAGATACTGCTGGTATCTGAAGAGAATTTTAAGAATCATATAATATGTACATATGTTCTGTGAAAAAGGTTAACATTTACCTTGCCAAAGTCCTTATCTTATTAGTGAAGTTAATTTGCTTTTGAGATTTCCAAATAAACTTTTCACTTCAAACTTTTTTGAGGTGGGGAGGAGATCTCTGGGCCGGTGAGAATAATTTTCATCCTGTTTTACTTCTTGAAAGATGGCAAAGATAGCAAGCTTGTGACTTAAACTTTTATTAACATTGCAGACTTTCCCTTCAGAAGTACAGAGCTCCTCTAGTTTCTTACAGCCTGCACAGGCTTACTAACAACCTAGGGTGGTAGTCAGCCTTTCTCCGTAAGAAATATAAGCAGTGCAGTAGGCATGTCCAAGGGACCCAGTTCCACCTCACGAGGAAAGATACTTGCATTTCAAATGAAGAAACCTTATACAGTATAAGGTGGGGAGAGATGCTGATGCCTTTACCAGGGCAGCAAGATACTGCTGCTGGATACCTATAGGAAAGCAAGAAGTGTTTTGCCATTTTTGTTGCTGTTAAGTGTGTGAGATTGCCTTGTTTTTGGCTTGGACTGAAAAGGAAGGACAGATTAAGAATTTTACATCAGACTGTCTGACATTCACTGTCTATTAGGAAGCATGATTAGCCTACAGGTAATGACTTTACCACATTATATATAAAATATAAAGAGCTGATTCTGCATCATGATGAGATCAGTGGAAAACTTTATGGAAAAATAAGGTTTTTTGCATATTCTAGCTAAAGCAAAGAGCTGAAATGCAGGTACAGCCACTCCCACATACTCTCTCTCACTGTTGGCATTCCTAACCTCTCTAATTCTTTAGTTTAATCCTCCAGTCTTTCTAAAATCTTACTATTCACTTGTCACTTCCTGACCTGTCAACTTTTAGGCTAGTTAGATCAAGCTGTTCATAGTGTCTCCACCTCGGTGGAAAGGGAGAATTACTGAGGAATCCTGCCTTTAGTCTTTGGGATCACCTCCCCGTTCTTAGACCACAGCGCTGCCGGGCTCCTGAGGGCTTGGATTGTAGTCCTTTGAATGATATATTCCATTTCTAGTCCGAATGGATTGATACATTAGACTTTAAATCTAGCAGTAAGACCCTTAGTACTGATAAAAGTCCTGATCTAAATTCTGTAATAGACTCCCTCCAGTCTGAGGCTTTTGGTACACAGACTGGATTTTCCATGCCCTAAACAGACATCTCCCCTTCTCAAAAGCCCCCCCGCCCCCAGCCTTTAGCTGAATTAAATATAGAACTAGTGACCCATTTGACTTTTTCCTGTGTTACTCTGTGAAATTTATTTCACTGTGCTCCCAAGGTTTTGAGAGCCTGGAACATTATATTTTTGATAATACATAACGAAGCTGACAGCCCAACATCCTGATTCAGTTTTGGGCAGTTTTAGGCCCTGATCTTGCAACGAACTCAGTGGTGACAGAGATCATTACAAAAATCGAGGACCAAGAGGGGACTCAAAGTAGAACCTAAACTGATCAGGACTGCTGGTGTGTATGCACCAAAGAACTGATTCATGTGCTTACATCCTATTAAGTTTAATTTAAATCCAAAGTGCTTTGCTGAGTTTGGTCCTAAAATCTTTGTATTTCAGTCCATGCAAAACCATCAGCACCATAAGGTGTTTCTACTAGTCTTACAGGAAATTGGAAAAAATACTGTTTTTCTAAATGGGCCAGATCACTATGTCAAATAAATCATAAACTTTAGAGGTTTTTCATTATAACCATACAATCCATTTTGCACCCCATCCTCTCTCTGTAGTTCATGCACATGAGGCCAGTATTGGTAAAGCACTCAGAGGAAACTGCTACTCCTTGCGCCATCCCTATTCACTGAACCAGACTTCAGCATCCAGAGCTTGGTCTTGCATATTTCATTACTGTTATACACACAGAGATAAATAAAAGAGAGCTCTGATGTGCCATTTTTATTTTAATTTCCAAAGGCGTTTCATAAAGCTCTGTAATGTATGTTCACACAGTGATACAGACTCTCTTTAAATACCTTTCAATATTAGTAGTGACATGATAATCTTTTTTTCCATTAAAAAATGTTTTACTCGGTGCTAAATAATCAGCTTCAATGTCAATTATTTATTACACTAAAGCTGTGACTCCATTTTGTGGAGAGCTATATAGCCAGGCATAGTCAGGTACTTATCTTCAAAACAGGGACTCATAAATGTATAACTTCATTCTGTTAGCACACATTCCTAAATAATAGCAAATGTATATTTGCAACTCGTTTTTACTACTCTTCGTATAGGAGAAATGTCATTTAATGTGTTGCTTTAAAAGAGAGGAAAAGAACTACATACTAACTAGGCTTTTAAGCCTTCATTTAACTTTCCTTTTCTCTTGGGCCATAAAATAACTCACGAAATATGAGACATTTAGTATGACTAATTAATCCCCCGTCTGATGTTTTTGCTAATATTATTACCACATTAATTAGCTAATTACCCTAACATTGCCAATGGTAATAAAACAAAAGCAATACTGCAGCCATTCTTATGGAGCTGTAGGTTGGCAAACCTTGTTACACTTAAAGTACTTCTGAAGCAAACATATAGTTCTGGAGAGGAAAACAAGGTATGAGTTACTTCCTATACTGAATACATTTGTTTGTTTGTTTGTTTACAACAATAACAATGAAAAGTCTAAACTGCAAGGCAACATGCTGCTTTTACTGATATGTGTAAGTATGGATGTTTATTTTTTCTGTCCCAACTATAGAAATAATCCAGGTTCTGAATGATAGTCTTTATTTATAAGACAAGGAGGAAACGGATGACTCAAAGAATTAGGGTATTGCCACTGAATATGTGTATCTATCTATCTATATGTTTGTATGCATATATAAATAAGTGCATCTCAGTTAGCGAGTTAGACATTACTGTGATGGGATTGTTTAGAAGACTGACAAATCAGTCACTTCTTGCCAATGGTTATATTTACACATTATTCATCTTTGTCATCATTACATATACAACACTGTTAGTCTTAAGCATTTTATTCTGAATTATCTGCTGGATACAATACCGTGGAGCTGATGCCGTATAGTTGGTACCAACAGATGTGGTTCTTAGTTGCGGAGGTGCAAATGATGAGGCTGGAGAGCTCTTTAATGAGAGAGGTCAAAACTGAAGCGTGCTTGTCTTTTTTCTCCTCTGATTTTCTTCACTTCTTCCTGCTATTTTTATGCTATTGATCCTAATCTGTCCTAATACTGCTTAGGCATCCTACTGCTCAGGATGCTTAGATATCCTAATCTGTCCCAATACTGCTTACCCTATTTACTTCTGTGTTGCCAGTCATCCTTCTTGTGTATCCAGAAGGAAACATCCTACCTGTAGTCCCTGATGCTTCGCTTTCCTCTGTCTTGCACCATATTGTCAACTTGCAACTACATGCAACTATGCTGCTCTTTGCTTGCCCCTTTGGTGGTCATAGTGCTCACATGCTTAGTAAAATGCTTATACACATGCCGTGTTGTACACAGTCTGGCTATGCCATGTTACTAAATACTCACGTACTGTTGTTAGTTAAACAATTTTATTTTGGTTGTAGTTAGGTTCAAGGCAAGTTAATATTAATTACAGCCTCATTAGCACACTTTTATAGGTGTCTCAGCACTCTTTTAGTTACAAGGGTAAGGCTGCAGAATGTTGGTTCATGTTGGTTGTGACTGAAAATGATTGCCTTGTGATTTTTCTCTGGTGGCTGTGCAAAACCTGTTTGATCAGCTCATCTCAGCGATTAACTAAAAAGTGTTTATGTGTTTTCTGCATCTGAGTGCTGAAATATAAAATAATTTTATTTCACTGAAGTGTTGTCAAAACGAACAGGAGAGGAGTAAAGTCTGAAAATATCATTTTCCTTTGATTAAAGAACATCCTGTAACATCTACTCTCTTCTCTTTCTACCTCTACAAAGTTACTATTAGACTCAGTTGTAGTTTCAGACTTTTACAGATAGCAGAGAGCCTCCCTGATGAGTTCAGGCTTCCTGTCTGATAATTTAAACCGACTCCATGAAAATAGCCTGTTCTGTGTAATCTTGTAAATAGCAGATTGTGTCAAAGTGTCAGCTTCTCCTGGCAATACCTGGCGGTACCAATTAATGGTTCTATGCAGTCTCTACCCATTATGCTGTCCAGGCAGTTCCCTAACTGCATTCAAACTGCTGATACAAACAAGGGCTCATTGCAATGCAAAAGGATCATGCCAGTAGAAAAATGTTCAGTATATACTTCCCAATTTCAGAGCTCTCCTCTGTAGCTGCCTGAATCTCAGTAGGACCCCCTGGAGTGGGTGATATCACATTATCAATGTAGAGCACATGCACTACATTAGTCATGTTACAATGGAGTTAAAATTCCTCTTGCTTATCTTAAGAAACAACTTCATAAATCCTCCCTTAAGCTTTCCCAGAACTTCTTTCTTCTAGCTTTTTCCCTGCAAGTCCACCTTTATTATCTTTTTTGCTCTAGTGCTTGCTCCCACTGACTGATAAACCTGGGACCTGATGTACTCCCTCCACAAGCACATGGCAAAACTTGCTCTAAATGAAGTGTTTTGCTTGGGTCTATGTTCCATTCTTGTAGACAGCCAAAAGACCGTCTTTGAATAAAAAATGTTATTCTCCTCATTATGTTCTTTAAAGTACTCTGAGAGATAAATTCTTCTGTGCTAATGAATGGATCAGTCTGAAAGAACCATGAAATAAAACACCACAAGAACATGCAGCTTGTTCTCTGCTTTTTTTTCTAGGATGACTTAGGAGAAAATGTGAATCTTGGCTACCATTTTTGTGCAAAGCTATTTTATATTCTTGTGAGGTATCACACTTAGAACTCACTCATTTACAGCATTGATAATATTTCTTGAATACATCTAAAAGCCAGCAAGTACTGGAAGTGAATCTGGTCTTTCATTATAAGTTATACTGACTATTTATTATAGGCTAATTAATGCTTTATTATCAGTGATTATGCTGTTTTGTATTTAAAAGACTGGTATTAAAATACTTTGCTTTTGAAAGGTAGAAATACATTACAAAAGTATGCTTATTAACTTTTTTTCTCTACTTTACAAATGGGAAAACTATTATGCTGTCCTTACAGCATTTCCAGGGTAATTACCTTTTCACTCTTTGTTGGATGTTAATTCATTCAAAGGTAAAAAAAACCTATGCTATAACTAGCAAAGGCCATTCTCAAACTCACCCCTCTTGAATGCCAACCCCATATCATATTTTTCTCAATCAGATGGATTTCTAAAATCTCATGAAGAATGTTATTCAGTTTATTAGATAACATTCTAAGCTGGAAGAAATTTTTTCTTATCTGCTCAGTACTGAACAGTGTGTTTATGGTTGTCATGTGATGTAAATAGATACATACCAGGTGTTGGCTGATTAAATTTCTTGAGTTTGTGGAGAATGGAAAAATATCTTTAGCAGACTGAGGAAGAATAGAAGTGTTGTTAGTATTAAAGCTGTTTTGCAGAATGATGATCACTTTCAAGTTAAATGTTCATTTTTTTTAAGCTATTTGCTGAGGAAGGACAATAACTTCCTCCCATGCCATGTATGAAGTCATTCCTTCCCACTTGTGTGATATGCCAGAAGAACATAAGAAATGTGTCACAGAGTTGGACTAAGGGGTCCATATAGCTCAGTACACAGTCTCCAGCAGTTGAAAAAGGATGTCATCACAAAGAGCCTGCAAGCTTGGCCACTTCCCTTCCCATCATGCTTCACACCACCCTCACCTGATGGATTAGGGATGTTAGAGAGCATATAGAATATCCTAGTCCTAGTTCTTTTAGAATATATGTATGGGTCTGCTGACCATGAAGTTGTCTAAATGCTTGCTGAACCTGCTGGTGCTCTCTAACTCCAAAACCTCCCATTGCAGCAACATCCAGAAGTTTATCACCTGTTATATAAGATATTTACTTTTATCTTATTTAAATCAGCCTCCTATTAGTTTCCTGTGCCCCCAGTTCTACTGTCCAGGGTTAGATTTTCAGTCTATCTTTCACCTTCATGGTTTTGTAAATCTTAATCCTATCCCTCTCAGCTGCTCCTTTCCAAACTGGAAAGATTCTTTACATAGGCAAGACTCCAATCTTAGTCTTTCAGTCTGTCCTTGTAAGGCAGGTGCTTCATCCCCTCGACTGTTTTAGTTGCCCTTTCTCGTAATGTCTCAAACTCCTCTAGGTCCTGGACCAGAACTGTACACACTATTGTAGTTGTGGGAACAACAGGGCTATATTCAGAAACAAAATAATACTTTTTGTTTTGTTCTGCATACCTTTTCTGATTATGCCCAACATTTTGTTGGCTTTTTTGACTGCCACAGCACACTGAGCTAATGATTTCAGAAAATTGTTAATAACAGCTCCAAGATCTCTTTCCTGAGTTGTAATTGCTAGTTTTGATTTCAGCTTTACATAGACATGGATTACATTATTTTTCCTAGATGCATTACTTCTCATTAGCTACATTGAGGCTCACTTGCTACCTTTTTGTTGAGATACCATCTAATATCCCTCTGACAGACAAAACAGGTCAAATCCAGGTAGTTTTAGCAAGAAAGCTACCTTCTGTAGTTCTTTTGGATTCAATTTTATCAGGTTGTTGTCTAAATGATACAGCATATATATTTAAGTTACTCTTTTTTATTGCAGTAATCACTAATATGCAGATTTTTAAATCAGGAAGCCACACCTAATTATATATAAGCATAGCTACTTTACATACTTTTCTTATAGATGCAGTGTACAAGTACACTTGGTTCTTCAGAATATCAAAGCAGAAGCCTCATTTAACTTTATGCCAGTAATTCTTCTTTGTCTTAGGAAGAATTTGAGCTGGAGGAATGACAGTATTTTCACTAGTGGATAATGTCACATAGAAACGAGGCTCTCAACTCATTTCCTTTCCTAGTGGTCATAGAGAAACTCTTATTAATCTTTAATTATTTAAACACATAATAATGTTGAATGAAATATAAGAATTGCTAATGCCTGTGAACTCTTCTTAAGGTTCAGCCTTTTTCACACTGAACATACGCAGACCCATCTGTATCTGTAATCCCTCTTTCACTGAAGATATTTAAACTTTATCTAGAAAAGCACTGGCAAACTCACCATGCATTATAATGATCTACCAAAATAATCTACCAAACCGTTCTATATGCTTCAGTGTGTAAAAGGCATTATAACAGCGACTGCCCTGTGACCAGTTCCACTTTCCCTGGGGATCATGCAGGACATTTCCCTACCTTTTCAGAACCTGGCTAGTATCACTTCACTTACAGGACCAGCCTCCAGAACTGCTTGGAGTTCATTTAGCAGGAATATAACCAGAAATTGAGTATTAAGTGAACATAATCTTAGCTAATCCAGGCATCTTAGTCAAGGATTCACAGAACTCAAGCCAAATGCCCATCCTTGACACTGTGAGTGCCACCCCACCTCTCAATATGGCCAGTCTAATCCAGACTTTGGACAAGAAAGATGAATAATTCTTTGTCTGCTTAATCTTTACAGGATAGATGTGTTCTCAGATCCAGTAGAAACTCAGAGGTTGCAATTGTTTTCAATAGTATATCTTTATTTCAGACTTCACTGTTATAATGCCATATCCAGCTTCTGTTACGCTGATGTGACTCCAGACTATCACACACAGTAAGCTCATGGAAAGCAGAACATGACCCATACTTTCAATTACCTGGTGCTTTCTCTAGTGTAGAAAACACGACAACCTTCAGTAGTAAATGTGACCTTTTATTTTTTCTGAGTTTATGAATGAAGATCTCCTGATTCAGTAACTCCAGCTACCTGTAAATTACTATATGACTGAAAAGTTATTTCTAAAACCTTTGAATTCACTTAGAAGTATCTCATTAAAGCTTAGAAAACAAGAGCATAATATCTATGAGGATAGATACAACCCTGGAAGATAAGCCCAGAGCTCCCAGCACACAGAATTCACTTAATAGCTCTGGATAAAAAATCTTTTCTAAAAGGAGATAATAGGTCTGTTGTTGGTTTGAAAACAGTTCTTGGAGGCCGAGTGTCTTGAACTGTCGCAATATGTTGCATCCATCTTATCTATTAACAGCCTAGGGAAGACCATTTCCAGAATGCAAAAGTTTAAGACTGGAGTTCACTTCTCTGGGTTACAGCTTTTAATGGACTGGCTGTCACTGATAAGAAAATGATGGAGGAGCACAATGTTCTTGCAGTCTCATTAGCCGGATGTATTGTGTGATGTTACAGTTACCAACCTGCAGCATACTAACACACACCAGCTGCAAAAGAGTGAAGGAGAAAGCAATTTAAAGTTATACACGAAACTTTAATACTCTAGCTGTTGATTTGAAATAACAATTTTCTATGCATTATACTTTCATAATTTTTTCTGTGCCATTTAAAAAGTTTGCTTGATCCTCTTTTAGGATACAGTTCCATCAGTGTTAATACTAAAATATTGAAATACTAAAAAAAAAAAAAAAAAAAAAAAAAAAAAAAAAAGCAAATAACCCCAAGCCAAAAGAACCTGCAACACAAATAGAAACAGAATATTTCCTGGGTGTGTTTTCTGCTAATAATGATGCATTTTTTTCATATGACAAAGATTTCAGCAGCACTGTCTTCTTTTGGAGAAAGAGATGTGAATACACTCAATAAGGAACACAGAGGGATTCACTCCTCGTAGTTGCCTAACAGCCTAATACAGTTATTGGAGTGTAAATGTGACATTTTAAAATATTTATCTAGGGGAAAATCTAACGAGAGACTGACCTTTAGTCATTTACACATCTGCAGTATGTCCGCTACTGATATTTTGTAATTGTCTGTCACAGGCATTGTTAAATATTATGTAAAAACCCCTCCACACACCTCCAATCTAGTCACCAGTTCTCCTATCAAGACAAAACACTTGTTATACAATAGAAACTTTAATTTGTAAGTCTTTCCTTCTAACTAGGATGCAAGCTGGCAACTCTGCAACAGAAACAAGAACGGAAGACAAGAGATGCTGAAATATTTTCTTGATCATGGTCTCTTCAAACTGCTCATTACGAAGATGTATGAAGAAGGGTAAAACAGACATTTCAGGCCATGCCAGATATTAGTTATCAATCAGCCAAGAACTGTCCGTGGCAGTCTTGTCCCCGCTCCACCCCTAAACGCCCCTGCCCTCTTGTATTTCCTGGGAGGCTGGTGTATGTTCTTAAGGCTTTTGCTCCTGTGGTCATGTTGGATCTTCTGTTTAATGGAGGCAACATATGAAACTTCGGGAGAAGTTACATTTCCCAAGGATTCTGTAGGGATATGATTATGGCTGTTCCTCCTGCTGCAAGATGGTATCATTTCCAGCATAGATGGATGTTCAGATGAAAATGTTGATGTGCACTGGAGATCCTGTTCTGCAGGATCCTGGTGTTATCCTGGAAGCAGCAGCTAATGCACTTTCACTCTCCACATGGTCCAGGAATGACCCATGAAAACACGCTCAAGTAAAGGGGAAACGTTCAGGTTAGAAGCAGGTAGGGTATTTAATGTTCTTTGCTGGTAGTGAAGGAAAACTCTTGAGTCAAAATAATGGATAAAAACCTTTTTTATAACTACAGTGGAGAAACACACATCTGAGTATGTAACCCTTGAGAAAGCAGGGAAATGTGTGCAACTAGCTCTTGCGGGCTGCTAGCACTGGCAACGACTGTCTGGAAATGGCTCGCCCGTATTCCCTGCAGATAAACCCCGTAAACCTTTTTAGCATATGGTGGCAAATTTGTTTTAAAAAGCACTGTAGTCCATCATCCCTGGGGCCAGCAAAAATACCTGTACATATCAAATTTAGTTTTTCACCTGTAAAAGCACCAGCTGCACCCGAGTATGCTCACCTGCATGTCATTGAACCATAAAAACATAACCCTTTTCAGAACATAGATGATTTTGACACAAAAATGAAAAAAATTGCAGCAGTAGTGAAATCAAATATGGCAGTACACAATGTATCAGCGTACATAAATATTTATTTCCTTTCTTTATAGGTAATGTCATAGTTTAAGATTTAAGTTTCCCCTTGATTCTCACATGCAGAACTGTGTATGCTCTGCACCAATGCAGGGAATATTAGAAAGAATTTTAAAATTTAGCTTTCTGGATTAAAATTTCCCTACCTGTTGGATTTAGTTTGTGGTGTTTATAGAATTCTGTTTTCCAGACAAATCTTTGAAATATCTGGACTACTTCCATCAAAAAATGGATAGTGAACTAAAAATCACCATCCCATTCCAGTACAGCATTTCTACTGGCATGTCTAAGGTAGTATGAATTCATTAAAATAATCTGTTTTATCTGATGTCAGAATTACAAGAAGACTTAGGCCCTCAGAGTTTTGATTCTAACTGTTTTTGTGGTGCATGTGTGTTTTTTTTTCTTTTTCTTTTCTTTTTACCAAGTAGGTATGATGGGATGGATTACTTTACAGAAACAAAATAAATTTAGAGGTCTTATATATATATAAATATCACAAAAATCTTACCACATTCATGATAAGTCTCCATTTACCTTTCTTCCCTTGATTTTTCTAGAGCTAAAGAAAACTCAGTTCCTCCATGGACACAGAAAAGAAATAGGTAAGATTTAGGAAGCTTCCCCGT
Source organism: Dromaius novaehollandiae (assembly GCF_036370855.1). Classification (NCBI taxonomy): domain Eukaryota; kingdom Metazoa; phylum Chordata; class Aves; order Casuariiformes; family Dromaiidae; genus Dromaius; species Dromaius novaehollandiae. The sequence continues at coordinate 89,756,999 of NC_088099.1, read as the reverse complement.
ACCTGCATCACATCCTTCTTCCCCTTGCAGACTGGGTGTCACATACAGCACTCTGTACATTCGTAGCAAAGTGCAGGTCTGTTTCTGGTGGCAGACTTGTTTCTTCCAAACACCAGGGAGCTGGAGGGAGGATTTTTCCAGCACAAACTAGTATCTAGAGGATTTTTGAGCCTTAAACATACAATAGAAATAAAGTGGTAGAAAAGCTGATGCCAAAACTTCTAAAACTTATATCTTGATTTTTATTAGTTAGATGAATTTAGAATTTGGTGCTTAATTTAAGGAAAATATCCACTAGGGAAGGACTAGTTTCCCTTTCCAAGTGAAAATGCCATGAGTTTGAACAAAGTTTTAAACTAAACGGGAGGAAATTCATTATGCCTTTTGGAGGAAAAGCTTACATGGAAATGTTCTTTACTCTGGAGGATTTGTTTTATTCCCAGCCTCAGTTCTTCCTTCAAGTATTATGAAAATTTCCCAAATTTCCAGAATTCACTTTCTTTTGAACTTACCTTCCAATTCATTTTGTCCTCTTTTGATTGAATGTGGTTTAAGGTTTAGTTTTGCAAGGACACATTTGCTGTCCTCTCTTTGGCAGGGACTTCTGCGTCCTTAAAGTCTTGAGTGGTCTGAATTCATTAGCATGAAAGTGCAAGAGACTATCAGAAAATTTTATGAACACTTACCGCTCTCCCCTGCACTTTTAATGAAAGTGTTTCAGTAAGGTTTTGAATGTGAAAAATGCTGACAAGTCTTATTTTAAATAAAGACTCCACATTTGTGGGTTTTTTCTTTTTTTTTTTTTTTGTGGGAGATAGGGTTGTTTGTTTGTTTAAGGAGCTTTAAAACTCTTGTGGGAATAAGATGAAGTGCCTATATTGAATGCTAATTGAAAATGATCACTTCATTTTGTTAAGTGAAAATTCCAGATCAAACATGTGATTAAATGTTTCAACCTTACAATTTCATCTGTGAATGGCAGGAAATATGTTTTGAAAGAAAACCCCTTGGTTAGTGATAGAAGGTGATTTACAACACTTACATGTCAATGATAAAACTTTCCATGGGATGACTTAAGTGCTCTTCGTCTCTAGCTTTTGATGTATTTACTCTTGCCAGTTTTTACTACGGTTTTGTTTGCTGTTTCCTTTTTTTTTTCTTTTGTTTTTGGTCATGCAAAATCAGTTAATTTAGAAAAAGAGAATGGATGTGCTTGAAAATGCAACAAACCCCACCGTGTCATGTCTCATTACACAGTAGATGTCCTTCAGTGAGAGAGATGTATGGAAGAGTATTTACATGTAAATCATCCTCCTAAGTATTTTTGTTTTTAGTTTTTGCATTCTGGACTGGTTTCACATTTGAAAATATCCCTCCAGTCATGTCACTAAAGGAGGGAACTCAAACCGTGCTCTGAGATGGTTTTGCTCTAAATATGGCTGCATTTCTAATTTTCCATTTAGCTGGTACCTTTTTCTACAATCCTGTTAGCCATTTAGGCTGGTGTACTTGCTCTCAGTACAAGGCTTACACAAACTTACAGATTTGTAACTGGCAGTGTTGGAAACTGTCCTAATTTTTTGGAGCCATTTTTACACAACCTTACATATGAAAATCCAGGTGCTAAAGGCAGGCAATTCTGTAAAAAATCTTAGCTCAGGAAAAAAAAAAAAAAAGCTACCATAAATTCAGGTAAAACCTTCATATTATGAGCTATGTGTCCTATCTCTACTCAAAGAGCAGGAAACAGAAGATGTAAGTATTTATACTTAAATAGGAAAACATATCATTGCAAGCCAATGCAATGATTTGCAAATGCTTTTCCTGAACAAAATGTTAGATGTAATTTTGCCTGGTGATGCTTTAACTAAAGGAATTATAGCTGCATCCTTGTATGCTTTATCCCCTCTGTCTTAACAGTTCTTCTCTTGACAGAGAGGGGAATAAAATCATCCATTAGCAGCGTTTAGAAAGCGTGGAAGAGCGCAGTGCATAATAAGAACAGAACCTGTAAATAAAAATCCTACTTTATTGCTTTGTTAGATGGTTGTGTCTTGTTGCTATCGGAGGGCCTTGGCAGCTATCCAAAGTGCCCAGCGTGCCCTGGCACCTGGATTTCCAGTGTGGGAGGTAGTTGATCTGCTACACGAAGCAGTGTGTCGTCGCAGGCACTTGCTGGCTGATGGGACTCCACGTGGCTGCAAGCCATCCAGGGTGACCCCCAGCAGGCACCGATGTGAGCCAGGACCCTGCCTCTTTCCTCAGCTCGCCCTTCGCTGGAGAGGAAAGTGGTATTATCCCAACTTTCAGCCGCTTGCCAAGTGATGGTGAACCGACTGACCAGGATTCCTCTAAAGAAATATCACCCGAGCTGTCTTTTTCGCCCTTACGATCTCCTTTCTGTGGACCTTCCGCATAATTTTCAGGAACAAAGAAACTTATATTGCACGCTCATCTGGAGGGCAAACAAAACTTTAACCTTCTGTCTAGGTACACTATGTTTTTGCTAGCAGAGCTGAGGAAAAAAAAATCCATTTTTAAGCTATTGTTAATTATCCCTAGGCTAATATCAGTAAGAGCAGCTTCATATAACATGATTATTAAATGTTGATTTTTAATTAAGAGGTATTTGCACTATAAAAGGAGCTTTCATCTGTGTAGAAAGGATGTTTAAAATATTTTAATCTCTACTATTTCCACTGTTCTATTTTTTAATTACTGTCTATTCTTTTACAGTGATTTTTTTGCAGCACATAAAATTCAAAAGATACTCCTTTATGGCACCTTTTTTAATAGTTACTGTTATAAAAGCTGGGTACTCTGACCCTAATTAATGTAGTAAGTCATTTCACACAGTACAAACATACCAGCTAAAATTTTCTTACCAGTCACAATCAAAAGCCTGTTTGTTTAGCAATGGGTAGTATAATAAAAAAGAGAGAACGAGAAAGAGAGAGAGTATATTTTTATAACAGTCTCCCTGCCTATACCACAAAGAAGTCTATATTTCAAAGCAGAGCGTGAAAAAAAGCCTCTCAACTCCCAGTGATGCTAATGGAGGTTCTCCAACTAAATCCCTGAACATCCCTTTGAAAACATACCCCTAATGTAGATAAAAGTCTAGTTTTCTTCTTTCTTTCAGCAAAGAGGAGGTCTAGCAGGATTTATTTTGCCCCTCCTCTCATTCTGATACACTATCTTAGGTGGGCTCTGTGAAAGCTCTGCTTAGAGACGTATTTACTCGCTTCCCACGAAAACAATTCCCCGTGGTTCAGAAATAAAATCAGGCTTCCTCAGCTTTCTTCTTCCTTTTATGCTGGTAAGCTGCTGCCTTTCTTCCTTTTCCTCTTTGCTTGCAGAGGGTATCTGCAAAGGAGAGGTGAGGCCACGACACAAACTGCTGTCACAGCTGTGGGAAGAGCAGCCGCCTCCTTTGGCCCTTCGTGGCTCCGAAACGGAGACCCGGGGGAAAAAAGCCTCCTGTCTTCATGTCTCCCACGGGAAAAAGCCCTTCCCTAGGCTGCTGCGACGATGCAGGTCTCAGCGGGTTGCCCTTCCTAACCTGCTGGGGAGGATGCATGGCATCAAGCTCCTGCTCACCAGGCACACCAGTGCGCCTGCCGCGGCCGCGCTCTCGGGACATGCTGCGTCACGAGACATACACAGACCCAAGAACGAAGGCTTAGTTTTCTTTAAACTTTTTATTTATCTTTTTTTGTCTGCAGTAGAGATGGACCTCTTTCTCATTTGAAAATAAGACTGCATCATATTGAGAAAGTTTTTTTTCCTGGAATGACTCGATTTTTATTACATTTTCTACTCAAGAAATTAAAAAAAAAAATCATGTCAGTGTCCTTTCAGAGTATTTTAGTAACGTGATTTAATTTCATTTCTGCTATCAATTTCACTTTTGTCAAATGTGTAAAACAATTTCTTTTACCGTTTTTGTTTTCTATGTCATAAAATATCCAATTTAGAGTGGAACTAAACATCAAGATGGAAATTTTCCCTGGCAAGGCAATTCTGCTGTTTTGGCCAGTCCTACCTCATAAGAGTTTTTTTGACTATCTGTGCCAGAAGAATAAAGTCCTGGAATTTATAGAATAACTATTTCAACTAAGAAAACAAAAAGAATATGAGAAAGTAAAAGAGAACAAAGACAAAACATTATTTTCTTTAAAATACAGCAACAGAAAGATGTGTTTTTCATGTCATGGAGCTTTAATACAGCTACATTTTCATAACAGAAGGTTTGATTCATTCTGTTTATATCTCGTGGTTGATTAGGGCAGTCTGAAATATTGCACGGGAGCTGCAGTTTTGTTTATATTTAGAGCTGCTGCTCAGTAGAACGAACACAGCAACTACACTTTCCATTTGATTTGTAATTTACCATACAACAAAGTCTATATGTATATGCTAAATGAAGATTAAATGTATACAAATAAATACATATATGCTAGTATATCTCATTCCTTCTTAATGCCAACACTATACGGAGAAGTGGAAATCTTGACGTGCAAGCAACTGAAGCTATGCTTATTTGCATACTGTGGAAAACTTCAGATAGCAAAACTGATCCAGCCTGCATACTTCTAGGATTACAGCTGATAAGTAAGGAGGATTTCTTTGAAAAGTGGGGACTGTTCAAAGTATTTTTTAATTTTCAAGCATCAAAATAAATACCTTTTGAATTAAAATTCTGCCCTTCCTTCAACGTCTTGAAAGTACTTGTTTTATTTTTCTTGCTTGCAGGCACACATTCACAAAGAGATGCTTAGATTTTTACATAAATATAGACTATAATTAATAATTTTCTTTTGGGTAACTACTTTTGTGATAGGTTGGAGCTGACTGAATGCAAGAGGCAGCATTTAAGCTGAGGGCTTTCTGATTTCTGCTTACAGTTTATGGAAAACAGCCTGTGCCTTCCATAGCTCACCACTATAACAGGAATGCCTATTAGTTCAAGTGCTCACTGGTTTTCTTTTTATTCATTCTCCCTTCATTAAAAGCAACAGAGATCAAGTGTTCAAAGTGCAGGTTTGCATTTGTTTTTTCTAGTGATAGGATATTGTCCCTCAAACGTAGATTCAGATCATCACCCAGACATGTCAATCTGCAAAAGTTTAACTGTCTTTCTTTTTAATTACGACAACTGCACTTGATGTAAAAATATTCACTGCATAGTTTAAGAGGAAGCAATTTTCCAATATAAGCCTTGTACTGTTTTTCTTTCGATTTTAAAGAGTTCCTTGATCATTTGCAGCATATACTAAAAGGCTGTAAAGACAGTCAGATTATTTGTCACAAATGTTTCAAGAGCATTCTTAAAATAATTAGAGGACATTAAATCAGAATATTAATATTAAATATTAAAGCAGGACTACCCAAGACCCGAGACCATTTCAGAGCTCCGACTCCAGCTGTTGCACAGCCCAGCTGTGTTCCAGCCCCACATCGAGCCAAGACCTCACAGTCCCTTCTTCCCTCCTCCTCCTCTCCACTTCCGTGCTTTTCTAACTACATACAGCTGGAGCATCTAACTTTACTTAGGTCTGTCCAAATGAGACTATCAAAGGTACAGCTAAAAAGTATTAAAGGTTTACACAGAGCTAAACTGCACTAAGATTCATGGCACATGATGACTAGAGCATTATCTAATTATCAGAAGGAATCAGTGAGTCACTTGAAAATTTCTGAAACTCATGCTACAGCTCAGGCCTATTTCTTGACTCAGAGTTACTTGTTGCACCTCAGGCTAACCTGTAAAATAACATTGCAGCTCATAAACTTGTGAGGGAAATCCTGACCCCACTGGTGAAAAAACACCAACTTCCAGTATTTTATCCTGAAAGTTAGCTTTTGAATAACTGTTTGCAAAGAGAAATGCATTCCACAAGCTTGTTTTTCCCTTTTGTTCTCAGGTAAACAATGATGTATCAGACTGTTTTACTGGAGCAGATAGATTGAGTTTTATGGCTTGTAGCTCTAAGTGGTCTGGATATGATCTGTGTGGAAATGTGCTCACTTTTCATTTATGGAAATCTTATCTCTATTCTTTTGATTGGCTTTGCTTAATCTGAAATAAATCATCTTCACTGAAACTCAACATATTGCCTGGGTATGGCAAAAAAAAAAAAATCTAGGTTTCAATTCATTGAAATTCCTACCAATTTTTCTTGAATTACCTGTGATACATATTATGAACTTCTCCATTCCAAACTGTGCATAAACATTGTTTTAACTTCGCAGCGTTTCTAACAACAGAAACTGTGACAGTCTGTTTTTCCCATCTTCAACACTACAAAAGGTCATCTAAGACAACAACGTGCTCAGCACCTAATAACAGTGTTGTGTTTTCTTAGCGCTTCTTGAAACTTCAGGTCAATGAGTGACAGAATAAGGTTATGAACCGTGGCTTCCCAATACACATCTAAACACTCCTAGAACCTGAGTGCCGTCATTAATAATGACAAATTCTAACAACCGCAGTCTTGTCTGGCGACAGCAACACCACACACACACACACACAAAAAGATTGTCACCATCCCTGCAAATAAAAGCCAAATAAGAAATCATACAACTCTTCTCTGTTCACATCATTATAGGAATAGTTGCAATTTTCCTCCACTCAAGTTGCCAGGCATGCACTGCTTTATTACACTGCTACTCTATTCTTTCTGTTAATATAAAAGAGAAGTTCAAAGTGCAAATGAAAAATACAATTTTTATGTAAGCTAAAGATGGAGCATATGAATCCACATTGTTGATGCTACCTCAGGAAATGGGCTGGCTTATTCCTTGAGACTGAAATCAATGAATCTCAGTGCATTTATAGCTTGAGTACCTCTCACTTATTTTGTCATCTTCACTTGAGGATCCTGGCTTTTCTTACCCAGAATTTTCCTGTTGCTTTCCCCTCTTTTTAATATTTTGTTTGGATATGCAATCCAAATACATTTAGACACATTTAGAATGCATTTAGAAGCAGCTAGAAAAAAAATCTCCCTTTGAAGGATGGGTACTTATGAATTGGTAGCACAGCAATGTTAAAAGAGGACAGAAGAAAGTCTCTCCCCCCACTTTTTTTTGCCTTTATAAAATATAATTTGATTTTCCCAGAATAAATAAATAATCTCTGTTTTCCTCAGTTTCTGCCTTATAACTAACCTCCTTTGCAATTTCATGCAGATACAAATTTCTAAATTATCCAGCTTATTTGGATAATAGGAGTCAATTAAATTTCTACCACAGGGGTTCTTCTCTGCATGCAACTTTATTCCCCATAGGACTTTTAATGTAAAAAACAAAAAATCCTTTTAAATAAATACAACAGACCTGTCTAAATCCAGAAGAGTCTCAGTACAGAACTGCCACTCAGCTCACTGGTTGCCTTATAAAGCCTTTCACCTCTCCAAATGACAGTGTACTTCATTAGTACTTCAAATCTTTGAAGGACATTTCACTTAAAACTGTTCTATCTCACAGATATATGCATCTGGGCTTTCACACTAGGTACAAATGGTAGCAGTAAAGAAACACTATTTTAAAAAGTGCAAATGAGCAGAATCATTATGAAGGAGAATTTACTGCATACCCTCTGTTTTACTTACATGATAGTCTGGTTTCTTGCATAGTCAATCCCACAATTTTGTCCAATGCCCTTGAGCAACTCTTGAAATTTCAAGTTAGGCCATTTCTATAGACTGTAGGCACAATGTGGTTGTTACCTGAAATAATAAAGCTCTAAAGGTGAAAGAACTTTTTTCCCCAACACCACTATTTAGAAACAGATTTTAGAAATATACCAGCTTACAAAAAAAGTAGTACTGAATTACAGTGAATGTGAATTTGAGTAACAGTAATGGCAGTACCTTTCTTCCCTTGCCTGTGTCACTTCCACCGCTTATACTTAACCAATTTTTATGATGAACAATGACCAACTCCTTGTTCAAGTTTACCAGAATCTTGTTTGCTGAAACAAAAACAGAAATAAACAAACAAACAAAAGCTGGGACAGTTTTTTCCATAAGCTTCAAAACTGTTATCTCTTAACTTATGTAAGGAATACACAAAGGAGAATCTAATGATTTTTTCAGCACTGAATAGTACATTTTTCCCAGTGTTCATCACATGAAAACAGACAGCACTAGATACTCTACACATGTATCACTTTCAATTCATATTGCTTTTGCTATAATCTGGCCGTGTTCTTCTTCCTGATTTGCCTCCACGCAGAAGCTCCAATCATTTGCTTGTTATGGTGGCTGCTCACAAGGGACTCCATGTAACCTGCTTCTTTCTCTTTCTCTGTAGCTGTGATTTTTCCAAAGCTACCGCAAGAAGGATTCAGTGACATTTTTCTGCTAATGTTGCTTGGTGTCTGAAAGGATACCCACTGGTTACACTGGTGCCAGTGAAGCCCATATGATCTGTTCCACATTCTTACTCTGTACACATCAACGCACGGGTATCTGCTTTGCTTTCCCCAGTCATATAATTGACTTCTATAAATGGGAGCAAATCCCTTTCAACAGCAATTATTGTGCAGAATAAGAGTTTTCGTCTCCTCTCCCTCTTCATGTAAAGTTGCACAAGGTTAGCATTGTTGTTTTTCTCGGCTGCATTTCATAATCTAGTTTTTCTTGAGATTGACACCGATTTTTTATTGCCTCTTTGCATACTGTGACTTTTGAGTGGTTATGATATTGATTATTCATTTTTTTTGTTAGTACCACTACCAGCACAGAAAGTCTCAAGCTGAATTCCAACATTTTCAACTAACTCATTTTTTCTACCCAAAGAGTCTGGACCTTTTTATCATTGCTCTCTCAGGAATTGGTAAAACAAAGTATTTAACCTGGAATGTTAAGAACAGGAATAGCCCCCTTGACTCGTAATCTACTGAATCTAACAAAAGCAACACCTCTGTGGTTAAATAATATTTTTCTCCAGCATCTCAGAACAAGCTTTACCCATCTACTTTCTGAAATAATTTATGTTATTCCTGTGCATTTCTGTGGGTGTGATGACTTCAATAGCATTTCCTCTTCCCATCACAGAATTGCTACAGTATATTTCTTTGACATTATCCAATGTATTTGCCAATTCCATAGTAATTTTAAGGGGCTTTTTTCATTATTTTGCTTAATAAATTCTGTTTTTCTGTTATGGGAGTATATTAAGCACTTTACTGAAGTTCAGTAGAAAGTCTTCAATTAACATCACTAACTTTTCTGAATCACAATCCCTTTTTAGTGTCCCCAAAGCATACATTATTTTAAAATGGCTCTCTTACGTATACTGCAGTAAACTCTTCAGTCATATGTTTGAAGCACTTCATAAAAGAGATACAATTTCTCTTCAGTCTCTATGGCTGCATTTATTCTGATTGACTGCATGCCCTATGATATATTCTCAGATCAGGTGTGTCATTTCGCTTAGCCTGGCTGCCTTGCAAAATGCCTGCTTCTTGCCCCAGCATGCGTGTTGGGCATAGCCAATGTGTATACCATGGAGTAGGTAGGGGAAAGCTATTCTTGATGTCCTAATCTCGATACGGCCAGATTACTTTACTGATAGGATAGTGCATAGCATGCGTGTGTGGAGAATTCTGTATGCAGTAAAATGTCTCCTTCATGGAGGTGATCTTTTTCTTTTTTTTTTTTTTTCCACTTTTTTATTCAGTTTTACAGGGTATACATGGTACATGGTAAAATGAATTCATTTTTCATAAATAAGTATAAAAAGTTACATAAGCAAAAAATAAATATTTACAGAGCAACAAACAAGAAGTGTGTTTCACTTTTTCAACAAAATAGAGAAACCGGAAAAAATTCTAAAAAGATACTTTTAATAAAAAAAGTAATTAATAAACTAAGTATTATAAAACAGATGTTATGGAATATAAACCAGAAAGTTCAGTTACTGATGAGATGGCATTAATGATGAAGCATCTAGACAGGGACTAAAGCAAGCAGTTAATCTGGCGAAATGGTGGTAGCTTTTACACATTTGGTTTACTTAGTCATCTAGATGTCAATTTGACATTTTTCAGTGTGCAGCTTTTAGTAAAAGCCCTTGCTGGAAATACTTAATTGTGTGAAAGCAGTAAAGTTATGAATAAATTGGCTTATATGCATTAAAAAGAGTCTGAATACTCATGTATTTCCACCCCTGCCACGTGTGGGTGGGGGGGCAGTGATACACTGGCAAAAATTAAGAGAAATTCAAAGAGCATGGTAAAGCACATCTTGTTTGCCTGCTTGGTCCTCTCTTTGATTTGCAAAGCTCACACAGTATTACACTGACAAATCAAGCGGAGAACAGTCTCTCTTAAAAAGTGAAAAAACCCTAAACTGATGATGAGTCATTACTTAGATGAATGTAATGAAATAAAGACCCGACAATTAAGCTGAAGTGAAGACTCTGTGTACAGATTGTGAAGATACACACTGATAGATTTCTCTGAGGCTCCTGCACACACAGGATTTACCAAGTTAAATCATAACTCTACTGAAGTCAATGGGAGCTTATGACAAGTCCATTATCTTCCTCAAAGAGGAATAACAGGAAAATCATATAAAATTTAAGTATATCTTTAAAGTAAAGAAAAACATAAGAAAGAGGCTTCCGGAAAGTAAATATCAGCCTGAATTCTTGCTAATGTGAAGCTTCTTTCTTTCCTCCATTGTTTATACCATGTTTCTAGTAATATCCCTGTTGCTGCAATGCTTTTTTACATTTATTAGCTACTCAGGTTTTCCTGTATCATGTTCCAATTTTCCTTTCCTGATTGGACACTTGATCTACCCTGTCAAGATTATTTCCTTTATTGATTATTCTAACTCTAATTACAGCATGAGACACTTATGGATTTATTCTATTAAGACTACCTGCAAATAAAAGCTTCTGTAGTCCAAAGAACCATAGATTTGTACCCAGCATTAATCATAATTACAGGTTTTTATTGACTAATTCTCCCTCATTTTAGAGTTGACACCAAATGGATTTTGGTTTGGGTATTTCTTCTAAAATGAATCCATTTAAAGAGCCTTTGCAGTTGCAAAATCAAGCTTAAAATATTAGCAAGATGACATCTATTTTTCAGATCAAATATATTGTTGAATCCTTACAAACACATAATGAATATGATGCATGATTATATTTTCTCTGTTACTAAATTATTTTCTCTTATTCTGCTTTTTATACTTTTAAGTTCCTGAACAAAGCATTTCAGGTAGAAAAAATTCTTTAAATGCCTATCACAAATTATAATTTATTCAAATAGATTAATTTATTACAACTGCACAAAGGGATTTTATTAAATATTCATTTTCTTCTATCCACACTGATATTAGTAATTTAAGTTTGCCTATAGTGTAATCAATTAAAGTGAAACATGCTGTGAGAAAGTGAGCCTACCACATTAATTTAATCTATTTTAGCTACTCCTGCTGTCTCAGAAATCATTTCTATGGTTACAAGGCATTTGTCAAAGATTTCTAAAAGAAAGACATCCTGTGTTTCTGATTCTTCTCTAAATAAGGCTAGTGTTTTATTATTTTCTCTAGAAATACCTAGTTTGGGATTTCTGTATCTCTAAACATTTCCCACATTGTAGAAAAGAATTAAAAGCTTGTCATCAATTGACACTTTCTATATACAGAATACACGGTAGCTGCTTGTAAAACAGGTACAGGAAACTTGCAAATCTTTACAAGTAGCTAGGAGAACTTGATGTGTCTCATTTGAGATATCAAAGTACTCAGTTTCTTTTCACCCTTTCAAGAGACATGCTGATAGATTCCACCCTGGGTTTTAGAGCTGTAAGAGCTTACTTCTAGGCTGAGATGAATAAAAATTGGAACCCATAATATCAAAAAGGCAAGAAGGACAGCGCTTGAATAGTAATCTCTTAATATGAATCCAGACCTGTGGCTTTCATCCTGTATTTGATATAGTTCACCTTTGATCCCAAGTGGTAGAAACTCAGAATAAGAGTTATCCTCTTTATATTCGAATGCAATTGGCATCAACCTTATATAAACTGCTTTTGTGAGAAATAGATTTTTTTCAATCATCATTTGAGAAAAAATCCTACAAGCTGCTCTGAGCTTCTGATATGAAATATCACCAGTAAATAGCCTAAAATTAGTCCATGACCACTGGCCACTTTAATCTTGCATAAATCTGCACTGCTGCCAAAAGGTGCAATCTCTGCCTCTTGCTCTTGCTCTCTCTCTTCTGCCAGAAGAAGAGTTCATGAGGCTGAATGGCAAGCTGGCTGTAAAACCCTATTTTATGCTAGTCTCTGCATAAAGAAATCTTATAGCAGTCACCATAATTGAGATTCAGATTGGAATGTTGCTCTTTTATCCTTTATTTTCAGAGAAATTGAATCTTCACCCTCCAAATAAGTCTCACTGTTGACAGCTTAATGCAAAATAAGCAGAATTTGTCTTTTTCTGTAAAGAAACTGTGCAATCTCCTATTGTCAAGAAGGAGGATCTGGGGAATTACAGGCAGTCTACCTCACCTTGATCCCTGGGAAGATGATGGTGCAAAATCCTGGAAGCCATTCCCAGATATTTGAAGGACAAGAAGGTCATTGGGAGCAGACAGCACAGATTTATGAAGGGCAAACCAAGCTTAAGCCTTCTACGATGAAATGACAGACTCAGTGGTTGAGGGGAGAACAGTGGATGCTGTTTACATCAATTTTAGTAAGGCTTTTGACACTGTCTCCCATGACATCCTCACAGGCAAGCTGAGGAAGCATGTGATAGTTAACTGTCCATGAGATGGACTAAAAACTGCCTTAATTGCCAGATGCAGAGGATTGTAATCAGTGGCATGAAGTTCAACTGGAGGCCTGTAGCTAGTGGTTTACTTAAGGGGTCAATACTGGCGCCAATACTGTTTAACATCTTCTTAATGACATGGATGATGGGACTGAGTATATCTGCAGTAAGTCTGCTGATGATACAAAACTGGGAGGAGTGGCTGATACACCCGAGGGCTGTGCTGCCATTCAGAGGGACCTCGACAGGCTGGAGGGATGGGCGGAGAGGAACCTCATGAAGTTCAACAAAGGCAAGTGCAGAGTCCTGCACCTAGGGAGGAATAACCTCATGCACCAGGCCAGGCTGGGGGCTGACCTGCTGGAAAGCAGCCCTGTGGAGAAGGACCTGGGAGTCTTGATGGACAACAAGTTGACCGTGAGCCAACAATGTGCCCTTGTGGCCAAGAAGGCCGATGGTCTCCTGGGCTGCATCAGGCAGAGCATTGCCAGTAGGTGGAGGGAGGTGGTTCTTCCCCTCTGCTCAGCCCTGGCGAGGCCCCACCTGGAGTGCTGGATCCAGTGCTGGGCTCCCCAGTAAAAGAGAGACATGGACCTGCTGGTGCAAGCCCAGCAAAAGGCCACAAAGATGTTTAAAGGTACTGGGGCTTCTTTCATATGGTGAGTGGCTGAGAGAGCTGGGAATGTTCAGCGTGGGGATGAGAAGGCTTGGGGGGGGGGGGGAGGTGTCTTACCAACATTTATAAATTTTTGATGGGAGAGTGTAAAAAAGACAGAGGTATACTCTTCTTAGTGGTACCCAGCAACAGGACAAGAGGCAATGGGCACAAACTGAAGCACAGGAAATTCCGCTTGAACCCAAGAAAACACTTCTTTATGGTGAGGGTGGTTGAACAACAGAAGAGGTTGCCCAGAGCAGCTGTGAAGTCACCATCCTTAGAGATGTTTAAAACCCAGCCTCATCATTCTGAGCAACCTGCTGTCATTGACCCTGCTTTGAGCATAGAAGTTGGACTGGAAGATCTCCATGTGTCCCTTCCAGCCTCAACTATTCTGTAATTTTCTGATATTTTCAATGTTTATTTTGTTGTTTTTAATGTATTTATCTGGGGAGTGGAAGACTGTCTTTTTTTTTTTTTTTTTTTTTTTTTTTTAAACTTGTGTGATGGTAGTGCTCATAAATCCAGTTGATGATTTACTTTGCACACAAAATCACAGAATAATTTAGGTTGGAAGGTACCTCTGTCCCACCAAGTCTACATGTGGTTAAAGCAGGGCTAACTTCAAAGTTAGATCAGGTTGCTGAAGACTTTTTCCAGCTGAATTTTAAAAATCTCCAAGTATAGAGATTTTAGAACATGTCTCAGCACTTATCTTAGTCCTTAACTGCTCTTATTGTGATTTTTTTAATATTTCTATCTAGCTGGAATTTGCCTTGTGCAATTAGTGTCTGTTGCCTCTTGTCTTTCCACTGGTATCTCTGAGAAAAAGTCTGTTTCTCTCTTCTTTTTGACAACTCATTAGGTAGCTGAAAGTAACAACAAGAACCTTCTCCACTTAAAAGTCTCTCCTCCATGCTGAACTGATCCATTTCCCTTTGCATAGCCTCATTTATCACATGCTCCAGTCTCCTAACCATCTCAGCAGTAGGGTACTAATGAGTTTATCACTAAAAAAGTAAAGATGATCAGAGAAGAAAAGGAAAGTAAAAAACAAGCAAAATTACCAAGGTAGTGCTAGGCAAAGGTCTCTAGTTGGAATGAAGAACTGCTAACATAGTATTTTACTGGAAAAAGCAATTAGGCCATTTCAAACCTTATCCTGAAGATTGTCAGCCTTAAAGGAATTAGGCAGTAACTCTCAGTCTTTGGGCAGTAGGCTATCTCCTTCACAAGGTCAAGCCCCAAGTTTCTGTATAAAGAGCCAGGATTGTCTCCAGGATGTTTATATGGAGCTCAAATTCCTTGAAAGATTAAATAGCGAGAATAAAGCTTTTCCTAAACTTGTTTTGACTACAGTTAATAGTCACTGTTCTTCAAAATATAAGATTGATTGATTGAAGATGGGATTTATTTTCATCTGCTTCTTAAATATTAAATACACATTTGCTGGAAGCCATCAATGGCAAAAAAATAAGAAATTGATGGGGAGAACAAAACCCTTTCAATACAGGAAGCTTACAAGATAAGATTCACTTCTCACTCTGCAAATTCTGACTTTATTAAATAATACGGTAAAAATAAAAATCAGCTCTCCCAACCCTGCCTTATAAAGCAAGCACCAGATGTACCTTCCACATGCTAACTAGCCTATTGCCTAGATTAATGTCCATGCTAGAGATGTAAACACAAATGACAAGTTTTATGAAAATTAATTATTTCTTGCAGTAGGTCCACAGAGCAATGTCTCTCTTTGAGGTCAGGTGAAAGTAAGGCTTTGAATAACGCAAAAAAGCTAGCAAGAATCCAACCCTAGTATTCAAAAGAGTGAAGAAAATTGGAACATATTTATAGAGTGGAATTTTTAGCTGCTCCATTTAATGGCTTTAGAAATATGTGGAATACGGTTAAAATTGCATTAACTTACCCAAAAAGTTTGTAATAATGGAAGTATTAGCTTCACTTAATAATGGAAATTTTGGAAATATAAAGAGCAGTGCTCACCTCTTGTGGGTGAATGTAGAAACCTGGGAAGAGGTAATGCATGCCTAATTCTTCAGTTGTACTGCATTTATCAGAATGATGAAAATACTATCATCTGAATACTAATCAAAAGGCAATAAAGACCACCACTCTGTCACTGAAATTTTAGCAGCAGTCACTGTAGAGCATGCCAGTGAGACTTTCTTGGGCATACTATTTCTATTCTATGATTTACTAGATCCAATTCCCCAAAGGATTTGTTATGATGAATAGTTTCCATGGATGCAAATGTTCCAAAATTCAGCCAAACCATAAAGTCACAAATACAGAGAGCTGGGGTCTAAATTTGCTTATCTGGTGTTTCAATAGATAAAACTAACAGTTATAGATTGAGGATTAACAATCTGTTGGGATTTTCTAAGACATTCTAATGCTAATATAGCTCCACTCCTAATGAAATCAATGGTACATTTACTATCGTCTCTGGCTCTGGAACAAAGGAAAGTAAATATTGAGTGTTTTGGAAAATGATATCAAGTTTTGTTAATGCAGTGCATTTGTTATTTGTGCAATGTAGATGCATTACCAAAAATCACAAAAGCTAGGCTCTGCATGCTTTAGTCCAGAGAGAACCCTGTCTTTTGCACAAGAGGAATTTTACTTGGGAAAGAAAGTCAGATCTGGCCCCTCAATTTTCCAAAATAAACCTAGTCATTTGAATTATTATGAAAATAAAGATCTTTTTAGAACTAAACAGTGTTGTATAACATGCAACACATTAAGTTTGGATTCCACAGCACAGCAGAATGTTTTTTTCTAGATATATAGATTTTCTACTGTTCTATGATTTTAGCACCCTTCTCTTCAAGCAAGCAGTTACACTTCAGAAAATACATGGTCATACTGAACACTTGGCCACAGTCTATTGGCCGCAGATCAGCTCATTTCCTTCCCTCTGGTCTCTGGCAGCATAATGCAAGCTGAATAGCAAAGGAGGCCACTGCCTGTACCAGATGCTGCACCACAAATTCTGGGTATGCTAGTCCTCAGCTGCATCAGGTTTTAACAACTGCAGATGACCCTTGTAATGGGTATGCTTTGTCAATTGCTATGTATTTCCTAGCAAACTATAAGTTTCTTGGTTGGCACTTTTATACTTTCTACCTCATACACACCTGTAATTACTCCTTTTTGGTCACTGAATCACTTGCAAAGAAAACTGACTTTGGGAACAAATGGCGAGCTAATGGATGTCACCTGGAGTTTTTTCCACTGACTTCAACAAGATATCAAATAGCTAAATCCACCCACCCATAAATTATCAATGGTTCATTAAAAGATCATGGCAAAATATATCTTCTTCCAGTTAGAAGGCAATCTTGAAAGAAGATGTCATTTTCTGTCACTTTGATGTAAAAGGTTCTGCATATTTTTCAGCTCAAAAAGCAGAAATTCACTCATGGGACTTGACCCTAATTCAGCTAGGATTCCTGATTTAAGATTACTAATTGCTTTATGACTCAAACTCAATATGAAAACACTGCAAAAGCAATTTTTCTTTTATTTTTTTCTCTGGCATTTGTACACTGTGAGAAATAAACAGCTGGGGTAAGCAGCAGGCATTTCAATATGTTTTATTTATTTATACGCAGAACTTTAAGCATATGTCATATTGATGGCATTTACATCATAATATATGTTGTTCCCTATAGCTGTGCAAATTCATCAAAAATTGTCTGAATATCTACTGAATGTTAAGGCAGGAACAGCTTACCAAACTTTTTTCTCCATCTGGTTCATATTCTGCAGGCTCAGCTTTTCTGCATAAAGCACCCAGTGAAGGAAATGTGTGTTTTAAAATGTAATAGTCTTCCTCTGAAAGAAAGTGTTTTTCTCAGCCTCAGTGAAAGAATAAAAAGACATGAGAATTCTGTTTGTGTCAGCCATGCAAACAAAAAAGAATAAGAAGGAAGTGTCCACAGGGAGGGATAAGGGAAAGGATTACACCTAGATTAAATTAAATACATTAGAAAATGTGTTTTTGCACAACACCTTATACAAACAAACAAACCCGTTCAGTTGTATAATTCCATTATATATTTTTATGCATATATATATATTCAACAGAATATGTTCAACCAAATTATTAATACAGAAGTTAAATTCTTTACTTTTATGCTCTCCTGTTTGTTAAGACTTTGACATTCACTGTATGGTTTCTGAGATACAGCACTACCAAAGCCCTCAGCTGTGGGGCAACACTCTGAGAATATCAGTCAGGAAATATCATACCAGGCTTCAACTGGTATGTAGGACTGAAGTCAGTTCATGTGTGCTCCAGTCATGGGTCCCAGAGCTGTTAGCAGCACCAGCCAGGCTACATATCATTGGAGAACTCTATCTATTCCTCCAAATTAGAATGAGCAAATGCTAATTTGTCTGATTTTGATACTGTTCCAAAGTCTGCTGATATCCACAGAAGTCTTCTGTTTAATTTTGGTGGGTCTAGGTCAAGCCAGCTCCATGCCTACCTGGATATAATCAATTTCAATGAAAATTGCACAGGTTGAAAAGAGTGGGTGTCTTTCCATGTTGAAACCTCAGTGTACCTGAATTCTGGTTTTGGGGTTTTTTTTTTTTTCTTTTTCTTCTAAGAGATGCATAAAGATGCTTTTTTCTGGATAGTGAGTGAAAATACACTTTTCATTTAGTGGGCCTGCCTAAAGAGGGGGAAAAAAAGAGCTCTCTCTGCATTAAACTACCAAGATATTTTTCCTTAAGCAACAGACATACTTGAAATATACTTTACATGGCAACATAATTGTTATGTACCATTTGCTATCTTCTACAAGTGCCACAGTCCGTAATAACTCACTTAATACTATTAAAAAAAAAAAAAAAAAAAAAGGACAGGCAGGAAATATTCAGAAGAATGGAGCCAATGAGTAGTGACATCACCGCAGTAACAATTGTTTGGTAGTTCTGGTATCTATATGCAATATAGAATGAGAAGACCCATACCTTTGTTTCTAGGTGGATATATTGTCCAAACACCAATCACTCATCTCATTCTTTCCAGTTCTTCCAGCACACAGAGAAGTGATAGGTACCTTTTGTTAAGAAAAATACAACAAGTCTGAACTATGACAGATGAAATGGAAACCTAGATAAGATAGACTCTTCCCTTTATTCCCAATAGATATACTCTGTTTATTTCCTGGCAATGTAAAGATTTCCAAGACTGAAGATAGCACATATGTAGGCTGGACCCATGAATCTTCTAAAGAAATAACGTTATCTTCTCGGCAGAAGTAGCTCTGTGATATGCCTACTATGTAAGTTGTAAAACTATTAGTGCTCAATAAAAAGTTTTTCTTCGCATACCAGCTTTTGGAAAGCATACAAATCATTTCACATGTTTCTTTATTTGCAGAAATGTCTTGATTTTTGAATTTCTGACACAGCTATCTGGCCTCCAGTAGCAATTTCAAGAGTATCCATTAGTCACTCACTGACTCACTAACTATTTTCATACGTTAAAAAAAAAGAAAAAGAAAAAGAAACTTGGTTCCAAATACATGGTTGACACCTGAAGTTTCCTTCCTTGGGCAATACTGTCCCAAGTTATGTACTTGTCTTGTTATACATTCCCAAGCCCAGTGTGAAGGCTAAAAACAAGCATGACACTTATCCTTGGCAAGACAGATAATAAGCTGGAAGAATTCCTTTTTACCATTCCAACATCATTCTTTGTTCTCTACTCCATGTTTATTTCTGAATAGAAATAATAAAAAGAAAGAACTCTGGCTTCAAAATCACCTAGTAAAATACAGAACGAAAAAGCCATCAGCTAGAGAAAAGATATTGAGTCCTTGAGCTTACTCATAGCCCTATAATGACGTAGCTGAGAGTGGAATTCTTCCGTTGATACATGAGATTCCACATAAATACACACATAACATAAAAAAACTTCTATGCAATAATTCAGTGCCACCATCAATTATCATGAAATTGGCTTCTTTAATGAAAATTGACTGGTATGCATCCCATTTAATAGAAAACACAGGACTATGGGGAACATCACTGGTTCCAGTAAAGCTAGAGAAGTAGCAGAGTGCTGGCAAATGAACTTTACTGTTCATAAACGCAAGAAAATGTCCAGTGAAGAGAGCATGTAAAAAAAAAGGAGATATTAGCATATTGAATTTCAAATACATCAGAAGAATGAGCACTAGATGGCTCAGCAAAAACATTTTCTCATTGTGCAGTGCTAGAAATCAACCACAGAAGGATTAATGAAGAATAGATAATGAAGATTTTCTTCTAAAATGAAGAATAAATAAAAACTGAATACATTATGTAAATCATAGAAACATAATGTAAGTCATGGAAAACAGTAGCATACCCTCAATTTGAAATGCACTGCTCTGTTATGGGCCTACTACTTAAAATATATATATATTCAAATAATAGAAATAAAAGTGCTTGTATCAGAAGCATGATAAGGACTGTCATATATATATATATATATGTACACACATATGTAAAAAATAAGATGATTGTAACTAATTTGACTAGAAACAGGACAAGAAAATAAGCAAAATTAAACTCTTTCAAGAATATAAATGGAATCCTGCGATCCTAAAATAGTAAAAATAAAACCTTTCAGTTAAATGGATATAATTATTCTTCCAAAATGAAAAAAAAAGAAAGTATTTTAAAAAAATAAATGAATGCTTGTGGAACATAATTATTTTGTGGAGGTTTCTGCCACAAGATTTTGTGAAACCAAGAAATTCGTTAGTGTAGCAAACTGCTGAGATATGCGATATAGGTTTATGAAAATTTCTGTAGTTAAATCATACTAACTAAAAAAGTTATTCCCTGAACTTTTATGATTCAGGATATACCTTGCATTCTAACTGATTGTCAGAGAAGTAATTTCAGCTAAGCACAAGTTCAGCCATAACTGTCTGCTGTGACTTTTCTTGTGCCTTTCTCAGAAGTCCTGCTGACCATAATGAGATATAGAGCAGTGAAGGATAACACCCCTTCTGAATGGCAATTGCTGTGCCTTCTTTTTTTTAGTTATTATATCTAGGAAAAATATGTTTATCCAAACTTTATTTTTAATCAAAAAAATACAGATTTGGTGACATTCAGATGCTACATAAAATTAGCTCAACCTTGCTCAGTCATCCATTTAGAGGAAAAAAAGGGAATCAAACTAGAATAGAAATTAATCGACATTACTTTCAGCCTTTAATTTCATTTTACTGTTATTTAAAAAGCTTTCATACAGTTTGATATGAAAATGAAATATCTCCCTCTTGAGCTAAACAACCAAATGATCCCTTCTAAATTGCCATAACGGTTATTTGACATTTGAACTGTTGCTTTAGGATAGTTCCATGCCAGCGAAGGTTACGGCCCTGTAACCATCTGCCCCACAGGACAAGAATGAGGTTTACTCAAGTCTTCTAAAAGTATGCCTTCTTACAGCCACATACCTAAGCTGGAAGACAGCAGGACAGAACAACAAACACATATGGCAAGTGTTTGCCATTGCTCATTTCATTTACTCAGTCACACTAGTCCAGGATCAACTCTGCAGGTGTTATTACCAGAGTTACACAAACAGCTTCTCAAGTCCTTTTACTTTCTGTCATTAAGGCAATTAGAAATCTGCACAGCACTTTTTTATGCTAGTCCCCCCAAAAAACCATTTCTCCCTGTGTCTATACATGGCAATAGTCTACCGAAAAATATTTGCTCTTGATAAGCTGTCTGCAGAGTCCCTGCAGGAATGATTTAGCAGTAGCCAGAAAGCAAATAAGCTTCATCAGAAGCATGAAAATTAACTATAATCATACCTTGATTTGGTTTGTGGAATTTTAACAAGGGACTCCATACCAATCCCGGAGGCACATCAGCACTTTAACTTTAATTTCTGATATAAAACAGATGTTTTTCTTGGTAACTTCATCTACCTGAATATCACTTTGAAACATGTGCTAAATGACCACCTTGCAATTAGGTCAAGTGATTAAGAAGACAGCCAGATGGTTGTTTAATCTAAATGAATAATATTAAGGCTTTTTTTTTTTTTTTTTTTTTTTTTTTTTAGAAGCATGTTTAGTAATTATTATGCTGTTTGCATACTCTGTTATTTCAAGTCTGGCTGATAGACGTTGGTGCTGATCGACTTTTAGTGCAGCAGGAGAGGGTTAATGTTAATTTCTTTACAGTTGCCCCTGTTTAATATTAAACTCTTTCCTCCCTACATTTTACTTGACTCTTGAAATGGTGGTGTTAGAGAATAGCCATAAAGAAAAATGGGCATATTGATACATTATTTTAGAAAGGTAAAGGAGGAAGTGCGTCTCCATGAGAAATTAAAGTAATAAATTTGATCATTTAACTCATTTTTCAGTGGCATGGAAACTTACACTTCACATGAGAGTTGTACCACCATCAGACTGGCAGGTGGAAAAATCGTGACTCAGACTATCCACGAGATCATGACGTTGACTTCAAAATTATGAAGTTTTATATATGCGTATATATCTATATACATATATAGATACAGATATTTATATAGATATTTTAGTATGACTTTCAAGCTTAAATTCATCCTTAACATAAGTTTTCAGCACTGTTTTGATTCAAACTCAGTTTGCTGTTTCCAATCTCTGGATCTGCTGCTCTTGTATTTCTTTCAGTCTTGCTCATGGTTACTTATGATGGGAAAGTGTGTAGAAGTGCCCTGAATGTATTCCTTTGTCAAGGCAGATTTTGAGAACTTTCTAGCTTTATCTGGGATTTGCAAACATACAGCAGAGAAATGCACAGCCACTCCAGACAAACTGCAGCTTCTCAGGAAATCACAACTATAAATCTGTTCGATCCAGCAATCAATTAGACAAGCAACACACTGCACTTCCTCTGCACCTTGCAGTATGATTAGTGTTTCCTGAAAGCAGCAGAGTTGCCATCTGTGAATAGGATATACAGGCCTCTGTGTCCTAACGAATCAGAATTTACAGAATGTGTACCATAGCTCTTGCTGCTGAGGTAGTCCTAAACAGAAA
Organism: Dromaius novaehollandiae; assembly: GCF_036370855.1. Classification (NCBI taxonomy): domain Eukaryota; kingdom Metazoa; phylum Chordata; class Aves; order Casuariiformes; family Dromaiidae; genus Dromaius; species Dromaius novaehollandiae. The sequence continues at coordinate 89,734,461 of NC_088099.1, read as the reverse complement.
TATTTTAGCCCTCTCCCAGCCTCTACTTTAAAGACTACTGGAAAAATTAAAGGAACCATTGAATTTAACCCAAGAATACTTTTTTCTCTGTGCAATAGAAGTATATAAATGAAGTCCATGATACAGTAGTACTAACAACAGTCTAAAATATGAGAAAAAAAGCTCTAAACAAAGTTCTTCGTGCTGGGCTCTTGAAACCAACTTTTCTCCATTTCTGATCTGCCAATAACACACAATTTCATCCTAATACCCAAGTAGAAGCCTGAACCTGTTGAGCAGAAATTGTCTCATTGTTAATCAAAGCCATAGTTTAATACGATTTAGAGCAGCAAAATAATGCTTGCCTGTAGAGCTTGATTACTGCTACTGACATCACCACTTTCATTACTTTTACTGCTTTGGAAACCAATTGACATTCAGTTCAGAAATAACTGTGTTTGCTCAGCCAAACTGACTTCAATGATCTCCCTGTAAGCTGACAGCTGGCTTGCAACAGATGATGCTAAGTAATCAGCTGATCATAGCTGAAAACAGAACCACACACCTGGAACCATCTGAAACTTGTATTTCTATCATGTTTGGAATTCTTATGGAGGCCTCAGGAATCTACAGAATATAGGAATCTCTCTGTTCAACATTAGCTTTTGCAAAATCAGTTACTTCCAACTAAATTTGCATGTCTGAGTTTACCTGTGCCTGTTTGGGGAACTTTTTCTCTATTTTTGAAAACCAAAGCATTCAAACTATATCCAACATCCACAGATTTTTTTTGTCCAGAAAACGTTTCATTGGACTGAACTAAAATAAAAACAGTTATCACCAGAGGTTCATCTCTCTGCACTTAAATGAGAAAGCCTTCTCTCATTTGGAACAGACCAGTAGGGATTTTTCATTTCAGTTAGTACCAGAACAGTAAATTTTTTTTTTTCTATTGCAACCTTTTTTTCGTTACTAACTCAATTATTTGCTTTCAGGATTTTTTGTATAATCTTTCACCATGTCCTCCATAAGCATAAATCTTGGTCATTTTGGCATAAATGTTTGTCTTAGTCTCTGAAATGCTAATGTTGAATAATTTTTCCTAAGAGTTGCACATACGTAAAAGGGGAAGGTGAAGCATGAGTTGATTTTGTTTGTTGACAGGTGAAATAACAAACGGAATAACAAGCTGTTTGTTCTGTATATACTCAACTTAAGCAGCTGGATTGCTGCAGCTTATGCCTATTTACATACTTAAAAAAACTAGCAAAGAAAGTCAACAATTAGATAGTTAAAGGGGATCAGTATATAAGCCCCGCTATATGATATGCAGCAACCAAGATTTTTGGATTTGTCTGAACTGCAGAAAGAAGGAACCTACAAAACAGGAAAGCTGGGAACTTCGATTATCCAAGGACGTTATGACTGAGTGCACTGCTAAGTGACACAGTGATTATTGACACGGTATTAATATGGGTATTCATGGTATTTGCTACCTGGGTATTACGTGTAATCTTGTTTGATTACACAGCAGACAGTAGGCAGCAGATAGTATACAGCAGTAGGCAGTAGACATCTCTCTCTAGAAGACTCTACAAATCCTACCTGGGGGTTGCACCCCAGTTGTACTTTGCAACAGATATTTATCCAGAAGTAAAATGTTTTAAGGGAAGGTTCTGTCTGACTAGACAGAAAGGTGCTTGCTAGTGAAGGAAATAATTTTTCATATTTTAAATCTTCAGACAAGACATCTCATCTAGGTGTTTTAATGTACTTGAAAAAAGCTGTTTTTCTAAAAGCAGTCTGTGAGAGCCTCTGTGCTTAATTCTCAGCTGTTCCCAGTGGTGGTATACTCCTTTTTGAAGAGTAGGTTGGGTGGCTAAGAGTTGGATTTTATCAGTGTGCACAAATACCTGATGAGAGGGAGCAAAGAAGGTGGAGCCAGACTCTTCTCAGTGGTATCCAGTGAAAGGGCAAGAGGCAACGGGTACAAACTGAAATATAGGAAATTCAATTTAAACATGAGAAAAAAGCTTTTTACTGAGAGAGTGGTCAAACACTGGAACTGGTTGCCCAGAGATTTTGTGGAGTTTCCATCCTTGGGGATATTCAAAAGCTGACTAGGCACAGCCCTGGGCAACCTGCTGGAGTAGACAGTCTCCAGAGGTGCCTCTCAACCTCAGCAGAGATTCTGTGAATGCCGTGGAAGCAACTCTGAAATGGGTCAAATTACACTTTTCCTGGGAGCAAGCAGGTCTACTCAGGGTGAAGAGCTACTAGAGACTGTGGGATGCAGTGAGCAGAAAATAGTCAGAGAAAGGAGCTATAGGTCTGCACCTCATGCAGGGCCTGTGAGGGAAGAGAAGAGAGGGAGTGGCCAATAGCCAGGCCTCAAGGACATCAGAAAGAACAAATACAGGTAGCTTCTTACAAATGAACCTAAACATTTTGTTTTAGTGACCTCATCACATCAAGGATTCTTTGAAGATGTTGATCTTCAGATTTATATAATTGTATATTTAAATTCTGGCTGCTGACGCCAGATACATTATGAAGTCTAATCAGCTCTTCCAACACGTGCATATCATCATCCATACATCACAAACACAAAATCACTTACTTTCCCTTCATGACTATTTCATCTGTTATTGCTTTATCTATTATCATTGTGTACCATTTTCAGAAGTCTTCTCAGAAATATCCTCTGAGATTTTATGAACCATACTTTCCATCACATCAGTATGATAACTGGACTTGTGAATTTTGCTTGACTCTTTTTCAGTCACTTTGAAATATCAGGATCATGTTTTGCATGCAAACAGAGCAGCTGAATAATGTTTCAATCTACCTCTATAATCAAGGGTATGTTTTCTGCTTGTTCGGTATAATGGTCTCACAGTGCTAGCAGAAAATTTTGAAGAACATCAACTGCTTCGTAGTGACACGAAGAAGCTTTGTTCTCTCTCAAATTTATCTCAAAACTTTTTCAACAAGCGAATCCCAACTGTGTGAAAACTTCCTCTGTGTACTTAGCCAAGAGTGGATTGCACTTAAGATGGGAATGAACAGAGGAAGCAAAATACAGTGTCACTAGTTTTAGAATAATGGAGCCATTGCAATACATCAAGCCAGGATGACCAAACAAATAGCCTTGTTTTCTAAAGTTATGTTTGGGCAAGAATGTAACTTGTGGTTCATGAGGTATCTCAGAAACAGTAATGCTACAAAAAACTATCATTCAGTTGTTCTAGGCGGTAGCATAGAAATGTTAGTATTAGACCTACCTGACATTGATTACACAGTCTAACATCTCCTTCTAACACAAACACGTTTTAGGTTATTTCACCTTATCACTTCAAAAATGTAAATTTTGCTACTGTATTTGCACTTGCCACTGCTTCACAAGTAAGAATGGTAAAAGATTGCAGAATTAAAAATGCATACCCCCAAAAATGCATAAAGAAGCTAAGAGCATTTAGCTACTGTTCTGGTTTGATAAAGCCATTGTATTTATTTTAGTATAAAAATCAATTGCCTCTCACTTTTCTTTCTCAGAGAATCACAGGTATTACTCCATGCTTTTATGTAGACACTTGGACAAAAATATTGCCACAAGAAATTACAGTGGAAGGCCCTGTGGTTTCCAGAGATGATGGGATTCAAAAAACAGTCTGCAGAAGATGAGGTGAAGTATTGTGAGATCATTTCATCCACCCTCTTTACTCAGCCTTTCCTTTTTCTTTCTTAAACGAGTTATGCAGAAAACTGCTGAAAGGTGCAAAGAAGAAAGGAGATAAAGGAAGGAGGTTAACTCCTGAACTCTTCTTCCACAGAGGAAGGGTTACAAGCCCATGTTGAAAAGCCAATAATCTCACAGCAGGAAGATGGGGCAGGACTAAAGCAAGAAGAGAGAAATCCTTTTCAGAAGAAAGAGGACTGCTCTTGATCCCTTCCTGGGCAAAAGGGGAAAGCGAAAACATGAAGAAGAAACTTGAGATGAATGTTAGCTACCAAAGAACAGAAGAAAATAGAAAAAGATGGATTTCAAGCAGCTGGGACCATCAGAGACAAAGGAGAGAAGCTGTAACTTAGCAGAGGGACTCTCCTTACTGCTATTGCAACTTAGGATAGCCATCTTCAATGTACTATTTTATGAACTAATTTTCACATCTACTTCCCCCTCTCAATACCCAAATCTCTCTTGTCTGTTCTTTTCATGATGATTAGTTCCCCCCTGCAATATTAATGTTCCTCATCTTATTTTTTTCCAAGTTTATATCCACAACTCTCTTTTCCCTTTAAACCTCTCAGTCCTGATTCTACCTCTTATTTTTTCTACCACATATATCTCTCTCTCTGCACCTCTAGGATTATTAACTTACATGATTTTTGAGATGCTCTTGAGACACTGTTGCCTTCTTTAAAGCTTCAGGCATTAGGATCAAATGTCTGTTTCAAAATCTCAGTTTTCACCTTTGATTTTAATTATTTTAAATTAAGTTGCTAATAGCCAGGGCTGCAAAGACAGAATGTGTCAGGCAGAAACAAAGTAAGGAAAGTAGCAACAGAGCACAGCCCAACTGGTTTATTTAAAAAAAAGGGAGGGATGAAAAAAGAAAGAATTGGGATTTTCTTAAAATGGATTTAACTGTATTTGTGTAGATAAAGACATAGGGTTTTCCTTTATTACTGCTTTGAGTTACTTCATTTCTCAGTGCTGTTTTCTTCTTCTTCATGTATTCTTGTTTCATTTCCCTCAATTTTCTAAACATTGCATTATAACTTGGGTCCTAACATTCTGAAATCATTTTTGTATCCACCGTCCTTTCTTCAGACTGTGTCCTACCTCTGTCCTGTTTTGGGAGTAGGCAGCGCTTGCATTAGCCAAGACTGAAAGGCAGAAAGCCAGTAACCATGCTTTATAAGAATACTAATAATGGGGGGGGGGGGGGGGGGGCGGGGGGAACCCACAGACATTCTTTTTTTTTTTTTTTTTTTTAAACTACTCAAACATTTGTGACAGTTCTGGAATAATATGGGTTCTTTCTAGAAGCTGGATGTGGCTGAAAGGCATAAATTCTGCTCTGTCATAAGAGAGAAATAATCTGTCCTTTACTACAGCCTTATCTGGAAAAAAACTGTAGCTGGGTAGGCTATGCAAAGTGTAGAGATTTAAAAACAATCCTTTACTAAGTAAAGTAGGATCCATTTCTATATTTGGTCCTGAATATCTTAATGCTATCCTAGTATAACTCAGGACAGTAAAGTGCAATCAGATTCTAGGGCATTTTCTCAGTTTTTCCAATTTACAATGAGCCTTAGCACTCTAATAGATATTGGGTGATGACTGAAATTGGGCAGCTGAAGATGCTATTATCACCCGGCCCTGGGATAAATATTTCTGTAGATCAGCTTTTCTGTGCTGAAGTGGCAATATCTGAGAGAAAAATGGGTAGACACCTAGTGATGTTATCAGCTTCTGCAATCTAATTTTAATCCACTGCCAAGGTCTACCAGAGCCCTTCACCTGCTAAGAATACATCTTCTCCAGTTCCACCTACGCTCTTTACAACAAAAGGATGTAATTAGCTGGCAAGATATGATATCAAACACTGCTCTTCTCAGCACTGCAAAATCACTTGCACTGTAGCTAATTGGAGCTCAGGTAGAGTCACCTAGTGACCCAGAAGGTCACTTTTTATGGAGCGCTTTAATCAGGAACTTGCTTCAGAGGTGGGCAGCGCTAACATTACATAGGCAATCTTAACTTTAATCTTTAATCAGTGCATGGTTATAATACTTTGGAGTGCATAACTCCAGACTTCAATGGCAACGATATAGTTTCTTGAATCTGACGACATGCATATGGATTCACTGGAGCAGTATACATGCAGAATGAAGAGAGAGAAAATCAGAAAACAAGCATCAAACAACACACCTTTTATATAAATATATATATGTATAGTCTTTTTTCCCTTCTTTAGTAAATAAGCATTACTAGTTGTTGAAAAAAAGGTAGTCTTGCTTTTATGAATTTTAATTGCTGCTTCTTGCTTTTCTTTTTTTTAAAACACTTTTCAGGATTTTTTAACTTTGTTTTAAGATTTTGAAGTCGATAAGGATTGTATCTCCTCTGTGTTTGGGAAGTTTAATTGCTTAGTATAATTTCAGTATTGCCATAATCTAAATACTAAGACAAAGATATTTTTGATTGTAGAACAGTGCTTAGCAGACTGATATTTAATCCAAATTCTATCTTCTTAATAAAACTTAAGCAAACCTTTTCTATTTGGCACATTATGCCAGATGATATGCCACTTTTATGCAAGATTCATGAGAAGAACACAGCTATTTACAGTATGCAAATAATATGTAAATACATCCCTGCTTTCTGACAGAGTCATTGATGCTCAAGGATATCCTGCCTTCCCCCAATGAGACGCAAAGAATGAAAAATGCTCCCAAGTCCAGCAGCTTCCTAACTTTGCGTCTAGCACAGCAGTGTCTAGTTTTCCTGACTCTACAAGCTGCATACCAAAATCACTGCATGGCTGAAAAGCGCAAGACATCTATTCTGTAACTAAGAAGGGCAGACGGGTCTCTGAGCAGTTCAAAGGTGGAGGAGAACAAAAGAGAGAGGAGATTGCCCCAGGAGGTCTCTCTGCTCTATTAGGGGAAGGCGGAGGGATGCACGTCTTGATCCTTGAAAGACATTATAATTTCAGCCACTTGGGTCTTCACACAGCTGAGGATCTGGATTGCCCAGGGGCCTCTGTGTTACTCTGTACTGTCATGTTGTGTACCCCTGTCAATGGAAGCCTCACTTGAAAATAAATATTGATCTTGAGCTGGCTCCAGAGTTAGTACTTAGGTAAAACAAGTAAATATGTGTCCACCCAGTCAGCAGGCATCAGTTAGGCTTAAAATCAAAAATAAGAAAAAAAAAAGATCTTAGAATTCTAACACAGTTAAGTTTACTCATCACAGGACCTGTCTGTCAAACTGTTATTAAGGCACTAGCAAAAAGATAAAGAGCAATAGCATTAATAAGCACAAAAGTGTAGCTCTGGACAAACAGGAGTGACATCAAATGTTCAGCATCCATGAAGTGTAGAAGAAGTGAGGAGGGCTGGCATAGTCCTGACTCTTCAGTGTTTACAATAGCAGTAACACATAGTGCACTTTGAGTGTCCATAGCATATTCATTCTCTCTTTTGTACTTGGAATTAAGGATGAAAGAAATATGACCCAAAATAATTTGGCTCTGAGCCTATAGTTTAGGCATCAGATCTTTTGCCTGCTGAAGTTAACGGAAGTCAGCTCATTTACATCTTCTGAGGTACTTGCGCTAAATATTATATGAGATGTTTTATATGTTCATCTTCTATATGTGGCATACACTTCACACAAAGGAGATGTAAACAGTTTTCCCTTCTGATTGTATTCAATATTTTATGTACTGAACATACAGAAACACTCAGTTTCTTTACTTTCCTTAATTCCTTTCCTTAATTTTATATGGTGCCACATTTTAATAGCACCATATGAAATAACATGTAATATGGAAAGGAAATATAACTTAACAGGTGCATTATTTTTCAGCAACCACATATCATTTTCGATTGTGTTGGCAATATTTTCTACTGCATTTTCAAAACTCTGTTTCAACTGTAAGACAAATTGTAATCATGTTGCTGACATAACTGAGGCTACGTAACTATTAACCATTTGATTTTCGCAGTGAATTGTCAAGAGAGGTATCTACCTTTATAGCGATTTATCAATCTGCATTCTTTTTAGTTTCCATCTGTACAAGAAAGTTGGCTTCCAAATACTCTGGTGGTCAAGAATGTGGTGTTTCGGACAATGCCGCATACTGAACAATGACCTTCTCACCCAGCTGGTTACTGAGCTAAATTTAAGTGCAACCTGTGTAAACTATGCACTAGAACTGCAAGCGGCTTGCAAAACATTCCATTTTCACAGCGCATTTCAGCTTGGAGCAACCAATTACGAACTCAGATTCAGCAGTTACTCCCTCATTAACACGCCAATTTTGGAAAGAATCAAGGATAAAGACATACAGGGAAAAAAAAATCAGTCTATTTCTCCCACCTGGAGACATGCTTGAAAAACATTTCTCCAGGCTGTTTTACCCACTTCTTTCTTCCTCATATCCCTGTCCCAACATATTCATGCAGACACTGTGACTCCTCAATTTCATCTCTGCTTCTCTACTTCCCTACATTTTCTCAGCCTCTTCATACATTTTCTTTCCCTGCAAACCTAATCAGTTAATGCCTTCCTGTCCATAGTACTGGCTTTTCTCCTCAGTGGAATTCAACCACCCTGGATAAGCTGTAAACTCTTGCTCCCCCCAATAAAACCTAAAAGCAATTTCCACTGCCCTTCTAATCCACGCCATACCTTTCTTCCTCACAACCTGTCAAATGTGTCTCAGACAGCCACAATAGGAGATACCACAAACTTCCAGATGCAACTGATGTGGACCTTATAAATCTGGAAGAAATAATACTTCCTCTCACCTCATATTTACAACAATTTAATATGAAATTAGGTGTGTTTAACACTTCTCACGAGGTGACATAACACTGCATCATGAATGAAATGAAGTGCGTTTATGTAATGCTTCAGCTGCTCCTCTGTTTTTAATATGTCTCTTTATACTGAGGTCTGAAGGATGCCAGATTGCTCAGCAATTTCACTGTCTTACCGCAAGGGAAGGATTGGAGGCAGCTGAATTTTGGCTCCAGATTGCAGCTCCTCGTGCTTTTTCTGTGCTCCCACCGCTTGTCTTAGAGAGACAGCAGAGACTGGGAGGAAGAGCAGCTGGAAAGACTGACTTAATCCAGGAGCAAGACACGGTTTGCTTGCTCGTACAGGCACCTCCCAACATGTGGCAAAGATAAGGGAAAATACTCCAGCTGATGGACAGAGAGCCAGTGGCTAAGCATGGTGGACTGGAGAGCAGGATAAGAGATGTGGAAGCTGGAATCTCTTAGAAAAAAAAATGTTAAGGCTTAATGAAAAAGGAAAAAAAACCCCTAAGTATGAGCTTTGTCACAGAGCTATAAAAAGCCTTTCAATTTTTGTATTTTATGGCTAGAAACAGAAATAATAAACTTCCTTTTTGTGCCACATCCCTATTTCCGTATAAAAGCCTCACAACATGAAGTAAATCAGCCCAAAGATAACTTGTTAATACACTTTGCTTGCAAAGGGCAGGCCATTAACAAAAAGTTTACTTCAGGCCTTTAAAATTCTTCTCCTGTCTCCTGCTCTCTCTGGCTCTACAACCTCAGGGGACGTAATCCCTTAAAATGCAGCTCATCTTCAATTAGCAGAGAGAACATATGTACGTTCTTCACTGAAATCCCAAGGTATCGTGCAATGCAGTTCACTTCAGATTTTACAGTTAATTAAAGCATCATACACATTTTCTGATTCTCCAGCTGGCACTGGAGAGTTTTAAAGCTTAGACCACTTTAGTTACGACTCTGCTGAAAAGCTTGCTAATAAACATTAATGTCCATGCAGCTTTCTTGCTGACCAGTCCACTATAATGGGAAGTTTATAGCTACAGCTTTCCTCATAAGAAAAGAATTATTAAAAAAACAGAGGTTGAGGCAGGGACAAGAATTTGACCTGTCCCCTTAAGGATGATCCCCCTTAGGAATCAGTAATCAGAATTTACGGAGAAATTGCACCTTGAAAATGTGCAATGTGAAGGAGATATTGGAATATATTTCCAGATGTTAATCTTGGAAAATAAAGTGATCAGTTCCTACGGTGTTCAGAACTTTTCTGTTTTATTTAGTATTCTGTGTAAGGAATTTGTATGTAATAGTCATCTCGCAGCTGGTCTGGTCTCTTGGGGTGAGGATTCAGTGCTAAATATTTTTGTCTTACTAGACAACTGCCCAGTCCTCTTTCTATTCTGAAGAGTAATCAAGAATAACTCAATGCTCTTTTCTCTTTTTTTCTTTCTTTTCCCTGCTCCATTAGTACTGATCTTGCTTTTCCAGGTTGTTCCCATCATATTTTAAATCTCTCAGTGTCTTTTTCCCTCTTCTTGTTGCTGATTTTCTTTTCTTTACACATCTCCCATCTTCCCTAAATAACCCTTTTTTTTTCTTTTTTTTTAAACATTCATCCGCCTCTCTACTACACAGCCCTCACTAAGTTGGCCTAGTGGCCCTTGATCATGCCATAACCTCATACTTCAAAAAATGTTATTCTCTAAGGAGTTACTTTGTAAAAATGCCACTGCACTGTGATTCTCCAATGCATTTTGATGTGCTTTTGATCTTCAGATCAATTGTGCTTTCACTACAAATAAAAATATGTTTATTGCTTCTATTTAAAAACAGCACATAGGTCAGGTGATTGCAGGCAACAGTGTTTCTTAACTGGATTCTTTGATTTCTTTAATTTTATTTTTAGTTAAAGTTAATCGTTGGTAAAGTTTGCCAGTCAAATTAACTGCAGTCACCGTCATGCTCCTCTTCTCTGTTGAAGGGGCTACTTACAATAAGGTTTCTGCAAAGACCACAGAGAAAAAGATCAGCAGCTGCCAAAGGAGATGCAGGGTTCGGCAGGAAGAGGAATGCAGATTGGAAGATAGGTTCACATTTCTATGTATCACAAAAGATCCAGGGGATATAACGCCTTACTTAGCTTAATGCTCAGCCTCTTTAAAGCTGAGAAAGCATGTGACAGAAAAATGAAGAGGTATTTCTTATATTTGAAATATTTCTATTTCTATAAATGCCAATAATCACGTATTAATAATTTTATTGATACCCATGCAGAAAGGTAATCTACCTTGCTCTTTCCTAGCTTTAATGGCTTTCCATTGATAGAAGGAATTCAAAAGACTGTACATTTCTGAAGCAATTCTTTTTGTATAGTCAGCATATACCGGACTACATGGAGAAGGTGTGTTTTCATAGATTGTTTTTAGATAATCCTACTCTTTAAAACATTGCCGAGCTGAAGAATACCTTACCAGTAGCACTTAGGTTCTGTGCAGCTTTTCTGGAATAGTTCCTGGATATGTGTTATTTTCACACCTATTCCTATTACTCCAAATTCAAAAGGTTTATGTCCATTATATTGTTTTGGGCAGTGCCCCTTTTTTAGGCGCCTTCAAAAGATGCACTGCAGGTATCTTTTGATGTAAAAAGGGAATCTACAAAAGCTAACAAAGATTCATGACCAGAAACTTCAGATGATATAAATCAGCATATATCTATTTATTCCACTGGATCTGCACACATTTAACATGACCTGTTTCTATATCTGCAATAACTTGGCCTCATTTATTTTTCTAGACTTTTTATTTTGATTACTGACTGTGGTGGACTTGCACTTTTGCCTTGTCTTTGGAAGTATTTGGAGTAGAGAAAGAAAAATTACACTGCTGTATAAATTTGAAACTGGTCCATAAGAACCTACCTTTTGCACAGAAAAATGACAGTATTCTGCAATTGCCTTTTTTAATAAAAGCTTCTAGTTTTCATATGTCATCACATAAATGAAATGGCTTGTAAAGCCTGGCAGTAGATAGCTAGTGTTTCATTGCTGGTCCCTAGAAAACAAAATCAAAACCAAAACAAATTGTTTAGTTCTGTGATTCTTTTTACTCCCAGTTAGAATAACAAACCCCTTGCTACATGACAAAGTGAAGCAGAAATGTAGGTGAACCTTGTATATTCACCCTTAGCAAAACAGCAAGTTTGTTACACAGCCTTCTCTACAAGGTCAAGGAAAAAAACACACACGCACACAAACACACACAAAACCTTAGATTTTTACTGTACAATAGTACAACTTACAACTTCTCCACTGCACGTTAAGAACGCTGAGCAAGTTTATTGCAGATTCTCATAGCCAATTGGGAAGGAAATAGCCAATTGTGAAGGAAGACAAGGAATGGAAATACTGTATTTTTCATTTGAAATGGGTATTTTTCTGCTCACTCGACTATAAAGTTAATGCTGAGTAAAGAGAAATTGCAGAAAGAAATGTGTTTCCTCTCTATCAATCCATGACAACATTTCACCTATATATTTGAAAGCTGGAGCACTTGCTGCAGCAATTTTCCTTTTAGTCATCTTTGATTTTTTTTCAAGATTCTGGGGAAAACATGAGATTTTTTTTAAGAACACCTTCAGAATTTTATTTTGGGGGGAGTTTCTTTAATGGATTGTAAATTGATAAAATTCTGTTTAATTTGGTGGCAATACATATACTCCAGGGAAAGGGCCAGGCTTTAAACTGTTCAAATACTTTTGATGCATGATAAAATACACTGAGTTTTTCCTTTCTCAACATTTCTTTTACAAAATTAACAAATTCACCATAGCATTTTAGTCTCTTATTGTAGCTCAGTGTGAAAACAGCAAACATGTTAGCGAAATTAAGAAAAATGACATGGACAAATATTAAATGATAAAGAAAATCTTATGTATCGTTACAAAATCACCAAACCTGCAACATGAACAACCACCCAGCAAAGAAAAAAAACACATTGAGATCATGAGATTATGTTTTAATATCTTAAAGTCCAGAAAATTCCAGGAAGGACTGTATGGGAGTTCTCCCTAATCTATCTAAACTGGACTTAAACTCTCTTTCTTTTCTTTTTTCCTTTTTTTAAAAAAATCTGTATTTGTGTCAGTACAAATGTGCCTACATGTTTTTTTACAGGGAAGCATTAGTGATTTAGGCTTGGATTCAGCTGTATCAGTCATGCTCCAAAGGCTCCTCACATGGTTGGCAATATCCATGGGCTGCAAGAACCATATTTTGCTAAAAGAGGGTGTATGATTGCTAATGTAAGGAGCAGAGGAATGTGAAGGTAAAGCATGCTTTACAAGAAACATCTATTTTCTGTAATTTGTAAATGTATTTATGCTGATTGCCAGGGTTTTTCTGCTCTTGTTAAGTTCATATTGAAGGAAAAGAATAGGTATGTTGTATCTGGGACTGCGTGTGTGAGCAACAGAGGGAAAAGGGGCTTGGAAATCACACACACATAATGTCCGTGGTTTGTCGGGGTGGACTGTCGTCTGGCAAAGCTTAATCCTGCTCTGCCCTGCTGAGTTGTCCTTTGACTCTTAATTCATGTTTGTAATAGCTCACCTGCTCGTTCACTTTTGTACTTATATTTAAAAAAAAAAGAATTTTGATTTTAACAAATTTGTGAATAATTTCTTAAATTTAGGGTCATCTTTAGGTGTTAAATATGTTGGCTTTAGAATATTGGTCACCAAATAGTAGACTGAAGGAAAATCCAGTCAGAAAGTGGTATATAATAAGCTATATACTTTATGGTTTTTAACATATCCCTAATAAACTACAGTACTTTAGAACTTATGGTTCCTCGCAATCGTTTATTTATACCTCTAATTTCTTTTTAACTTTTGATTTTAGATCCCATTTTAATCTTCCCTTCACAGGGAGATTTTCATATTGCTCAGAATGATTACAAATGTTTCCAGCAGCCCATGATTAAGCATTTAAAATCTGTCTATTTTGTGAGAGCTATAAATATTTTTTTCACTATTTATCACAGCACCTTGAAGAAATCATAATCGGTGCAGAATTAAATTGAAGTTATTTTTTGATCATCTCACATGATATCTACTCTTATTCAGTCACTTAATATAGAGCATGTGATATTATTTTACAGTTAGACTGATCTGACAGCTTCAGGTCCTGCAACATACATAAACTTCCATATGGCGTGTGTCTATGAAAACACACATAACTGACAAATAAAGAAATATGGTCACATTTCCTTAGCAGCGTCAGCCCTGAAGGAGACTGGGTAATAGCTAAGCTTAACAAACATGTCAGTATGTTTAGATCCTAAACATTAGTTACAGTGAATAAGCAGAGACTCTTCTCATAAAAATTCTAATGTTTTCTCCTTGTAAATGTGCCAGATGTTGAGTCATATAACGTGGGCGGTTTAGCATTAATTATTTAGATCATTTGTCTGTCATTATATTCCCTTATGCCATACAAGTTTGCAGATAATAAATATGACTGTTAGATGGAGTTTGAGCTTTTTCAGAGAGAAATAAGTTCATACCATTCTTGGTTCATTCTTTCGTGAAAACGCAACAAAAAGTGTGTGTGCAAGCATACAAATGCTCATGAAGCAATGGGTGTGCAGCAATCGTGCAGCTGGAAAGAGAAGATGGCTGCTTCATTCTGAGAAGTCTTTCTGATGGCATTTCAGATGAAAGGGACAGATCAAGAGCTTCCGTATCTCAGAGTAAAGAGCACAGAAAAAGCTGAGGGAAAGAGCTCTGCCCTTCACTGTGAACGAAGTCTCAGGCACGCAGGGAGCTGGGAGACCAAAGGGGCAAGAACGAAGGGCTCCGCTGCTCAGATCTGTGCCGGAAAGCTTAGTGAGCTTCATGTTGTAAGAAAATGGTCATAGAGTAGATGACATTTGGTAAAGAAAGAGGCTAGAAGCAAACGCAGATGATGGGAAAAAGCGAGAGAGAGTTGCTATAAGAAATGATTGTCATAATATCAAATGATCATCCAATAGGTTATGATCTTAATAAAATTCTCAACTGTTTATTTTATTCATTTTATGTGATAACCTATAAAAATTGCTGTCTAGTCATACTTTTGTATGTTGCTTCCATGAGAATTTTACATACCTTTCAGGGGGGCAGGATGAAGGGAGGGAAGATGCAGCTCCAATACTGTCCCTCAGTGACCAGGCATGTGATTAAACGGAAAACCCAGGCTTGGTCTCTACTAATGCACTTACTAATTACTGAACAGAAAATGGTAACAGTAAGATTTCTAGTGCAGAAAAGAATGAAGAAAGATTTAAATGACATGGCATGCTTATAAGATTGACCTAATATTCTAATAAGCACTACTGCCCCAAGATAAAGATGAAAAAAGACACTTTAAAGAAAAGCTCAGCTTTGGAAAGAAAGAGGGGAAAAATCATTCTGAAATTTGGACTCAATCTTTTATAGTCTGTCTTCTAGTTTATACACTGTGAGTTAAAGTTACAAGCATAAATAGGGCAAATAATATACCTTTTACAGAACATATCGATGTTCTCAGGAAGCCAGATTTAAGGCTTATGCAAAAATACACAGTAATCTATTCCCGCAATTGTCCTTGCTCTCCCTTCTTAAAGGTAAATCAAAAAGGGAAATAGATAGTCTAGAATCGAAAAAGGAGATGTTCCACTTCCTGAGTAATAGTGTCAGCTGAATGAAAAATTGGTTGCAAAACCTAATACGATTGAATGTCAGAGCTACAAACATCAATGGGATCTGCTACTCATATTGTAGTAATATCTTTCCAGAATATAATGGCAGTGATGAGAAGAGTTTATCAACTCTAATGTGATGGTTTAGATGGTACATTGAAATAGTTAGTGCCTCAATGTAAAGCAGCATTATGTAAAAGGAAAATGATGGGAATCCTGAAAGTTTGGAAAGATAGGAAGTTGATGGTTACCATCAGTTTTATGTTGAGCTAAGCATTGCTTAAAAAATGTTATGGACAGTGAGGACCCACAGAAGATTTTTGTCCTTCAACATTCAAAAAAAATATATATATGAGGCAAAGGATGTAACATACTCATAAGTCTTTCTAATATATTAGTCATATATTTGATATATAAATGTTATAGCTATGTGGTTCTAATTCATTTTTTTTCTTAATCTTGAGGGATTCCTCTCAGAAATATTATTCATCTGTTTAATGGATTTCCTACACTGGGGTGGGATCCTGAAGAACTCCAACTCCTATTAAAACAAATACAACTATCATGTGATTAAGAATCACTTTGTACTAAGAAATGAACAGTGATGAACAACACACAAGAAAAGGCCCAGGCTTTGCAGATAGATATGAAGCAGAAAGAACTGAAAATGTTTGTTTGCAGATACTGTAAAGTCGCTAATTAACCTGTGTGACTAAACACTGAGCAGTGAGCCTTAAAATTGTTATTGAAAAAGTCCTTGATTCCAAACACATTAAAAAAATGTTTACTAGATTCTGTAGATTTGTCAATTTTAAAGACATTATTGTTTTACAAATAGATTATGTTTGCTTTAATCAACACCATGTTCTGATGGCAACGCACCATGCTGTCCATATGCTCTGTTTTGACAATAAATGAGGCAGTAACTCATTTCCTGCTTCGTATTACAGCAGATGCTACTCTCACCATTCATGTTTCTTCACACAGTCTTCAGGTTTCTTTTTCTATTTTTTCTCCCTCTCTTTGCACTCATGCAGATATTTGTTCAGATGTTTTTATCAGAAAATCCTGATTTACATGAATGATTAGGGAAGGAGGAGATAAAGGGAAAGAGAAAGGAAAGACGGAAGGGACAAGGAGGAAGAGGGAAGAGGAAACGGGGAATGGGAATGAGAAAGATGATTATGATTCAAGGCAAATAAAAATGAATGCCATAAACAAGGAAATCTGTACTCTCATTTCAAAAGTTAATAACCTTTGCATTGTCAAATGCATCCAATATTGTTCTCTCATGAAAATAAAAACAACACAAACCCAACCATATAACCACAACTGGAGGATGTATATGTTTGAAAGCCTTCTTGCCCACTACACGCTAGTTCTGTATTGTCTTGATACACTGGAAAACTGCATGATGCCAGCAGTATTTGTTGGATGTGTGGCTCACCTCCATTTTGAGGGTTAAATGGCTTCCTTAAGTATGAAAACTCCTTCGTTCTTGTCTGATATTTGTCCTCCATAAGGTATACAATACCTACAGTTCTCAAGTGTGAAAGCCATCTCACTCAAAAGAACTGGAAGACTCGAAGCTGGAAAAAGGGAAGAAATAAAAAGAGAAGGCAATTAGGAAGGACAGGAAGATACAGAGCAGTCAGTAGTAAGTGGCTCAGACACTAGACCACTTGCAGAGTTCATAAAGTCAAGGACAATCTTTCTATTTATTTAAGGTAACTTTGGATTAGGTCCAGAGAGAAAGAAAATGAGGAGAAAGATAATATCCAGAAAAAAGGGGTTATAAAAGATATATTGGTGAAAACATTTTAAAACATTACATAACAATGAAAAAAAAGAAAAAACAAACAGAAAGAAAAGTTCCAAGCAATATATGTTCACTAGCACTTCGAAACAGTT
Source organism: Dromaius novaehollandiae (assembly GCF_036370855.1). NCBI lineage: Eukaryota > Metazoa > Chordata > Aves > Casuariiformes > Dromaiidae > Dromaius > Dromaius novaehollandiae. The sequence goes on along the minus strand of NC_088099.1, from coordinate 89,717,294 downwards.
TCACTAAAATCCTACTGCTTATTTCACCTTTTCTTTTGAACAAGCATAAACAATAATGGTTATAGATTAACATAAACATAACTGAGCAATTCAGGAACTTTTGCAACCATGTCAATTAGAAAGCTGCTCCTGATATTTAAGTAACACTAGTAGGAAATCTTTTTCGAATCAACAAACATAAAAACTGAACAAAGAACTCTTTAAGATCTAGACAAAAAACTCCTAAATGAGAAGGTGGAAAAAGAGAAACACAAAATATAACAGGAATGGGAGAGCCTGAAAACGTGTTGTTTTGTTCAAAATATACAATACAGTATTTTGATCCTTTTCTTTTTATGGTGACTTGTTCATTTTTGATTTCTAGAAGCCTGTACACTTGTTTGGGCTTTAGGGAAGAAAAAAAAAGCATTAAGATCCTTTTTGTAGTACAGTGTTCTTTAAAAATAACTACTCAAAACTTTAAAAATACTTCTGGGAGAGAAAGCCACTGTTAGAACCACGTCTCCCTCATTTTGCTAGTTTTATAAAAGACAGATCATGTAACTTCGAATTTCTGTCTGAGGTCATTTACCCTACAGCAATATCTTGTGGAAGAATCCACACTGCAGGAGGCAATGGGGAGATATTTCTGCCACCAAACATCATCTCATGGCTCTATAACCCACACAGACTGTATGAGCAGGCTTACATGCTATTCTGTGTTGGCCCTACGGTGTGTTTCTACATAGCGTGATACCACAGAGCCAGCATAGCACCGATATGATTCAGGACACCCAGAAAATGCTTACATCCTGGTTGTTTGGCTTTTTTCTCCTGGGGCATTGGCAGGTGCTGGCTGGGGGCTCCCAGCGTGGAGAGGCTCTCTGTGAATTTGGGCTAGCTGGCAAGCAGAGGGCTGAGCATGCTCAAGAGGAGGAAACCCTGAGAGGAAGCCTGCTGCTGAGGTGCATCCCCTCCCTGCGGATGCAGCGGCATGAAAATGCACTAGGTCAATGAGAACACGAGAGTAAACATACGAGACTAAAGATTTAGGTAAATTTCACTCAGTGACTGTGCAGATATAATTACCAAAGAAGGGGTAACAGACAGGCAAAAATACCTTAACCTGAATAGATTAATACCTTTCTGGGGGAAGACATCATCAGGGACACTCATGCCCTTTGGAAACTGAGACAGTGTCTAGACTTCGGCACAGTAACCAGACAGTAACTCAAATGGCAAAATACAGAATGCTTCTCCTGTAGTGCTATTCAAATCAATTAAAAAATGTGGATCAATAATGTCAAATTAAATTGCTCAGGGATTTTTAAAAGATTTATTTTTTTTCCCAGCAGCCACGTGTTTTAGAGCTGTCACAAATTGTTCCAAGCATTAGGAGCATCAACTAGGCAAAACAAATTTATCCTTCACAACTATAAATACATTAAAAATAATGGCTAAATGTAAGTAATATTAATTCATGCTCTGACAGCTGCATAGCTAAAAAATGAATAAAGCTTGTTCCCTCTGGTCGCAATGTGCCCTCTATTTAGACTGTTCTGGAAAACTTGACTCTGCCCAGGGCACTTGGTTTCACTAAAGTCCTTGAGAAAATCAAAAACTATCCAAGTTTTTCATTTCTTTGTTATGCTACGAGAAGTGTTGGAAGGGGTTGCAGTAACCTAGCATCTGACCTTTCTTTTGCCCCTTTTTTCAACTGCTGTGGTCAGGATGCCTGTATTGTCCTTCCTTCCTTCCCCACGTTCTTGGCAGCGCGCTTTCCCTGTCTGTTCGAGAGGGTGCCTCTGCAGTGCTGCCAGTTCTTATTATTCTTATTGTCATAAACCTAGGTGTTATGAAGTATTGCATTGTCTGTCTCAGGAAAGGGGATACAAAGCTGTCAAACTTTACTCCTACTGGCTACCATTAATTAAAAAAATGGCTGCTATCTTTTTTTTGTTTTCAGTTATGTGAACACTATCCATGACTAAATGCAAACAGCTATTCCTCTTTGACTTGGGGCTGGGGGAGAGGTGAATACAGACTAGACACTAGGTCAGGTGAATATATAAGAGGATGGGGAGGGAAGATTTCCCAAGCTCACAGGATACTAAATAATATAGGTGGAGTTCATAAAGGAAGAAACGTTGGGATCTTTTTGCATGAACATTTAAGATGGGACTTCACCTTCAAAGGCTTTCATATGCTTTTGGATTTGGGAGTATTCTTCAAAAGTAAAAAAACAAAACAAAACAAACCCCCACAGAAGGCTACTGAAAATGAAAGGTTTCAGAGTTATTATCTGAGAAAATGTCATGACCTTTGAATCATTTCAAGACTCACAATACTACTCACAATACTATGACTGATGTTAATGTCACTAATTCCATTCTCTTAAGCAGCATTTGTAGGAGAAAGAAAAATCAATCAAATAAAACTGAAACACAATGAATCAGAACTACTTCAGTAGTAAAGAACAGCTTTCTACAAAAGATCGTTCTCGCAGTTATTTAAAAAGCTAGATTAGCTATCATTCAGTCTTGTGCCTGACTCTGCACTTCTGTTGACAGGTCCCTCACTCTGGTTCTGATTTCCAGGGGTATTGCCTAGAGGTGACTAAAATGCTCCTTCAGCTTCTCATGGGAATCCTTGAGCCATACGTTTTGCTCCTTATCTGGTTACTGCTTCTTGTTCAAGTGTCAACACAGCTCATGAATACAATAAATAGAAGGTTATTCTTCTAACCTGAACCTTCTTGTACAATTAGCACAGAGACATGATTGTATTCACGTAATTACATTTCTACCAGTCTAAGATCTCCATTGTACCATATGTTCCGGTATACAAAACATTTAATGTAGAACAATATCCCTTGATATTCATCCTCTCAATTTCCCCCTAAATAGCATGTTAGCATTAGCAGTATTTCAAAAAGACTTCTGCTTCAAAGGCTGCCTTGTGAAGTGGCATATAATTTTATATCTGTGAGTATATCCCTCCTTCCTGTTTTGTGTCAAGTCCTTCATGCCAATCAACTACTCTTTCAACAAAACATGCCAAACTAAGACAGTAAGTGCGGTGAATATCCCTAGAGCTTTCAGGGGCGCTTTAAGACACCTGTTTGCTCACTTTAGAGAGCCTCTGGCTTCTGTTAGGGGTGTGGGCCAGCTAAACATTTTACACAAGCAGGTGCAAATATTTCCTGTCACGGATGCAGACAAAGTATAATTCTAAATTCAGGAAATATAACTCCAAATCATGGAAATTCAGTTCATGACAATGGCGATTAAGAAATATATGTAACTACTCAAAAATACTGATAAACTTCCAAATTAAGAGATTAACCCAGATACACTGAAGAGTTGATAAGACACAACTGCTATGTAAAAAGTTATGCAAAACAAGTAGGAACTTCTCTCCCTTTGCATGGTGTCAGCAACAGTCACTCTGTGAAATATGATACAGAACTCTGGTCTGAGAGAGCTCCAGTTTTTTTTCTTTCCTTTTACATGCTCTTTGCTTATAAACAAAGATAAAGTGACTCAGGAAGACTGTGCTTGTATCTTTTGCTTTCCATTTGTTATATCTTTTTTCCTTTTTATAGTTCTTTCTTTAGTCTTTGTAAATGTCATTTGTCAATGTACTCGCCAGACTTGGGGCAGACTGGGTAATACCAAGCAGCATCACCTTGTCAGAGCTGAAAGCACTCCTTAGCTGTGATACACCAGATGGTGGGTAGACATGGAGCACCAACACCACTCTGCTTGCTCTGTGGGCTGTTTCTCACATTATCGCTGTTCAGTCAGTCAACCTGTTGGGAGCAGTTAGGGGTGAGCATAAGTGACGAAGGCTGTGAAAGCAGGGAAATCATTTTACTAGGCTGATATTTTACATTATTGTTATTATTATTATTATTATTATTATTATTATTATTATTTCTTTTCTCCCTGCTTTAACAAAACAAATTGCTTCACTTCCCCTGTAGCACTGGTATTCTAAAGCAGTGAGGTGGAGGCAAATCAACTAAAGGTCAATCCTGCTAACCAGAGAAAAGCCTCAGGTCACCCACTACCATGATCATAATTAAGCAGTATATCTTGGAGCTAGTTAAAGGTTAAATGAGTGGAAAGAAGGGGAATAAGTGCACTGAAAAAAAGGAAACAGAAAGGAATGCAATCTTTTCAGGAGGTTAGGGGTGAGAAGTGGCATGGTTAATGGTATATGTATGCACTCACACCACTAAAGAGCATCTGAATACAACGTAGACATTTACCCCACAGCTCTGAACTAGGACTCAGCTACTGCAATGGGGAAAAGAAATTAATTCTACAAAAAAGTAAATTATTGTTTAATAATACATTAGTTCAACAGTCAACTAGACGTGCTAGTCATTATTAGCTGGTGAAAGGATATTTCCTTTGATGTACTTAGAGCACAGCTTACTGAAGCTTTAACCAACAAAGGAAAGTTATGTTGAATTAAAAACACCTGGATTTGCCAGAGCAAAAAGGGTTTGCCCCTCTACACACACACACACACACACACACACTCATATACACATCCCGTTTGGTATTAAAAGAGTCTGGTATGTCCATGCTCTCCCAAACCTGTGAGGTGGCAGCAAGGGTGGAATTCCCCTTCCCCCCTCCCCATGCATACTCACAGAATAGCCCTGTCTCCTTATGCATTCTTGTCAAAAATACAAGGAAGAAGGGCTATTGGTTTTTTGGGAGTGGTGGTGAGAGGGGGGGGGATGCTTCAGTGAATAAAGCTCCAAGCAATGGCTTCTTTGAGCAGTGTGGCGGACAGATGAGTGAACTTTTGCCTTAAACATTTCTTGGTACATAAGGTGCAAGCAAACCATAACCCCGAACAAGCCATCTGTTCCCAGCGGGAACAGGACTGAGCTGCTGCAACCCCCGAAACGGTTTCCCTGCGACCACCTGGGACACACCGAGCCTGCGCCGAACCAGGACACGATCGGGCAGAGACTTTGGGACCTGGACTGTAAATTATTGCCGCTTAGCACAACTTTTATAAAACTTGCTTAGCATGAGTAGCTAAATTTGCTGAAGCCTTAGGCAGTGAGAAAGGGCCCCAGAGCTGGTGCAGACTGGAAAGATAAGGGAGTTACCAGCAGGTTGCATCCCTATGCTTCACACTCCAGGAGGGAGGATGTGAAGGCTTTGAAGTGAGGCCTGCTTGGGCGCCAGGACCCTGGGAAACAAAGCCTCCTCTCACCGCTGAAACAGTGTTAATTAAGGGGGGGGTCTGGATTATATCCTCTTCTTCAGGACCTTGGAAGATAACACCTACTGTCACTGCTGGGGCAGTGCTAATTGCTGGAACAACACCTCTTTGTATTTGTGCCTTGAGAGACAAGGGTGGAACCCAAGGAATCAAAAGACATCTGTCAGCAGAAACCGCAACAGTAAAGATTAGGGAGAAAAGCAGCCTGCCTGGGAACAACGATGAGACCCAATAAGGAGCAGGAGACCCCAAACCCAAAAATTACTATTGGTCTGAACTACCGCGTGAGGGGTGGGAAACTTAATTTGAAAAAGCTATAATTGCCCAGGGCTTTCTTTGTTCGGGGTCCCTCTTTGGAGGCACCCAACTCAAGCTGTAACTACTGCACGCGTGTCATTATTTAATTTGCCTTGATTTGGCTCCGAACTTTTCAGCGGGAACCTAGGGTCGGACCCTGCTCAAGTTGTAATTACTGCACGCGCATCACTAAAATTTACACCCAGGGTGAAGAGGACCAACGGGACGCCGCTGGATCCACGGGTGGTGATATCTCTTTCTCTCCCCCTTTTCTCTCTCTCTCTTTCTCTCTCTCCTCCCCTTTGCCTTTCCCCACCTTTTCTCCCCACTCTGTGGAAAATAAAGTTAAAAGGCTGTACGATATTTGACCGGTTTTAGCGTCTTAATCTCGTCCTTGGGATCGTAACGAACTCCCCCCCGATATTGGATCGGGACAAGCAGAATGTGCCAATCATTCATTTGTTTAACTAGTCTTGTGCTGAATGCTAATCATCATTGCGCCCTTGCTGCACAACATACATTTTTTCTACAGACTAAATAACTCAGAAGCACATTCCTAGTGGGCCAAGGAACATCTATGCATCATTTATTTAATCACCTAGATATATACACATGCTAAAAAAACGACCTTACTGATATGCTTAAGTGCACCTTCATAAAAACAAACCCAAAGCTAAACATGTGAGGTACAGCAGTGCAAATCCTCAGAGCCCACCACCTGCAAACCAAACACTTCTAAAACTTTTCTTCACTGATCAATGATATTATGTACACCTAAGATGAGTTGGAACTAAAGAGATAAGATAGAAGAAGGCATGGCTGACATATAAAATCTTTTCTGCTTTAGCTGAAGTGCCAGTAAGAAAAGGTTTTATTCAGGGAAAGAAAGAGAGGGGAGATATGGAGCTGCTGAGCTCAAAGAAGGTGATGTGGATGTGGAAAGGCAAAGCGAAGGATGCAGTTGCAGTAGGAGATTGTGGCCCTGCACTGGGACAAGCAGCACCTGGGACCTCCTCCGACCGGGTGAACCAAGTGAAGTTCACCAGTGAACCAAGGCTGGCAGATGCAGAGATGAGGCCTCAGAGACAGGCTCAAAAGCTCCTGGCAACCCTGAGCTTCCCTACTGTGTTCGTCCCCTTCCTTTTAAACCGCATTTGACATTTTCTCTGTTTCCAGGAGTCATCAAACTGATGCAGAAGCACCACTGTAGGTGGAGGGCGCAGGGCCACAAGTTCACCCTGCTCCTGCTCTCTGTGCTGTTCAGCCTTTGGCCATTCCCCTTTATCTCAGCTGCACCCTGCTCCGCCACCAGCGACCCAAGACAGCTCCTCCCAAACACAGCGTGTGCTTTGCTGCCAATAGTCCTTTCCCCCATCAATTTGCTCATCAGCTCTTCTCCGTGTCTATCCCCCATGTCCTCTTCTGATAATAAAATTATCCTCAAATCGAGTGAAAATCCATATCTTCAGTTCTAGAGCTGAGCTGTTCAGAGGTGCATACTCTGAGGGTAGAAACTTTGTAAAGGCAGTTTGCACCTGCAAAAGTAACTTTAGGATGAGGCTCAATCACATTTCTAAACTTTTCAATCTTTCCTGACAGTCTAGGAATTATTTAGTACAGGTACATAGCTGTTACCAGCTCATTCTCTAGAAAGATTAATGTTTCTAACACCACATAGTAGCTAGCTAAAGCATAATTTCAGAGTCACATAATATTTAACATGCTTTCAGTAGATTCTTTGTCCTTAAAACAGAAATTTTAGGCTGATGTCACTGCAACTTTACTTTTTGCAGTTTATATACAGTATATAAATACATAAGAACTGGCTGACAGACTCATGGAAAGTCAGGGATGTTTTCTGCATATCGATAAACATGATGGTTTATGAATCTTTATTAATTTACATACATACAATAAAAATATATTTTAATAAATAGTGGCTGAGAAAGACATCAACAAAGCCTGAATAATTAAAATTTACATTTTGTTTTATTTTTACTGTCATGTGAACTAATGTTTATTGAAGCTGATAAAATTTGGTGTATAATGACAGTACTAGAAATTATCTTCTCTGCATATCAGCCATAATATTTCTGCTGCTAATAATTTCTGTCATATTAGTTTCTTGAAACCACAAGAGATTACAAAACCCTTACTGTGCTTGAACGTGTCAAAAGCCTAGTGAGGTTGTCCCTTCTCAAGTAATCTAGTAGTTGCAATAGGACCTAGAAAAGAAATATCATCATCTCCATTTTTCAGATGAAGCTTTGAGGTGAAGAGGGATGAAAAAATTTGACCAAGAACATCTAAACACCAATCTCCTGAATTCTGACTGAATTCAGATCTTTTGAAGCACGATTGTCTGGGACCTTGAGAAAAAAACTGTTCTCTGAGAGAGGGAGGAGCAAACACTTCATTGTACTGCTTCCCCAGATGATTAAGTTATAGCCTGAAGCTGTCATGTCTACATCTTTAAATGTAGTGATATAGTTTAGACTCAACATCTTTAATTCCTGCTCTGGTTACTCAATGAGTGGATTAACAATTGATGAACAATGGTTATTTGGTTATGTAGATGATGACGACATGAGTCCAGTGTTAACTGGGAGGACATGAAGCTTATTCTATAAAGGTTCTTAAATAGCTCTCAGGAGAGATGAAATCTTTTGACTACTGTCAACAATATCACCGGTACAGAATGTAGTTAACTTCTTTTTCTAACCTGAATGGGTGATTTTTTTTTTTTTTTAACAAGAAAGCTTTTAGAGCCTGTAATGCATAAAACATCAGAGATACTTTGAGTATATTTTAATTTACTCATCATTTAAATGTAACAATTAAAAAAACCCCTCTAACTGATCCTTTTGATATTTGCATAAACCTGTTAAATACACAAACTGTCTCTCAATTGAACTCCTGACTTTTAAGCCTCTTCTTTCATCTTTTTTCTTTCTTTTCTTTTTTCTTTCTTTTTTTTTTTTTTTAACTCTAGCTTTATCCAGCTGTAGTGGTTCTTGACTGGGATGCCTGTCACAGGAGGGAAAAAAATGATTCTAGGCTCCCAAAGTCAATACACCTTCACGATTCTTGAAGATCACTTTAAAAGAGGTAACAATGCAGAGGCCCTCTGATGTTATCAAAAAGCGGTGTAAAATGTCTAAAATTAACTTTTTAAACTTTTCAAAGGGAATTTTGGAGCCCAGGGTAGGAAAGCTTTCCCTGTCTGTCCAAATATGAATGTCCCTCTCCTTCCCCCTCTATACAGAAAGTGACAGACGGAGGGCTGGAGGGGGGACTGGGGGAGAGAGGGAAAACTACACTGGTGTCATATGCAGGACAGTCAATATTAAGTCCTGGATCAGTGACAGGTTTATTTTCAATATTTCATGAGCCATCCAATTTCACATGGATGCTTTATCACATTAGAAAGCAGGGAGTCTTGCCTTCAAATGAGAGATGGCAATCATTCCTGGGCCGGGCAGTTTGGAAGATATGGGGTCATAAAATCATGACACTGGAAAGCAATCTTAGGTAGTATTTAGAGGCCTGCACTAAAAGTTTATAACTTTTCTCTCCCTCTAAGTCTGCACAATTGAATTCAAGGTATTAGTTCAGTTTTGGTCTAGAACAAATAAAGAATATCCCTAATATTTAGTAAATTTTTAATGCTGTGCTCTTGAAATATGTAACAGAGGAAAATTAAACTTAATTCAAACATATAGGTCTTATTAGCACTTATACGACTTTATCTTTCCTGTTTGGAATAATGCTGACTTATAGCATGCATGAAGGTGTATTTGCACACGTGTCTAAAAATGATACAGCTTCAGCCACTAGCATCCAACAAGTGTACCTCAGAAGAGAACCAGACTTGAAAGACCTACATTTGAGGTTAGAACTTTATTGAACTGCAGTTAAAAAAATATTAAATATCTGAGGCTTAAAAGTTAGAAAAGTTGCCTAAGAAGGCAGAAGAGGAAAGTAAAGGTAGCAAGCAAGAAAAGAAGTGAGAGCAGAGCAAAAGCAGAGAGCAGAGGGAGTCAAACCTCCCTTTGCTTGTTAACTGGAATTTGTTCTGGAAGGCATCGGAAGACAAGAAACATGGATCCTTTAGAGTCTGTTTCAGCAGCATGGTTTTCAGATGATAAACACACTTGAATGTATAGAAAAGCTTCTTTTTCAAAACTGAACGCAACCAGTGGGGAACCTTAACAACTTTGATTTTAAAATCAACTTTTGGATTGCCAATGAGCGGGGATACATCATCACACAGGATATTTTCTTCAAATATGGAACATTAGCTCTAAGGGAGGTGCTTTCTCCGTCACACCTGCCATATGGTATTGAAACCACAACATGATAACAGATTTAAAATATAAATATATATTATGGTAAGTAAAAAAATAAAACTCAAGTACACTGTTGCAATACTTATTACTTATATGACTTTTATGAAACATATTTCCTATATCAAATATACAAATACCAAAGATAAGACACACACATTTTTGTATATTCACTGATACACAACAAATACTCCCCCCAAAATTTTTTATCAAGTGTAAACGTATATAAACATTTACATATGTATATAAATATTGGATTAAAAGACCATATAATTTATAAAATATTTTAAAGAATAATTTATATAGACAGTTTTGTATATTCATTCCTACTCAGAATGATAAGCAAATAGATTGAATACCTTTGAAAATGTACTGAACCAAGTTCTGGGCTCACTGACACTGATACGCTTTCATTTAGATAAATCTGAGCAGAATTTCACCCCACTAATACATCTTTAAAGACTAATCAAATAAATCTCTTTAATAGCATCGAGCTTCATCTGGAAAGTTCATAATCCATAATTAGCTGCTTCTTTGAAAATGGTTGTTAAAAATGTAGTTTCAGATCAGATTAAAGTAAAAATCTTACATGTGCATGAAATAATTAGTTTGTACTAACATGCCAATTTTAGACATTACTCAGAAATGAACATTAAAACCCACACAATTTAAATATTTGTTTTGATAGCAGGAATAAATACTAAATAGTAGTCTGACCTTTAAAAAGAAATTGTATCTGATATCAAAACTAAAGAACAGGTTTTAAGATTCACTACTTCTTATAAAAGGGAAGAAAGAAAACAAAACAACACCCTTGAGTCTATCATCTATCAGTCTATCATTCTCTTTCAACCATTCTTTTGTATTTTTCCCTTACACTTAATTTCATTATATTCAGCAAGACTAATTTTTCAACTACCTCTTTTGATTCTGTAATCTAGTATGTCCCACTTCAACCATTAACTTTTTTTACCCTGAAGTATTTTGTAACAGAATTTGTTTTAATTTAATTTGTTTTATTAAACTAAGGTTTTCTAATGTTTGAAATGTAAGAGAGATTAAATAACATTACTTCATCTTGTCAGGTCCAGAAGTCAAATGAGATCTTGCAGAATACTTATATTTTACAAGTGATAAGGTTTTGTGTGTGTGTGTGTGTGTGTGTGTGTGTGTGTGTGTGTGTTATACAGTGTGAATGGATTTGTTCCATTACATTTTACATTTTCTAACAATCTATGTCTTTTCAAAATGCTTGTTACAATGAGTGTCATTTTCACCTTTCTCTCCACTGAAAGACAATTGTGAAAATTTTCAGGAATAAAATTATTTTGCTTGGAAAGAAACTGAAGTTCTGAATCGACAGACTTCAGGTTGTTCTTCTTCTTCTTTTTTTTTTTTTTTTTCAATTGGTAAATGATGTGAACAATGATACAGAGACAGAGAAAGAATTTATCCTAGAGTCCTGCCTTATTTGGATAGTTTGTCCCTTGATTTTTTTTTTTTAATGATGTTGGCTATGTTATACGATACACTACTATCTCAATTTATCACCATCTCCATTCTCTTCGGAAGCTCCAAGGAAGGGAAAAGGGGAGTTCTCATTATTCTTCACTCTTTGTAGATTGGCTTGGTGCTCTAATGAAGAGAAGCTTAAACTTTGCTTCTGATGACTGGTGACAAAAGCCCAAAGGTAAGTATACACAATAGTTATTCAAACAAACAAACACAAACAAAAAACAATTTGGTCAAGTCAGACTTATTATAGTATGGTCATATGAAAACAAAAAGGAAGACCGGTATTAGCCTCAGCTTTGCTAATCTGCATGCTAGCTGTAATGCTATGTCTTATAAACAGGATAAACAACAATGATAATTAATAAACAGAATAATAAAGAGCTAATAATCAAGAGTCAAAAGTTTTAATACTGGGTAAGAATATGATTTAATAAGCATAACAGAGATTTAGTGAAGAGATTAAAATTAAAGATTTAATATTAAATGGGGAAGGATATTTGGGAAGGATAGGGTTAAAAGAGAGACGTTATTCCCTTGTATATCAAGGATTTGAATGCTCCGATATACAAAGGTAATTAGAACTGAAGAAAGCCTGTGGTAATACGAGAAAGAAGGTACAAACACAGCTGTCAGTATGCCAGGGATCTACTATAAACCTTGAAACCAGAATCGGCTGAGTAAGGCTTACTGGTGATTTCCAGCGCAGGATAGTAGTGTTAATTAAGTAGCAGAAGTGGCAGGACTTGTAACTATAGAACCAGTCTTAAGATAAATAAACACCTAATTTATTCTGTTTCATATATTGTTGCATTGTTTAATGAACCATATCATTTGTGCTAGGTGAATATGGAATAAGACACATTTTATGCATCTTGTGACTTTATAAATACAGTGTATATTCAAGAGGTTCAGCAATTCATCTAAAGCATTATTTCCTTCAGGGCAGCAAACCCTTGTATGGAGAAGACTGACTTACTTTTTTATTTACCAAATTTACTAGATGGGGATTATTCTATCCTTCATACTAAAGCATACAACTCATATTTCCCTGACAAGCAGTCTCAGATAGTTGAAAAAGCTTATAACTGCTTGATTCATTCTCCTCTTGTTAAAGCAGATTTGACTACTGAGGCATCTCTGGGAATCAAAACAAAGGACAAAAGTTATCTAACAAGTTCTTGATATTCATCATTGTTATTCATCAGTGACAAGTTCTTGATGTAAAAAATTGGAGAGCACCACTCCAGGTGTGGTGGTCACCAACCTGTTGGAAGGAGCTGGTCAGGAAGGCGAAGATGGGGGTCAAAGCAGATGGTAAAAGAAGAACAGTCAAACAAAAGCAGGGATCTTCAAGGAAAGTTCAGAGAGTGTAGGTGGAAATAATAACCTGCAAATATACAGGATGTGGGAAAACTGGCAGTACAGCAGAAAAGGAACTGGAGGTCACAAAGCTGAGCAGGCATCAAGAAGGACATGCTATAACAAAAAAGAGTCAAAAGTCATACCCAAATATGTAAACAGGAATATTGCCTGTGAAAGCCAGGAAATAATCCTCCTGTTTTAATGCTGAAGTTTGTGAGACATTGGTCAGAGTCATTACTGCGAGTACGGTGTTCAGCCTTGGGAATCTTGGGTTGAGAGAGATGTGGACCCATTAAAGACAGCCCTAAGAGGGGGAATAAGAGCTGAGAAAGTGCAACCTGGGTGGAAAGATAGGGGGGGGGAAAAAAAACCTCTAACTGGTTTACGAAAGAGTAGTCTGAAGGAAAAGGCTATCTCATATCAATTTTCAGATACAGTACAAGCTCTTGCAAAAAAGGGAGTTCTGTGACCTCCCCGAATGGCCCTCTATAAATATGTGGTTCTCCACATCCACGATGAATTGAACAGGAAGTAATGGGCTTAAAAATTCAGCAAAGGTCATTCAGGATAGATGAAAAAAGAGAAAAAAAATCTTTACATCAATAAAGCACGGGCATAGATTTCCTAGAAATATTATGGTTGTTTAGAGTTTTCTTATGGCTATGCTAGATAAATGTATCTGAAATGACACAAATATAATTGGCCCTATATTAATATAGGGGTATGATAATATTTCTATTTTAAGCTATTCTCAGTTTTATATTTCATGATTTTTCTGGGTTGACAGAGGTTCCAAATGGAATAAATTTTTTTTTCTTTATATACAGTAGACTTTAACAGGGACAAGAAATGAGCAAAAAGTGCCCAGAAAATTCACTGAACACAACTGTATAATATCATTTTCCAAATTACTGTGTCACTCTTACGGGTCTACATGCTGCCTCTATACAGTCCACATAGCTCAGCTGAACACAAAACCAGCCAGAAAACAATAGAAATTTACAGTTATGCAACCAATGAATATTTAGATTATGGACTTATATACTGCACTATTGAGACAAACTCTGGTCCAAGGTAATATACATCATGCCCGTGCATAAGGGAGATTGTGCCGCTCAGCTTTATTCAGTTACATGTACTCTGTAGTTTGCTGCAACCAATATCAATGCAGAAATGCTCTTTAGAAGCATTTCTTAATATCCACCCATCCCACCATGGGCAAAGATGTTGGCTGTGGCTGAATCTTCATTCACTAAGGGGAAGATATAATTTGCTATTACTATGCATAGTCACTGATTACTTGCATCAGAGAACAAAAGAGCAGGCAAGGGAAGGAAATGTGACTTGAGAAACACGCAGGCATTGTTTCAAGTACTCTGACTTCCTGAACTGTCCATTTTGGCTACGTGTTGCTTTGGGAATGCACAGAAGAAGTAGGTCCTCTTCTGTACCTGTGGCCTGCTTGGTACAAGGAGCACTGATTAGCTATCAGGGAGCTCCCAATAGTCTCCCAATTCTGTTGACCAGTTAATGTTTCACCTCAGTGGCAAGTAACAAAACCACTGGAGGGCCAGTGTGTGCCAGAAGCTTATGACCTGCCCATTCAAACAGCAGTATCCCATCCCTCTCCCATATCCTGCTTCTGAAATATTCCCTGTGCAAGGGTCAGGGAGTTGGTTCTGTTAACAGCGTTATAGGGTTCGCCATCTCTGGTGGCCTCCAGGACCCGGGAATCCCTCCTGCCTGGCTGCTGGAGCCCAGCACCTGGGGACCTGAAGGTCTCTCCATCCCTGGCTGATGGATGCAGCTGCTGCTCTCTCATTTGCAGGTTCAATCAGTAGCAAGGCTAAGCATGTATCCCAGACACAAACAAACACACACACACACACACACACACACACACACACACACACGCAGAGGACACTGACATGGTGATTGGGTGTGGGGCTTGGTCAGATAAGCATACTGACCAGCAACTCATTACATGCAACCAGCCCTTTTTATACCCCCTCCTCTCTATTCCCCTCTTTATTCTTTCCCCATCTCTCAAATTTCCTTGGAAAGTTTCACATAGTCCCACAGACTCCCCCTCTAATCTAAAAATCCTTATGTTCCTCTTGTATCCACCTTCTAATCAGTTACAAAGTCCAGGTTGGCCATGACTGCAGTTTCTTAATGGTCCATCAATTAGCGACTGAAGGATTTGCTCCTTGTCCTTGCTTTTGTTATTCTTTGTCTGCCAGGTTTATGTCTCTGTGTTTATGGCTTCTCCCTTTACTTATTGTCCCTCTGCACTGAGAAAGGTTCTTGATCAGGCAACCTTAATAAAGCAGCTGCTCTCACATCCCCCACACATGTTCCACCAGCTGTAGAAATTATGGCTTTCCCACCAGGAGAAGCAATTGCTCCTTTCTGACACAATCATGCTGCCTGAGATATGCAGATGATATGGCTGTATGCACATCTAAAAGGTGTCTCTTCAGCTTCTAACAGACTCCTAACTATTGCTGAGCAGTTAAAGTCTGCTGTTAATGGTTACAACAGGTAACAGGTCTTCCATTTGGCTTGCCACCTTGAGAAGGGAGGAGAAAAGTAGGTGACACTGAAAAAGGATGCTTGCTAGAGCAGAGAAAAGGAGGGCCACTGCTTTTGAATAGGAAGAAAGAGACTGCTGCTAGAGAAGTCTGTAAAAGGGTCCCAAGCCTGGATCCAGCTGCTGCAGCTGGTAGCACTGAACCACCCTGCTCTAGAAATAGCTTTGCCACATAATAAAAAAATGACTGCTTAGGGACAGAAGTTCATTTGTACGTATTACAGTTAGCTGTCTAACAGCTAACAGTGTTGGCTGTTACCACTGATGCCTAAGCATCTAGTTGTCACAAGTGTCTGAAAATCTATCCCTTACACAGCATCTGTCTGCAGGCTAGCGAAACCCCAAACATATGAAACACCGCAACATCCTCTCTGTTATGTCTAAATTCTGAAATGCCCTACTAATTTACTAATTAAGTCTTATTAAACTGAGTAATGAATGAGCGGAGCATGTCCTCAATGACATTTTGCATATAATAGTCCTTTCTACTTAATACTTTGGTTTGTTCAAACTTTTACTTTTTTATCCCTGCTGTCATCAACATGTATTTTAAAAGCTTGTACGGGATTTATTCTTTTTGTTTCCATGGCAGCAAGAAGACCGTATCCTCAGATATGGAAATCTCCATTTATTCTGAAAAGTGTTCTGTGGCAAAATTGTCTTTGATCAGAATTCAGCAATTGAATGTACAGGAACTATATCATTACATATATCATATATAGATGTCTTTTTATGTGTAGTAAAGGACAAAGATATTTGGCCTGCTGAGTGAGATATCAAATGTACTAGCTGAGTTTTTTATTGTGCATCAATTTCTATTCTGTATTAGGAGATAACTATTTTGCTGGCTTTCAGAGTAGTATAACAATATTTCTGGATTGTAGCATTTCTGTTTCCAGTGAAATTAATGCAAATTTTGTTACTTACTTCAATAGTGATGAGCAAGAGCACATCTGCTATTTAGAGTATTTGATCACTTCAGTTGAATGATGATAGACTTTCCAGATAATTATTTATCTGGCTTTGTGGATTCATCTTCCAATCAATTATTCAAAAAGCTACAGACTTCATTTTTTGTTGTATTTATGTTTGGCCCCATTTTACTTTACAAAGCTCTTAATTAATCTTGCAAATCAATAGGAAAAAAAATCCCCAAGCCATCTATTTTGTTTGTAATTCCTTCTTATCCTTGATTAAAATTGAAATCAGATAGATTTGCCTGCAAACATGAGGGAAATCAAGCTTAGACACCTGAGCAGAAACGAAATTGGGCCAGGAGTAAATGCTTCTAGGTTAGCAAATGTGCGGAGATAAATGACAGAGGTGGGGGGTGAAGAAAGAAGTTCTGTGACTATGTTGTAAACCTTTTTTGTAGTCAGCATCTCCAGCTTTTTCTTGGATCACTCTGTACCCTTTCAGCCTCTGTCCCGATCCAATATCGGGAGGGTTTCGTTACGATCCCAAGGACGAGATTAAGACGCTAAAACCGGTCAAATATCGTACAACCTTTTACCTTTATTTTCCACGAACTGGGGAGAAAACGCGTGGGGGGGGGGGGGGGGAAGGCGAAGGGGAGGCGAAGGGAAAAAGGGAACAAGGGTAAGGGGAAAAGATAAAGAAAAATTGGAAAAGGAGAGAGGAAGCTAGCTACCATCACTCCGAGGCCGATGATGTTCCGCTGACTCCGCTCGAATCACAGCTCAAGCTGGGTGCCTCCGGCGAGGGACGAGGAGCGAGGGCCGAGAGAGGGAGTGAGAAAGAGATGGGGGGGGGGGGGGGGGGCGAACAAAGAAATCCCTCGGCAATTATAGCTTTTTCAAATTAAGTTTTCCCACCCCTCACGTGGTAGTTCAGACCAATAGTAATATTTGGGTCTGGGGTCTCCTGCTCCTTATTGGGTCTCATCACTGTCCCTAGGTAGGCCGTTTACTGTTGCCGTTTCTGCTGACAGGTGTGTCTCCATTCTTAGGTCCAGCCATTAGCTCTCAAGGTCCTGACAAAGAAGGTGATAACTTCAGCAATTAGCACTGTTTCAGCAGTGCACAGGAATGCAAATTGCTGGTAACGCCCTTATCATTCCCGCCTGCAGCAGCTCTGGGCCCTTTCTCACTGTACTACGGAGTGCGGCCTAAGGCTTCAGCAAATTTAGCCACTCATGCCAAGCAGGTTTTATAGAAGTTGTGCTAAAAACGGACAATAATTTACAGTCCAGATCCCAAAGTCTCTGCCCGATTGCGGTCTCGTTCAGTGCAGGCTCGGTGTGTCCCGGGTGGTCGCAGGGAGACCTTTTCAGGGGTCGCAGCAGCTCAGTCCTGTTTCCGCTGGGAACAGATGGCTTGTTCGGGGTTATGGTTCGCTTGCATCTTATGTACCAAGAAATGTTCAAGGCACAAGTTCACTCATCTGTCCGCCACAGCCTCTGACACAGTGATAGGTTAAGCTATGAAATGCCACTCATTTACACAGAGGGAAATACTCAAATGACTTGCTAAAGGAGCTTAAAACACTATAATTAACCCATCACAAAATATAATATACCACAAATGCTTTTTAAAGTTTAATCTACTAATGACGCTCAGCATGCATGAACATTTTCCCCATTTCTGTGTGTCATACATCAGTGGTTAGATAAACACCTTGATTACCATTAGTTTTATGTCACTTTGAGAGTCCACATTGATAACTGCCATTAATCACCATCTCAGCAGCGCGGCACTTGGAGCATCTCTACCACAGAGCTCTGTCAACGGTGCCCAATATGCATGTGACATGTTCTGGTGAATACAGAAAGATGTGCTTCACCACTTTATATCCTGCTACTGCTTCAGCCACAGAGAACTTCCAAAGCACTGTGAATATTAGAGAGGCTGTCTGTATCCTTTGTACTCAGGATAGGGCTTTTTTTCCCCCCTTGGATGCTAAAATAAAAGCTTCTAGTGATTAAACTGAGAGCGGCTTTGTTCATTCTCATTCATATTGTATCAACTATGATAAAAGCCATCTGGCCTGTGAGACCATGTATTTTCTGACTGAGAGTCAAAAACAGATAAGCTGTTGCAGAAACAGTAAATTATGCACTAACAGATAGTGTAATATGGAGAAAGTTGGGCAAAAAATATAAGTACTGGGAATATCACTATAAGAGACTCTTGATAGTGGCACGTAGGTCCTGATTCAGCAATTTTCATAACATTCTCAGTTTTGCAATGAAATGATTGAGTATAAAGCTTATAAGCAAAAGACAAAATTCAGCACAAATTATTATTTTAAACTTTCCAATTTTGATAGCTTGTCTATGATTCTTTTTTTTTTTTTTTTTTGAGGGTAAAGGGAAGGACTGGCTTAGGCTTTTTTTGAAGGGTTTGAGTTGCTATTACTTGCAGACTGCATATGCTGATGATCTGAGCTATCAGATCTGCTATAATTTATCTGTAAGAAAATGTATGTTCATTCAGGGACTACTTGAATGTTCACGCACATGTGATAATTCCCTTAGCATATGTCAAAAGCACGATACACTTAAGAGATTTTTTTTTGGAATTCTGCAACTCCTCCAACAGTTCAGATGGAATATTGCCTATTTATAGGTCATTGAGGAAGTTATGAACTGAAGCTGAGAGACTAACATATCTCTGTAAATCAGTTATGCTAATATCACTCAAGATGGTGAAGTGAATCATTTTTAATGTTACTGAGAAAATTTGGGGAGAGAAAATTAGTGAAAATAATTGAACTGTATTATGACTTTACACATCCTATGTTAAAGAGATTTCATATGTAACATTGGCAACAATTATTCTACTTAATAACAAAAATTCTTTATTCTATAAACACAAATCTAAACTATAATTTCTGATATTTAAGTATTACTACTCTTGTGAGATGAACGTTGCTGCAAACAATCTGAGCAATAAAAACAAGAACTACAAGACAAACTTTCAGATTTCAGATCCTTAAGTGATAAACTTATGGAATATATAAAAAGGCAGAAGAAGTAAATGAAGTTGAAATGTGTTGTCTTCAAAGGTGTTTAAAATCAGGAAATATGAATAGAAGCTGCGTTAAGCTATATCTGGTCCTCTTAAGTTTAGACAAGATATTCTTTTTTTATTATTATTTTGAATATCCACATCAGTTTTCCAGTTTAAAAGGCTGACTTTCTTTATAGTTCATTAATGTAGAACTTTTTATTGTTTTTTGAACTGACTGCATTTGTGCCCTAACACAAAAAGAAAAAAAATTTTAATGGCCTATGACATTGAGAAGGTCAGACTAGATAAGCTAAAGGTCTCTTCAGGCCTTAAAATCCACTAATGTAATAGTTTTTTCATTTTTTTTGCTGGCAAATGTCATAACAATCCTGTCTGACTGCAGATTATTAAATTAAATTATGTGCAAATTGAAAGTTGTGTATAAAATGTACAACTCAATGTAAAAATACCACATTTAAACATGTGAGACAAATTCTGAACCCTCTTTCCCACTGTTTTCTGACTAGGTCTTTACTTAGTATCCACAGTGACTGTGTTTCTTGCAGGCATACACCAAAGAATGGGATACAATTCTCATGCGAATCATCTCTCTGGGCAAAGAAAGGTGTGTACTTGCTTTATTGGAGTAGTTTTCTTAGTAAACGTTTTTGTTTCTTTATTTGCTTTGAGGCGTTCTGTTTTTATATGGTGTTTTATTTCAGGTTCATATGTAGCTAATAATTTGTTCTGTTAGAAAGGTAACAGTAAAAAAAAAAGAAAAAAGAGAGAGAGAAGAAAAATCCACACCTCCCATTTGAGTAGAAAATGCTAAAATATGTAATAGTCCTTATCTTGTCAGAGAATTTGGCTAGTGATAAAGCTCCTTCTCCTTCACAAGATCTTTTCTGACTTCAATAGAAGAAAACTAGTTGTTGATCATGACCTCTAGCCTGGAGGTAGTCTTTTTCACCATCCTGAGCCCAGGATGTGCAGTTTCAGTGGTGATAAAGGCAAGATGCCAAAGTTTCAGTTCCAAAAGAGACTGTACCTTAGCAGTCACTCCACAGTCCTTCCCTCTCCTTCTGTCTTCCCTTCCACAGATTTCTTTTTTTCATGAGCAGATCTCACATGAACACGGGGTCAATCTTGCAGTAAACTGTGTGGCTGCGTGTTGCAGTGGACAGATAGCCCCTTACATGACACACCCCAAGTTCTCCTGAAGGTTACATGTAAGTGTGGAAAAATAATCAAGAGAATACTTGATCCTCATGAGAAGTCTAGTAATGGCAAATATAGGATCCTACTACAACACACAGGATGGCCCTTTATGGAAGATCAAAACCATTTCTAACCTTTTTGTCTAAATTTTCCTTTAAAGGGAGATGGTAGGACATCCTAATCAGTCAAATCAAACACTACAAAGAAGATCAGGAGAGGAGAACTGATGTTTGCCACCTTTTGTTCACTGGATGGATCATCCAGTAGTGCCATCCTGTTTCATTTCCTACTCATGGAATGAATCTGGATTGTGCCACAGACAGGTAACTGAAATATGTGAATATAGGTATATATTTATATATGATTATCATGTATGAATATATAACTTGAAATATATGGAAGGGAGACCTTCAGCTAGCTTCCCTGTGAGCTTGCTCAGGAGCAAAAGGATAGACATTAGAGAAGAGGCGGGTGAAACCTATGTATAAGCATATTCTGCAGCTGAAATCTGCTCACTTACTCTCATAGCTATGAATTCAGTCATCCCACAGCTAAAGACCACAATAAAGGTACAGGATCTGAATTAGACAAAATTAGCTCATTCTCTGTCTCTCTCTACTATGCCATAGAGAATGTTCTTGAAAAGTAAAGATACATCAAATAACAGGTATTTTATAAATTCATTCATTCCTGTTTGCTCATGCATTCAAAACAAAGTTAGCTTTTCAATTTTAATTATGTAGTATACCAATTTATGACAGAAACTACTGTGTAAAAATCAAAAAAAAAAAAAAAGGAAAAAAGCATTCACAGTTTAGAATTCCTCCTGCTTGCATTTTCCTAGAAATTCTTCTCTACAAATTAGAGTTGGAGAATTCCTTTTTTAATTTTCCTTAACTGAGGCTCAGACTCTGAGAAATAGAGGATCTTGAGTATAGAAGAGGAAAAAAATGCACCTCACATTGAAAATTTGATTCAGTGTAAAAGGACAGTCA
Source organism: Dromaius novaehollandiae (assembly GCF_036370855.1). Classification (NCBI taxonomy): domain Eukaryota; kingdom Metazoa; phylum Chordata; class Aves; order Casuariiformes; family Dromaiidae; genus Dromaius; species Dromaius novaehollandiae. The sequence continues at coordinate 89,695,768 of NC_088099.1, read as the reverse complement.
TTTTTCCTGAATTTCTCAACAAAATATAAGCTAAAAGCACATGATTCACCTCACACAAAATCATAAGAAATATCATACTTGAAAATTTTGCTCACGCTGCTTTTTTTCTTTTGAGAGAGAGAGCTTTGTGCTTGCATTTGTTTTTGCAGTTTTTGAAATATTATATTTTTGAGACTGTGACAGTAATGCCTTGTGGTGATTTGATCCCAACGTGCATTTTTATAATAAGCAGTAAAAGTTTTAATTTTAGTTGTCTCTATCAAAAGACATTTAGATGTCTCATATAAGACTATTTATAACCTTGCTAAAGGCATACAACAGCCTTTGAAACCATTCTGCTGACCTCAGGTAACTGAGCACTAACATTTGATCTAGTTTTTATTTTATCCAAATCACTTCACATGTCTGTTTGCCAAAAAGGCAAACATATTCTCAGTCAGCCCATCATTCCCATTCTGCCTAAACTACATGCTGGAGGACTTATTGACTTATTAGCAAATTCTCAGATTACATATCTGTTCCTCAGGTACCTTTGTGCTGCTCAGTTTTCTATATCTGGGCATTATCTAGATATCTGGAATATCTGGATATCTGGAATATCTATATTCCTCTCTCAAGGAGAGGCATCCAGGTTAGAAGGGGTCTTATGGTGTTAATTGCCTGAAACAGTTAAGTATCTCTCAGAGATTCCCATTAAAAGGCAACCTTTTCTAGCTTCTTCACTGTCTCCCCTAAAGATATGTTGACTGTATCTTTGCCAGAACAGAGGATTTGGCTCACAGCTTTTAAATGCTTGTAAGCATTTTGATTCTAAAGATTACTATCAACTCAAGTTTGATTGCTTGGAAAGATAACTTTGTGAAATGCTATAGAGTATCTATGTGAACATGATTACCTCCTCTAATAGCACCATTTGGTTTTATTTGGCTTTATCGATGCTGTGCATTCAGCTGACTAATACTCCAGCACTGATAAGAAACCCCCTAAATGAAGATTTTTGTGGAAACCATCAGAATTTAAGATCAGGTGCATGAACTGCACTGTTGGAAATGCTATCATCTATCTAGTAATTCTTATCTTACATTTCATCTGCCCTGTCTCAACTACTAACCTTCCTATCCAGGATATTCTCCAGCTTAACTTATAGTTTCTCAGTCAAAGGACATAACATGTATGAGCTTTTTTCACTAAACCTAGTGAGCTGTTGTTTCTCACTCTTGGTATGGTACTTCACCTTTGGAATAACACATGCTGCAAAGGGATTGAAAAGAACAGGTTTTCCTGTTTCAGCTGCTGCCAACCAACTGCTCATTTTTGATTCTGTAGAGTGTGGTAGATAAGAAAAGATTATATACCATGCTTTCATTTCTTCCCCTTGGGGTAACTACCATCTGGTAGACTGATAGAAACACTGCTGCGTTCAGCAAAGCAGAATACTAGTTTTACTTTAGCTCATTTTAAGATCCCATTTTTGCTAACACCTAATAGTACTGTAGCAAGTTGTCAAAGATAAAAAAAAATCATTAATTCCTCAATCTTCCACATACAGTAGAAAACACTGTTAAATGAATCAAGCCCTGATGACTAGTTTTCTTCTTGGGGCACACTCAGGCATTCCTGTACTGCCCAAAGTCTCTGCCATTTCTACATGTCCAAGGAGTGATTTTTCACCTATGTCACTAATAACACATCCAACAGAAAGCATTACAGACAAACAACACATTTTACAGTGTCATTCACTACAGAAATATAGTATATGCTTGTGTTGCACAATAATACACAAACACTGTATCCATGCATCTAATGTGTGGACTTCTGATGCCAGAAGTTTTCATAAGGTGAAGATAGAAATCAGTGAGTGTTTATGCATTTTCACCTCTTCACATTCGTAGGCAGTATTATTAGAGTATATCTTGAGACCTGAACAAAAGTATTCATTGTGGCCGAAAGGCACTACGAGCTACTCCTCTGTATATACTTCTCCACACAACAGCTTATCTGTGGAAAAAACTCAAATAACTTTCCTCCAACACAGGAAGGGGAGAGAGCCTGTGGTGTCAGCTTAGTCAAGTGACAATAAGTTAAAACACATTCTTACTTTACTCAGGGATAATGTTATCACTGCAGTGCTTTCAGTCAGAGTAAGATTATTCATCCTGTATATCCTGGAGCATGAGACATGTGAACACCACAATAATATTTTTAGCACCTAAACTTGTACAACTTATGTTCAAAACTGTTGAAAGTTTGGCAGCAGAGGCCAACAATCCCTCTTCAAATAGTCTTCTCTGCTGGTCTGTTGTGCCCTTAAATTAGGAGTGATGGACTCTGTGGGCCACGTATAATTGTAATAACTACAAATACAAACATAGAGGTTAAAAAATGCATAGGCATAAAGCCTCATCTTATAAAATGTTGCCCCATAATATACTTTATTGCATGCCAACATTAATTATCTTTGATGTTAATCCTGCAAAAACTACTGAAGTCATTAAATTAACCTGAGCTTTCACCTCCAGAAATAAAAGCCAGTATGTATTTTTTGTATTGATAATAAACATGTACTCTTACATACCTATAAACAAGTATTAACACAATCACTTTTACTGTATTCATTTTTCTACAATGTCTCCCGCAGAACTACAAAATTTACCCTTTCATTTTCAGAAGCACACACACACGCGCACGTGCACACGCATACACACAGAGTTACAGCAACTGCATGAAGTGAATTCTCATCTCCAACCCAGAAATAAAGGCGTTTGTGCAAAGAGGAATTTACAAAAGCCTGACAGGAGAGATTTCTGGGTGAGACGCACCTATTTTTGTTTGTTTGTTTTAACCCTTTTTTTGTGCAGTATCTTCCTTTGAGTGACTACAGAGTATTTTGGTTTGACTAAGTCTGAGTTACCATAATTAGAAGTCTTTAAAGGCTTTTGGAAAACAAAAGGTCTGCAGGTATCAAATGTACCATAGCTGATGAAATGGAAAGTCACAGGCCAAAGAAAAGAGTGGCCCCACAAGATTGTGTTCAGAGGGATGCAGGGAGAAATAACAAAAGCTGTCACTGAGAGGCTAAGGCATAGCTTTCCCACTTATCCTCCTTTTTTTCATAAATAAAGAACAAGGGAACAGAATGGTCAGGTGATTTCCTCAAGGTCACCCCAGCAGCATCAGTCAAGTGGATAGGTGAGTACTAGTCTACCAGGTCCTGGGTTAGCATTGCAGCTGCAGGAGAAGCCCTCTTCTCTACACAGATACAGGAGACGGTGCAACCTTGATTGAAGGTCCAAATGGCAGAACTGCTACTTTTTGTAGTGTGCCATGACAGATCGCTTCACCTGGCTTTTATCAAGAAAACTTGATTTTGAAGCCTTTACCACCTTTATTATTTACATTTTGATTAAACACCACCCACTGTTACATATTCTGAGAAACAGTGGCCCTGAAGTAGTTATAAATCGATAGCTAGATGTGGAGGAATAGGAAGGGGAAGAAAAAAGGATAACAAAAGTTGCTTACAGTTAAGAAGAAGAAAAGTTAATAAAAATCGGTGAGACATTTTCAGTCCTTTTTCATATGAGACAAATGGGCTAATCGTAAGTAGGAGTCATAGATCAGGATCTTCAGTGTACCGGCAGCTCATCAGGAAGTGACATACAAGTAGCAATATGAAAATCCTTATTCATTGATAGCAGGAAGAGTTTGCAGGATAATAGATTATCCTGCAAAGCATTTGTATTACATCTGGCTTTTTACTTAGGACTGAATAAATATTACAGAAATTAAACTGATTTGTTACCCAAGTCATGCACACAGTAATGATTAAGATGAAGAAGTACATCTGAAGATACCAGAAGTTTTGTTAAAATCTGTGAAACTGTAATCTAGATAGAAATTAAAGGAAAAGAAAATGTGCTTTTTTTGCTTTTTTTCCCTCTCTCTCTCATCAAAGGACAATCACTTAAGTTGTAGGATTCCTGGAAACAGCTTAAATCCTTCCATAATATAATGAAACAATGTAATAAGTAATTCACTTAAAAAGTCTACAAATTGAGAAATTTCTACTTAACTCTCATCTGCAATTAAACAAATCATGCAATCACTATGAAAAATACATATTTAAAAACAGAAGGGGGGGTAAAAAGAGCCTTCAGATGCAGGCAGATAAATAGAAGATGACATTCAAGCAGAGCAAAGTTACCATTCAGGAAAGATTTTGCCAGTTGTATTTGGATCACAAGCTAGAGCAACTGTTAGCATGTGTGACTGCCTCTAATGGTATATGGGTTCAATCAGAGCACACACAGCGCCAGATGGGACTGGAGGAGTCTGTCAGAGGAAAGAAACTATGGTCTCTGATTTTTGCATTCCTGTGCAAAAAGCCACTATTGTCAATTGTTTCATCTGTAAACGCAGTACTTCTGTCTCTTGGTGCGATCTACGATTACAAAGCCAGCAAGCACCAGATGGCTAAAGGCATTCAGGCCAGGGCTGCGTTACGGACTGCTGCCAGCCCCGCGTCAGCGAGCAGGAACACACCGGTGCCGTCCGTGTCCAACATGCCTAGCCAGCAGACGCTTCTCAGGCAAGTTATACATCCAGCAAGTTATCACCCCCCTCCCCTTTTTATCCACTTATCCCTCTATTATGCCAAGCCTGCTCCTCCCCAAGCCACCTTGATCCCTCGCTTTCTCCACCTTTTGCTCTTCCCAGTGACAGTTTGCCCCGGTCCAGACTGAGAGACACTTTGATTATTCCAAAACCTCCTTACAGAATTTACCAGGCTGCCTGGCTCTCCAAGCAATGTATAACAAAGCTGTTATCTTCTGTCACCACTAACTACCCACTCTGGGTAGGGGTTGTAAAGCACCTGGAAATATTCTTTACCTAAAACAGGAGTAATATATTGATTGTCACACAGAAACATACTTGTGTGCATACGTGCTAATTTCCTTCAGGAAAGAGCTGAAATGCTTTAGACAGCATTTCTCCTGTACGTTACTTGTTAGCCTAAGGGATAGCACTAGCTCACTAACAGGTTCAGAAGGGAAAAAAAGGCAGAACAGCAGAACAGTTTATTAAGTTGTCTTTGCAAATCAGAAATATGCTGTGGGGGGCTCCACCCATTCCTACCTCCTGTAAAAAAGTGGAGATGATGGAGTATCCCAGCTATGCACTAATAACAGAGGTAGCAAGTGTGCATATATTCTGTTTAATTCATCATTTTCTTTCCAACAGAATATATTTCAGGAGGATGAATGTCCTGTCTTGGTCAAATGAAATATCATTTACAAAGCTTCTTATGTATCCTGTCTCAAGGGACAAGGCTGTTGTAAGGAGAGGCATACCATTGATTAAGCTTTATACTATTTCAGTACAAAGATAAATGCATTTCTTATATAATCTGCATTATCAAAACTCAGCCAAAATCTGAAGTCTTACACAGCTTCACTAGCATCCACTGGAGACAAGTTTTAAAAATTTCATTTAACTGTGTTTATTCATTAAAAATAAATGTAAAAATGTTTGTAAAAGTTCATATCTCAAACCAAAAGAGGCCATCATCATCTTTAGCTTGTTTTGACCCTTTGGGATCACATATAGTATTAATAGCATATAAGAAAAGATTTAAGGTGATAGTATTGCACAATACAGATACCACATAAACCAAGGGGTAAAATCGTGATTCTGCTGACACCTACAAGGAAACTCTGCTACCTTCAGCAGAGCCAAGGCTTCACCCAAAACGTTCAAAAGCAACAGAAACTCCACAAGTGAGCACCCTTTACAGCAACATATACGTGACTGCAGTATATGTGACTTCATAGTGTAGCGACTTCATCACTACACTGCCATATCCTCTGATACTTTTTTAAATATAGGTCCCACTTAATAAGAGTTCAGGAAGGGAATAGCAAGGAAGCAGTCCCCAAATATTTTGTGAATTCTGCCTTCAGTGGCCCTGAATCCCCCTAGGCTGTCGGTGGTGCCAGCAGAAAGCTATAGGCATGTTTCAGAGAATGGATGGACCTGCTACAAAGCATGTCACTGTTCCTAGAAAGGGGCACATACATTTCAGAAAGCCTACGTACTGCAAAACAGCCAATTACTGAGCCATACCTAGCTTTCTTTACTGTCCATCTTTATTGCTTCTCAAAGCTTCCACTAACCAGTCCTCAACTCAATCAGTCCTTAACTCAAGTTTCTTTCACTTGCTTTATAAAGATACAGGTTGTTTTGATGAAAAGCATAAGATTGGGGTGTAAAATTCACGATTACATCAAAGAAGTTGCCCAGATGTGCTTCAGCCTGCACATCCTGCACAGCCCTTGGGAGGGAGCCAGTGTTTGGTGTTCTCAGGGTAATAGTTCCTATAGATTTCCATTGAATTTGGTTTCTCTTTAGCTAGTAGGAAGAATAATTACTCTCTAATACAGTTTTGAGCCACAAAAATAACTTGGAATATGAAGAAGAGTATACAGTACGTGATTACGTCCCATTTTTATTTAATTTTTTTCTTCTATTTTTTGTTTTTTTCTTGTTTCTTCTTTTTCTATTAGAGAAAGAATAAAGCATAGAATGTCATCATAATCAGGAAAACAAATACATCAAACCTGTACAGACTAATCCCAACACAATATTAACGAATCTTCACAGTTTGAGAACCCAAGTGTTACTGTACTAATAGCGCCTTGTGTAAATTGTTGTAGTTGACATCAGTGGAGCAATGGTAATTTTTACCAGCTGGGAGTTTGGCCCACTGTGTTTTAAGTTATTACTTTCTATATTTTAACTAGTGCCAAAACACTTCTGTCAAGAGCTTCTGAAATGGTTTCAGATGATTACTACCACTCGCAACTGTTTTTTTAGAAAAACCTAATGAAAAGGTGATGTGACAATCATTGCTTGCTCATGTTAAATAAGTAAACAAACACTCCTCCTGTCTTTTAAGGAAATATTCCCAGCTGGTATAAACTGGCATAAATGTCGACTGAGCTGTATTACTTATTCCCTCTCATTTCTGTTTAGGTAGGTCTGAGCTCAATTCTCCTTGATTTTTCTCAATCCTACACATCAACTTTTCTCAAAGTTTTTTTTAATATTTTCTAAAGGTGCACCCTTTGTAAATGAGGATCAACATGTTGACAAACCAAACTCTAATGAACAATAAAAACAACAACAACAGAAAAACTCCATTAGGAAGCCAGCACAATAACAGATGAAGTAAAGGTGTGCTACAGAAATGAGTGCCATAGTTTTATAAAACAAGCTGAACAGCTCCTGATCTCCAAAGGTCAGGTTCAAGGTAAACTGCCTCTGGCTTAACCATCACAGAAGGCAATACAAATCTACAAGGGCTGAAATTCGACACCTATCAAAGACACATTCCACATTCGGGGAGTCCCAGTGAATAGCAGACATTTCAGCTGAACTAATGTATGATATGTAGGGAGATATTTCTAATGCAGAACATCAACAAAGTGAGTCGGAGAAGATGCTGACAATTACAGATTACATTATGCAGTTTCACATATGAGGCATTACTAGCTCCATCATAAGCAAGCTGATAAAATTAAAGAGACTGAATGAAAAATTGTGGATTTATGTATGTAAGAATGATGCATCCTGCACATTTTACAGTGCAATAAGTTGCATGAAACAGGAGACATTTGCTGCAACTACAATTTTTCAAAGAAAAGACTACCTTAGATTGTTCCCTTAGAAGAAGGTGGGACCTGTATATTAGGAAAACACTGCCTACATCTACACTAATAAAACAAATCGTGACAAGGATATTTGTATCATGGGAATTCAGTCACCTAAGCTGTTAAAATGGTTTGTCTCATTGTTTTGGCTGAGAACCCCCCCAAACAATGCCTATGTGCATTTAGGGTATTGTCACGTACTAGTAAGCACTTTACATGTGGACATACTTTACCAATAAACACCCTCTTTCAAAGGCTAGGAGAGTTTATTAGTATGAACATGGGCCATTATATGTCAGTTCATCTCAGGGAATGGGATATTTAATTGGATAATAATAAAGCCATAGCCATATATCTGGCAAGTCCTGCTTCGTCCTTTGTTTTCATACCAGATTCACTCTGCAATTCACCTTTATTTTCATACCAGGTCATTCATATCACACCAGACAGTGATCATATGATCACGCTCTGTGTGTGTGTGTATGTGTGTGTGTGCGCGCGTGCACGTGTGCCTGCCTGCCTGCCTGCCTGCCTGCCTGCCTGCCTGTTACACCCTAGGTACTTTTGCTGCAACTGACAGGTTTCAGCCAAATTCAACTGAATTCTCTTAATGATAATTAAATGCCTACAGGTTTAATGAAAATGGGCAATTGAGTGGAGAACTGAGACCTAAAAGTGCTTCCTTTTATGGAAAGATATGAGCTTACCCCTCACTGATGTTGGGCAATCTACATAAAAGATCAACTTTGACAAACCAACACATGCAAAACCTGTCTTCATAGGCATTTTTGCTCACTGAAATGTTTATTGACTATTTGTCCCAGTAGCTTTCCAAGAAAAGGATTTGGACTCCCCAATTTTTAATTCCCTGATTCATCCCCCTACCTTCCTACTCCCCCTCCACACACACACTTAAAGGAAAGCACTGTGTTTGTTTGTGACTCCAGCTTTCACTATCTTTCATGAGGTTTCAGAGATGAAAAGAAGTTTATAAGTGTTTCAACAACGGAAAGGGATTCAGTAAAATATCAGGCATAATCCGTATGAAACCAAGGATTATTGTCATTCAAATTTACTAAATGTTATGCTCCTTAGCCCCTTCCCAGTATAAAAGGCTGAGAAGTGCCCTGAGATGATTTACAGCTTACCAACCCCATGCAGCTCTGTGTATCACCATAGGAATATCTGCCTCATCTATACGCGTATCTGTGTACAGATATTACACACATGCAGATGAAGTTTAGACTTCACCTGATCCAGGATGATGTCACATGGCTTTGAGCAAGGGCCTTACGGAGCTGCCATCTCTTTAAGGACATGCAGCAAAGCTCTGGGCCAAACATATACAAAAGTCTTCAATTTATGTGAGACCATGTTCATGTGGAGAGGTGAGGGAGGAGTTGTTTGTCTCACCCTTCCCATACGTATGGGTACGTAAAGAGGCATACAAGCTGTTGGGCTGTAACTTGGTTTGAGTGCAATTCTGCCAGCTGCTATCAGGTAGCTGATTTTGCAGATCCAAAGTAAGCTCACTGAGGTAAATTCAAATGCTCACATGAGTGCTAATTTGTGGAAGTTTTATGGATATGGATTATACTGTTACTTTCTAACTCTAATGTTAGGTTTTAACAGTCTAATCGAAATACAGCAAACAGTTATCATCATTAGTTCAGCTCCAACAACTCAAACGCTCTCAGTGAGTAACACAGCTGAACCTGATAGACGCAAGCTTCCTGCTGTCTACCCCTCTTCTCTCATGGTGTGCTTACTCCTTCAGGCTGCTCCAGGGCAACAGCCTCGGCCTCCCTCTGGCAGGACCATGTCAGGAGAAGGTTACCACAAGCCACCAGCATTCGCAGGGCTTCACTGAGAGGAAGAAAATGCAGCTGATAAAAGCTTCTTCTACCTCTTGAGCAGAAGTGCAGTCCTGAGGTGCCCAGGATCGCCTTTCCCAATTTCTAACTCAGCCAACTTGCTTTTCTTTTCTCTGGTTCCCAGGTGAGATGTGACTCCCTTCACCTGTCTGCATTAGTTACACTCGCTCTTCCCCTTCCCCAGTTAGCACTGATGGCTTTTTGGGCCATTGGCATTCATGGTGTCCACGGAGCTGAGCTGCAGCCATTTAGGCATGAGTAAACTGTCCGCTCAGAAACTGTTGTCACAGCGAAATGAGCTAAAATCAGCTCCGCTAAAGAAAAGTCCTGATCCCCTGCACTGCCAGATCAACACAAAGTTTTACTGCTGCATAAATCATACTTACTGGGCTACCACATGTGCTTAACATTAGCTAGGAGGAAGAAAAAACGAGCACAACTCTTCTTTCTAAGTAAAATATCTTTATTTAAATAATCTACATTTTCTTCTTTATTGCTCCTTCTGCCCTTACTGCCTGCAGGCTTTTGTGCCTCTCACGCTGTTTGGGATGATTTCCAAATTAAGACATTCTTTAAGACGTTAAAAGGGGGTGGCATTTTAGGGAGCCATAGGCTCTTAACTAAACTCTTGGGTGGGCAGTGCTGTCATGGTTTAAGGGAAACTGTGGCAATCTTTAACAGGTGATAAGTGCCCTTAAACTGAACAACACTAATTGTCCCTGTGCTGTTCAGAGTACAGGGACCCAGATGTCACAGCCCGAGACTCTGTGTTCATGTATGATTCTTTATGGACTTTCTCTTCTCTCCATTCTCAATGACTATGCCTGATCTAATGCTTCATCACATATAGCCTGGAAAAATAAGGTTAGAAAAGACAGCAAGAGGCAATCTACTTCATTTTCCTTTCCTAATTTTACCTGAGACACATTTGTCTGATCTGTTCTTAAAGACCTTCACTAGCACAGATTGCACAACCTGCTCTTCACCTTTTCGTCTGTCACGTGCTGAGTAACTTCTGCAGTGCTTTCTAAAGTGAACATCCACATAGCACTCTGCATGTTGAAGAGTCTTACTGTTTCTGTCTTTCAATTATTAGTTTCTCAGAAAAGAGCTACTGAATTTACCAAATATTTTGTCTGTCAAAAAAAGCGTGCCCTTTAGTTTTAATAATTCAGGGACAGCTATTATATTGTTGCAAGCCCTAAGTAACTTCTGTAAGTTTGCAATGGTAGAACTGAGAGCACCCTTTACAAAGGTATAAATGAGAAAAGACTGCGGCCCAGAGATCTTGAATGCTTAATTGCTTTGTCTGCAGCTATTTGAACACATGTTAAAAAACACGTCAAGAAATTATTATAATTGATATCAAAGAGGCTGTATTTCACTGAATTTACCTCACATTAGCTGTTTACTATGCATGTCTTATCTACAGTTCCTTGAACTTAGAGGAAGAAATTAGAAATGTAGATACAAGCTTACATTTTGGAGAAAGAACTTCATTCAACCTGCATTTGCTTTAGCCTCTGTGGGACACTGAGACACTTGTCAAAGCCCAACAGGCTTACCAAGCTTCAAGGATTCATAGGATTTAAATGACTTGCTCTGGGGGAAATCAAGTATGTAGGAGACCCCCCAGGGTCCAAACGTCTAATTAAAGGGAGCTTTCTTCTTGATCATCCTTGTGTAAATATATAATAAAACATCAGACTAGAATCATTCTGTTTACATGTCATCTGCCAGTCAGGAAGATCAATGATGAGAGCAAACATTTTATGTTTATCTGCTGAATATGTTGCAGGTCATCTAACAGATTTCTTTATGAAGAGTTGATCTCCATATGCAGGATGGGAAGCCTACAGCAATTCTGAATACTCTTAAGATGTCATTTTCAAAAGAGAGATAGATGTTCAAGTTAAAAAGCTCCAGGAAACTTAATTTTTGGAGATAAGAAACTATTTTAATTGTGTATACAGAATTCTTAGCATTGCAGCCATGATTGCACTTTTCAGAATGAGAGATATTATAAAAAGTATTCCTTTACACACAACCATACCCATAATAAAGGCTTTATCTTTAGCACTGTGCTTTTAAATGTGATGCTATCAGCATCAGTCATTGAAATGAATGAAAGCAGATGACTCTCAGGTCTAATGTAATAAAATAATTTCACAGTAACAGGGTAGTAGGGTCTGTTCTCAATCAGCACTGGAGTAAAAAAGTGAAACTCATTTCATAAATCTTCTGAACTGGATATATTAGTACATTTGGCTATGTTTGAAAATAGTGCCTTTAAGCCATTTAGAAAAGAAAGAAAAGGCTTTCGAGATAGATCAGGAAGATAACAGATCTAATGTAAAATTTCATAAATGGTTATATCACAGTTCTTATTTGGAAGGACTCACTGTACATAGAGCTACACACAACTAGCATTCATTTGCTTTTGATTGCTTCTCCAACTGCCTTCCTATTACCCTTTATTATTTCAACTTCTTTTATTTCCAATTTTATCACTATCACCAGACTTCAAGCTGGTTCATGGTACTCTTCCCTGCTTTTTAAATTCCCTTTTCATATAAACAGGAGTTTTTCTTTCCCAGAACAGCCGAAAGTTTCTCAAAGGCATGGAAATCTAACAGTAAGTGAAGTATCTTTTGAAGATCTACAAAGGATTATATGAAGTATGAATGATACTAATTAGATCCTGTAACTTTAAAACAGTTTGAACATTCAGGAACTCCTAAAGGCAAGATAATCTCCTTTCTTCCTAGCCTGCCTTTTAACCTTTAGTGATTATTTTTTATTCTCTGTCGGTAACCAAAGAAATAAATCCAGACAGAGATACACAGTATTTAGCATTTTTATTGGGGAGAGCTGCCAGTTCTTTGATGTACACTGTTGTAAAAATGCTTTGCTTTGTTATTAGAAAATGTGATTTTTAAAGCTAGCCTCTATTCCAGTTTTATGCATCTTGCTTTGCGTTAGCACAGAGACTCAGCTAAAACACAAGACTGTTTCATTAGTGAGGGAAGTTCAAATGATATGAGCACCTACATAAATATTCTCCAGTGAAACAGGAGTTACACTTTCACTTTTTTATATACAATAACAGGGGATGTTCATTTTCGTTTTCCGCTGGAAGAAATTCTACAACCTATGTTAGACAGACCAAACTGGATGACCGTAGTGTCCCTTTCTCCTTTAAATGCATACACGATTAAGAAGAGACCTAAACCCGAGGCACCTGAAGGGAAGGAATGATGAAAGATTAATGTTTACATTCAGAATAATAGTACATTAGATCAAGGCTGTGCCATTCTGTCATGTCACCTCATCACGGCCTCCCTCTCCACCTGCTGCCCTCTGCTATGCTTATAAACTTGGCAGTCCGTCACTTGGAAGATATATCACTAAATAACTAGGTTTCCTTGTCATTGGTGAGTTCGTACTTAACTTTTGAGCTAAACTCCTCCACCTCCCCCCCAATGACTCATTTCTGACAGGATTTTCCATCTCGAAAGGCAGTGTTGTTCATATGCCATTCCTCACACCTCCACCACGTGGAAGAGGGTGAGGACACATTGAACTTGAGCAGCCTGCTGTTGGTGAGAGTGCTTGTTCCTTCACGGCAGCTCCAGTTTCCTCTAGGCCATTCATGCCAGCTGTAACTTCTCTGTGATTTTCTCAGAGCAGCCCTTGTCCCCCATAGTGAAATTTTGCATAGCAAACCATCTGTGTTTTTCAATTTATTGCCACCTCCTTTAATGTCTCTATAGTTCTGCACTCCTGCAATCTTTTTGTTTTCTTTTGTCCACAGTAATGCTCAGTTTTAAGCATTCACAGGTGCTGCATGCTCTTGTTTTCTGTGTGCAGCAAATTATCAACATTAATTCAACATTTATTATGTTTTTCAAATCTCCTTACTGTGCTCTTTTTCCCTGACATGTCTGGTGATAACAACTTCATCAGTGTATTAAGATAGATCAAAAAGTCACCAGGAATTATTGCTTCACCCTGACTACTGCCAAATATTGATTTTAAATAATCCTCCTTGGTGATTACACTGCTTTCCTCCTTGGTGATTAGGCTGCTGACATCTTGCTAACATTTTGCTAACTTCACACCACTTCAGAACAATCTACAACTCACAATGCATGAGCTCAAACACCTTCTGAAGTGTGTTGCTACTGCATGCTATGGCCAGAAGTGAACGAGCAGCAAAAGAAAGAGCAGCATTATCGCCACACTTACCACACCTCATCCAAGCTGATAAAGCCTGCTGAAAAGATGTACAGCCCTCATACAGTGTCACACAGGATTACTTTTTCCGGCTCTAAGCATGGCTGAGTGCATCTGCTAAGAATACATAATCTAAATCATACTCTTGGAAGCTAAAACTGAAGATGTTCTTTTTAAATCTCTTTGCATCATAGGCACAGAGTTTTTTACCATACCCCTCATTTCCTGGCTCCTCTATCTTTAATGCCTCTCTCAGCTTTACCTCTTTTGGTGACCTCTTGCTGCTGTGACACTTTGAGACAAATCTAACTCACTGTTTTAGCTCACCTTTTTTGATTTGGGACCTTCTGCTCATAGTACATATGTACCTGCTGATTTTAAGTATCATCTTTTTGCCTTTGGCATTGCAGATTTCATCAGCCAGGCTGAAGGTGTCTTCTGAAATCCATCTTTTCCTAGCAGTCTCCTTGTGCCTGAATACTACTGGAGAAAACTTTATCTCTTCAGATGGTTCCTAAGAGCATTGGCCTGAGCTGAGTCCTATACACTTCTGATTAACTTTCCCTTCAGAGTTTCCTTTTTCCTGTAGGCTTTTCTGGTACCTCCACACTGAATTTGGTCTTTCGTGACCATGCCTCCTACAGATTTGATTCAAGCAAGCATGATGTCACAGCATGAGCCACTCAAAGAACAACATTTAATGACAGTATCAATTTATATCATATGCATGTATTTCATTAATTTTCTTGAATAAATTGCATAAGCTAGCAAAAATCACTGAAAATAATTCTGGTTTCCTTATTTGCTATTTTTTGGGGCCTAGCTGGCAAGATATATCAGCATGACTGCTGGATTAATCTTGAGCAAGCCACACCTTCCACTTCTCTGCACCCAGGCCAACAACACCAAAAGGGACACTTTTTCATTCCACCACTTCACGTTCACAGTAAAGGAAGCATGGGAGAGATAGCGACTTTACTTAAGAGATCCAGCTTAAGTTCAGCTTATCAGATATTGACATGATGGCAGTCATTTATCTAGCTTTCTTCAACTATGACTCAAATTTAGGGTCTAACAGGAGCCAGTCAGCAAGGCGCTAACTGGCATTAAAGAGTTTATTGTTACTGTTCCCACGGGAGTGAGCTCAGTTTTCCCCTGGCTTAGAAAGACTTTTTAGCACTTCCTGAAGCAACCTTGGAAGAAAGAGAGTTCAATAAATTGGGGTGCTGAGAATGAAACAGTTAAAGTAATTGAAAACTGTCATTAAATCATGAAACGATTGACACTAGGCTTAGAACATCTTATTATGCATGATAATGCCACAAATAGCAAAATTCATGTTACACGTCATCCTGCAGGGTTTAAGGCTGCTTCTGATTTCTGCAAGTGAGGAAATGGTTGAATGTGCACAGATTACCCTGCAGCTGTCTACTGATGAGTGTCTTGCATCCTCTTGCTACCAGCTACCGTCAGACAGAATATTGGCTGTGGGTCAGATCCAGGAGGGCAATTCTTATGGGCCTAATTCAACTGTGAATTTATACATGTATTGTATTTGTGCTTACAGAACCTGGGACTAAATATTTATTTAAAAGTCGTACACTATCTTTGCTGCAGAGAAAAATGAGAAGCAATAATGAATAATGTCATGGAGCACTATGTTTTTAATTGACAACTCTGAACTAACTGGTTACACCTTTTCTTCACCTACTTTCAGAAGTCTATGAGGGTAAAAGATGAACTCTGAGCTCACACAGTTGGCTCCAGCAATGGAGGGTATATGTCTAGAGAACTCACTGGAGTGGCATCTCATTGTGCAGAAATGGTACAAGCACAGAGGACAGTCTCCGACACAAGCAGAAATATAAACTACACATGCAGGAGAAAATATGACCTCAAGTTATTTAGTATTGTTATTTAATTAAAAGTCCTGCCAACAGACTGATAATCTTTCTTGAATAAATTTGTCTAAAACTTGTATTACTAGAAGGGATTAATTATATACTATACAGGTTGCCTCCATAAAACACTGTTGTAGACTTTTTTTATTCAGACAGCTTCCAGCTCCTTGTTACAGTGCAAAAACATGTATAAAAGGATCCCAATTACCCAGCTGTCACAGCTACAAAAATAAGTGCTTCTTTGTCCCTTTGCTGATGTCCCAACTGAGGAAACTGAGATTGGAGAAGTACTCTACGGCATGCCTTGGGGCCACCGATGTGGTCAGAGTGCCCCCAAGAGAAACTACACCAGGGCATCCTGAGGTGTCTGGCAGATGGGATGGAACTGGTTTTGCACATAGACTTAAGAACCAGATGTGATCTTAGGTTTAGTGGTCCATATACAAGGTCTCAGATAAAGTCTCTGGGTGGTCCTTTGGTTGTCTATATTTTTTGAGCCTACACAATTAATTCCCATAGATTGTGCTATAAGATCTTAAGTTTCAGTCACAGTTATCTGAAAGGGTTGTAATTCTTTGGAAAGGTAGGGTCAAGACTCAGGGTCAAGACTCAGGAGAACTGAGTAAAGCAGAAATTTCCAAGCTGATTTCCTATTTGCATTTTGAGATTTTTCCATTGTGATACAAAGCACTCTAAATAAATTAAAATAATTAAATGCTAAATAAAACTAAATTATAATAATATATTAACTGCATTACAATAATATCTACAGTCCTTTATTACTGATACTGCATTACTTCATATATGTACAAACAGAACAAAATACAGTCCTTATCTGTATATATTTTGCTGTCTAAGGCAAAGGATAAAAAAAGTTTGTTTTCTATGTCACACAGCATTTTGCTTGGCATATGACTAAAGGCACACACCATCAAATGATGCTCTGGGTTTAAAGACTATCTGAAGGTACTGTTACTCTAGTTTGGTATTAATTATAACATTTCAAGGAACATTCATATCAGAGCACAAAAAGCAGATATAATTTGGCATCAGTGACCCGGTCATTTTCTTATTGGTCACTAGCATATGTATGTCACTAGCATATAATTGTGCTTATCTCAGCTCACTTTCAATTCAGAGAAAAAACTGCTGCCATAGGCCAAGAGTCAGAGTGCACATTCAAGCCCAGCTAGAACAGTGTCTAATATTTTGGCCAGCAATGTATAATTTACCTGGGTAAAACTGAACACTGACAGCTCTCTGTCTCTCTAAAATATATATGTTTATGCATACTCCCCTCCATATATATATATATATATATTATATATGTGTGTGTGTGTGTGTGTGTGTGTGTGTGACACACAAAAAAAAAGATAAAAAGAAAAAAGCAATCCTGGATATACTGACAACATTCTAGATTTTAAAGGTTCATTTGGAAAGCTACCAGTGAATATCCAGGTGACACCTTCAATACCATTCAGACATTACTTGCAGTGTCTGGCCAATTTACAGACTTTGAAGGCGCTGCAGTGGAAAAAAAGAAGACTCATCAAGCAACATTCTCCTAGCATAACCTATATCTGTTGGATTGTCTCTTTACCTTAGCTCAGCTGTTGCACTATATTTAGCCCATAAAAACAAAATCAAATAAATCTGAGCTTAACCTCTGTTGAATTTAGGAAGATTTTGGATACCTGCCCAGTAAATACTTTCTGTCATAAGAATTTGACCTGCGGAAATGGTTAGTTGAAGGGACAGTATAAACATTAAATGAAAAAGTGTGTGTGTGTGTGTGTGTGTGTGTGTGTGTGTGTAGATAGGAGGAAACCAGCAGATTTGCATTAGCCCCATAATGCTAGTTCAGAGTTTGAGAAACAGCAAGGGAATCTCAAATCACGGTTCCAGATGAGAGGGGAATCGCTAGGTACTGGGACATGGGCAGTAGCAGTCAGGCCAGCTGTGGCTTTACCCCTGCAGTAACACACACAGGCTCTGCTGCAGGGCTTGGTGAGAAAGGCGGTGTACGAGGGGCACAGAGCTGTAGGACACACGAGTGCAAATCCTGGGCCATTATACAGTCCCCGGGGCACACTACAGAAAAGCTGTCTAAGCTACATCAGCTCTTGAACTCGCTCAAGGGTGGGAGGATACCGAGGTTACTTAGACCTGTGGCGCTGCTCATTTGGCAAGCTATCACATTCAGGGAAGATGCCAGTCCTTCACACTTCTTTCACTCCAAAGTATTTGTGCCAACATATTCCAGAGCACTTATACATTACTCTGCAAAAGTACTGCAACCTACAAAAAAGGAACTGAACAGAAACAACATGGACAATAATGTGTATTTTATTTCAGATGCCTACAACACTAATGTGTAAGAACAGACCCCCTGCCTTCAAAGTCTGATTCTGAATCCCGAATCCAGAGCTGCTCAGGGACTTGAAACGGGAGCAGCCCCAAGAGTGAGTTATGAGTAACCAGCTGGCACTATTAAAAATAGTCTTGTGAAGGTCTTTTTTTTGTTCAGCAAACTGAAAAATGTTCATTTTTAAATTGGGATATGGCCTTTAGAAAATTCAGCTGTATAAATAATATATTTTGTTGATGGCTTCAGTTTCCTATATTAAAATTAGTAGACAAGCATAGACCTAACTCTTATGCAATGAAAACTCACTGTCCTACAGATATGTAAACATTTTCCCTAGGCAAGTAATATCGGTGACCTCTTCATGAGTACTGAAAAAGTAAAAGCTATATACTCATATACTATGGGTATGAAAATGTTTGTTGGATTGGGACCAAAAGTACTTCATAGGACTGGGAATCTTACTTGGCTTAATGCATGAGTTTCAAAATCAAGTTCAGACCAACATTTTTGACTCTTGTGTTCCGAAGTCCACATTCAGAGAGAGAGAGAGAAAAAAAAAGACTTTCATACAGTCTGGTTATTTGCATATCCTAAGGCTTTCCACCTAATGATGGATGCTCAGCCCTTCTGAAGATCAGACCCTGAACAAGTAGTCCCAAGTTGACATACACATTTTTGTTATGGTGTACTTTTGAAACAATATATAACATGCTTTGAATTATCAGAAGTCAGCTAAAAAATCTACAGCACTTTCCTCTCAGCCTTCCTTCCCTCTCATTCTAATGCTTTAATAAATCAGACTCATTTAGAGACCAGTGAGGAAACTGGAATTCGTGAGTGTTTCTCTATATTTACAATACTGCATCTTCACACCCTGGCAGCTCAGTGTCATTCCTCAGAAATCAGACAGCAAATCACAGATTGATTTTCTTTTTTTAATTGCATCCCTGCCAAGAGCCTATTGGGAATGAAAAAGAGGTATGGACTCAGGGTTTTTTAGGTGCACTGACACTGGCTTATTTGTCAGAGATCAAATCTCCAGTGAACAGCTTGCTGCAGCTTTTATTTCCAAGACTTTGATAATAACATCAAATTGATGTTGCATTGGTGGGCACTGAGACAGCAAAGAAAACTGCAAAGGTATTCGAAAAAGTATAGCAAAAAAACAGGAAAGAGAAAGAGAAGAGGAAAGAAAGCTGTTTTCAAACAGCTCAAAGACAAATGTTTAATACTTTTCAAGATATACTGCTAGGCATATACTTTATCAGGCATATTTTCAGCAAAAACTAATTTGTAAACAGCTATAGCGTTTATTTGATTCTTTTAAAAGTCTAACCTTCTGGTTGTAGAATAGGATTTCAGGACGTTAATGCAAACCTTTTGACACTCTGGAACATGGTTAAAAAAATCATGCATTTGTCTGGATTTCAAGCTAGATGCTGTCATCTTTACTCAGGGAAAAGAATCTGTTAGCAGGAGCTGTTTTGGCAGGGATGAATGACTAGGGCCTCTAATTATTGACAGTGTTTTGAATCACAGCAGAGCATATTTTTAAGTTTCTGAAGTATGATTCTCCAATCTTGAGAGCCCTGGAAAGGCAAATGCCATATCCATTATGTTGCCTACACTTCTTGACAGCATTTGTGAAATACATGCTTCATTTCAGGCATACCTCCCCCTCCTCTTTGCCCTCACACCCCCTGCCCTTTTAGGAGATTAGGCCCCCTTCCTAGCACGACTGAAACCCTCTTCTCTGCAATTTCAGAAGTAGGCTCTAACCACTAGACTGTATATTTTAGGCCACTAGACTCTTCCATCTCATCTACTTGAAACTGTGCTGCTGCTAGTGAATAACGCTAGTTGCAATGAGCCAGAAAAAAGGCAAGCCTGGGGAAAAAAGTATCAAGTTACTGTTGCCAGCTTCCACTGAAGATACCACACTGCAACCATTGGTCTCTGGCCACATTATAGCATCCAGCCTGTGACAGGTTTCTGTGCCTCACTAATGCCTATAACCCTTAAAGGTGAGTGAGGGAATGACAAAAGGACTATACCCCCAATGTGGAAGAACCGAAAGGCAACAAGGAGTCTCTCACTTCATCCTTTTTCTGCTGCCTACCCCACCTTCCTTCTTGCACCCGGCTCTCATTCTGTAGGTGTCCCTTGTTACTCCGTGTGCACCAGGCAACCTTTATTTTGGCATTAGCAACTTAAGACAACAACAGTGTGCCCATCTCTTGGCTTAGGGGCTCACTGCCTCTATGAAGGAAAGTTTCTGTATTGAAAAAGTAAAATCTCCCTTAAGTACATGTGACACTTCCAATCAAGCGTGCATGCACACAGACACACACACACTCGTACACACACTTAATTGGTGGCTCAGTCCAGAGAGACATTTTCTCAGCCCTCTCGCACAGACATGTAGACTACTGAGGCAAGGAGAGGGAGAGGGACAAGCCAAAACAAATAAATATTCAGGAACTGTCATCTAGCAACTTGAGAGCTTTGATATGCTTACAAGAGCATTTCAGACATGCATCAGTATTGCAGATATGACTCTTTCTACCTAAAAAATAAATCAGCAGAGCAGTTGTTGACCTCAAATACCTCAAAGATCAATCAATCAGAAAGTCAAAATTCATACTTTAAAATGAATACCAACTGCCAATAGAAAAGGTACTACATGATGTCACTACTTTGAAAGATGTCTATACTTCATACTTTATTCCAAAAGTATCTCAGATTTTGTCTCCTAGTCTTTGTTATGAAAGTGTAATAATGTTGTTTCCCAACAATATCAGTAAAATTAATGAAAATGCAGAACAAATCTGCTGAATGTGACCCATATTTTTTACAACCTCTTTACTTCAACCTGATACAAAGTCCAAATCATAATACACATGACTCGGATGACAGAGATCTTCCATAACAACATTTCTGTAGAGGCTGACAGCGTATCAGTTGACCACCAATTCTGGAGTGGAAATCCCCTATAAGTTTTCTAACAGTCTACAAGAAAAGAGCATTTGAGAAACCTCATCAAAGTATGCTTTACCGTTTGCCCACTCATATGCTTCTGTTTGATCTAGATCACTTGTTTCCTGATTGCATATATCAAAATTTTTTCTTAAATGTGGTTGTTGCTATTCTTCTTCTTCTTCCCCTTTCTCAACTTCAGATAAGTTTCATCTCTTTAGAAGAGCTGTCAGGTCTTTCAGCTGGTGGATGAGCTATGTGGGATTCAAGACTAGGCTTTTGACTCAGGGAGCCTGTCACCACAGGTACGGGCCAGAAGAGATGATGTGCTCACATGAGGTTAAAAATAATGCAGGGAATCAAGTCTAAATATGAGTGTACAAAATAACTCAAAATGGACAAAGCTTAGGTAAAAACTGATATGATATCAAGATTTTACTTGACGCTGCTTACTGATCTATTTTGCTAGGCAATTACACAGAGACATCCCAATAAAAAGAAACAAGGCCAAGAAGATGATCACCTAATGATATTCATCATGCACTGAAGAAAGGGAGTGTTATGATCAGCTGCCTTATCACACAAAACTAGACCTTCTAGGATAAGAACTACACTCCAAATATTTCAATCCCTGCCGAACTCTTAGCTTCTAGGAGCAGATGGCATTAACTTCAGTCGCAAAGCATCAAGGAGCTCTACAAAACAAGATGCCTTGTTAAAAAGGTAGCCAAGGGGATCCCTTTTATTCCTGAAAACCTGGGTTTTAGTTGGGTACCTTAAAAGTCTCCAAAAACAAGCCACCTGGAAATGACTTTATCTTCACTGTAAAATTAACACTGGACTCCACAAAGGACAGGAAGTTATCTTCTACCCATGAGCTTAGCTTTCAGCATAGAAAAGGAAAACAAAACTCAGCCTTAACTGAAGTTTCTCTAAGTATGGCACTGTTTAGTTCAGGCAAGCACACGTTTTGTTTTTATAATATTCTCTGATGGATCATGAGTAGTCCAGAGCATTCTTAAGTGATTTCATCCAAACTACCAAAAGCAGTGTTAGACTCAAAAGTTAATAGAGTACGAAAGAGATCAGAAACTTTTCAAGATAGAGAAAACTCAAATATAGCTTGAAAAAATGCTAAGATTTATAAACAAAGCTGTTTTTTGTGTTCCTGTCCTTTGTGTCCCTGAAACTTTCCCTTTAGCATTGCCCTCAGTCCAGAAAGTTCATCACTTTTTGAGTTACAGAAATTCCACATCATCCCCTCTAGAAGCCCAGGAAAATTCTCTATTTGTGTTCACTGCTGCTGCCCAGCTGTGTAGAGACTCCCTGCTCTAATTAACTCTCTCTGCTATGTTGCAGTCTCCCTCTTTTCCCTTCCTGTCTTTCACTTTCTTTCTACTGTGACACTCAAAATCCTGCTGTGGGCAAAAGGAAACACACTTTATGTGTAAAACCAAGAATCTGTCATTAATATAATTGAAATCTTAATACTAGAATCAAATAACTATTGTTTGTCTAGATCAAATTATTACAGAAAAAGAAAGAAAAAGAAAACACAGTATTTCACAAAAAGTCTCAATAATAACACAGTTAAAATTGTTATACCATTGTCATGCAGCTAAGAATCTAAAATTCCCAAACAAACCTCTAGACAGGCAAATACAAATTCAGACAAACTAAGCCTGAGGCCTACAAAATTAAAACCAAGTCTATGGCCTGTTACTAGCAATGGCACTACTGTATTTAGTGGGATTCAGGGCTGCACTACCTACTCCCGTTCTGTGTTTCAGAAACTTCTCTCTCTCTGTGCTCAGCTGCTGCTGGGATAGCAGCAGCCTCCTCAGCTTCCAAAAGGTGACCCCAATCAATTCACTCCCTTTCTCACTGAGTACAGTCTGAATGAAGAAAGACCATCAGACACCCACAGTGTCAGAACAAAAGGCAGCTTGAGAATTTTTAATTTTTTTAAAAAGATATAATCTTATCTTCCTAATCAGGGCTTGTTTGCTTAGATTTGTAGAGATTTGATAAAAAGAAATCTCCTATGCCACATTTGGAAATATCTATGAGTTAGATTACCATGTAGGCTCACTTTTTTTCTTAATTCTAATGAATGATCATCTAGTTATCACATACTGTTGCTTTCTGCAGCAGACAAATGCTCTTCACTGCAGGATCTTAGTGTCTGCAGAAGTTGTTTCTTTTCACCCTCACATACTGTGATATCATTGTCCTCCTTCAGAAGACATACATCCAATAACATCAATTCATGACCCCAAAACAAGTGTGAATGGAAGAAACTGGAAAAATATTTTCTTTGTTGGGCCACAGAACCAACCCATGGCATATAGGATATTAATTAGCACAAAAAGTGATAAATAATTAGCATTCAGAGTTCAGTATTCATTTAATCTATTGTTTTTCCATTCTTACTAGCCTGTCTAGAAGTTCAAAACTATGTAAGTGTCTCAGCTGGTGCCAGAGAACTGTGGTGCCCATCTTAATGGACATCAATTGACAGTGTTGTCGCCAACATTGTTAGCAAAAACCTACTGTTGTAGGTCTGTAGACCTCATTATTCAAAAAAGGAAAACATACACTAATGCACAGATAAATTTCATATTAATTTTGATGAGAATTAGATCAGCCTTTGACCACCTGGTAGTTAAGGGCTCATTCTCATTATATACTTTGTAACAAGAGCTCAGTTAGTTTCCTTCCTTTATAGACTTACAGGGGCTATTATAAGACTGTTTAAATACAAGTCAGCACAGATGTTACTTTTCACAATGCATCTTGGGGTTTTTTTGGCATACAGAAGCCACCCTGCTATGCAATCTCCCATATCCTTTTTCATTTTTAGCTTCAAAATTTTATACTTCCTAGGTAGGAATACC
The DNA here is from genome assembly GCF_036370855.1 of Dromaius novaehollandiae. NCBI lineage: Eukaryota > Metazoa > Chordata > Aves > Casuariiformes > Dromaiidae > Dromaius > Dromaius novaehollandiae. Next base: position 89,671,807 of record NC_088099.1, on the reverse strand, counting down.
TAAGGAACTGATTCAAAGTCTCTTTTGGTCAGTAAGATGCTTTTTGTTGACTTCATTAGAGTCTGAAATAGGCCTGTAATCTCTTTCTGTGGCCAAGCGCCTTCTTCTTTGTAACTTGGTGTTATGAGTTCTTACTTACTCATAAGAACTTTTAAGTGTGAATATGAGATAACCACATTATAGAGACGACAGTAGCACACTGATAGAAACTAGACATTAAATTCTGTCTAAACACAAGTATTATGGATTTTCCCCCCTCCATGGTAATACCATGAATGCTGGGAAAGAATAATACTGAGCAAGTATCTGTCTGGAAATTCATTGACCTAATTTCCCTGTTTTGGGGGGAGATGTTTTCTCTTTTCTGTCTTTCTTTTTCTTTGTCTCTTTTTCTTTTTTCTTTTCTTTTTCTTTTTGTCATTTTTCTTTTGGAAGCATAGTAGATATTGCCTCTAATTTATTTTTGAAAGGGCTTTAATCAGTTAAAAGGTCTGAATGGCATAATTATATGACAGTCAAAAGTGTTTAATCACTTTTTAGAGAGTGAAGTGGGCTTGATGGATTTCCTTTAATTAAGCTTTCCAGATGACTCAAATAAATAATAAAAATATTTTTTGAAACTTTCCTTTATTATGTTTTGCAGCATGTAAGTTATGTCAGTAAACATTTCCAGAGTTTGAATTGAGACCAATAAATCACCCTATACATCACAAAAGGGAAGGATTTATTACACAGATAAACAGATTTGCATAACCTGCTTATTATCTCTCTCTATTAGATTATATTCCCTTCCCCACCAAGATGAGCTAACCCCAAGGATATTTCTTATTAAAAAAAAAACAAACCCAAAAACACACACGTACACACACACAAAGAAAATGAGAAATGTCATTCTGATGACATAATCTGGAGGTATAGTACTTGAAATGGAAAAGGCAGGTGAAATATCACTAGCTCATTAAAAAAAAAATCAAAATAAATTATTGTTTCCACTTTTGTCAGCGAAAAGGGATAAGGACAGTTTTTGCCAGCATCCAATATATCTGGCATGACTGAATTTGATGACAGGAAGTGTATGGATGCTGTTTATGCAAATGTTTTGAACTAGCTGCCTACTCAGCAAGTGACTGATACAAAATTTTACACTATATTTCTCCATTGAGTGGGAAAGATCTGTGATTACAGCCACAGTCCCTTCCTTACTTCTTCATCCATTGCTTTAATGAGAAGTATTTTACTTTTGGTCTGTGCCATTAGTATTATACTCCATTTTGCACTGACTGTCTCAGCATTATGGGCTAAAATATTTCCCCTTGCCTTAGGTTTTGGAAAAAAAGGAACATAAAACTCTTAGGAGTGTTTATTAGGTACTAATACTTAGCATTAAATGCTAAATACAAATGTTTGAATAGAACCTATTCTCACTAAAGGCACAGCATCAACATTTGTATTAATACGAGTAATATTTTAAGGATAAAATTTAACATATGCAAAGCATATATCTCAAGTATTTTTTCAGACCATTTAAAAAATCAGTACAGTGTGCATGATCATGGGGTTAGTAATTATGTTGGAATGAGTTAAGAAAACAAACCAGTTTTAAATGAAAAGTCAGTTGGTAATATAGAAAAAGGAATAATTTCCAGAAAATTATTTATTAGATAATTAAGTCTCTTTTTCTGCTTGTAGAATTTGTGAGCAGACTATGGTTTTCCTTAATGAATCCTTTATTCAAATCTATTCAACAAATGTCTTTTAAAAAGTTTTGCTTTATAGATTGTACATTTTCAAGATGCACTGGCTGATTATCACTGAGCCAATAAGTCAAAGGAAATTGCTTCTTTTCCCTGATAGAAAGTCCCTACAAGAGTAAGTTTTTTTCTTTCAGACAGTAAAATTCCAGGGAAATTCCTCAGCTAAATATAAGCTGTTACAGTCGCATATAAATGAATGTCACTGGTTGGCTATGGTTGTATATATTGTGTGTCTGACCTTTGACTTTCAAAGGCACATGTGTGATTTTTGGAAACCATTATTACTGATATGTACTGGCATTTAAACATGAAAAGGAAAGTAGGCATGGGAATATGATTTCATTAAAATATTTAATGAATATTGTAGAGTTTTTTTTCCCTGTCTCTCAATGAATACTGCAGATTTTTCTCTCTTTTTTAATGTCCTATTTAAAGTTTTATCTTGAATTTTGGCAGGAAGAAAATAATGGTATGAACTCATCACATTCAGCATGTGATTTCCTTCCTAATGGCACCAGAAGAGCAGAAACAGAGGGAAAAGAGAATGAAGGAAGGATCATACTTACATACCTGATCTATCTACCACAGAAAACCTGTCACGTCGTAGAATAAAGAACTAAGGTCTCATTTTGTTTTTCTGTATTATTCCACAGAGAAAAATGTTTTAAAGAAAGTTAAATGAAAATATGGTTGTTCATGGACAAAGACTATTAAATTCTTGAAAAAATTGTCTCAGAGATTCATGAGTTAATCAGCAAAAACACATATAAAATGAATTAGCGGACCTCACAGTCAGACATCTACTATCATGCAGCCAAATACATTACAATTACCCGTTTTATTAGATGATTCTGTTAATACACTACTGAATTTACAGTCAATCACTGCTATTAGTTTTCATAGAAACTGTGTCCTGATTTAACTTGTTAGAGACTGCCCTTTGATACGCAATCTGTATCTGCTAAACATGTCTTAAAAGCACAGGCCCATGCCTTGGAGTACATATACAGCAACAGTCTTCTACAGCAGAAAATAGTTCTAAGGAACAGATGAAATTGCAATTACAAGAAGACATTAAGAATTTCACCTTTAATAACTTTTCTTCTTTATACATTTTCATTTATTATCAATAATCAATATAGTTATTCATATAAAAGACATACTGTGGAAAGCAATGCAGAATGGCATTCATATCAACCACGATTATTTTTTTCAAGATTTTAAGGCCATGCTCAGTTGCTTTAAAATAAACTTGAAGGCATATCTTCAAACCACTTTATTTTGTTTATTAATTTCGCTAGAAATAGCTTTCAAAATTTTTTTTTTCTTAAGCAATTACTATAAAAGAAACTGTGCTTTTCCATTGTAAAGGACCTACTAAAAGTAGTTCCTAAAGGAACTACTGTCCATTCACCTCCATGGGTTGTAGGCTGGTTGGTTATATGTCCACCTATTATAGATTTTGTTATAATGATACGTCTGACAAACATCAAATATAATTCAACCCAAAGCATAGATAAGTTTTATACCAATATCTAACTGATACAAAAGAAGACTCTCTCAATATGTTCAAATAACTATGCAACCTCTTTGAAGTGACCTTAAAATGTCAAAGAGATTTTTGCTACTGCCTTGGAGGCAGGGAAGAGGGTATAAAAGCACAGGATTTCTTCCATGAATTTGGGCCTTTCACGACTGAGAGCAAGGAAACCCAAGTGCCTTTAAACATTTGTCCTTTAGTTCCCAAGAATAATACTGTATTTGTCTGAATTAATGATTTTTGCTCTCAATATCCTCTAGCGGAAAGATTTGTGTTTACTGATAATTTTGATACTGGCACCTTTCATTTTTTTAGGACATTTCTTTTATTCTCCATAATTCACAAACATATTTCATCTGCTACTTTTTCTCTATGTGACCTTTTAAGTGCAATTTTTAAATACTCTTTTTTTTGGATTTGTAGATAAAAATTTAGTTTTTTTGAAGTCAAGGACAAAAACTTTAGATTTTCTTAAAGTCCTATCATTAAAGAATTTTGGGAAGTGAACACAATTTTTTTCTTGCTTGTTGTTGAAAGTTTGATGCTAATTTGCTTTAACACACTGCTAAGCAGCTAGGACATAGAGATATTCTACAGAGATACCTCACATCTACATGTTACAGTATTTGTTCAGAGGAGTGATTTAATCAATTAATTTCACTGTAAAGATAATCAGATAAAGTTCAAACAAACATTCCCTCACTGTTTACATCTTTCTGCTCTTGAAATAAGTATAGTTTTTATAGGATGAGAAGTCCATTAATCATTTTCAGGGAATGGTACAGATCAGTTTGAAAATTGTACAAACCTGTCTCAGCCAGATTGTTTTACCCTATCAAAGCAGAAATAAAACGGAGGGCCCAAATCCTCAATTAAAACACATCAGAATAAATCCACTGCTAAAGCCCTTCAGTAAACTGAGAATCTGTCCTCACTGCTTTTTGCACCACTGACTTGCCATATGGATGAGCAGTTCTTTAAAGTACTCTTATGAAAGCTTTGCACAATTGTTTCTGAGATTTGGAATAATTGGTTTAAAAATGTTTTGATTTGTTAAATGCAACACAAATAGCCTTTTTTTTTCCTTTGGTTTGGTCTTACATATCTTTTTAGGTAAAAAATTTGTTGTATGCTTTAATATTCAAACAGTGATTTCTCATTTGAAAAGTTATACCACAAATTCATAAATTCAATGAAAGTCCCTTAAGATCTGTCTTGTTTAGTCATTCTGTGAATAGTACAGTAATAAACCTATTGATTCAAGTTTAGCACTTAGCTAAAAGGCTTGTTATAGTGCTGACAATATTTCAATAGGTCAATAAAATAAGGAAATACAGGGTAAGTAAGTCAATAATTTTAACAATGTCAATTTGTTCGCCTGCCAAACCTCCAAATCAATCAAATGTGCATGCAAATAGCTCTATTAAATCTAATCTGGATTGAGAAGAGAAGATACTTAAGGGTATAATGAAAATTGAAGCTCTTCTTTAATTATCTGCATAAAGTACATCACCATCAGCATAATAATACAGTTAATGCTCGTTGGGTAACAATCTACTGCTTAACCAATAACAATAATACTAAGTTTCTTTTAAGATTTATGGTCCCGATTCAGCCAAGTACTTAACTACTTTTCTACCTTTAAGCACAAGACTAGCCTGGCTAAAGCTAATGGAGCAAGCTATAATGCTGTCACAAAATATGAATGCTTAAGAAACTCACTGAAATGCACTCCATAACATGGAGAAATATATATTCTTTCTATAAACATTTAATCTGTACCCAAACAAGGACCTCGATCCTTCAGGTGAATCCATTACTGTCAATATCTGCATCTTTGGAAACCCAGCAGAGAGGATCTTTGGCACAAGCATTCTCGGGGGACGGGGCATCTAACAGGGGAAGATAAAGTAAGAGTGCCTGTTTATACTCTTTACTACTTAATGGTATAATAATCGCCTAACTCGCTTTTGGGTTTAGTATCTCTTTGATTGCTGTTGCTTGTCATTTAAGACGGCAGCTTCTGAGACTGAACTTCCACCCACACGTGAAAGCCATTAGAAAGCTTGAAAGAAAGAGATATAGTTGCATTCTAACATGAAGGAAGGAGCAAAAATAACTGCTGTAGGGCTACATTTTCAAGGATAAGATGGCAAGCTTTTTAAAAAGCTTTACATTTCCTTATATTTTATCCTGCAGGAAATCTAAATCAATACAAAGACTGCACTGATAGTTATTTTTCTTCTAAAGCAAAGGTTTTAAAAAGCATAGTAAAAAAATACTCTTGAAACTCTCCATACAGCGGAAGAAAGCCTATATTACATGCTGTAGGAGCATTTTGAAAAGTCGCAATATTTTGATCATTGAGAAATAGCATTAATGCTAAGGCAATAAAAAATACTGGAATGGGAAGCAAGAGGCAAAGTAAGTACAAGGTCATTACTATTTTATTTATTCTATGAAAATTATAAACTAAAAAAAAAATCAAAAAAACCCCACGCAAATGAGCAAGTTCGCAAGCCAATGCATCTGGCTAAAAAGAGAGAATAACAAGGATGGAACAGTATATTTGTCTCTAAAAACCCTTCTGAGATTAGCAGCCTGCCTGAACTGCTTTACCCCCCCCACACCCCAAACGTGACTGAAAAACTCCCTTTGACACATGAGACATCTGATCAGCCTTTAAAGCAGCTTTGGGTGGCTCCATCTGTGGGGAAGGAGGGTAGGAATGGCAAGCCTGACGCAGTGGTCAGGAGGGGCGAGTAGCTAAAATGCACCTGCTTAACTGTACATGCTTGAGCAATCTCACTGAAACCAACTGGATGACTCATGTGAGTAAAATGAAAGATATATTTCAGTGGTTGCAAGCTCTGGGCAATTATTCATTCCAGCTCTGGAGGAAAGAATTTTCAAAAGTGACTTAGCATAGTTAGGCAACTAAATCATAGAGAAATCAATGGGAGAAATAGCTTTGAGAATTTGGGCTGTCTCAGTCTAAATCTTTTTGAAAACTGGTGGAACAGACTTGGTTTCTTCTTCTTAGATCTATGTCTCATGCAACTGCTTGCAAACGCATCTGATCCCAAAATTAAGATTCTCAAAAACTTTACTTGATCACAGTCTAAGGCTTATAGGTACCCACATTTATAGAGTGCATCTCCCTACATTTCTACTCACAGACAGACCTATTGTATAAATGCAGAGCAGCTTGATGCTTCAAACCTCATTGGAAAGTATTAGCTAGTTCTTGCAGAGTTCATGATACTTGTTAGACTTCATGATACTCTGATGAGGTATCTTCATGCTACTCAGTTAGATGGACTTCATGATACTCTCTACATATACTGAGGCAACTATAGGATCAGAATATAAAAATGGGAGAAGGAAGATCTGTTGACCTGTAGTTTAATCCAGGAGTTCAGTGCCTAGGATGTGGGGAAACAATCTGATTTTTTTTTTTCTGTGTGAGTAATCTGAATCTGCGATGTAAATGTGCTCCCCAACAAACTACAGAGTATTTTGAAGATAGGGAATGGGCTTTCTAATTCTGCTCTCTTGAAATTTTAAGTATTTATTTATAATTAATTATTTACTAGATTGGAAATAAGCTGATGCAATGAGAATTACTCTAGCCTCATGCTAGAAGGAGAGACCTAGGTTACAGTTCCTTTTCCAGTGAAAGCTTATGGATTTCATATTAAAGAACTATATATTAAGGAATTATTAAAGCAAATGATTAGAGTGAAATTCTTATTATTCCTCCCTAACCAGTAGGCAATAAAATCATGCTTGTTCTCTTTCTGATCCAATGAATATTTAATTATTTTATGCAAAGCTGCAAACTTCAGCAGGAGTGTGCCCACCCTCATTGTATTCGATAGCCATAGGTATTCAAACCATTACAAAGGAGGTAAAGATGTCCATAGAAGATGTGACTTTTCATTCAGTCTTTCATGTCTGGAAAAGTGCTGCACCAACTGAACTTTAGAATAAAAGTACACAATACCACACAATCTTTGTCCCATATTTTCATAAGATAAATACCATGCCTCCGTGGATTTTAGCCCACAAAGACCCATTGGAGAAAAGTCATTCTTCTCAAAAGTGTGCTATTTCATGGGGCATATGTAAATCCAACAGCTAGGTAAAACTTAAAATAAGCTCTTGTTTTCAGCAATTAACATCAGTGGCTCCTTACCAACTATACCAACATTTTGGGATCCCAGTCAAGCACTTAATTTTCCTTTTTAATAACTTCCCTGGACAATGATGTGGAAGGGATGCCAGTTCCTCTAGGCACTATGAGGTCCAAATTTTGCAGGAAGGTAATGTGCAGCCTGGTTTAAGCCGTCCTGTTTTCTCCTTTACACCACATAGGACATTTCTTTCAACAACAGTAATACTGAAGGCACAGTGTCTTCACAAGCTCCACATTTGACTTCTCAGTAACTGAGTTTACACAGTAGGGGTGCACTCTATAGAGCATACTCAGGACTTATCTTAAGTGCATGTCTCCCCAGCTTGTCCTGATTCCTGTGGAAGGAAACCTAGATTCACAGGAGGGGCGGGCGTTGATATGTATTTCTGACATGCAGATGCAATAACCACAAGTGCCTACTATTGAAGTTACTTGGGTAAAAAGGGACCTAGAAATGGAAAGGAAGAAGAAAAAGGGCTAAGTGGATGAATTGGAGATGCTAAGAATTATGGAACAGATGAAATTCTTCAGAAGTGTAGCAAGTGACTGGAAAAGGTTCAAAACAGAAATTATATCTATTCACGAGGATGAGTAGAGCTACTCAGAAAGGAAATGAAAATAAGGAATCTCCTTCATCTGCATATTGTGGGGCCAGAAGCATTAGATTTACCATTTTCTTGTTGAGTAAGGAAAAGCAAGGCAGTTCTCAAACCATACCAAAGGAAAAATGTGCTATATGAAATCACCCTAAAAGGGTTTAAAGATAACCGTGTTCATGTTCATGTTTCCATGACCTAAAATGGAGCAGGCTGGAGAGAACCCACTACATGATACAGTGTTAATGAAAAAAGCAATGCAGAACAAAGCGCATGACGCTTCAGAAACTACATGACAAACTAGATCAACTCAAAGGTGATTCATAACAATCAATATAGTGAGTTGGGCTGTCAGCATAGTGTATTTCTTCTTAGGAATAGAGAGACTTATGAATATGAATGCCCTTTAAGACACTTGTGCTGAACCATAATACTCCTTAATGAACACCGTGGAAGATTCTAATTGTACTTAGTATTAACTGTGTGATGGATTATTAAGACAGAAAATTCATTGTGTGTAGATCACCATTTCATGAGGATAAAAGCTGTGACCTCATTACTGTTCTCATAAGAACTGCACCTACATTTGTAATACCACAATCCTGGATTGTCCAGGATCAAGTTCTCAGTGACGTGTGAAATAGTATCACTGGGAAATCTCTAATTAGAAAAAAAGGTGGAACGTCACATTTTGCTGGTCTTGTTCAGTTTTCTTTCACTATTTTTTTGATTCTAGATAAATATGTCTGTTCTACAGTTAAAATAAATAGTGTTACTTTTCTTAAAAACAAAAGTGAAAGGAACGTGAAACTTTGAATGAGACCTCAGCAAATATTAAATAGCTTGTAAATCAGGGAGGTAATTGCATTTATCACAAGATTATCACATTCTTTATTCATACAAATTGGAAAATAGATTAGCATTTGGGAGATGTTTGGTCAGCTTTACTCAGTTAACCTGCTGCTAAAAGGACAGAATATGAAACTGAATGTTTCCTTAAGCTTTTTTTCAGTGCACAAACTTCATGTAGTGTAATTTTCTGATAACTACCTTTAGCAATACAATCTGCCTAAATTTTCAATATCATGCTCAGTACTTTGTTATCTAAGTGCCTTTGATGGCAAATTACATCTACATTTAATAACTTTTATTCTTTCCAATCATAAGAGGAGTTTCTGGTATATCTGAAAGTTCAGATCTCTATGCTCGCTTATGTATGAACATTTCCGGCACTGATTGCACCAGTTGAAAAAATCATAGATAATGACAGCATCTCTGGTGACCTAAATTTTACCTTTGCATCAAGATATGTCTTAAGTGATTATTCCTAAATTATATCTAATAGATACTATCTCTCTCTTCCACTTCACAATTATCTTACTCTACAATTCAATATTTATCATTGCCTAGATGTTCTTACATGAGTAAGATTTTGCCAAATATTTACTTGAACTGTTTTCCTCTGCATTTTAAATTTTTGTTCATGCTACATTTGTTGGCCCCAAACATACCTTCTAACAAAAGCAAATGGTCTTTAAACTTATCTGCTTAAACAGTTCAGTAATTGCCCACAACAGAACAGCTCCTGCTTACAAAGGGAATATTTTTAATGACAGATTGGTAAAAATGTATAGAGGTTAAGGGGCTGAATACTTAGGGGAATTAATAAACGTCATTACCATCAGAGGACAAACTGATGGCTCAGCTGAAAGAAATCTGATGCACTTGTGCACTGCTCAGCAGTTTACTTTTCTGTGTTTACCCTCCACAGCTGTACAGGATGGAAATGGGTTTTGCTCTCCTCTTTCATTCACATCCAAAGCTACTCCCCATTCCCTTCCACAGAAGCAACATTGAGCATGTGTCAGCTTAGGAGTATTTTCAAGATAGAGACCATACACTCATGGTTAGCTAATCAAAAAATGTATTAAAAATTTCTCTACTGTAAGGAGATTGGGCAGTGCCCTCAGTGAAAACCTAAGCATTGACTTTTTCTTTTACATTTAGTCACTTATTAGAATATCCAGTTTTTAAACTTGATTATCTTTCCATGGACATTCGCACATTTAGCATTTAAAAAGCAATTTAATTTTAAATATATAAATTAGATTCAAACCAAGATATGAAAATCTTCCTGACTACTTTCTACTGTTTTTACTAGTGTCAGTAAAAAGCAAAAGGAGTTGAGTTGGAGTAGTATAACTCCATCTCTAGTAAACCTGTCATATGGCTCATTTGCATCAGGTCTCCTAGTGACAACAAAAAGGCCAATTACATAGGTAGCTGTCATTAAAGGAAAAGGAATGAAGTAGAGTTATAAATTTATCAGCTGTGACATAGAGACCACCCAGGCATGAAACATAGAACCTTAAGGTAATGGATTTATTTCCAATTATTTTCATAAAATTTTGGCTAGTATTTTAAACAAACCCAAGGGAGTTAGGCACCCAGATCCCAGTGAAATTCTTCATCTTGAATATAATAAGATTAAATCCCTTAGGCTATTTTGGAAAGCTTAATCTTGATGTTTTAGCTTAAACTACAGTCATTGAATATATAATACAAGCTGCCTGAAGGCATAATGGTATTCTTTTCAGCTAATAAAGGACTCAAGTCTGAAAAGAAATGTACATGGATTATTTAAGAACCAGTGGGATATTATCTTTCCTTACTGTATATTAGAAATATTCATTAAAGCTCAAATGGTTCAGCACTTAAAGTAAAAAATTAAAAGTAAAAAAGTATAAAAGTCCTTTGTCCCTCTCCTCCAAGTATTGACGAAGCACTTAACATAAACTGAAGTGATGCAACTTTTTTTTTCTTTTGGATGATATAAAAAGAGAAAATAAACTTTGCTTGCACTGCAAAGTACAAGTCAGTTATTATGCACAGATGGAGATTTACCATTTCAAACAAATAAACAACATAGGCTGTATCTGGACTTAACTCTTGAGGTGATTCCTTTAACCACAAGTTTTAATTTATTCAGAGGCTTTTTTTTTTTTTTTTTTTTTTTTTTTTTGCTTGTTTCTGGAGTGACTATATTTTACTTTTGTGATTAAAAGTAAATTCCAAAGGTCTTGGGCAAAACATAACAGCCAAAAGTCAACAGCAAAACTCCCAGTGACTAGAATAGCGACCTAGCCCCTACAATGCCAACGCAGTTCTAAGCTATCTAGCCCCATGCTCAGTTTCACATGAACCATTCATTTCTGTACTTTTTCTCCCTCTATCTTCAGATCTCAGGTATAAATCTCAACGGAGTGGGTTTCCTTTTAGAACTTCCACTGTGTTTCCTCCTTCTCTTTGAGTCGGAAATGAAAAGCATCAGAATCCCATCTAGCACTTCAGAATTTCCTCCCTGATTTTAATTACAAATAGGTCACATCTGATAAATGCATGACTCAAATTACTCAAAATACCCTGTGTGAGGTCTGTGAGTGTTTGAGAGAATGTGTGCACACTGAACCAGCATGGAAAATGACCAAAAACCCACAAGAAGGCATTTGAGAGAGCAAAGAAAACCACGAGCAAGGCCATGCTACAGAAGAGCTGCTTTAATAAGAATGTAAGAATACTTCAGTAGAGTACTGATGCACAGCTAGAAGCACATACTACTTAGACTCTTGACAGCTAAAGAAGAGAAAACACTCAACTGTTAGAGAAGCTACTGGCTGTGCTTTTTTGGAAGGGAATGGTTCCACAATTAAAGGGGATCAATAAGCAGTCTGATAATGAGCCATTAGAAAACCTCTTTAAGAAGTGCTGCTGATGACTGTACACATCTGCTATGACTCATGACACTGTGAGGTGAGAGTAAGAAAACTGTGAACAGTCAGAAGGGATGCCACATACACTGAGCAAGGCGCAGACTTCCAAATAGCACACCGATGGCTACCAAAATGTCTGAGAGCCTTTTTGCATCAAGGTCTCCAAGTATTCATAGGTGTGTCTCTCAACAGTATTCAGAAGTGGAATACTGTGGGCAGAGAAAAAGGCAAAAACCTCCTATTTCAGGCTATATCAGATCACAAGGAGGAAGTGCCAGAGAGGATCATTCTCCTATTAAAGTATGATGGGCAGAAATAGGTTTGTGCAAGACTGAATTCTGTTTGAAAGAGGATTGAACAATAAACCCAGAAGATTTTTTAAAGCTAGTATCACAAGCTAGATAAAGCCCATACACTTGAGAATAGCAAGTCATCTGAAACCTAAATACAAAGTATGCAACTACTAGTGAGGTTTGACAACTCATTTGCAAAATGTGTAGACTAGAATAAGGTATGCAAAATGGAAAGTGACTGGTCAAAGAAGGAGGTCTGCAACCTACTGAAATTCCAAACCTGATATGGAGAAAAGGTACCATCATATTAAGTGACAAGTATTACATAGCTACTGTGGATTACTGCCCCATTTCCTGAACAGGTGATCATTTGAAAAATAGACAGGAAATGAAAGGCACCCTTTGCCTGTATCTGACATGACAGTCATAAAAGAGGACACAGTATATCACAGCAGATGGTGAGAAGCTGGATACCAGATGCTTTCTTCTGGACACTCTGAGAGCAATAGAATGGTCATTCTGCAGTAAAGATACTGATAGCAAAAGCAAAATGAAAGAGAGAGAATAGCAACCTGGCAATATTTAACCACAATGCTTCTTTCCTAAGTCCAAATAGTAGGATAATAAGGATAGTATTCAGGATAAACACTTTGTATACTATTTAGAAGAAATACTCTCAAGCTAACCTAAGTTTGTAAGTTAATGACTTTACAAATCTTGTTCTGCATCGACAATTTTTAAGGCTCTTCAGAGGGTGAACTTTTGCATATCACAGTCAGGTGGTTGTTGTTATGATTTGTGCAGTCTGATTTACAGCAAGTTCCTTCCTCCATTCTTTTCATTTTTATCGTGTTCAGTAGAAGTCTATAATAGTCAGCAAATGTGCTCAGGCTGAAACTACCTTTTGGATGGTACTATCACTCTGTCATTGAAGCAAGCAGGCAGAGTGCTGGTTTATACTTAAGCAAGGCTTAGAACTTCTCACTATGCATCATAAGTAAAACTCATCCTTCATTTTGCTTATATCAATTTGAATAATGAATCATAGTCCCCTCACTGTGATAGAACTTGGGACCATTTTCTCATTTAATAGCTTTCATCTTTATGATGTTCTATATAATGGATATCACTGTACACTAATGAGTTTGCCAGCATTATCAGAAGATGTATTGCCATCTACATAGTCCCCTTTTATCCCTGGAAAGACTGCATGAATTTGTCAGTTTTATGATTTCTCTTCACTCATATGGATTATATAGATTAAAACTTGTGGTTATTTAAAAATACTTTGAACTGTTCTTCTTATTTAGTAGTGTTCTTAGCATACAGGTACCTTTATGTTTTCTCATTCATAGTGATATATTGGATCTCAGTCAATAGCTGGTATTTGTCTAAGGAGAGTGTGACCACACACACAGTTATTTAATATTAAAAATAAAATTAAGAGCTGATCTACAGAAGAAGAAATCTCATTTATTTTATTCACAGGATGTTAACATCCATATCTGTAACACAATATTCAAAATAAAGGATTGAATTTCTAATATCCCTTTTTTAGAATCATCATATGTTTCTGTGAGGATGTAGGACATAGGACAAGGTCTTTTTTTTTTCTTTAGCAAAGTGCTTAAGAAATGCATCAATACCGATTTGAAATACAGAGGTATAAAGAAAAGAGGTGGATGGTGGCTCTTCTGCAACAGACCTTTAAACAAACATCTTTGCTTTATTTGAAATAAAAAAACCCTGAAATAGATACTGAAATTGATTATATAGATTCATGACTTAAATTTTGGTTATACTATTCATTGTGAGACTTCTACAGACATTTTTCTATCCTCAGCAGCGTAACCTGAGATATAGTCAGTGAAGCCTGACTATAACTGCATGAACAATGAGTCAAAAATTGTCCAACATTTGCTGACAACATGTAAGAGCTGAGACACAAATGGTTTATAGCACTCATAGCTCTTTGAGGTGCTTTGACAGTGTATTGGGTTTTTGTGTAAAACTTTGATTTTCACATTAGAGACATTGACAGAGAAAAAAGAAAAAGATTATGCCTCTGAAAATGGGGGGGGAAAACAAGAAAAAAAAAAAAACATGAACCATATGGTCCATGAAATTTTTTGAAAAAATATTTTCTAGTGTTTGGTTTGCTTGTGTTTTATACCAGCCACAGACTGATGCACCTTCAACACAGCTCTTCATTCCAGCCTCTGTTCTGCACAGACTTCATGCATACTCAGCTTTGTGCGCTGTGAATAGCTCCAATGCTTTGTTTCTGTATGTAAAGTTAAGTATGTACAAACACCTTTGTGCAATCATGGTTTTAGGAAATACCTTTTCCTTAAGAAGGAATCTACAGCTATGAGGGTACGTACGATTATTTTTCATTTTCTACTGCTATCAATTAGAAGTTCCTATTCATGTGAGTATATCTATTAAGCTTTTTTCTTGAGCAAAGACATCAAGGTGAGAGACTGGTCGCCTTACGCTGAATGGCTCAGATTCAAAAAGATACTTAGGTGCTTCTATTTAATTTGAGCTGTAATTTCAGTGGCTAATACTAACAGAAAAAATCCCCTAACTTACCTGCCCACACTACTAGATACCTAGTTTTCCTCAAAAATGCACTTAGGAAATCACAGTTGAGTTTTCACACATGACCAGAGTGCACAGACCATTGTGCAAAAAATAATTTTTGAGGTGAGAGTCAGCAAACAATAGAGGGAGTCTGACACTGCAGCCGACTTAGGGTACCAGAGACTCATTCCAGTCCTCCTCAGAAGGGGACTTCTCTGAACTACAAAGGCGTTTCCTTTCCTTTCTTCTTGATCACTCATCACTGTGAGATGGACCCAGTCTCAGACACACGCTTCTCCTCCTCATTTTCTAATCGCTGCATTAAGCCCCATCCCACTCCCACCTCATACAGAGAGTTTTGAATCTTATTCTTTAGTGCAAAACTTCTCCCATTCACATCGTGTGGAATTTGACATCTATCTCAGGTTTTTCAGATTGATTTTTGGAGTCTACCTTCTACTTTACAGCAGCAGCTTAGCTAAAACCCTATGTATTCAATGCAGAATAGATCTTACATTACTAATCTAAGGGCTCTTACATTATAGTAGACATAAGGCAACAAAATAAGAGAAGAAAAGGTTTCTCCTTTGCAATGAGATTTACAAAGATGGCTAAAGGATTGGGCAGTCAAATATGAGAAAGAAATTACAGTTGAAAATGGACACTACATTGACATTTTCATGTTTTCCCAAGAGAGCTAAGGTTAAGCAGCAGCTGCCTTCATTGTGCTTCTGGCTTTTCCAAGAGGGAGGCAACACAATTATAATTTTATCTTCCTTCAGAGACTTTGAACATTTAATCTTCGTTTAATATTACTGAAAATCAGCTAATTTGAGGAAAGCCAGAGCAAAGTCCCTCTTCTATAAAAACCACAAAGATTCCTCAGCCACTTTGCTATTAGAGGAGAAATCAAAGTCAGAGGAAAGAGGACCCAGTTTCACTGAACACTTATGAGCTTGCCCACATAAGGTATTTGCAGTCAGGACCTTTTTTGCCTTTTTCACTCAAAGGCGCTATTTGAGATGAGTGCTTGGTGCTTATTGTGGACGCTGTCCACGCCACAGTTAAATAAACAAACTCTCTAGCAAAGAGGGATAAAACAAAAGATGGTGAGAGGAGAAATGGGCACAGAGAGGTGAAATGATTTGTCCAAAACTGCCCGGCTAATTAGTTACAGCAGTGCACAGAAACTAATATTCTGAAATCAGTATATAGACAGTAGACATTACTGTCTTCTCTCAGGATATTCTCACATATATCATGCTCACTCATAGCAATTCAAGATATGGAGAACAATGCCAAGATAAATTTTGTTACTTCTGCAAAAGCTATGTTCCTCCACTATTATGAAAGAACCTCTCATGAAAAATCACAGCTGAAATACAGTTCTTTGTTGGCATTTGCATAACATTTATCCAGCTGTTTATCTCTTGCATATGTTTTCCCTTACCAAGAGTAGTATTTTAAATGAAAGTGATATATATTTAAATAAAACAATTTTCTAAAAAGTAATCTACCCTTCCTACTTTACTAGCCATAAAATGCAGTAGTTCTGAAGTGCTGTACATTATGAATGTTAACCCCATAGGGCTAAGTAGAAATTGTCACTTTTCTGTCTTAAAGAGTGCAGTTATTACTTATTTATAGTATAATACACTCAAGTTATCATTCACCCCATGGCCGTGCCACCAACAGCCTTTATTCTACAGTGTAAAATAAAACTGCTCAGGGGAGAGCTTTCTACATACAAATTATATGAAAGCTATTAAAGCAATAATTCTTCATGATGCTGGTATTGAGGATGGTGAGGCAAAGGCCACTGAAGACAATGACAGAACCTCAGGTCACTTCAGCAGGCTCTATCTCAGATTTTATTATGTCTCTGTGAACTCAGATCCTACACAATAAAATGCAAAGTTACTCTTCACTACTTAGTTGTGGAGATGCTTGTGCCGGTTACCTGTCAGTGTCTTTCAGCATCTCTTCGTTAGCGTTACAGGCTCTGATTTGAAGAACTGGAAAGAACAGCTCAAGCCCAGCCCTGCAGGAGGTGACAGTCTAGACTCCTATTGACTCAAAGGGCTTCCAGACCACACAGCAGTATGGCAGGAGCTCCTGTTCCTCTGTAGGAAAATGAAAAACTAAATCTTAAACTCAGTTGCTTAAAGCTTTCTTTTTCAAATGAAACACACAAACATACAAATGAACACAACTGTATGAGATAACTGAGTTTAGTCATATATTATGAGAGTCCTCTGACTTGTGAAGGGATTGCTTCCATCTTTCTCTGTAAATAGGGAGTCTCCACCTGTAATTTAATATTTTCAGTCATAAGAAATAGTTACTTGCTATCTCTAGGATACATGAAAAGCTATCAGGGTGTCATTTTGAAGAAGAACTTTAAAAAAAGAAACAAAGCAACAATCTCAACTTCTGCACCAATACCTTACGGCCAGTTCAAAAGTGTCCTTAGGGGCTTCGGGACATTTCCTGAACTTCAGGACTTTATTTAATAGGCGTCTATTTCTATTTTTGAGATAAGAATAATAGAAATATATAGGTCAGTGGCAAATTCTTAGTGCTAATAGACCTTCAATTCTTATCCACCAAAATTTTACATGTTTACATCAACATGTGCATTTTACATCTCCTGTTGCTTAGAATGTAAGAATTTAATATTAAAAATATTAGCTTTGGATACCAAGCTTCAGCTATATCGATTCTAGTGCTGCAAGTTGCCTAAATACCAACCTCGCAATTGGATAATGAGGTACCTAAATAATCTTAAAAGAGTGCAACTTCTAGCCTGATTTTCATCAGCACATTCCTGACCGGATCTGAGAATATCTGATACCTTGGAAGATACTGTTTTATGTCAAATATTAAGCATTCAAACAAACAAATTCTATTAAGAAAAAAATGGACTTTAATTTACATCAGTGAAATCATCTTGCTCAGAAAATTGCTAACTCATCACACAGAGCATTGGACCTTTCCTCAGTATTTACTTAGTCTTATGTCAGGAAAGCCATTTATCTAGTGAAGTGAACATATGACTTGTAGAGTCTAATTCCAGACTAAGGTACAAGCTCTTTTTTTCCTCAGGGAAATTCTGTTGAAAGAGGGATTCTCAACGAAAAAAAAATCCTCTGGAGAAGTTTTGGCCAAGTCTCTTGAGGAAAGAACAAGGGACAGTCAGTTCCATTACTGAATGGCTGGTAGATTCCTCCAAATCTGCTCTCTCATGCTGAAGGTGAATCCTCATATCTGTGAATGAAGCAAGGAGCACGGAGCCCTCTCAACGCTACCACCTGCTTATGTGGTGACTACCTTTTCTGATTACCTTCAGAGACTAAATCTCCTGGCTGTATGTACCCACTTAGGCCCAGCTCCCTAAGAAGTTAGTTCTGCTTGTAGGACCAGAAAAGGTCTTCAGCTTAGGCTGCATTGTCCTCAGTACCATGAACTCCTCAAGACAGGGAAACAGTAATACATAGTGCTTAGATTTACTCCTCCCTATTTCTGCTGTGAAGATCTGGGACCCTATAAGAAGTTCTTTGAGGAAGGAAAAAAGGAAAAGACTTATCTTAAAACTAAATTATAGAGCCAAAAAGCACTATTGTTTTCAGACCTTTTTTCAAAGACTTACAAATTTCACTGTTACATTCTATTTAACTGTAGATTTGCTGTCCTCACAGACACATACAGATCATTTGCAACACTAAGGTCACAGACCAAATTCAATGATTAAACAGATCCAAAGCATTTTACCCCTACATAGCCCACAGGGCAATGTGACCTTCCAATGTCTAAGGATATGAGAAAAGTTCACTCCTTAGCATTCACACTTTCAATCACAATGAGCAGACTACGCATGATGATTCTCCAGGTACTGACAAGTGATAAAAAGACTGATTATTGCTCTTCCTTTTTCTTCATTTCTTACTGATTTGGTAATAGTAACTGCACAAATGTCTTTGCATGTTTCATTGTCATCATTTTTAGCTTTTCCCTAGCCTCCTTTTTGGATAAGACTGGCCTAATTATCCAGTGATGATGATACATGTTCTGAGACTGAAAAGAGAGAAAGATCTGAGAGCTAAATAAATCGTCTCTTTTAACAGTGGCTAATACTGATATGGGCTATGAATCTTATACTTTGCTTCAACAGCAAGTGATGACTTGCACCCTAGGCTCTGTTTAGGTGATCCACTTCCTCGGCAGTTTGAATGAACCACATAGTGGTCAGCTGTACACATGGCCATTTTAATACCAGCATATATTAAGAGTTTAAAATGACTGTACCTAGATTTTGTCTATGTATTAAAAACCACAAACTATTCTGTTCCTTACTGTCTTGGCAATCCTAGATTATTTTACTTGACTATTTCCTAGTAGCTGTATCTGTGAAAGTTAATTCAAGTATCGTATCAAAATACTAAGGATATTTGCATTGGCATTGCTCCTTTTTGGGGAAAAAATGAAAGTAAAATCAAAATAGATAAATAAACAAAACTTCTTCCAAATTAAGTTGGTCCTAAGTCCACTGAAATGTATTTAGCAAGCATGAAATTCAGAAACACAGGTGGGGTGCTCACGTGGCTCACCCTTGGCAAGTGGCTTGGATAACAATGCTTGTTAAAACAGGAATGTGAGTGTAAACTGTACAGGTAAATCAAATACACAAAGCGACCTGGGTGGGCATTTACCCACCGCCATCATGTTAAAGAGGAATGCAACCATCAGCTAGGTTAAACAGTAACTTCGGAATTACAAAGGGAATTCTGAAACAAAAGAGAATCAGGTTGAGAATAGGTATACAAGAAGCATGGAAACTGAAACACGGGGGAGATGTCAGAGTGGAAATGGCAGCAGCTGACCCCCGGCTGGAGGCTGCTGGAAGCCCCCCAGGAGCACCGCAGTCGCCCTGCCTGGGCCAGGGGGCACAGCCTCCCTGTGGGACACCGAGAGCCGCCCATCTCCATGTGGCAGTAAGAGCACAGCAATGACGAGCAGGGACCCCACCTTGGGGTACGGGGGTGTCCCGATCCAATATCGGGGGGGGGGGGTTTCATTACGATCCCAAGGACGAGATTAAGACCTTAAAACCGGTCAAATATCGTACAACCTTGTAACTTTATTTTCCATGGAGTGGGGAATAAAGGTGGGGAAAGGCAAAGGGGAGGAGAGAGAGAAAGAGAGAGAGAGAAAAGGGGGAGAGGAAAAGAGATATCACCACCCGTGGATCCAGCGGCGTCCCGTTGGTCCTCTTCACCCTGCGTGTAAATTTTAGTGATGCGCGTGCAGTAATTACAACTCGAGCAGGGTCTGACCCTAGGTTCCCGCTGAAAAGTTCGGAGCCAAATCAAGGCAAATTAAATAATGACACGCGTGCAGTAGTTACAGCTCGAGTTGGGTGCCTCCGAAGAGGGACCCTGAACAAAGAAATCCCTGGGCAATTATAGCTTTTTTCAAATTAAGTTTCCCACCCCTCACGCGGTAGTTCAGACCAATAGTAATTTTTGGGTTTGGGGTCTCCTGCTCCCTATTGGGTCTCATCATTGTTCCTAGGCAGGCTACTTTTCTCCCTTATCTTTCCAGTCTGCACCAGCTCTGGGGCCCTTTCTCACTGAACTAGGGAGTGTGGCCTAAGGCTTCAGCAAATTTAGCTACTCATGCTAAGCAAGTGTTATAAAAGTTGTGCTAAGCAGCAGTAATTTGCAGTCTAGGTCCCAAAGTCTCTGTCCGATCGTGGTCCGGTTCAGTGCAGGCTCGGTGTGTCCCGGGTGGTCGCAGGGAGACCATTTCAGGGGTCGCAGCAGCTCAGTCCTGTTTCTGCCGGGAACAGATGGCTTGTTCGGGGTTATGGTTTGCTTGCACCTTATGTACCAAGAAATGTTCAAGGCAAAAGTTCACTCATCTGTCCGCCACAGGGCGGGTCTTGAGGGACGAGGGGTGCTTGTAACTCGCACTGCCTGGAGGGGGGGTGCACATTTAACGCTGTGCCTCTGCGTGAGTAGAACTTTGGGGGATTAGTTATAGAAAGGTACTTAGAGATTTGAAGGTGTTTATTAATAACATCTTGTTAGCATCTAGTATCGTGGTTTATCTGCTACTGATCCTGATCCTGACGTAGTTCACTGATCGCCAGTTAATTATGTGCTGTGTTGCTAATAATCAATAAAGTGGTTCAAACCTGACTGGGTCTGATCATATGAACAGAGCAGGTTTTTTCCACTAAACACAGATGCACTGCCTAAGACGGAAAAATGGTGTTTATATGATGCATAGGGTTTGTGCTGTCCACTACCATGGCAGCAAATTTCACTCACTTTCAGAGCTTACTTCTGCAAGCAATTTTTACACTACAGAAAACTATTCTTTCTTTTAAGGTTGTGAAGTTAAGCATTTAAAATTAGGCAATAACAGAATCAAAATGGCTTACACAACTTCTGCTTCTGCTGATCAAGTCAAAAAAGGCTGAAAGAGAAAAGAAAACTGATTGGAAATATATATAAAAAAAATCACAAGCCCATAAGAAAAGATTGAATAAACTAGGTTGTGCAAATTAAGGAAGAGAAGGCTAAGAGGGTACATGATAATATTTTCAAATATATAAAGGCTGCTACTAGGAAACAGGCAGCATTCTATCAGTGGTGGTGTCAGCAGACAGGACAACAAGCAAACTGCAGGAAGTACCAGATCAGACATTAGAGAAAACGTTCTACATGCCGCTTCTTCACTTCTAAATAGTAAAGTAGCAGAATGGATTGCTGAGGAGTCTGCAGTTTCTCCATGCTCGGAGGTCTACAAAAACAGACCTCTGCTCAGAGCAGGACAATGATTTGATAACCTGCCAAGGTCCTTTCCTTTTCCATGATTTTATGCTGTCGCTATATGGTTACGTCATGCCTTCTCCTTGCCTTTCTCTAATCTTGTCTACCACCTTAGTAAACCTCTTTATTCTCCTTCTCAACCTCTAAATGTCATCTCACTCTCCAATCTCCAAATTGTTCTGCCAGCTGATTACAGCCTCTGTCTGCACTTGAATCCAAGTCTTCCCTCTCTCTATACCCAACCACCTTTTTCTGTCTCTCGGTCCCCAAGTTTCTGATCACCACCTTTACACTCCACTGCTCTCTTTTCCGCATATTACCTAGCTCAGTTCCTAGATGCCTGTAGACTGGCCAAGCAAGCACCTCTGAGGCAAACAGTGATGCAGTTCTCTGCCTTCAAAACTAGAACGGGACAGACATGTCTCAGATCTGCACAGCTACGGTTTCAAGGGAAATCTTTGAATCTGAATCAAGTCTGCAGGGCCTGAGCACATGCAGATTAGGCACAATCTTTGAATAATTGTAGAGTTAAAATTTTATAGTTAAAAGCTAAACTAAAGCATGTTGAAGCTTTTTTTTTTTTTTTTTTAAGTTAGTTCAGATTGTCATGGTGTAACAAAATGCCTC
The DNA here is from genome assembly GCF_036370855.1 of Dromaius novaehollandiae. Classification (NCBI taxonomy): domain Eukaryota; kingdom Metazoa; phylum Chordata; class Aves; order Casuariiformes; family Dromaiidae; genus Dromaius; species Dromaius novaehollandiae. Next base: position 89,649,607 of record NC_088099.1, on the reverse strand, counting down.
TCCCTGATACAACAATAACTCTATCTCAGCATATTTGATCTAAGGATCAGAGTATTTCAGATAAAAGGGTGGGAATTTTTCTTTAAATGGACAATATATAAAAATATAAAAAAATATTTCTTATAACCTCACCACCCTGCCAGTTCTACCATCTAAAAGCCTGAAGCTTTTAAATGAAGATATCCCCAAAATTTACCTAAACCAAATAATAAGGAAGGAAAACTGCATATAAATGCTTACAAATTGGTGGAATGAAAGAAAGTTTTTCAGAGAAATACTGAATAACGCTATAATAATACTTTTCCAGTCTGTGTGAAACTCCATTTTCTGTAGGACTATTTGTGTCCCTGAAATAGGACTATTTACTTAAGCGGGGATGTCAGGATCATGACACGGTAGTGTGTGACTCTAACCCCAAAACTAAGATGGGCAAAGGCAAGTTCAGATTTTCCACAGTGATACAAAGGCCTGACTCATTTCAAGAAGTCCATGCAATTTTCACTCATCTACTGATGTTATGTCTGCCAGTGACATTATCCTTCTGACATCAGTAATACTGGTGGCCATCAGTGACTAATAAATCATTTTCCCCATATCACTAGACACAGTTTGTATTTTATAGCTGTTCTCTTTCACCTACAGTAAATTATTTCCTAGCTAAACTTAGTATTGTTGGATGTGTTCAGGTCTAATTTCATTGAAATGAATCTCATGCCTGCATGTAGGAGGGAAGCAGTCTAATGATATTAGCTAAAGAACTTATATCTGGTTCTTTTTGCTAATACTGTCTGACATCTGCGAAGGCAAAAACAGCTGACATCCAGGATATTAATCTCATTAATTTTTTTTCAAAAGATCTCTGAGCAGGAAATGTACATTTCATAGATATTGCCTTTTTTGTATACAACAGCAACAATCATTTTGATCCCTGTTTGATTAGATAACAAATCTAATTTTCAACTCCGCTTTTCACTACACAAGGAATTTGTAACATTTGCACTCACATACAGAGAATCAATTTACCGAGAAGAGTACAGACAGTACGCAAGGCCCCAGAGCTTAGATTCACAAAGGATTTCTTTCTGTTTTGGGGGTGTGGGTAGGGAAAGAAGGTGAAAAACTATCTGCTATCTTTGGCACCGACATGTAAACTATAGATCCTGAGATCTATATATATACTGAAGATACCCACTTAACAATGAAGCCAACTAAGGTCCAATGAGAATTCAATTTACTGCAGTAAAGGTCTCTAAACCCACATCTCTGTTACTTCTGTCAGCTGTGCCTGAAGATAGCCTTAAGTTTGGTATGTCATTCAACACAAATCAATTTTCTCCACATTGCTTGCAGGGGTAAGGCTTAAGCATATGCCTGCCACCCTCCTGAGACTCAATTTCCCCTTCCTGGTGAGCTAGTTTGATTGCTCCAAATTCAGCACAGAAACAACATGTGGACAGAGAATTTGGACTCAGGCATGAGCTAATGTAACAGTATAGATGTAGCTTAAGTGCCAGAATTCTGCAGACATTTGATGGTTCAGATTTGTTACATATATCCTCTCAGACACTGCAAACAAGGAGTTCTCCTGACCATTGCTTCCAGAGCACCCAATCTGGAAGGCTTTGGCAGAATGCATCTCATCAAGCAAACTCTGCTCAAAACATAGCCAGTGGTCAAGACACTGGTCTTGCCCCTTTTTTTTTCACTGAACAGGTCAGCACTTAAAGTCCAACGTCATTTCTATTAAAAATGCTCCCTACCATTGCTGTAAAATGTGAGAAAGTGGGTCTGCCTACAACTCAGTCTCCAGAAAGTCTTTCACAGTAGGATTTTGATCTGTGGTCAGTGAATGATTAACTAGCCTGCTTCCACTTGGTTGCAGTCAGATCTTTCTTGCTGTGAAACATCTTCAGTTCTCTTTGCAGCTCAAAATCCCATATATCTAGTGAGAACTTTCAGCTCCTATGGAAAGGAAAAATGCTGACAGATTCCCATGTTGCTAGTGATTTAGATTTTTTGACATAATTCCCTCAGCTCTGAGGCAATTTAGTTTTAGAGTACTCAAAATACATTGCTGCAAGAAAAATCCTGTTAGTAGGAGTCGAGTTTCAGATGCAGAGAGTCAATTTTTTGTTGGGAGGAACCCATTTTGCTGCTCAGATCTGAACATTTTTAGTGTTAGGGTATCATCCATAGTATGGAATCAATTTGGTTGGTCTTAGACCAGTCTCAGCCTCTTGGTGAGACAGGCAGGCCTGGCTGCATTAAAATGTAAATCTCAGGTATGTCACAGACACGGCTCTCCACATTTCCAAAACCAGCATGGTACTCCATTGTGGACAACTAGTTTCGAAAACAGCATCAGTGAACGTTGAATGAATGCTAGCTGTCATCTTGTTTGCCCTTTGAGAACCTTCTCCAGGCTTCATTAAAGCTGTGTACACAGAGTGAGATAGACTTTTTGGGATGCTGCACTCACAAAGCCACTTCCCTCTGAAGAAGCTTCTGCTGAAATAAAAGTATATATATTTTAAACAGTCTGCAAAATATTTTTTCAGTACGCTGTACCTCATGTGCACTTTCATTCTTTAAATATGAAAAAAAGAATTAAATCACCTTGAATATGTACAACTATTCAGGTACATTTTATAATGTATTTTCAGTTTTATTATTAGTGAAGGTCATACAAGAATTTTGCTTTACCCAGTTGGCTTCTAAAATATTGAAGGTTAGAATTTTCCCATCTAAGAAGTTCAAGAACAGCACATAAGGACCAAAGAATACTCCAGTCTCATTAATTAATCAAGTCATGTCACAGCAGATCTTGTTAATCCATCCTCAGAGGGAACTCGAATGATGTTTCAATTCTCTATGTAAGAATAGACAGAATAGTGAATAGTGATAATGCTATACAATTACAGAGAGATGGGCAGCATTTGGAGACATGAGAAATTAAACTAAATTAATTTTTTTCCCCGCCAGCAACTAAAAGAGATTTTTAGATGTTATCTTTGTGAGCTAATCTTTTTAGAGGACACTAGCAGGATTATATTTTGATGCTAAATATTCCAAGGTGATTGCATTAAAGACTCTATTAGAAAGAACAAGAGTTAAAGAATTTTAAGTAATTTTGATGTATAAAACTGAGAAGCATATTTTGGTGTCTTTTATCTGTTTGAAGTCATCAGAACAATGCAGATGTTGACAGTGCAGTGGAATGATGACAGTGACTGGGTACACAGTAATAGCTGCTACTTTTTTTTTTTTTTCGTGGCTAGTAGCAGTGTTTGCTTTCTGGTCCTAAAAAACAGCAGACTGCTAAATCCAGAAGTCAGACGCACAGTACCGTAGTTCATTTTTTACATTTCCAGACTCAGATTTACTAGCAATACTAGCAGTTAGTCAAACTGATTGTATGGCCTCAGTCCTGAGAGTTAATGAGCATCCTTGCCTGAATCCCACCAAATATCTGAGCTCTCTCTGTACAACTGTTTACAGGTGAAGAGTCCCTTGGAAGTCAAGGGATTATTCCTATAACTCCTGTTGAACATGTTTTAGTAAACCGCTGAGCTTAGTTCAGTGACTCTTACAAAAGTGATGCCTGTATATAGATAATGTAGGGTCTCTATGTCAAAGGAAAGGACGATTAGTCTATATTTAGCCTAACAGGATAGAATTGATGCAAAAGTTGTTGAGGTGGCTCTCTGCACAGGAATGAATTTTATTTTTATCTAAGGAAAGGTGTCTGTTACAGGTTAGCAGTAAAGGAACATGTTCATTCAAATTCTAAGTTCAAGAGAAATCATTGTGGTGATTTTTAGAATTGGTATACTGCTCACATCTCAAGGTGTCTATCCAGACTTAGATGTTCTTTCCCAACCTTGCCTAAGGCTCTTCTGGTAGCTCTGACAGTTGTGTGTGAAATTAGCCCTCAGAAAGAACAGTGGTGTACCCACAGCCTGGATCTGATCCAAAGATCAGTGAAAGCGATGAAAACCCCCAATTGGTGCACTCACTTGTGGATCAGACCCCTGAATTGTTAGCGATGAAGCACAGTGTAAAATGTCAGCCCCAATTAAGCCGTGGCAAAATTCCCGTTAACTTCCATAGGGTCAGGACTTCAACCATAAAATTTTCACAGTTATCTATACTCTGTGGACTCCAATTGCTATCCAGCTTAACATGTCTCCTGCAAAATCAAAACTTACTTGTAAAAACACTGATCATTCTTCCACTAATCCCAATATTTCTAGCAATGGTGTTATCTGTAATGAGTTCCTGTTTCTCTTCCATTTTTGCTATTTTTGCCTCCTCTTCAGGAACAAAGTTCAGCAAAAATATGTGCTCATATGTGCTCTTTCCCTATATTTCCATCCCTCTTTGATTTAGGTATCATAACTGTTTATGTAAGTTGTCCTGCTCATTATTTGAAATCCAGACTTTCACAGATTTGTAATTCAAATATGTGAATATTTATATCAGCAGCACCTGCATACTTCTTTAATCAAGGACCCCCCTCCCCCCCCAAAAAAAGGCCACAAAATTATAACCAGTAATTTGTGCAGTACAGTTCAAACAAGGAATTCTGTGGGCCAGGTCCTCAGACGATGTCAGTAGGTCTTGCTTCATTGACTTCAGTCAGCTAACCAACTGAGGACCTCTTTCTACCTGGTCTCAGACAGTTCTTTATGCCCTTTGTATGGAACTAACGTGGAGAAAAAGAACTGTAAAACTGAATAAATATGAAAACACTTTGATCTGCTATTAGATGCTTTGTGTTTAGTAAAGTAAGCTAAGTTTACTTGAAAAATTCCTACTTCTAATCTATACTTTGCACATTTTTAGACTTAAAACAAGTGCCCTACCTGTTCCTTTTAAGAATAAAATTTCTATCATGACTAGTTAATTAGCTCACTAAAGCACATCATTCTGATACAATTTTTCATCCAGTTACTTTACTCCCAGGTCCCCATTAGGCAGTTTCAGAACATAAATGCACAGTCTGTCTACGGGTTCACTGACTATTTAATCTTCTTGTGCTAGGTTCTAGCCTTTTCAGGTCTCATCAGAGCCTCAGTCCAGAGGTTTTCCACAATATTCTTAAGAGTCCTGGAAACTACAAAGATGTCCACTACTGTTGTGGTACAAACACTTTCTGCTGTGATTAGAACTAAGGAAATCAGGACTAACTGTGGCCAGCCTGGACCAAATTCATCTCTAGGACAACCCTACTGACTGCACTATAATATCACAGGCATATTTTATTCCTACAGATAGTAATGCTCCCGTTCTCTGGCATCTTCACTGTTAATTGCAGTTCAATAAACAGATCTGGAGTTGCTGGTTATCCTTCCCCTCAGCAACTTTTCTGCATCACTCCATTCCCCTTAATCAGCTTTCACTTGTCTTACATGCCATCTCCCCAAGTCTTCCTACTTAGCCCAGCCTCAAGACCCAAGATTAATTTACTTCCACCTCTGGGCTGGTTGGAAGCTGGGGGAGCTCTAGACCGGTCCACCTCAATTTACGATTGAGGAATCTGACTACTGGATTTGTTCTTCCTCTGAACTTTACTCCCACTCTGCCCACCCCAGCTCAAATCCTTTTTTTCCTCTTGGCTTCTTTCTCACAGCTCTGTGTGCGTGTACACTGTCCATAGTAAGTCTCTTCTATAGAGATGAAGATCAAGAGAACAACAGATGAGAGAAAGGAGACATCTATGCCTGCACCTAGTGATATACATTTACTTTGCTGGCCAGTTTCCCCATAACTGTGTTTTTTCTGAAAATATGAGAAAGGTGTCAGTCTTCCTGGCCATAACACAAAATTATTCACAGTAATGTATCTGTCAGCAGCTACACACCCGGAGTGTTCTCTGAAATTCTCTTACGTATCTTTCCCCCATGGCATTTCATTGTATAGATACCCAGCACAATGTATATATATAGTCATGACTAAAACACATATCCCCAGCTGCTAAATATCTTTAAGATAGACCTGAATTTCCCTGCTCTTCCTCAGTATTATGAATATTACAGAATTACTGTTTAAAGGATCTTCTGAAACACACAAATTAAAGGCACCATAAAGTTTTTAAAAATAACCTAAGCAATTTACCTGACATTTGAACAACTTTCAGTATATGTTTTTAAAATCTCTTTCCTACAAATAGCCCCATTGGATGGAAATTCATCAGAATTAGCAAACTCCATTGCTGCAAAATTGGTGATAATGAAATGAGAAACAAGTCCCACATACACATAAGGTAGAAAACAAGAAGAAAAATTAAAAAATTCTTGTTAACCAACCCCCACATAATAGTTCATTAAAATACACATATACATGGTATTTCAAAGAAGAAAAGAGAACTCACTGAGGAAAAGCTAGCTCATCACAGCACTCTGTAGATTTGGATCTACTTTTCTTCCTTTGCACAAAGCTGTTAAGTTTATGTACTGGTGCTAACTATAAACTACAAAAACAGGAAAACATAAAGAAGTTATTTCCACATCATTTACAGTTTGCTGGTTTATTGATTTCCTGTCTTCCCCCCAACACCTCACATTTCATTTGAGCCATTTGTTTTACATTTTAAAGGAACAGCCTTCCAAACACAGTTAATTTTACTAAGGCTTTAACATATCATAGGCTAGTTGGTATTATATTAATCTTCATAGCGTGGTTATTTTTAAAGCAGGGGCACAGGGCCAAATCTTGATTACCCTACTCACACAATCAGTTACACTGATTTAAATAGCACTATTAAAAGTAGTAAAGCCAGTAAGATCTGGCTTCTTACAGCTGTCAGCATGTCCTTCCCAACCAGTCGTCTTCTAATTCTTCCCCATTTGTAAAAGCAGTGCTTTTTAAAACTGCAGTCACACTGTTTTGCTCATGTCCATGCTTTTATGGAGCTGGGCATTTGAAGGAATTATTGTGTTCTTAATGTGTGCATTTTCACTATAACAACTGAATCAGGAATATTCTAGAAAAACAGCAGCTTTTTTTTTTTTTTTTTTTTTTTTTTTTTGTCTGAGGAAGCTTGCACTTGTATGCTTCTAATTTTATTTTATTTCTGCACAACTCCAGCTAGCTACTTCATCTGCTGTTACATGGCATGCCTGGCAGACCACGGGCAGCTGTGCATGCCTAGACATCATGCTGCGCTTCCCACTCAGCCTCACTTTCTGCAGGCTCATCAGGTTCACTGATGCATTCGCTGTACAGCGAAGTACATATGCAAGCTGGGAGCTCATTTAACATTCACTGTTTACTCCATAGCGACATGCATAACTACTCGGATTTGCACAACTACTCTTTGAGCTAGCCTGAAGCAGAAGAGAGTGGTTACTGCCCCAAACAAGGAAGGGAATTAATGGGATAAACCGCTGCCTAGCTAGGCCAGAAGTAAAGAAGTACTGGTACTCTGTGTTAGGATAGGATATTTATTTTGTTTTTTTTAACAAAATGCAAAGCACGTGTTTTCCAACAGAAACTATGTTTCCTGAATCAGAAAACAGTGTCTACAGTGGGACCCACAGGCTCAGCCCTGCCACCTACTTTCCCACCATTGCTTGAGATGGGGAGAAACAGAGAATCTCACGTCCCAGACCATACACCTATGAAACTGTTATTTGTTATGTCTCCGGTTTCTAATGCTAGGATGAAATAGCAGTGTCAGCACTGGGCTACAAAACCTAGGACCCTCAAGCTCCTATGATCCTTTGAGAGAAAGAGTTCCACTATTCTCTGACCAACTTTATCTTATTTAAACCATGAAATGCAATGCACCGGGTGCAACACCAATGTCTTATAGCAGGATTCCCAAGAGAAGCACAAATACAACCTGTTTTGCTTGTTTTGATTGCTTCCCCCCTTTCGTATTTAATATGACCATGACCAGCTTTCCCTGTCCTTCTAAGGAAATTTGGTATTTCTAAAAATAAAAACTGGTATTATTTTAAAAGGTTTTTCTTGGCAAGTACAACTGTAATAAAAATAAATCAATAACACAGTTAAAAATACCATTGTGAAGCAAATAAGTCAGGATAAAAAGAGATTTGTGGTATCTGTAACAAATACAAGACCAATGGTAATTATATTATATACACAGTGAAACCTTGTGGCCTAATATTTTTACTATTTATCACCTACATCATTGGTAGTATAGTATTATAATTAGTTTTATGAAACAACACAAAAAGAGGTCAGCCACACTAAATATACGTTTCAATTCTTCTTCAGATACTTACGTGTACTGGGGAAAGAAGCTTTTCAAAGTACTTTAAAAACTGAGGAAAGGAGAGACATCACCAGGAAAGATTCCCAGATGCCAATACTCACCGCAGCGAGATGTGCTAAACTTAATTACCTAAAATGCAGTGCTGATTTGCTGAAAGATGCGTAGTGTTGGAGCACAGTTAATTAGCACAGAAAAGCTCAAGGGGCTTCACACCATTTATATCACTTGGGTAATCAGGAACACAGGAATAAAAAGACTTCTTGGGTCACGGACTATACTCCTGTGCAAACACAGACAATCAAACCATATAATCTTAAGTCCAGCAACTGTGCTGGGTGCCTCCTTCCATTTCGTGACGTGATTTTCCAGATGTAATTTTCCAAGCATTTTGGCACCCTCTCATGCCTCTGAGGAGGCTTTATATCTACAGACTAGGTTTACTCATAGCCTGTTTATATACATTTGCTCTTATGTCAACATTGTCCTTTGAGTTTCAAAAGTTCTTTCCAGTGTTTATCCCTGCCTCAGTGTACAGAAATAAATCCCAGCGACTTTCAGTCTTTGTTTTGCTATGATAAATAAGCCAAGCTCTTTTAGTGTTTCTCAAGAGATGGGCTTTCCATTCCTTTTTATTCTGGTGGATATTTTCTTCACCAGTTCTAGCTTGAAACTGCTCTCTCTTGAAGGGAGGTGGCCAGGATTTTAAACAGCCTTCCAGAGGCCTGATCAGTGCTTTGCACGGTGACATTAAAACTTCCTTTCTCCACAGAAATGCCTCTCCAATATACCTCACACTGTATTCAACCTTTCCATGGCCTCACCAGAGTGGTGACTCAGAAACATTTGAAGGCTGAATACCAAGTCGTCTACCTCCCTCTTGCCTTTGCTTCCACCTTGTAAAGTCCTCTGCATAACAGATGTTCTCATTAGTCTCTAAGTGCATGTCTCTGTGCTTTCTATTATCACAGCCTTCACATTTTTATTACTTCATTTCTGAAGGTCATAATACTCTCTCTCCATATGATATTCCAATTCTACCTTCACGTTGACAATGTTTCCCAGTTTCAGCCATCAGCAAATTTTGTTAACACACATCTACCTTTTTTCCGTCACTGCCATAACTTTAAATATTTAATTACCAAAAAAACCCACCACCCGAACTCTGTTTTGAAATATATCTCAAATAAAGAAAAAGGCCCTCTCTGCAGGCAGCCACCCTATAACCTAGCACTTCTCCCCTCAATAGAGTCCATTTAAGCACTTCTTTGCTCACTTCAATATTTTTATACTAACTCCCCAACTCTTTTGCTAGTAACTCCCCATGTGGCACTGAAATACTGCAGAGCAGGCCCAAAAGATTATGTCTAGAATACCAATTATCTTATCAAAGTAATATATCAGATCAGTTTATTCTGGATCTGTTTAGGTAAACTTATGTTGTACTCTAGCTCATTTACTTCAAGCCAGTAACTATTCTTTCTTTCAAACATTATTCTAAAACCTTATATACTACTGAGATGAAATATATATATTTTTATATATATATATATAATTTCCTTATAATTCTTCAGTTTGGGAGCACTTTCCCTGACTTATGCCAGTTTTTAAAATTTAAATTCACTGTTATACACACAGTTTTCATGTGCCAGCTATTTATCTCTCTGAAAAGCAGTTTATACTGTCCTAATTTGAGCACACTAATTGCACTGAGTTTTACTTTCATCTTGGATATATACATTTCCTTTCCCATTTAAGTGTTTTTTAGCTATCACCTTTTTTGCACCTCCATTCAACACAACTGACCTTATTGAAGCAAAGCAGTAATTTAGCTCTGAGTCTTAACACTTTCCTTGACGGCAACTTCAAGGCATGGTGACCTTTTCTACTTTTCTTGTTTTAACTTTAATGTAGAAGGAACCTTTTTATATTTGTTTAACTTTCCTTTGCAAAGGTAATTCAACATTACCCTATATTCTCTGTCACTGAAATGCTGCTATCTTTGCTGTTTCATTACTTTTTCCATTCATTTTATGTTTTTTCTGCCTTTTAATGGCTGTTCATTCTGTTAGGCCTGAAGTCCTTCCCTACATTTCGCCTGTTTGCTTAGGCTGCAAGTTTTGGACTACCTTTGCAATTTTCACTTGCAATTTCCAGCTTCCTACCCATTCAGATCTTTGAACTCTGCAATACAGTTAACCTCCCTGAATGATCACACAACTTTCTTAAAAGTCCCCCCCCCAAAAAAAAACCCCTACTTGCTTTATTTTTATTTATCCCTGCATTTCATTTAACTCTATTCATGATGTTACTCCAAAATTATTTTCTATAATCATCTATCTCAAAATAATCATGTATTACCAAAACGAAAAAAAACCCAAAACATAAGTACTAATATCTTTTGCTGATTTGGCAACATCATCATTTTTAAAATGGTAAAATTATTTGTCCTAGCTGTTGAAACATGTTTTTAAAAACATGAAATTGGACGGTGTATAAATACTACTCATTTCTTTTAATGAAATCATAAATGGAGTAAGTTCTTTTTTCAGTGAATAGGTTAAGTAGAGCAGTTAGTTTACTGCAGCTTCTGAGTAATTGTACATTCAGAACAATTAATAAATAAGATCAGCAATCAGATGAGGGTCAGTACATGCATCCATTCATACAGTAATAGTTTTGAAGAATTAATCAATTCTTGAATTCGTTGCAACATAGATCATGCAAGAAGAAAACTGCAACTCTGATAAACCAAGGATAAAAAGGCTATCTGACACATGGAAGTCGTGATCAGAATGATAATTGTCTAGGTAAATATGGTCTCTTAGTTATAGCCATCGTATCTTAGCTAAAAAAAAAAAAGAAAAAAAATCTATTTCTTGACAGATGGGCTGCAGTCAGGTCTCCTTTGAAGCTGACAGCTTCAGAAGATAAAACTCCTAATTGAGATTTGCCAAGGGTTTTGCAGGAGCAAGTATGTCAAGCAAAGACAACTAAAGCTGTCTCTCTCAATGAAAAGGATTACTTTCAAAAACTTGGGACCACCTATTTAGGAAAACTGCTGGTATTCGCAGCAGGAAATGAAGGAGTAAAACTAAAGTGAGTGGAAGCAGCATGTACACGTGCCACCAAAACATGGTCTAACACAGTGGCTTAAAGAGCAGGCCAGAAGCAGGCTGCAGCCAGACCACAGTGCAGCCTCCACCAAACATGGGAATTCTGATCAAATCAGGGAACCCAGCAGTGCGAGTCACACAACTCAGCAAGGACTGCAACACTGCACACCAGTATCTGACTGTGACACACATCAGTGATAGATGCTTAAACCTGCCTGGAATTGAAAAGTCAGGTTTGGGAAACTTCAGAGTCTTCCTTGATTTAAAGAGTTCTAACCTCTTTATTAAGAAAACAGGCATATATTTTACTATTTCTGGGAGAGGCATGTACATGCATATATGCAGGTCCTTCTTTCTTAACGTGTTTTCCATCTCATGCAGAAAGTTTCCTTCCTCTGTGCAGATGAGAGTTCAGCACTTTTTTTTCCAGAGGTTGGTTGCTGCTATCTTCAAAAGCTAGAAAGCAACTAGGGAGTCTGGACCAATGAATGAGCATGCAAAGGTTACTCAAGAGTGGGGTCTAGGACTGGGGATTTACTTAACTGTGAAATTCTTACTCCATGTGAGGGTCAAAACTTATCTGCCAAGTTGAAAACTTAGATTTCTAGGCAATTTATATTAAACTGTATATTGCATTGATCTCTCTAAAGTAAATAAAAAGGTTTATCCTGTCTCCATTTCTGTTCTGAAAATTAGTGCTATTTCTCTCCTTCCCAGTCTCAAAATTAAACCTGCAGAATGATGTCTCTGTTCCTTCTTTCTTTATTCCTTAAAATTTTGGGGGCATTGAGAAAAAAGGCTGTAATTTGTAGCTGGCATTCAGATTGCTTCGACAAACCGCCCTGCCATTTTTAAAAGTGCTACAAAATCTTTAATGGTTTAACATGGGCTAGATCTCATTTTTGTGGTAGTTCAGCACTTATGTGTGCATGAGGAAGCAGGTGGGTGTGACAAAACGTGGGAGACAGGAGGAAAGATTCTAGGAAGAAACTCTTCTGAAGTAAGTAGATAGTCTTTAGAGACTAAATAAATTTCTCTGTTAGGAGGAGGTGATTCCTGTGATTCTCCACCACTGCCTCATTATATACCTGCCAGCAGACTCCTATAGCACAACTAAGTGAGGGAATCATGCAAGATTGCAGTCTTCAAATTGCTAGGAGCTCTCTTGCAGCACACAGCTCTGCCCTTAGCACTTTCTCCTACCCAGATTCTGACCCCACAGTTTGATTTATTACTTTGAAGATCCCTGCTGCTTTCTGCACATCATTAAGATAACAAAAGACTCGGGTTCTCATTTCACATGTCAGTTTTTCATATTCATTATTTCAAATACTAATTTCCTCCCAATGTATCAGTAGTAATTATTGCTCATCTCAGCAATGACTACCTCAGATTGAAAATACGGTCTTGAAAAGAGCAAAACGATATTTTGATTTAAGGATCCTGCCAGCAACATTAGCATTACTAGTTTACATGAGTAATATGAACATCATCTTTTTTAAAGGATTATATTTCTTCTGTCCTCCTCTGGCAAGGCTATACATTAAAGGAAAAAAATGTGTCAGAACAGATAAAGGACCTTTTCAGAGATTTATTGTGTTATATATGTTAATGGAAGATATCAATTCTATAACAAGACATTAACATTGATTTGTTATATCCAGCAGCTTATAAAACTGGAATGAGGATTAAAGATATCAAGCAAACAACAAATAATTTAATTCTTCGCATTTTCTACAGATATGATCCTCCTTGCCTAAAATTGTTTGTCACTTTCCTAAGCCAGAAGCAAAGTGTCGAGGTTGCACAGATCATTTGGGATCATTTTGGGTGTACTTTAGTAACATGAAAGTGACCCAAAGCCCAACAACAGGCACACGACCTTTGCTCTTGATCAGGAAGACAAAATGCTTCATTTAGCTCTATGTTCAAGGCTGATACTTTTCTTTTTTAGTCTTACTAGAGAAGTCTTGAAATATGTAAACACAGCAAACTGCAGAATGAAATACATATTTTGGCCAAGTAATCACACCACAGCTATTGTTTCTGCTTCTTTTCTTGATACTGTTGCCATTCCATTTGCCACACATTATTGCCTTCTTTCTTTTCTTTTTTTTATTCCCTTGCTTTTTCCTAACTCGCTTTAAGGATAGGGTCTGGGGGAAGAGCAGACATTGGTCAGACTGAGAATAAGGTATATTTGTGCTTGTGGCTGTGCTGCGGTCTTGCCAGAGCCAGCGAGTTGTTGGCAGAGGTGGATACCATTTCATTCACTCACCTGTTGTTTCAGCACCCTGTAATCAAGTCCTGCAAGGAAAATACTCCTCTTGTCTCTTCCTCGTTATCCTCCTCTTAGTTACTTTACTCCTTCCAGCATGAGTGGCCTGAGCAGAAAGATATGAAACCAACAGCCAGTTCACATGAATATGAATTTATTGTAATTTTTTCCTCAGAGCTTATTATGTCCCCTCTTCTCTGTATTCTGGGAAAGGTGCATGGAAAGCTTTGCAAAATACCACAGGACTGATTAATAAGAAGGCCCTCAAGTTTTTTAAATGGTATTTAAAGGGAAAAAAAAGCCAACATAAGTGATGTGTTTGAATCTTTCTGCTTTCAACATTCAGGAAACCTTCTCGTCAATTCAGCACTAATCATCCATGTATTGTTATTTACAAGTTACCACAGCCTTTTCTTAAGACATCCACAGCATAGCAGCAATGGCTGCAAGGCAATGGTTAAGAGACTGCACAGCTAGTGCCTCAAGGCATTTCATAATTAAGGTAAAATTAGAGAAATGATTCTTTTGACATCTGTAGGACTGAAGTCTTCCAAATGTGAAAATGCATTCCTTGATTTTTTTTTTCTTATTCAAATATACTAGGAACTTCTGCAAACACATTGGGAGCAAGGATTTCTTTTCAGGATAAAACCAGTCTCCCTCCTGCACTTATAGCAAGCAGGGACTTTCTTTCATTTACTAGAAAAAGCAGTGTATAATTGAAATGGGTGGAATGGGTGAAAACTGCAATAGCTTTTGCTATGAATACAGAAATACAGAAACAGTGAATAAGCAAAAACTTTCCTCTGGGCACAAATTCGGAATGAACAGAATTATTTTTATCTAACATCATTCTTCTCTCATACAATCCATATGTATACACAGTGTCCCCAATAGATGTCCACACTGTTTGAGACAGGACTGATTTTTAGTGTACACAGTAATTACAGAGGTAGTTACACTGTTATTTTCTTTTAATCTTTTCCAAATAGCCTCTGGATCAGTAATTTTGACTTGTACTTTGACTTCTCTCCTTGACCTGCTGTTTCACGCTGGTGTTGCACAAGCTCATCCAGGGGTTAGGAAGAATTCTTACCTCCACCTTCTCAAACATTATTCCCGTTAGCTTTCTTGTTCACCCATCACCTGGAGTGAAGCCCACAATAACATCACCAAACCAGCTGTGTGCTGTGCACTCCCCCTTGGCGTACCTCTGACCCACACTACTGACGCATGTGGGAGCACCATGCTAATCCGAGGAGTCAAACAAATAGAGACATTGCTGTTTCTGGCTATGCTCTCTGAAAGAGTTTTCAATCTACTCAACAGCGTACTTGTTCAAGCCAATTTAGATTAATTTCTCAATTACAATTTCTTAATTAAGGGATAAAATTTATCAAACGCATTTACTCAATTAAATTATCAAATGTTTTACTAAAACTCAAAAAAACTAGTACATCCCTCTCTAATCCTCTGATTTCACACAGCATAATGACAATTTAAAACTTCATATCTGCACTTAACAAATGAAGATTCCACCTTTTATCTGTTTTCAGGCACTCTCTAACTGCAAGCATGCTAACACTGCAACTCTAAAATTAGCACAGACTTTTTTTGAAAAGCTAGTAATTTCTCATAATCTTCCCCTATTTCCATGGAAAAGGTAGCAGTTTCTAGCCAGATAAATGCTAAAAATGGTGACATTGCACCTATGTGTATGACAACTTTGTAAATAACTATCTCAACCAATGATAAATGATCTGTTTTAAATCTCACAATTTAGTCCAAAAAAACAATTCATAATGCATTATATATTTTGTATAATATATACTGAAACAAATGGCTGGACTCCTGCTAACTTTGATGGTAAAAATCTATCTATTTATTTATTTATTCTAGGTTTTTCCTGAATTTCTTCAGAGTAGCTGTAAACAATGTATTGAGCTATTACCATCTGGGCACCTTTTACACAATGAATCAATACATGATTTTAGAAGGGTTGTTTCTAAGCAATTGCATTGTTTTTGCCAGTGGTAAAAAAGATAAAATTATTTTTAAACAACGCAGGGGCTGGATTACGGAACAATTTATCATCCAAGCAAAGCTCTATAAAATGCAAAAAGAAAGTTCATTTAATTCTGTCACTTTGACCTGAGGGAATTAAGGTTCAAGCCTGTTCTTTTCCACCAACTCCGCTGCAAACCTCAGAGATGGTCTGGCTTTCGGTGCCATCCCTTTTCACCTCAGCAGTGTGCAAATGAACACAACAGAGACCGTGAGGCACTCAGATATGACACAGGAAATGAAACGTAAGCAGGCTGAGAAAGTATTCTCTGCAGGAAAAAACAAGCAGCACAAAAGGCTATCGCTCAAAGATCTCGAGTGCTGTCAATTTTTTCTCAACTCAGAAATACTTGAGCAGGGACTTTCCACAGTAGAAGGGCTATGTCAGAGAGGAGGGCAGGCTGGCCGAGTAACCACTCCGAGCCGTTGAAAGCCTGCTCCTTGTCCAGTAGCGCAGATTCAGTATTTGAACGAAGATGTTTCCAGAGGCTCAACTTTTCATTCCAGAGTAATGTTAAGGGGCCAGATAGGCAAGGACATTAAGCATCTTGTTAAATGAGAAATTTCATATTTCCACATTATTCTACATCTTTACTCTGCAAACTGAGCATTACTTCTCACTACCAACTAGCTGCTAACTACATCTGCAAGATTAGTAACAAGACTATCTTATTTCTATACTGTTTATACCTAAATTATCATCTAATGTTAATATTCAAATTCCCAATCTTAGATTTCTTAATAAAAATGTTCTACTTGAATTTAAAACTTGCATATCAAATTGAATATATGCATTATTTAAAAACAGCTTCAGTGCTGAAATTCTAGTATCAATTTGGAGCAGATGTCACCATCTGGCTGCCTTCAGTAGTATCTCTGTGAGACCATTTATGTCTCCTGGCTTCTACACAGAAAGTAATTAGAGTGAAACACAAGGGATGGGATCCAACTATGTTAAAATTAAGGTGTTTTCCTTCATTAAACTGAGCAATGGTGATAAACAATAGACAAAACAAATGAATAGAAAATTTCAATTTGATGAACACCTCATTCTCTTCCCCTTCCTAAAACAGCAAAAAATGTGTGTTTAGTATTTATCTGGTAGTATCTATAATTTTTGTTTCTTTTTAAGATGTATTACTAAAACTTTTGATCCTGTCCTTGAAGTTTTTCTCCACTATATTGTTAGTTTATATCCTAAAAGGTTCTGTTTATTTATATATTTATTTTAGCTAGCATTTTCTACTATTTACATCAACTTATTTTCCATAACCTTGATTTGGAAGCAGAAACCTTATGACTTAACACTTTGGTTGTGCTATTGTGTAAATAATATTTGTGCTATTGTGTAAATAATATTTTAAGATGGTAATATATTAAAGCAGTGTAAAATAATGATTAAGCTGACTTGGAAAAATCATAGGTTCCACAAAGAAAACAGCAAGAACTAAGGCTACAGTTTTGAATAGAATTGTCCTGAAGATCCAAACATTTCATCTCTCTTCAGGTATTCAGTGAGGCAGGAAAAGTTAACTGTGTATTAAAAAAGAAACAATTGAAAAGCAGTGGGAATAGAAAACACCACTATAACCATATCCTTCAGGTAAAAGTTCTCCACTGCACTACACCCTCAGAAGACAGATATGCTGAAATTGTATACATTTATATGTACATTCTAACTTATATACACATAAATACACAACTATTTAAGTATGTATGGTTTGGTTTTTTTTGTTTTTCTTTTTTTTAGAAAGACTTGAGTCTCTTTCCAAACCACCAGTTCTCTCTGAATCCATTGGAGGAAGGAAATATCATGAACTGGCTTTGCTCAGATTTCTTTCTTAGCAAGTTGCTTTCTTATTTACGTTGCCCTTCCCTAGAAACAGAGATGTGAATTTTCACACTTTCCTACTCCTGAGTCCAGTATTTAAATTATGTAGGATGGGTTAACTAACAGGTGCACTATACAGACCATCTCTGACAGCTGTCGTGGTATTTCTGTGTGTTTTTTTTTTCTTTTTACTCATCATGGTAGTTGGATAATTTTTTTTCCCATTTGCTAGAGTACAAATGGAGCTGCACTGTATTTCTAAGCCATTTGCATTTCATTTTTTATTTTTATAAGCATTCTATACAGTTCAAAAAAAATGATTTGCAATCAATAATGCTAAACAAAAGCTAGGAGCAGCAGTAATAATAAACGTAGAACTTTACCAAAAAGATAGAGCTGGTACAGTGCTTTTCTCTGGGAGGACACAGAGTACCTAAAAAAGTTTCACAGTGCTTGACAAAACAAATGATATTCTGCTTTACATCTTTATTCTGAGCTTGTGGGAAGCTCTGTAAAGCACATGTATCACGCTGGCTACCCTAACAAAGAAACAGAAGGTAATGGTATTTTCTGGCATTCACTATAAATCTCTCTCAAGTTAGCCAGTCTGACAAACATACTCCTTAAGCAAACAGCTCAGTACACAGTAATTTTGGTTATGAAAATATTTTCTGTTTCTGTTAAAGATCCTACCATGACTTAATGACAAATCACATTACTCTAAGCCAGTGCCTTTCAAATCTTCTGCACAAATCTCAGTAGACAATTTGTATCTTTCTGTCTACCACACTGATGTTTGGTGATGATTTATTCAGCTACTAACTCATAACATCCGAAAATGCCAGAAAAACTTCTCTGATGTTTCCAGATAGTTAAAAACTACAGAGAAGAAAGTGCGTCCAATACTGGACATCATACAAGTGCATCTGCCAAGTGTGCTTTGTTATAGAGAACCATACACAGTGTGTTCAATTACCCAGTTTTTTTAATAAAAAAAAGACAAGCCTGCTCTATCCAACTACATGTTAATTTAATGTAATATCCATTTATTTTCAGTACCACAAACAGTGCTCATTCGCCTGCCCTCTTTTCATACCAAGTCCTAATCTTATGTACTGTCAGCCCTTTGTACAAATAGTCTTAAGATCAATGTAACATTTTGGGTATATCCTATGGCTTATTGTATGTGAAAGAAAAAAATGATCTGGATGTTCTCGTGGTCCCTTTCAACTTGCATCTCCTGCATTATGTCCAAAATTACAAGCACCTGGTTAGCTAGATACATTCCATGGATCTATCTTCATATATCACTTACTTTAAAACATACAAAACCTACCACAGCAACTAAAAATCAAGAGAGCATACATACAAAATTTGCTAAAATAGGAAATGAGCTATGCAATATAGGTATCAAGGAGAAAACAGATGAAATCTGAATATATCCTGAAAGTATTTTATTACTTAAAGTTTTAAAATAACAAAACTGTCTTTACTTTAGTCTCATCAATTAATCTACACTTACAGCTGGGCTAGCCAAGAAGATTCCTTTAATATCTGTTTCCATGTTTTGCTGTGTCAGGACACAAGACTACAAGCAACAGGGAGATACACAACCTCCATGAGGACAAAAAATTACACACTGGAGCATCCAGTAAAAATAGCCTAATCTATACTGATCCCACCTGGTGGTTTTCTTCCACAACTGTGTTCACAGATGATTTTATATGGAGGGCCCTTGAAAATGACACTTATTCCAATAACCCTTAGAGCAGCCATCACCAAGTCCTCAATACTGTAACCTATGATCCATCATCACTGTATATATTTAGGTCACTATCTTACAATATCTGCTCCGCTAAGTTTCTCAACAGACACAAAATATGAGAGAGTCAACATTTAGTCTTTTAATATGACCTTGAAAGACACCAATTGCTGGATTTGGGTTGATCTTGGCAGAGGTGCACTTAAGAATACCACCCAGGTTAGCAGGGAAAGAGAGTGGATAACACAGAGTTGTCCATCCACTGCATTTTCCTTACATATGTCTTGCACTCTGCTTTTCTGATATCTGTAACTGTACTTGGCTTATGGTGCTAAGGTCAAGCCACTATGGAAAATCAGGGCATTTAGCCTTGAGGATGATTTGTGGGGTGCTGTTACCAAAGACTGTTTAAATTATCCTGATACAGCCATTCTTCAAATATGGGACAATTTAAAAACACAGCTGCTGTCAGAAACAGCCTTCAGGATGAGAGGAGACAGGTTGTCCCTAGTGGTGATAAAGAGGAGAATTTGCATGACCATCCAGTGCTGGTTTACCTTTATCCCCATCAAAGCCTATTCTGAGACATCTTGAAAAATCATGCCTCCAATATGCTCTTGGATTAAAAAAACAACCAACCAACCAAAAAACAAACTACAACCCAACCCCTGAGCATTTGCCAGGTGACAGAGAAGATAGGAAAAATCTTAACCAATCTGCAGAAACCAGAGACTACAAGGTGGTAGCGGGTATAAATGCATAACCCTTTTGTACTATATATGGGAAATGGCACATTTTTCTTTTGTTAGCAGAATGCAAGGTCCACCTCATTTCTCTTCTCCAACCCTTTCACAAGATTGACTTTCTTCTTCTGCAGTGTTACTACCATATTGACTGGTGGAGTGACAGGATGAAGTGGAAGCAAGGGTGGGGGGGAAAACGTGTTGCTCTCAAATTCCCAAGCAATATTTGCCATACTTCTAGGAGAACTGGATGAAGACTTTCCAAGCTGTTTTCTTTCTTTGTATCTGTTTTCTTTTTAAAAGAAAATCTGTTCCTTCATTACTTTCCTTTTACATTCAGAGAAGGAATGGGAAAATGGAAAAATGAACCATACTGTTCACTTCATATCCCTGACCTGCATCTCATATAATTGATTTATCTAACGTATTTGAATATAGATTATCTAGACAACCTCTGTTGCAGCATTCTACAGAAGCACCTGCAGTTTGCACAGCTAGTGTGTTACAAAACAAAGCACTATTATTTCATCTTAAACAGGCAGGCTAGTTCATCTATATCTATAACCATAACTTGAGAAATTTTGTATCTATTTTTGCTGTACTAGAGGCATTGGCACTGTTTTATTTTCAGTTGTTCCCAAGGATGTTATAGCACATACAATCTTAATATTGTCTTCCTGGTATGTTTAAAAAATGATTAACAATTTTTCTTGGTTACTGTCACTTCTGCTAGCTTCGCAGTTAGAAATTTTAGGCTTGTTTTGCTTTTATAACAACAGTGTTTGGTCTTGTGTTCTGTCTCTACTTTCAATTCTACTTTCAATAAAATGTCAAAGAATTATTAATCAGATCTGCACTGACTATGGATGAGAGCCCTTGGCATATAGTCATTAGTGTTACCACTGACTTTGTGATAACTTCAGCATCTTGTTATTTGCTGCGCACTGGCATTTGCACTGCCTTCACTAGATTTAGTTGTATTTGTCCAGTGAATTACAATGCTTCTGACACAAGCTTCTCAGTTTTATAAATATTATCTCCTAAACTATTTATTTACCAACTGGCACTGTTAACTATTCATTTTCACCATCCCTGCCTTGTGACTTTGGCTTTTTGACTGCTGGTTGTGTTCAGATCAATGACCACAGACCTTGGCATCAATAAAGTGTTATTAAATACTGTATAATGGGGTTAAGTAAAATAGATCTTTTTTAAAAAAACAGTGTTCTTGTTTCTGCTCCAGCCTTCCCACACAAAATGATCAATACTGCAACAATAAGCCAGAGTAAGTATGGCAGCAACATATTTCTGGAAATGTGTTTCTTTTACAGTATCTGTAAGCCATTGGTCTTGTATATATGCACCTGTAAAATTATGCACCACTTATACTGAAATTGTCCAATGTGGATAGAAGCCATCTTTTAATAAGCAGTATTAGTACGAACTACAGCCACAGCAACCATTTTGATAACTTCACCAAATCGTTTTTGAGGGTCTCACTAAAACTTGAAAAAATCAACAACTTCTTAAATTATTTCTGATTTTTCCCCCCGCAAAGTTAGAGCTGATTTAAAGTAGATCAAATTTGATAGTCTGCTGGGAATTGTTGAAATGAGAACCACATGTTTAAACTTCAAATTTGCATCTTTGTTACAGGTCGAGTTTTTTACAGTCTTGAAGTTTAAAGGTGTTATAGTTTAAAGATATTAAATAATTTTGCAACCTCTCTCAAACACTTGAGTAAATATTAGAAACTGAAAAAAAGCTTGGAAGAAGATAGCTGAATAGATATTCGTTGTGTGTTTCAGCAGTTGGGTTCATAATTTTCTGCTGTCTGTGGCATGCTAACTGTTTTCAACTTTAAACATGTTGGATTTACTTCCAGAATAGGCTGAGCTTGTCTCTGATAAATAAGGATTGCAGTGGCTCCAGTATCTACTTTATTTAATCACTATTGAAATGAGGCCATATAATAGAAGTACTCATACAAGAAAAAACTTGTGTTAAGCCCCAGTTTGTATGCGAAGAAGGTATTTGTGGGTTAGGGATCAACTCAAACGTACTCTTAACCACAATATGGCCCTGCAACAGAATAAAGAACAGCAATGAACAGCAAAGCAACATCAGTAAATGTTCAAACTGCTGATACACTCTAAATACTACTGAAAAGCCAGCTGAGCGCAAGCAGTGGATAGTGTTCTTCAAGTGACCATGTACTGCAAAGGGTTCCAGTATTTTGTTATTTTAATTGAACAAGGAGTTCCAGCTGTATTGTTACCTTAAAACCACACAAACACAATAGAATCACATCAAGCAAACCCAGTTGGAAACATTGCTCAAAAACACTATGCAGAAAGCAGGGGAAGATCAGATTTGGCAAAGATGCTTGCCAAAGGCCAAACACCTAAGCAGAGTTCCCTGCTGATACCAGACGCAGACAGCTGCAACATGCTGGTTTTCAAAGCAAAACAAAAATCACCCAAGCCACCGAGAAGGAGACTGATGCAAAGTCCTATAGCCACTAACCTGTGCAAAATCAGCAGTCACAAGGCCCAAGCTGGCTTTGCATGTGTTACACATCTTAAACACACATGGTCCATACATGCATGTGTGTACATGCAAACAGGTGTGATGTTGTAACAGAAGAGGTGTTGAGGAAGCAGCAGGTGCTTTCCATTATTTGAGAAAACTATTTCCAGAACATTTGTCCAATATTTTGAACTGCAGAGTTACTGTGACTTTGGAACTCTTCATGATGTGTATCCAAACTAGAGCTTATACCAATGAATAACATACAGCCCATGAAACATCAAGCTTGCACCTTACTGATACCAAGCACAAAGGAATATTAAAGAAACAACAAACCAGTCACATATGACAACACTTCTGGACTATAGAAAACTGTGCTGGAGCAAAGAGAAAGTAAATTAACTATGGAGATTGCACCATCTCCTCCAAAAGATATGGACAGTGACACATTCTGACTGACGATTCAAGCAGTAAGAATATTAAATGTCAGCTGGAAGGTACCATGCTGCTAATGGCTTATGATGTGTGTCATAGCTGTGCAATGTGCTCAGTTTCTCCCTCTGTCCCCCATGGCTGCACTTCAGTCCCACAGTATGACTACCTGCACTGTCACATTTACTACAATCACTGCAAGGACTCCAACCTGGCTGTTACTGCACAAGTTTTGTTTTCCGATCAGTGGCTGAGTTTATTCTGACTCAAGTCTTGCCTCACAGTGGCACTCTGTTGAGGGGATGCTTGCAAGGCTCTCTAGAGTTCCAGGTCCTTTATCTCCATTTTCTGTAGCTTCCTATATTTGCAACCCACAATCCAGCACAGCAATAGTGGAAAACATAAAACATGATCTGACCAAGTCATACAACAGTAGGGTGCAAGAAAGTATTTACAATGCCTGTGGCCAAGCGAGAGTACCCCAAGAAGGTATTCCATAGCACGTGCTTTGACATTTTTGCCAGTCTCTTGGCAGCTGATTTATGGTTATTACATTTTGATTGAGAATAACCATGGTTTTCTTGACATGCTCTTTAGGCAGGTGCTGTGGCACCTTTTGCAGTTAGCTTGCCTCTGGAATTATCATCAGAGCTGATATATTCATTGCATCATATTTTTGCTGTCAACCTCAGACTTCTATATAGATCATGCAAACACTGTGCACAAAATCACACCTCACTTGTATACCAGCTTTTACACTACACATACAGAAAGTATGTTTATATGTTGGCAAAACTGGGTACTGATGCATGCACACGTAGAACAGTGATGGGTCAATACACATGTTGATAGCCTGCATTGTTTATTTTTGATGTGCAATGGTTTCTCTTATATTAAAACATGTTTTAGATGGACAGTTTCCCACTGGTCACTACCACTCCAGATCCATTACAATCCAATGTAATGTTAATTTTTGCTTGGATGTACAACTGGGTAAGTCAAAATCCAGATCGTGAATAGGAGTAACACTGCAATTTGACTTCGGCTTGCAGTTGTATTTCTCATATGCAGATAAATGTACACACACACACAGTTTCAGAAATAAGCTCACTCTTTGTGTATACATATAGAGACAGTACACATCTTGATACTGTTCTCACCAAACTAGATACAGGGACTCACACATATACTCATATTTCATAACATATATAGGAGAATCATTAGCTCCTAACTGGTACCACATGTAAGCAATCTCTGACTTATCAGAAGCACAGGACACTTCAGAGGACATTTCAATAGGAAAAATCCATTAGTTAAAATTCTCTTTTCCAAAAGACATTTCTTGATCTACCAATGCATCATTACTAATCCACCAAGCTTTTATATCAGGTATAAACCAACTGATTGATGGTTAATTCTGGACAACGCTAAAGAAGGCTGCATGTATATGATTTGCATCATGAGTATTTCTCAAGTGCAATATCCTGGCTTTCAGTTCTCCTAATAGTCTTCTTTCATCTCATTTTGGTAAATGGAATATAAACTAACTTGAACACCAACTTTTCCACAGTGCATGTTTAGGCCACTGATACTTTTGTGGCTACAGACCATTATCTTACTATGGTATTGATGTCTTAATTGCTAACAATTATATCTGAGTACAAGCTATAGCAATGATAGCATCGTTTTTCATTTATAACAGTTTTCCTTCAGCAAAATTATACATTTTTGTTCTGCTGTTCGTATTTTGTGACCACAATATGACATTATTAAAACTTGAATTGAGAGAAATCCCAAATTCAATATTGTATTATAATTACTCTGGGTTACAGCGATTTTCAACCAGTTGGATTAGAATATCTTGTTCAAGTCAGGTTAGTATTATTTTTTAATCCACACATAATACACTCTTTTGAAATCAGAAACTTTTGTCAGTGACACGGTGTTATTTTCAGCATCTTGAAACACAAACAATATCACTGATTTATTGCAATCATTTCCCATAATTCTCAAAATAGTGGAGGCAGATACACTCATTATTTTTGTGATCACAATCAATAATAGGAGTACATCCGTCCCCACTGAGAGAAACAAGGTTTCTCTTGTTTGGAGATGAAGGCATTTTCAGATTACATCCATTTTTCCTTATTACCTTAGTCTGTTCCTATTCTGTTTTCTAACTTCAGCTACTGCAGCTGGTCTACAAAAAAAAAAAAAAAAAAAAAAAAAAGTATCGTATCTTCCCCATTTATTTATACGCATGATAACAAAAACAAAAACAGCCAAAGCAAAACCAAGCAATATATATTAAACAATATCCATATGGTCGGAATGAACTATTTATCTTCTGGGCTATGGAAGACAAAATGACAAAGAGCAGTACTGATAGTCCAAAGGTTTCAACTGTGACACGTTCTCATTTTCCATTTGCTCTTTTCTTTGACAAGAAAGAGAAATTATCTGGCTGATACCTGTAAAGTGCCCTTATCATTTAATCTGTAAATTATGCTGCTTGGGTGTTAATTTCAGCTACATGACACAGCCTCCTATGTTCTATAAATGCGTATTGATAAGAAAAAAACCCTTCTTTCTCTTTTCTACTCTATTCAGTTGCCTGCTCTATTTTTTTGGAGGGGTAACTCTAACCGTTTCTGAGGCACCTTAGTTCCCCAGGCAAGAACACCTCCATCTGTAGGAGTTTCTGGTGATGCTGAGAGTCCAGTCAACATTCTTCAGTCATGGTTTACCAATCTTACATTTGTGTGTGCTCTCCACTAGTTCCATTTCTTCTTTATAACAAAAAAAAGAGCTTTACATTTCAATTTACCATAAATTAGATGATTGCTAATTGAACACTTTGATCCAAAAGGGTAGTGGTTAAGCTTCAGTTACTATAAACACATTTTTTTCCTAATATTTATGTATATTAATTTCCTTTAAGGTTAAATTTATCTCTAATTAATTATAATTTCATAATTCATGAATTTTCCTTGAACTTTGACATACTCATGTTTAACCCTGAATTTTGTAAACTTTTAAGTAATTAAGTACTGACAGCATTTAGTCACTCTTTGGGGGAGGGGAGGAGAAAAGTACATGATTATTTTCATTCTATCTTATTCATTTCTCCCCTAAATTCTTTCTATATAGTTACTCACACACTTACTTGAAAGCACATTACTAAAGCCAACAATACCAACACTACACCACTGGACTAGATAGTTTATATGTCAATGTCCCTCAGGGGATCATCCATAAAATAAACCATAAAGACTTGCTCAGAGATTTGGAAAATTGTTGATAAAGTTGTTTGCTGTACCCTCCAAAGCTTTAATTGAAAAATAAAAATGAAACCACTTATGTTAAGGTGATCTGTACACTGTACCTACTTGATATACCACTGGATCAGTTCACATTTAAATATAATATATATATTTGTTTGCATATAGGAAATAATATGAATACTGTTATTTGTCATGTTTGTGATGCGTACTGTCTAAAATTAATTTCAAGTTCAGTTCACAACCAGCAGTTACTGTACCAGCTTGTGTAATCTTATCAGAAGAAGATCCCTTCTCTTAGTTTCTGTTCTTCTAAAGAAATGATTAATAATTTGGAATCTCAGCAATGTTTCCAATACCTCTGAGTCCATCAGTGACCATTATTTCCTACAGCAGGCTGATCTTCCAGTGCCAGTGATATAACTGCAAAATTTGAAAGACACATACATGCTTTTGTAATATTACAAATGCTATTATTTTAGGAGCCCAACAAACCACTGGACACCAAAAGATTTGTTCAAAGTCCTTCAGAACTGTAACACGGATATTATTTGCCCCAGGATTTGATCAGCTGCTACTAAAACTTGTTCTGTTTCTTATACCCATTATTATGAACTCTCAAAATTATTTTGGTAGC
Source organism: Dromaius novaehollandiae (assembly GCF_036370855.1). Classification (NCBI taxonomy): domain Eukaryota; kingdom Metazoa; phylum Chordata; class Aves; order Casuariiformes; family Dromaiidae; genus Dromaius; species Dromaius novaehollandiae. The sequence continues at coordinate 89,622,695 of NC_088099.1, read as the reverse complement.
ATATGAAACCTTACTTCAGAACAGAACACAGAGGCAGAAGCAGAATGTAGCTCCAAAAGTTTCATGAGTCATGAGAAGGAGTATCCAGACCAAACTAAATTCCTCTAAGTCCAAAGAGTCAATGCCTCCCTCTCTAGGCTTGGCACTGAAAATAGACATAACCTCTTGCTTCCCCTCTAATACATTCTTCAAAGATCAAATTAAATCTTCACAAACCAAATAACATGGAACAAGAAACTGCATTTCCTCTGAGTCAAACTCTAGTTTTAAGAGCTCTGTCTCTGCTAAAAATCTACACCATCTTCCTCATCTACATCTCATACTTAAAAACTACTTTGGTAACACTAAAGAAGCTGCAAAACACGTACAAAACTCTTTTCCTCCCTCACACTGTGCAGTGTTTGATATTTGATATATCCTGATTCTAAATGATACAGATGTTATCCAAAACAGAATTTCTAGTTCAAGGTATCTTAGACGAGGTGTTTTGGACAAAAGTCCCTGGCTTTGCCCTGCTGCCAGCCAATCCCACTGCTCCTTCACAGCCTCTCAGCCTTAACTCTTCACCAACAACCACTTTTGAAGCTCTGCCCTCTTCAGCACACCCAAATCCTGTTCGCACTGAAAGTGGCAAGTCCACACTATGTGCCACAGGATATTCACTGCAAATCCATTCTCAAGATCCTACACAGCCGCCTCCAACTCAGAGCAGCCTTCAGCCCAGTGGTCCAACCACTTTTACCCAAGAATGACTATTGAGCCCTAAGGTTTCCCTCTTTTGAAAAATAAATCATATGAAGACTAGCACAGAAGTTCTCTCTCACACCTTGAATTTCTTACATTCAGTGTGAAAAGGGGCCAGATATACTAGACAGTTGTGCTGCTATTCAGAGGGACCTCAAGAGGCTGGAGAAATGGGCCAAAAGGAATCTCATGAAGTTCAACAAAAGGAAATGACAAGTCCTCCACCTTGGGAGCTACAACACAATGCACCAGCATAGGCTCAAAACCAACCAGTTTAAAAGTATCTTTGCAAAAAAAGACCTGGGGGTCCTGGTAGACAAGTTGAACATGAGCCAAAAATGTGCCCTCACAGCAAAGAGCATTGCCAGCAGGTTGAGGGAGGTGATCCTTCCCCCTCGCTCCATCCTGGGGAGGCCACACCTGGAGTACTGTGTCCAGTGCTGTGCTCTCCAGTATGAGAGAGACATGGAGCTACTGGAGTGTGGCCCTAGTGAAGGGCCACAAAGATGACTAGGGAATTGGAGCATCTGACAAATAAGGAGAGGCTGAGAGAGCTGGGACTGTTTACCCCAGAGAAAAGAAGGATTTGGGATGGGGGGGGGGAAGGGAGGATCTTATCAGTGTATATAAATACCTGACGGGGGTGGGGGGGCAGGGGGAAAGACAGGGTGAAGATAATAGAGGCAGACTTTTCTTAGCAGCTGTCAGTGATAGAACAAAAGACATTGGGCACAACCTGAAATACAGAAAATTCCAGATAGACACAAGAAAAAACTTTTTTTTTTTTTTTTTTTTTTTCCTGGGAGGGTATTCAAACGCTGTATCAGGTTGCTTGGAGATGTTGTGGAGTTTCCATCCTTGGAGATATTCAAAATCCAGCTAAGTCAAGGTCTTTAGCACGCTGTTCTAGTTGACCCTACTTTTGGATTAGATCGTCTTCAGAGGTCCCTTCCAGTCTCACTAACGATTCTGTGATAAATCTTCCCATGACTCTCTAATCCTATAATCCTGCCTTCTGACCCGCTGAGAAGCCCAGGTTCCTCACACTTTTTTCTTAATTTGATTCTTCTTGTCCGATATCACTATTTTTAAGCGTCTTTCAGAATAAGAGGAGTTGAAAGGAAATTAACTAATCTCACACAGCTTTAATCTATATTGGGCCACTCATTTTTTCTTCAAGCTAATGTTTTCTCTGTCAACATGGTCCGCTCACACAGGTGGGTCTCACACGTTACAAAAATTGAATGATCCCATTTGTGCTTCATTGCACAGCCTTTCATATTCCTAGTTTGATCTATTCACTATTTCAGACCTTGGGCTCCTAAATTAGAATCAAGGGTGCTGCATTTTTCACCAGTATGTTGCAACTAAGTTCAGTCTGTCATGGTGCTGTCATATCTATCAGCTTATGTTCTATGATGGTTGAAATAGAAACACATATACACAGAGCTAATGAAAACACTTACTTATTTAACCCAAATTAAGTGATATTTCACATAGGACTGCAGCATCTACAGCTGCAAAATCTTGAGCACCAAATTAAAAATGACCATTAGTCCTCTGCAGAAGGTGAGAGAGGACCTACCAGCATTTAATTAGCAATGTTGATCAGGCAGAACATCCTTAACCAGGAGAGAGAATGCTGGAGCATTTCTATCTCTTCCATTTGTTCCTGTAAAAAGCTGTGACTTTTTTTTTTATACTTTGTTTTGTTATCTATGATTTTGGTAGGCATCAACAGATATTCTGGATGTATGTTCTTTCTTATGCCTTAAAACAGATTGTAGCCCAGGATAGTTTATTAAATTGATGAGTAACTGACTATTTTGCCTATGTGTATACCTATACACTTCACTGCCCTTTCTACAAATGCCAAGCTTTACCTGGACATTTTACAGGCTTTAAGTGTTTATTTTTTTTCTTCTCCCCTCCCCCCCAACCCCGTACTTTTTTTGTCCAACACAGTTCAAACCAATCCTTAATTTAACAAGTAATTCTGTGCTATAAATTAATACATTCTGCTATGATGTTCCATGACCAAAACAGGATGCTTCTGATTCAGATACACTGTTCTCTAGATCAACACGGTCCTTCTGTGTTGATTTTAATAATTGCTTTTAATAATAGCTAAAGAACACATTGTAAAAATTTTGAGAAATTATTAATTTATAAATTAATATTTCCCCCCATTATTCATCTAGGCATATTTTATCATCAGGCAGCATTGCTTTGCTGTATGTGATTCATTATAATGGACTGCAAGTTAAAATGTGTGCTTGGAAATCTGCAGTGGAGGTGCATTCGCAGATGTTCTATATGGGGGGGAGAAATAAAACTAGTGGTTTTTTTGTAATCCTCAAATTTTTGGTGTTCAAAAACATTCCCCCATACCCGTTCTTCCCTGAGAATCAAGGGAAGTCTTAATCTGTGACTGCAGCAGAAAGAAGATGATGAGCTTAAAAAAGAACCACTAACTGAACAACACTTACTTGTTAATTTATTTTTAGAAAGTACCAAAAATACAAACTGGTAAATTATATTCTGATCATATTGAATCATTCCATTCTTAGTATCCTGCTATATTTTATGTAGTTACTAGTGCTAGCACATTTATTTTGCTACAGAATACAGAAATACACAATTATATGTTTTTATATATATAATTTAAAACTAAATGTGCATATACTTCCTTCTCAGGAAAGCATTAGTAATTACAGAAATGCAGCATGTTCAGGGAAAAATAATTAAAAAAAAAGACAAACAAAAAAAGCCCAGCTCAGCACTCTGAATCACCAGCTACCACTTTTAATTTTCTCTGCCCTCTTTCATATGGCCATAGAACCTTGTATACCTTATAATTTGCAGGAACTTAACAATTGTTAAGTGCTGAGTTTCTAGTCTGTAAAATTCAAACCACTTTAATGTGAGTACTCAAAAATAGACACTATGCTAATACATGACACTTACCCTCAAACATATTTTGTAACTTAAAATGGCAGGCCAACACTTCATTCCTTTTAGGAGACAAGAATATGCTGTTAGTTTAGCATTTAACCTCTTTGCATGATCAAGATAAGTTATGCATGCAAAAATTCATACTATAATTTGTTCTTGTAGAATGATGTACTAAGCAAGACAATATTTAAAATCAAGTCAATATACGTAGGTGCACAAATACATTTATGGGTGCCCACACAGACAATTCTATCTTAATCTGCATTTAAGATTTCTCTTGTTATTCAGAGTTAAAAGGATTATGAAGCTAGGAAGGTCAGCTTCAAATGCTGTTATTGGTTCCCTAGGTGACGCAGCCATATGAAACAAAGGTGGACTTCATCAAGGTCTCTAACAAAACATAGCCATTACCAAAACAGAATATTCTCATGATCTAATAAAGCCAGGCTGACCTTACAATACGGAACTAAAATCTGAAAATTATTCATTGTAGAGAATGACCGGATTTCAAGGTACTAAGAAGTAATAATTGGTACCTGGACACTTTAGCACAGACACTATGAATAAATCCATCCAAATAACAACCTAACAACTGCCCTCCTGAAAGCTTAACCCAGTGTTAAAAACATGCATTTCTGACCCACCAAACAGCATGCTTAATAAACTGGTGGTCTTTTGATGGTTTTTCTTATCTTTTTAAATAGGTTTCGGAACTATGTGTTATGTTTTTGTAGGAAGAAGAAAATGGGAATAAGAGAGGCAAAAAATGAGAGACAGAAGACTAAGTTAATGCTTCATCTCAAAAAAGAACCACTTACATGATCCAAAGCCCACCAAAGATGTCAACAGAAACAGTCCCCTCCAGCCTTCTTGAAAATTCTTCAATTCTTTACTTATGGTAGTAAAAAGGTAAAGCCACCAGCTCAAGCCAAAGAGATGTAACGGATAAGGAGAGCAAAAAGAGGAAGCTTGCTTCATTGCAGTGCTTTGGTTACTACAGAGTGCCAGAGAGACCATACACAGCAGTATACAAGGGTCACCTTTCTGCTTTTATGACACCAGATTATCTAAAGTGCTTTATGATTTATCTAAGTGGGAAACTGACTCTCATAACCACTTTTAGAAGAGACCCAGAGCAACTGAAAAACTGCATATATCAATGCCTTTGCTGTCACCCCAAGGGCATCTTGATGATGCACTTCTGAAAGGTGATATTGCAGTGGCCAGGCCAGCTCTCTCCTAAGCCAAATACAAGTAATAAGTGAAGTGCAAAAACACCTACATTGGAGATACAGATTCAGCAAAGGAGAAAAGCAAATCTATTTAGTAAGTGACAATCAAAACCAAAGTTGGTGAAATCCATTTCCACTGTGCTACAGTTACTGCTAACACATCTGTAGCTGATGCACATTTCAAACACTAATGCATTTCTCTATAAAAGGACCCCTCAGTGATCTGTGTGCCATCACAGACAGTGTGCAGGTTATTTAGCTCGTTGGATTTTGCCCCAATTTATTTCACTTAAACAAATGGCTCTTGTGCTTTGATACCTGCTGTTCATTCTTACTGACTGCTGCTTTGCAGCCATGAGCTAATAGTAAGTCATTCATCAGCTCTGTCAGCAAGGGAGCTCCAATCATTACAACTTCATGACTTGTGTGCAGGGCTGAGCCAGGGTGGCTTTGCCACACTGTGTTCCAGTAGAAGTCTAATACAAAGTGAAGGACTTCGGATTTTACTGTACGGTATTTGCATCCTATAATTATCCTCTGACTTCATGCATTTAAATAAATTGAGCATGTTTAGTGCCAGAAATGCAATGAAGATTCTGTCCCATTTTGGTCTGCAAGCTGAGCTATGCCAATTTACGACAGTGGAGATACTGCTTTGAACATGCCTCACACTGCAGAGGTTCCCCAAAATATTGTGAAAAGTGTGCTCACCTCTCATCTCTGTAGATCGTTCTCAACTCTAGCAACAGCGTCCCTACCTGCATTCTAAATTGTCAAGACTCTGCAACTGCAATGGGTACTTGCAGTAATACATGTTTTAACGTAAGTTTACAATATGTCAATATATGAACTCCTTTAAGTTGATTACTGAAAACTTTGAACAATCAGACAAAAATAAAATGTAGACTCAGTGAGTAATTATTTTTTGCTTTGTAAAGCAAAAAAAACATGGTAGGCACCGTGCAAATGTTACAATTTTTCTAAACAAAGTTACCAAGAACTTGGGAAAAAATGGATGGTTATATAAATCTGAGATGTTTACTGAAGAAAATTGCAGCATCCACTGATCTTGATTTTCTTTAGAAACAAAGGAGATGAGAAAACACACATTAGAAAGCGCTTTCTTTCCTGCTGCTACAAAGATGCTATTTTTAGATACTCTACAAATGACTAAAACAATAACACTATGAAGTGGAGGAGTTGTTTTTCTTACTAGTTAGTGAAAGGAAGCAAAACAAGTGGTTTTGTTTTAAATGCAATGCAATGGTCCCAGGGGAATATAACTTCAAGGCCAACAGTATCCAGGTGAAATTAAATACATGCTTATCCAAAATTTAGAAAAAAAAACACAAGAAACAACTCCCCCCCCCTAAAACTGCTGAATTCCTTTTCTGCTTCAGTCCACAGGACTTGAGAAAATAGATATTTGTCTTCTGAAGTTTGGATACATAACATCATGACCAGTTTAAATTTCGGGTTTTATGTGTTTATATAGTCTGACACATATTTATATATAATTTCAGTAAGCCCATTAAAATATTTTTTGAGCAAGTGTCAATCATAACATTACATTAATATTATTAGGAATGAAAAATAAGAGGCAGTCAACAGGAAAGTATAAAAAGGGTAAAAACTGAGTTCTAATCATGTAATTTTGACATCTACTCTGACACGTTTTATAAATATTAAAAGTATATGTCAGATTATAATACATTACTTTAGAATAATAAAGGATTAAAAAAACCCAACAACACCACGATATCCACCGAGGCTTGGGCCACTGTTACTTTATCGAAAGTATAAAAAAGAGATAATATTTCAACCTTAGTGCAAGAAATAATTTTGCTTAGGGCCTTAACTAATACGTGCCTCTTAACTGGCAGATATCCTCTGTATTCCAGAAATTATGTCAATCCCAGTCAAACTAATGGGTCTGGCCACTGATAAGAAACAGTGCAGCTTTTACGGTGTATAGCCTAACACTTGTTCGAACGTACCTCTGGCTACCCATCACAGTAAGAGCAGACCTTGCTAAGAAGTCTAGAGGTAAGAAGTGTAACCTACCATTAAATAATCAGTGATGCCTTCCCTTACATTCTCCTCTTGGCCCAGTTTGACTAAGCCTCCTTGATAGTCCCAAAAGGTTTATGTCAATAAAGCCTTAACAAAATGACAAGAGCACAACAGCAGGTGTAACGTCTCAGCACAAGAGAATAACTTTGGCTTTATCTACATTTTACAAAGCAGTGTAGCACAACAGGGCTAGGGTGTTGGAAAAACAGTTGGTGCTCAGGACCTGAATAAATACCTTCTCTATTTGTGGGGAGAGGGCTGTGAAGGAGAGAGGGTACTTCAGACCAGCTCCAGACTGGCCCTAGAGAAAGAACATTCATTAGCAGCTGGAATGCATCGGGCTCATTCCAGAAGTGCCTCTTTTGCTTTAGTTTTGCACAAAGTGTTCAGCTTTAGCATTCCGTAACCACTCTGTGACGCAAACTGAAGCACAGTAGGTAGGGACGGGCAGGATATTCACTTCAGTGGCATGCTCCCAGTCCAGGTGAACATGTTGATGAATACACACTGCTAGAAACAGTCTGCAGAACCCCCAACTGCTCAGCAGCTTCAACCTGGATGCTAGTCCATGAGACAGCAAAACCCTGCAGGCAGGTAACATCTGTAAAGGCTCCACTCATGGTCCAGAAGCTATGTAAGTGCATGAACTCTGCACTGAAACCAACCTAATGAGCCCACCTGAGAGAGACCATGGTTCAGGACAGAGTTATACTAACTTTTACTATGCTTCCAAACTGAAGCCTCTTTCTAACCAACTGAATTAGGTATAATAACTGTCAGTATTCATCTGTGCTGAAGAACCCTAAGAAATGTATGTAGGAAAAGTTCAACCACTACAACAGCGATAAGGCAGAATACATACCTACCTACCAAGTCCCTTGAGTATATAAGAACTCAGAGGTCTTACCGTTTACTGTTCTTTTGTTTGCAATTATTATTTTTTAGCATGATTCAGGTGGACACTGTGCCACCCCTGAAAACAAATAAGGGAAGAACTGTGGCTAAGAGGTTTTAATATAAAATACCAAATCTTAAAATTCAAAGATTGAGAAATGTTAGCTGCATCCCCAGGCAATCTGTTTTCCTGTTTTTCAATCTACTCCAAGGGCTCCAATAAGTTTTGGATATTCTGAATTTCCCCAGAATTAAAAAGGGAGGTTTCTCTCTGGGTTTCTCCTCCTGTTTTTAACCAGACTACTCATAACTTCACACTGAGGATTCCCACAGAGAGAATATAGATGAGTTTCAATATACTGCTCCTTTAACAGGAGGAGATTGGAAATCATGAAGTCTATCTCTTGGACTACTGGGAACTAAATGTTCTTCCTTGTAATGACAAGAAATAGCCTGAATGCCCACTGGTTCCTCTCTTTCTTGACTACACGGTACCTGTTCTTCATCTACCTCAGTTTCCCAGGCATATATATATATCTTAGGACTGAAAATCCTCAGAAAAGTAATCTGCCTTTTCTAGCTATTAAATGTGGGCTATTCACACACTGTGAGTATGAGCAGAACCAACTAAATGGAGGATTTGGGTGAATGTGGTTTAAAAGATGTTGGAAAGCCAACATTTCTTCACCTGTCACTAGAGTTGAACAAGCTCTAGTAATGAAGCTACAAATGCAAATAATCAGAAAAAAAAATCAAAACAGAGCCACCAGAACCTGTTACACTATGGAGGAACTCTCACTACAGGTCATCATTGTCTCTGGAGACCTCAGACGCACATCTGTAGACAGAGGGAGGAACTGAACACAGATTTCAGTAAAAACAGGACTGAGACTAAGGCAGCTTCCAAAATGTAGCAAAAGGCACATCTCTGAGCTAATATTTGCCCCAATATCCAAAATGGTCAAAAGTAGAGAGAGATGAATGTCGACCTTTGTACAACTGCATTTGCTTCCTTTCATCACCATTTTCCAGAAAGGTTATATATTTTGCTATATTTGAAAGGCTACTAGGATCAGCTGAGCTAATCACACCAAGAGAAAAAAGGTGGTGTTGCTGTATAAATGAAGATGAATTAGCTAAAGCCTCAGGACAGTGAGACAAACCATTAATTGTATTTCAACTAGAAACACCACAAAATATTCAAACTTTGGAGTTAGGACTCCCAACACTGTCTCATTTGTTTATTAGTTAGCAGATTCCACAGATCGTGGAAAAAGCACTGCTTACGTTCCAGATGTGTAGCAGATTACTGGGTCACTTGGAGGCTTGCTATCTCTATGGCTAGAACTTTCCAAAATGATTTAGACATTTAGGACATTTCGAACTCTACACAAACCAAACCAAAGGACCAAAAATGGCCTGCTCTGTATGTTTTTCTCAAGCTTTTTCAGAACTTATCTGAAAAAGTTTGTCTGGTTATCTCTTTTGACAGTAATAAAATTCATAGTAATGGAAGCACTCTGACAGAGTCTAGTAAAAGTTAGATGTCTGCTTATTTCAAGTCAAATTTTTTTTTCTTCTATGTTATTTTCAGTTTCAAATACAATAAGCTATCTATATTATGATGACTGCTTTTGAAGTTAGTCATTAGCCTGTAATGCAGAATGCTATATGTCAATTGCGTAATACAGAAAAGATCAAAAATAATGAGGCAGAGGCTTCATAAATTTGCAGTGCTTATTGCTTGGGGAATACTCAGAAGTACACGAAAGATGACACACAATTAAGCAAACATGATTGCAGCCTGTAAAAAATTTAAAGGCTTATTCTGCTGTCCAAAGAATGCTGTAACTAAAGGGACTGCATCTGAAATAGCACCTGCTTTAAAAAATAAGTTAGTTCAAGAGGAAAACACATAGCTATTAATACTCATCAAAGCGAAGACAAGAATTGTCTCCCAGAGTGAGCACAGGAAACTTCATCTGAAAAGGCAAAGTACCGTTGCAAAGTTTTACATGAAAACTGATCAATCTGTCCCTACTATGTATTCTTGACATATAAAGTTCATAACAGCTGACATTTGTATGTTCTATGACAAGAGTTTTGAAAGATCTGTAACACAGGACAGGAAATGGTCAGGCCACTTTGACATTCTAAAAAGGCAAATGATTTTACACAATGTTCTCCTCATACCAACTGATATTTTAAAGACAGAGTCTAGCTGTTAAATTTCAGCAAAAGAATATTTTAATGACCTATGTTTAACATACTTAAAATATATCCTCAGTTACCTTTATGCAGCTCATTACTTCACGAGCATAAAGCCTCAGAGGAAGCCTCCATTTGAGCATGAAGGAACTTCGGTGATGGAAGGATCCATTTGCTCAGTATTGCTCTAATCTAACCAGGTATTGCGTGTCTGATTTTAAAACACATGACTTTGGTGGAACTCATATGTTTAAGTTAGGCACCCTTAGTTAAAGTTACACCATTAAAGTTAGGCTGTAATATCATTCTGGACCACATGAGCCATAGGAGTGCAGGTGTCACCCTGACTAGCAAAGCTTGCTCCATGAAGTAAACACAAGAAATAGCATACTGTGGATTATTATTCATCATCATAACAACCAAGCAACAGACACATACACACTTGGTTTGCTAAGGCAAATGATGCACCATGAGTTGTGCTCATGCTTTATTATTAATTACAGCTGGTACTATGACAGCTTTACAGTGTGTTAGTAAAGTGAATACAAATATACACTCCCTTTCACAAAACGTACAGAACATAAGACTCCGGTTCATCAATATTTACAGGAACACCATGTGAATATGAATAATGCCACCAACTATCACTAGCTACTAGAAGCAAAATCAGAATCATGAATGCAAGTTGTGTCAGTGCAAGTGCCAGAGAGAGCAGGACAAACAGAAGAAATACAAATTAGGAATAAGTCATTGTAGACTAATAAAGAATCAGAAGAGAAAGCTTTGATAATCATTATGAAAGGAGTTTAAGGGGTAAGCAGAGTGCTTTAGAAATAAAAAGCAGAAATAATATTTATTGTAACAATCTCTAATGCAATTCAGAATACTTTCTTTCAAAGTGTCATCATTATTCTATAAAACAAACTGTTCATGCTCTAGTAAGAACTTTCTGGCATGTTCAGAGCATCTCCACTCCACAGAAATAACTAGCTAGCTAGCCTAGTTTAGCTAGGCATCCTATTAAGACCACTTAAGAACTGCAGGATCTTGCTCTGAAGAGACTAGTGTCAACTGCATAGGATTTAGACCACAATGCTTTTGCTTTTCAAGTAGCCAGCATTTCAGACCCAAACTATCCTCTGGCTCTATACAGGATATGGTCTCTTCCAATTTTTTACTTTTGAAAGTCATCTCTATTGCAAACAAGGAATCATGAAACTGAGGATATAAACACAATTATTTATTTAAAGGAATGGCTCTCACAGCAACTTGTTTCTTGCATGAATGCTTTTTCTTGTGTTTCTAATCTAAAGTCTTTATTGCACAGTGTCTTACATCTGGGCCTCAGCAGGTTGAGAAGTACAAACTGACTACAACTGGTATTTGACCTGAATAAGCTCTATAGGAACCTAATGCCAAACAGACAAACTCCCACATAAAAATCAAATCCAACTAGAGTTACTTCAAGCTGCATTAAAAAGAATAACCATAAAATTCCCTTGTCTGGGAGATTTGCCACTGATTACAATAAGGGCAGGACTTTTTCCATTGTATTTTCCTTTTATAAAGTCATGTATTTTTCCCCCTTTCAAGTATTTTGTAAGTGTATGATATTTATTTGTTATCATTTAGTACAATATAATTTCAGAACCTATATTAAAATTTTGATTACAGCCACACACATTTTGACAGAATTATTTGATGCATTAAAATTTGTCAAGGCTGCACTGAGACAGCTAATCTATAGTCCTATACTATTACAGAGAGAAATGCAACACAATGATTGTCTTTTGCAAAGTTTACTGAAAGAAATAAAAAAGGAAAGAAAGAATGGATAACAAATCACTAATAATAATAGAAATAGTTATTAAATTTCTAAGAAAATTAAATATGACATTCTAATGCCAACTTATATACACAAAGCTGGTGCTCTGTAAACAAACAGATATTGAAAGAAGTTTAACACAATAATAAATGCACATCTCTAAAACATTAAAAGTTATTTTACATTTATGGGGTTGTCCAAAATGTGTCAAATATTATCTGAATAATTAAGCTAACATCACTGGATATCCACCTTGCTACTAGCAGCCTTTAGTAAGATGGATATACAAGCCATTCCTTAGGTGTCACAAAGAAAAGTTTGTATTCCTTAAAATATTTATTCACTTCTATCAGTTATTATGTCTCACCTGCATCTTGTCCAACCTGCATTCATTGCTGCCACAACCACACTTCTATAGCTAAAATAGTTTCAGCCAGCTTGACTGTCCTCATGGGCTGGCACAGATGTTCCTGTCTGCAATGTGACCAACCATAAAGCTTCTACAATGGAAGAGGCCCCAAGGAGATGGGCCAGGGCCACGTGCCTGTGAAGCTCGGGGAAGAAGGGAGGGAGGGACTGAACACAGCTCTTGCAAAGAAAGCTGAATTCGAAGGCTGAATTCATCTTGATGCAAAGGGGACTAGAACGTGGCCTTTCTTCTAGATAAACAGCTATATTAGTTGAATGGACCAATTAACTATATCACAATTGAGTGGATCAACTAGTTGTGTGTATGTTTTAGCATGAGTTAGCCAAGAGTTTGACTGTCTCCTTGAGTTAGCCAAAACCAGCACAGGGGGAGCATATATGTGGTTCAGCCCAACATAGAGTATAAAAACTGAACAACTAACAAAAGAATTTTGGAGAGAGCAATGGGCCTGAGCTGGTTTCAAACTACATGTTCCTTCCTGGTGACCAGGGACACTCAGTGTCATGATGGTGAGCATGTTATAGGGACCAGTAAGGACAATCACATTTGTATTCTGCTAAACATAACCAGCACTAGTATTGTGATTTCAGTATGCTGCTGTACCACTCTGATAACCAAAAAAAAAAAAAAAAAAAAAAATCCTATGCAACATCAAATATCTTCAAATAAATAAATTTTACATTTAATCCTGCATGTGTGGAATATCTAAGAGAAGCTGGTCTGACATCATATGGTCGAATTTGGAATTTCTATCCAAGATGCTGAACCAACTGCTATCTGGGAGATTTGAAATGAGGAGAAAGAAAAAAATCACAATGTACAAGATACAACACACAGTGGAGTAACATCAGGAAAAAAGCCCTGAGATTATGAATGCCTTTACACTTAAGCATTAGCAAACACAATAATACTAGAGAGACCTGTTGTTTGAAAGGATGATGCCAGCTGCCTAGATTAATGAATGCTGCAAGAGGCAATTAGTAAAGCCAAATGGCAGTTCAAAGAGAGCAAACACACATGCATTATTTTATAAATGACAGTGTTACAACTGGAAGGGTCATTTTAATACAAAATGGAAATCATTACTATATCTAGATGCCCCACTTTTTGTTAATTTTAGCAGGGAAAAAAACAGGGTAAGAAAAGAAAACACAGGAAGGACCACGCAGAGGGAAAGACATCTCCTGCTCACCCCAGCGTGCATTCCTCCTTCCCTTTGCAGAGCACACACCAGCCTTTTGTGGAGCGGTGCAATAACTCACCTCCAAGCAAATAGCAAAGCCCTGTCTCAGTTGCATCAAGTGTAGCAAGGAAAGAACTCTGCACCGAGCCAGGAATTTTAAATTTATCCCTGCTTTCACTGAATGGCAGCAGGTTTGAGCACTGTATTCCCTTAGGCTCTTTTAAAAATCCTAACGTGCAACCTCCTGCACTGATCATATTTATTCTGAACACAGAAAAAAATGATATAATTGCTGTAACCTGAGGAGAAGGGGACACTTTTTTTCCCTCCATTTACACCAGTATTAACCTTGAACATATGACTAGTAATTCTGTGATATGTAGTTTTGAGAAACATGATAGGAAGTCATGCCTCCTTGCTTCTAGCATTGTCTTAATGAAGCATAAGTGCATAAATTACACACCAACATAATTTATAATATAGTTAAATTTTTTTCATATAAAAGAGTTTTTCCATTGAAATACACTATTTAAATGAAATCGAAACTTCCCCTGGAAAAGCATCATCTTCTAAAGATAATAGCAGCTTCTATGTGCTGTCTTCTTACAGGGCACTTTAAATTATATATATAGATAAATAAGCTGTGTCTGCATAATAAGAACTTCTATTCTTGTAACAAACCTGAAGTAAGCTTTCCAAGAAAAGAGAACAATTCTGAGCTTTTGGATTCTTTTCTTCTTTTCAAATACAATTATAGTAAAAAAATGAAATGAAATGGTGAAAATGAAATTGCAAAAATATACACCGATCCTAAGTTGTTTTCAGTATTTTCATTTCTCAGAAAGTTTGGGATAGATTCATTTCTGTTCCAAATTAGAAAGAAGTTGCAATTGAGCATTTCCGACAAAAATGGGAATTCGAAATGCCAACTACATATAAAGCATAATTCCACATTGCTCCCTCCCCTTCCCCCTCCCCCCCAAAAGGAAAACAGCCCCCCGCCTTTGAAATAATGTCTACTATTCTCTAGTATAATAGAAAACATTTCATACGCTTTAAAGGAGCTGTTGTTAAAGACATCCTAGATTGTACTGACACCAGTGAATGGTACCACAGCAGATTACAACATCTCAAAGCAATGTTTCCTGAGACTGAAATAGGCTTACCTGAAAACTTGATAACCTGCAGATATTCAAGCAGGTCAAGGAAAAAGGAAAAGAAATAGGATGTAGTGGTCACCATTTAACTAGTTTCAGTGCAGACGAGGAATCAGCTAGCATAGAGCATCTACTTGTCTCTGAATGCTCGCTCTGACCTGCTCCAGGGCGAGGTGGGGTGGAGGCAATGGGGGGGGGGGGGGGGAAGAGGCAAATAGGATGTTCCTTTCTATAAGTCTGAAGTACAGCAGGCCTGACATTTATAGTAATTCTACTTCAAAACACTTTGTCAGTTTTAAATGGCCTTCAGCATTGTCAAAGTGCTGTAAATTGGCTGTAAAAGAAAGTCAGAACCATTTTCTTTACATTTTCAAACCAACTGGCTGTGTCTATGCAAACAATTTAACTTGCTCTCCGACTTTCAGAATTGCCTTATGAGAGTGTCCACGAGCAAGCAACAGTCTCTAGATCATTTAAAACTTAAGACATGTCCTTGACTTCTGAATTGCTGGGAAGACTGGTTAGCACGTAGGACAGAGTTCCTGGCACTCCATATGGTGTCGTGTGGACATAACTATACAGGATTTGAAGTGTCATTAGGAGCATTTTCTGACCTTCTGCATTTGTGGGGAAGTTGGCAAAGAGTTGTCACAATTTTTTTCCCCCTCTAGGAGCAGTGGATTCTGGAATTTGCAAAACAGTCCCCTATCATGTAAAACACCTATTTTCCAAAGCAGAGCTAGAAACACGCTTATGATGCCTACTGGCCACATGGGTCCTGTTAAAAGTCCAAGCCTGAGCTCACGGGTTATTCCACAGATTTCAGACCATGCAGCCTTTTATAAGTAGATGGGAGCAACTTCCATTTAAATGTATCTGAAATGTGTCCAAAAGAAGGGAAGATACACAGCCTAGTCACCCACTAACCTTTGCTAGATTAGATGGGAGGAGCAAGTAGCAAATGCTTGCAGTACCCCTTAACTAGAAACTTAGCTGTGTCACTCTATTAGGGGAAAAACAGCATTAATGCAGAGAACGTTTAGTACTAATCACAGGGTGGTGATTTTTGTAACATTTTTAACAAGAAAACCATTCTTTTCTTTTCTGCTTTGAATACATTCCTGGTCTTGTCTAATATAACTGAATCTTAGAAGAGCTGCACAAATATATTATAATGTTGAATACAACCAAAACAAAGCAACTCTGGTTACAGTAATTTAACCCTCAAGCTAAAGTTGTTTTCTATTTTTATATTCAAATTAGCACTGAAAGGATTCACAGACATCTGTTACAGTTTTAAGTTAAGTCATACAAGAATAATATCAAAAGAAAGTAAAACCTACTGAAGAAGAATCCATGAGAATACTGAATCATTATTTCATAAAACATGCTTGGTTGAAAACAGAGAGACAAGTAACAATCCTCAAAGAACACATTTTTATATAAGCAGATGGGTGATAAAAAAAGACATACAAAATAAAACAGCAGAAGTGCAAGAAAAACAGAAAAGGTTTTGCAGTAAAATAGGATTTTTTTGTTGTTATTTTAAATAATAGCAATCATTTTTAGATAATAAATTCTCAGGAAACTACAGAATCCACAGAATATTTTTTCTTTTGCTTTACTACATAGCTTCTCCACTCTCTGCATGAAAAGAATATTAAAAGTGAGAGTACTGGAAAGGACTGCCTATCCACAAATGTCAAGAATCATGCTGGTTTATTGCACTAGACAAATTTCTTTTTTTTTTTTTTAATATGGCTTTTATTGCCTATTCTTTCAGTGCTTAGAATATGATCTTGGTCAAGTCACTAACTGACTCTCTTTCCTAATGTAGTTTTACATCCTTCATTTAAGTAATCCACAAACTGAGTAGGAAGTTTCCTTCCATGGTTTGACACTGTTGAGCCTACAGAAGCCCTCCCTGACATAGCTGGACTGTCTAGGCGCTAACACGACAATGACTCACTAGCAGCATACCTAAATGTTACCAAAGTTTGTGTATCTAAAAAACCTCTTCGACATATGTTCTTGCTCCTGTCTCCATCATTCAGAACTGTAAGGAGTAGTTTAAGACAAACACCTATTAAAGTAGTAGCAGAGCTGTGCTTTCTTTGCAAGAGAGACTACCTTTTACAGATTTTTCTTCTGTAAACTTATAATCATCTATCCCCTCCCCCCCCTTTTTTTTTTTAAGATACACTGTAATATGTGAAGAAACCATTTCTTCAAAAAACTCAAAGCTTAGGGAAAAGGCAAGGCAAGGCAAGAGAATGACTGTATCTGGCTACTCATGTCAGGAGGTCTGGGATATGAGGAAACTGCAGACCGTGGTGGAGCTGGCAGTACGGGGGAGTGCAAAGGACGAGAACTGCTCTGTTAGTTTCCCCCGTGTACTACAGTGGAATATGCATGCAGCTTGAATTTCCCATGCAAGGCACAGTCTTCAGCAGTGCTGGCTGCTGGGTGCTCAGAGGATCCAGGATCATAAGAGCATTCCAAGAAAAAGGACTATAGAATACAATCATCTTTTCAACCCAACAATTACAGCCGGCATATTTACTTCCAGCTGCTTTTTAACTATACAGTTAAAACTGTGCAACACACAAACCAGGACAAACCAGTAAAGCATAAATGGAAAGGGAAAGATAATTTGGTGTAAACAGAATCAGTAGATGTTTGCAATAAGTTATTGATGGCAAAGATCAATCATCATGCACTTTGTGACAGTGAAAAGGTAGGAAGAGTGCAATGCGCACAGGGAGATAAAATAAATTGCTCATTTTTTCAAGGACATGTAAGAAATATTCAAGTGAAACAACATTAAGGATGTATTAGAGATAGCAATCTGTCATTTTTATCTGATCATTTCTTATACAAAGCTACACATATATTCTCATACAATAATAAATCAGCAGACCTAAATAACAGGATTATCTTTCTTATGTTACTACATGAACAGAAATACATATATTGTTATTTGAAACTAAATGTTAATTTTTTTCTGCAGCATTTCAGCTATAGTCTTTCATCGCCCTAGAAATATATGGGATCAATTTTTTTATATCCATGTAACAACTGGTGAAGTTGGCAGAATCTGTGAGAAAAATCTGGCCCACTATAACCATACTATGGAAAAGATGCAGCTGCAGATTAAAAAAAAATGTGTGTAGGGGGGAAGAAATTGAGAAATGTTCTGAAAAAAGGGTGCATGTTCTGACCTTAAAAAGCAAGGTAAGTCAAAGACATAATCAAAACATATTATCCTGGTTAAAAAAGGGGGGGAGGAGTTATGGTGACAGTTATATTTCTCAATAATTAGATAACAATGTCACTTAGAGAAAAACAGGAAAACTAAGGTGGCATAATAATTGTTAATAATGGTGAGCCTTAATACACAGTGTATTTGACATTACAGAATATAGTATTGTCAGACTTGAGAAATAAAATGCTATGAAACAGCACCTGTATTCTAACTAACGTTACAACTACCAATATAACTGATTTATCTAATGTATTTCCTTGCATACTTCCTCTTAGTTAGAGGACATTAATAGTGTTCTCTAGTTAGTGTGTGAAATAGCGTTAGGTTATTCTGCTTACGTTACGCCCCATCCTCCCCAAAATACAAGGTACATTTTTCTCTTTTTTTTGTATGGATAGCCTCCTTCCAACTTTTCCATTCTTACTCCTTTCCACCTTCTGTAGAAGGCTTATAAAATGCAAGTGGAAAATTCAGAAACACAAAATTCTCTTCCAATATATCCTGTACACCAAGAAAGACTGACACCAAGAAATATGGTTTCTTCGAAGTCAATAACCCAACAGTTATCAAGAAGTTAACTCTACTCATCATTCAGGCCTTCACAGGACAGTGTGACAGCACATATCCCACTTGAGATTGATTGGCTCTTCTCAAATTAGTCTGCTCAGGTACTACAGTTACTGCTATAGGTAGGCAATGCAAAAGACAGGTTCTTCTAAGCAAACACCAGTCAGTTTGCGAAGGCAGCTCCCAAGGAATATAATCATCTACTACTCTACCTGTTCACTAAGGTAAAAGATGTTTCAGCCCTCTTATGGTTAACAACTTCAAAAATGGTCCCCATATTTTCTTAAGGAGGTCCAAGAAGAACCAGAGCTATGTGTTCAAATGCAGTCCTTTAGGGCATAAGTATATCTACAGACTACAGTTGTCTTTTAGTGAATGGTTACTGAGCTTCTGTATGAGCTAGTTGTAGGTAAGCCACAAATCCAGAAAGATCCACACCTTCATCAATCTTTAAACAGATTATTGACACATAAAAAGTAGAAGATGATTCTCTAACTTTACGCTAACAAAGAAATATTTACCTTGCTTGGTAAGTGAATTTTAACAGCAGCTCCACTCTTGTCTAAGGGAGCACAAGCTACGACTAAGGAACTATTGGAAGACATCATCAGTCAACAACTTCCCCTCAGGGAGAATTAAATGTTTTTAACCTTCTTGATGCTACTCAGTAGTTACAAGGCCTGATAGAACTGAGAGTTGCTGGCGTTCTGGACCTAATAAGATCTTTGTTTCCCTATGCAAGAAATGCACTGAAAGGCTACTGGCTCCAGCAGGAAGGTGAGAAAACATTAGAGGAGCCATTGCTTCCTTAAACAAATCTCTTGCACAGAAAGACAGCACTGGAAGTACGAAATCCACGTTCTGTGATTAAGCACACTTCATTAGTTCTGTGTCATGTAAGGTTTTGGTATGGAACTACCTATATCCTGTCATCTGCAATCAGAAAAAATATGTTTGTTTAGACTTGGATTCTGCTACCCTTATTCACGTCAGAAAGTTACCAATAATAGCACCGACTCTGTGACTAACTGCCGTCTACCAGGTCTTATGTTTACAGAATTGAGACCATTTCAGAGTAAGCTAAGACATTCCTCAGCATTATAGACATGAAATCACCACCCTTAGCAAAAACTCAAATGGCCCCACACTCCCACAATCAGGAGCTTTGGTACATTGAGGTGAAAGACAGCATGTTCAATGGTGTAAGGGAGAGCAGTAAAGAAAGTAGCATTGATACAAGGCACTGTGATTGAATCCAATTTGTACAGCTCATTGCTCTAGCACAACAAAAAAAATTTGGTTTGAGAGGTCCTGCATACAGCAAAACAGAAAATAGTGCATCTGAGATTCACTGCCCAGCTGTTTTCCGTGACTTTATCAGCCTTGAATCAGACTAAACATTCTGTGTTGTTCATTAGTTTTGCAACTCATCCTTTAAAAAAGGTAATCCAACTAGTCATATAAAACTTTGATTCCTGAAGCCAAAAACAACACTAAAATTTTATGAAAAATTGTCTGGGACTTTGAAGCAGGGAAATGGCTTTTTCCTTCTGTATTAAAGGCAGTAAATTGACAGGTCTAAGAGTGAATACAGAAGTTTCCAGCAAAAAAACCTTAAGAACAATCCTGTTACCTATCCCATTGCCTTATCTATCTCTTAAGTAGAGACATCTTAAAAGCAAAAACTGAATTTTTCAGAGAAGCCTAAAAATTAACTGCCCAAATCCCACTAAACGTCTCTGCTTAAACTCTTTTGAAATAGCCAAAATAACATGTTTAGAATACCCATTCTCTACTAAACAAGTACAGGTCAGAAATAGCAATACAAACATCTTTATGCTGTACTAATTGCCCTCAAATCTGCCTCTCCATGAGGCAGCGAGGGACCAGCGGGACAATCTTCTAAGAGCAGAGCAGGGGGAACAGCTGCAAGGCAGATCTGCCTTTTGGTACCAGTGCAAAATCCCACACGGCATTCACTGACACAGAACCACAGAAGCTAGTGTAATGAGACCACTGAAGAGCACTCTTTTCCCCCTTCCAGAGAGTAACAGCTGTATCTTTAATACTAATAATTCCTCTTACTTGAAGATCTATATTGCTAGCTAGCAATATTTATTTTGTCATCTAGTCTCAGAAAAAGTAAACATCTGGCAATTATGCTGTGAAAATAATAACGTTTAGTTCCCCAAAGAGGTTTTTCTCTAACTTCCTCTCTTGCTACCACTGCTGAATATTCCTGAAGACTGGAACAACCTAAAATATGATCTGCCAGGCAACCACGGTACAACAACAAATAAGGTCCTTCATCACAGTAAGAACAATTTCAGAGTATTAAAACAAACCTAGAATAAAAGCCAATAATGCTTAGAGTGCAATGTGAAGAAAAAGAACAGCTACTGCTTTGTAGTACCCATGCAAACAGCATGGTAAGAGACTTCATTTTTGCTTTGAGTTGTTTGTGCCAATGAAGAGCTTGTAACTGAAACACGATGACAGAGAAAGAAGAGCTGCTCACTCAGAAGCTGTTGAAATAATTGTCTTGGATGTTTCTGCGAGATATCACACAATTCCAGCTTTCAAGCTGTCTCACATGTGCATGTGGGCGAGGACACCTACAGACACATACCCCTCAAAACAAAGCCAAACAAATCCAAGATTGTCCTCCAAACCTTTGGTCCTTATTTCAGCAAGGAGAACCAATAAAAAATAATTAAAAAATCCTCCCTGACCCCCACAAATTTGATAAATTACTTTAGATGATCGAACGGTTGATATGCATCTGCAACATCTACATAGACTAAAATTAGAGATGTGTTTAACTACCTGTGGACACCCTAAATGCAACACAGCTTACTAGGTAACTGTGGTTAACTGGTAACCAGCACAACTAGGAAAATGCTATTATGTAATGTTTGCGCTACACAGAGATATCTAGTGTTAATTTGATGATCTTCACAAGTTTAAGCAGACCAGAAAAAAACGGGGCTATTTTGCAGCTAAAGAAAATCCTCTATTTTCTGTCTTAAAAAAATGTGACTCCTGATATTTTAAAATATTGCACTGTAAATGGACAGTTTTATTCCAGTCATCTGTCACCAAGAGGCCTGTGACAACTATAAATTATAAATGTACTAATCAGGATAGAATTAATATCAGCTTGCCTTGAACTCAAATACAAACATACTAAAATAGCATAACTAATAATAGTACGTAAGTGTTTTGTAAAACCATGATTGCATAGACAGACACAGTTTTACATAAGCATGTGAGCAAAAGGGGCAAAGATGGAGGTAGCTGCAGGTAGGAGGCATCCAAGTAACAAAAGCTGCCAGAAAAAAAGAAAGATAAGTACGAGGGAACTCTAATAGGCTGAACATCCTGCTGGACATACAAGAGGAGCGACTGGCAAGACAAAAGCAAACAAGATAAGCAGGCTTCCCATTTTGGGAGAAGGGCAATATCCTAAAAACATCAGGTATAGGTGAGGAAAACCAGGGAAGAAAGAAGACAAGCTAATTTGCATTCTTCTCTCAAGCCTGATCACCCTCATGGCTGTGACTAAGGACGACCACGCTAGCCATAGGTGCTAAGTTTACGGCACCAACTCTGCGATACTGTATACTCACAGCTAATATAGAAGATAATAGTTTTGTATATGTAGTTATGATGATTAATATTGTGTAAGAACTGAACATTAGAAACACAGTTTCAGCTAATGAGAGAATTTAATAAAGTTTACTTTTAAAGCTAAAAACTGTCCTGGTTTGTCAGTCTTCTAAATTCTCCCACCCCAGAGATCTCCAGTTCCCTAAATGATATATAGATACATTCAGTTGCAACACATTTCAATGTTACTCAACTCCTTTTGCAAGCACCAGATACTTACAGCAGATTGGCTCAATTTGAAGAGTTGCCCAAACCGTAGCATTTATACGTGGAAAAGCAATTGCTATTTTATGGTCTGTTAGTCCTCACCCCCCCAAACACACACATCTTTTTAGTTTAAAGGCAATCTCTCCTCTGTCCGTTCATGCTTTCTAGAGCAAACCAACAGGTATATGAGAAGACACATCTTCCTCAAAGATTTCCCTAAAACATTAGTTCTTCTAACTTGCCTGACACCTTCAGTAATATAGCAGAAGTCTAACCACAGTTTCTTCTGTACTAAGCTTGCTATGGGTAGGCTCTGCAAGCAAAAGAAGCTTACATACTCAGAGAAGTTAAACAGAACACAAGAGCTTTCCCAATAGGAGAGCTAGAAGCCTGTTCTTTACAGACAGCACACAGGCATAGGAGAGACAGACCTCTCACTGTTCAGTGGGTTAGCAGTTTCTTCATCTTCCCCCGCACATCAGACTAATCTTTGATATGCTATGGTTCTCCTTTAACACCTTTAAGATTTCTGCAGCTTCTGCATATGCTTGCAAAGCTAAATCTCTTTTGCAATTCATCTTTTGTAACAATTTACACTTATCTTTTTGAGTTGGTAGTTGTCCTGATCCAATATCGGGGGGGGGGGGGGGGGTTCGTTACGATCCCAAGGATGAGATTAAGACGCTAAAACCGGTCAAATATCATACAACCTTGTAACTTTATTTTCCATGGAGTGGGGAGAAAAGGTGGGGAAAGGCAAAGGGGAGGAGAGAGAGAAAGAGAGAGAGAGAAAAGGGGGAGAGAGAAAGAGATATCACCACCCGTGGATCCAGCGGCGTCCCGTTGGTCCTCTTCACCCTGCGTGTAAATTTTAGTGATGCGCGTGCAGTAATTACAACTCGAGCAGGGTCCGACCCTAGGTTCCCGCTGAAAAGTTCGGAGCCAAATCAAGGCAAATTAAATAATGACACGCGTGCAGTAGTTACAGCTTGAGTTGGGTGCCTCCGAAGAGGGACCCTGAACAAAGAAATCCCTGGGCAACTATAGCTTTTTCAAATTAAGTTTCCCACCCCTCACATGGTAGTTCAGACCAATAGTAATTTTTGGGTTTGGGGTCTCCTGCTCCCTATTGGGTCTCATCGTTGTTCCCAGGCAGGCTGCTTTTCTCCCTTACCTTTACTGTTGCGGTTTCTGCTGACAAATGTGTTTTGATTCCTCGGGTTCTGCCCTTCTTTCTCAGGGCCCTGACAAAGAGGTGTTGTTCCAGCAATTAGCACTGCCCCAGCAGTGACAGTAGGTGTTATCTTCCAAGGTCCTGAAGAAGAGGATATAATCCAGACCCCCCCTAATTAACACTGTTTCAGCAGTGAGGGGAGGCTTTGTTTCCCAGGGTCCTGGCGCCCAAGCAGGCCTTATTTCAAAGCCTTGACATCCTCCCTCCCGGAGTGTGAAGCATAGGAATGCAAACTGCTTGTAACTCCCTTATCTTTCCAGTCTGCACCAGCTCTGGGGCCCTTTCTCACTGAACTAGGGAGTGTGGCCTAAGGCTTCAGCAAATTTAGCTACTTATGCTAAGCAAGTGTTATAAAAGTTGTGCTAAGCAGCAGTAATTTGCAGTCCAGGTCCCAAAGTCTCTGTCCGATCGTGGTCCGGTTCAGCGCAGGCTCGGTGTGTCCCGGGTGGTCGCAGGGAGACCATTTCAGGGGTCGCAGCAGCTCAGTCCTGTTTCTGCCGGGAACAGATGGCTTGTTCGGGGTTATGGTTTGCTTGCACCTTACGTACCAAGAAATGTTTAAGGCAAAAGTCCTGTCCGCCACAGTAGTTCATTACATTGTCTTCACAACCACTCTGCAAAGATGTAGATGATTTCAACAAAGACACTCAAAAAAGCAAACCTATTTTGTTTCAGACTGCTTTTCTGCCCAGAATTACTTTAGTATTGTTGCTTTGAAAATACTTCATGCATCAGGTTTGCTGTTGTCTCAGAAGTAGTCTTTTTGCCTAAGAATATTCTCATCTCAAATTATCAAATCTACATCCTCCGCAGAAAAATCCCATCAGACTGAGCAATTCAGTGTTTATAACTTTAAGGAGCTGTACTGCTTCTCTTTCTAAAAATTATTTTCCTCTTAAAACCATTGCTGCTAACTGCATATGGGAAGGAGTCCTTTTACCCAATATTGCAAAGCATATACTTCTACCCATACCACTGTTTATCAAATGTTACATACTTTTTGTGATATATCTATTGGAAAACATCATTCTCGTTGTGTCATAATGAATTTGAAGCCTTGTTCACAAATGCATTATTTCATACATAAACTATCAAATTTCTACCGACTTCAGTGACACATCTCGAAGCTAATGATAGCATTATGCAACGCAACTCTGAAACGACTATAAACTGCAAAAATGTTGCAACAACTTACACTGTGCTATGCAGTATCTCGAATTTCTTTGTGGCAAGCATCGTGCCAGTTGTTCAAGTTGCACAGATGCAGAAACCAGTTTCATCGAACTTCTCCCTTTCACTTAGTTTCTTTCTCATGCTTCAGTATGTGGTTCCCAACATGCTCTGCAGTGTAATTACCTCACAAACAGAAACTACAATTAGATTATGTTTCCTGCAGGTAACACTGGGCAAAATTAATATACACTGAACTCAGACGAACTATATACAATTCCTGCTAAATTCACAGGTCCTTAGAACTCAGTAGGGAGCATGCCAATTATTTCAAAAGAAACTTGAATGTTGCATAAACTGTAAAGTTAAGCACACTGCAAATACAAACTTACATCCTTTCTCTGGAGGCTGAGGCTCAGGCAATATCCTCATGTGACATTAATGTTTCTGTCCTTCAAAGACCTTGCTATTGTCCTCCAACAAGGGGGAGGAAATGAAGATCTAATAGTTACAATTTTTTTTTTAATGGCAAAAACAGCTCTGTTGTGAAGGAAAATAAGCCTTATTACACATCATAAAGGAAAAGGAAACTTTCTCTCTCCAATTCATCTTTAAGGCAATAACTGTAACTGAATGTTGAAATGCAGTTAGTCCTTCAAATGCTAATAAGCTCAGTTAGAAATACTTCGTTTTTGTTTTTGGTTTTTTTGTTTCTCCCCCCTCACTCCAGGCCCTTAAGCAGTTTTTCAGTGTCTGGATATCCTGTGAGCTGCCTGTTACAGTTCTTTACTGTATGTTAGATATTTTAAGCACTCATTAAACAAAAAAAGAGCTCCTGAAGTTTGTTGACCTTTCCAACCCAGACATTAAAGTCTGTTAACAGACTTTTAAGGCTATTTTGAAAGTGTAAAAGGTTTCATAATTAAAATCTCAAAACAAAAAGGAAATATGTTAAAAGAGTAAAGGTAAGTTAAAATGAATACCTGGTAGTTAAAAAGGCATGAAATAAATACTTCAGATGAAAATTCAGAGAGAGTTTTAAAAATATAGTTACTATAAATTAAATAGTTGGATTAACTCCACAAGGGTAAAAGCATGGTTGTTAAAGGGGATCATCATAATATTGCTGTACAAGAATTTTGCACAACTCATTATACAACTCCTTTACCAGATGCAACCACTCATCCCCATGGCCTGAAAGGTAGAGTCTTTATTCCTTAAATTAAATTCTTCTCTGAAAACAGCACTCTCACTCAATGTTGAATTAAGCTTTTCCTGAAGAAGCACTGTAGAGCAGGAAGACAATTAAAAAAAAAAAAAGTTATTTTAACACACAAAATACCTGTGTATCAGTGGGACCTTCTCCAAAGCCTCAAAGAACCCACAGTATAAGAAATTAAGAAAAAGTTGAAGTGCTGATTTCATTTTGCCCATTTCTCTCACAATAAATTTGTGATCAGAAAGTCGAGGGTGCCTTTAGCATAGGAGATATCTACCCTTTCCAAAGCACAAAAATGGGAAGATATTACTTGCTGCAAATATATGAAGTGTTCATGGACTAGATCTCCATAAGTATTTCCATTGTCCTAACTTACACAGTGTCCCTTTACATTACTGAGAAACATGATGTTTCCTAGACTGAGCCTACTGGCTGCAAAATCAACACATGGATTGCAAGTCTGACTATTTACTGGTATTTTCACCATCACTTCAGACATCACTGGGATTCTGAAGAAGCCAGGGAAGCATTTCTTAATCTTACCGGAGTCCAGCGGGCTGCCATTACATTAATCTACTGGGAGAGAAACAGCTAACAGGGAAAGAAGGCAGGCTGTGAAATTGTCAGATGTCCACTGAAAGAAGTCTGGCCCCATCTTCTTTCCACCCTCCCTTCAAATCCTTATACACATTGATAAGATTCCCCCCTTAAGTCTTTTCTTCTCCAGGCTGAAACATCCCAAAGCAGCATCAAGACTAGCAAAATCTAGCTATGGCAGATAAAAAAAAAAAAAAAAAAACCCACATAATGGAGAACACAAAGAGAAAATAAAAGGCAAAAATAAATTAATATACTAAAACAGTTATGAAAAGTATGCCTAATGCTTCCTCCAGTATTCTCTCTTCTCCTTTTATTTGAGAAATATGGAAAAAAAGGTTATAGCAAAACTATGGAGCTACAGGTTCAAGGAGATAAGCTATTCTAGGTTGGTCATTAGGATGTTACTAGGCCATATGTTGGGTACTCTGAAGTCACTTATAAAACTATTTGAAAATAGAAAATAAAATGGTTTTAATAAGACAACTTTCTACCCACATAAAAATCCACATCCACATTTCTAGAATAGGAACATCTACTTCTGAAACAGGGGAAAAAAAAAAAAAAAAAGAACAATGTAAACAGTGAATGGTTACGCTCCTCTGAGGACAGCTTGTTGTTAAAAAAGGAATCAAGATGGCTCCTGTTATTTGTTCCAGAAGTACTTTTTCAGCTACTATCAATTGTCTAATAAGATATCCAAAAAAGTCTGGAGCAAAATTCACATCACATTTCCAAATATTGAGTTAAAAAATCTTTAAATAATAGTCACAGTGAATAGCTCTAGATGAGCCTTTTGAAATGAAATGAACAGTTTATCAGGTGACATTTACAAACATTTCTGTCCTTTCAGGATCATGTAGTAACAAAAAGTTATCTATAAAGCTCAAAATATATTATTTAATAGGAAATATATCTTCTGTGCAACAAAGATCATATCACAAAGTAGCATGAATCACCAACTATCATGTACCCTGCTAAACTCTTTGGTATATTCATAGAATCACGGAGGTTACAAGGGACCTCTGGATATTGCTTAGTCCAACCCCCCAGCTCACAGTAGGTCAACTAGAATAGGGTGCTCAAAACCTTGACTGGTCTGGTTTTGAACATCTCCAAGGACGGAGACTCCACAGCCTCTCTGAGGAACGTATTCCAGTGTTTGAACACCACAATAAACAAGTTTCTTCTTGTGTTTAAGTTCAATTTCCTGCATTTCAGTTCGTGCCCATTGCCTCTTGCCCTTTCACTGGGAACCACTGAGAAGAGCCTGGCTCCATCATCTTTACTACCCCCCCCATCAGGGGTGCATGTGTGTGTGTACGTGTTTATACACATTCATGAGATCCCCCTGAGACTTGACTTCTGTAGGCTAAACAATCCCAGCTCTCTCAGCCTCTCCTTGTATGTCAGATGCTCCAGTCCCTTAATGATCTTTGCAGCACTTTGCTGGACTTGTCCTGGTATGTCCATGTCTCTTGTGGTGTCTCACTAGTACTGAGTAGAGGGGAAGGATCACCTCCCTCAACCTGTTGGCAACCTGCCATTGAGGCAACTTGCTGTCCACCAGGATCCTAGGTCCTTTTCTGACAAGCTGCTTTCCAATCAGCTAGGCCCCAGCATGTACTGTATGGGGTTATTCCTCCCAGGTGCAGGACTTTGCATTTCCCTTTGTTGAATTTCATGGGATTCCTGTCTTCCCATTTCTCCAGGCTGTCAACGTCCCTCTGAATAGCAATGCAACCATTCTGGTATATCAACCCCTCCTCCCATTTAAACAGTATTTGCCTCAGTATTGGCCCCAGGGTACCCCACCAGTGACTGGCCTCCAGTTGGACTTTATCCCACTGATCACAACCCTCTCAGCCCAGCAGCTCAGCCAGTTTGCAGTCCACCTCACTGTCCGCTAATCTAGTCCATACCATATTGGTTTGTTTATGAGCATGTTATGAGACACACTGCCAGAAGCCTTACTAACACTGAGACTAACAAGATTCACTGCTCTCCTCTCATCCGCCAAGCTAGTGATTTCATCATAGGAAATCATGCCTGACCGACTTGATAGCCTCCTTCATAAATCCATGCTGACTACTCCCAATCACCTTTTTGTCCTTCATGTGTTTGGAAATGGCTTCCAGGAGGATTTGCTCCATCCCCTTGCTAGCAACTGAGATAAGGCTGATCTGCCTGTAGTTCCCCAGATCCATATTCTTGCACTTTTTGAAGATAGGGGTGATGTATGCTTTCTCCCAGACCTCAGGAACCTCTCCTGATTGCCACGACCTTTCAAAAATAATAAAGAATAGCCTTGCAATGACATTGACCAGCTCCTTCAGCACTCATGGACCATCAGGTCCCATGGCCTTGTGCATGCCCAGTTAGTTTAAATGTTCCGCTACCTGACCGTTCACTGAGTGCAAGTCTTCCATGCTGCAGACTTTCCCATGGCTCTCAGGGACCTGGGATTCCTGAAGGCAAGTCTTACCAGTAAAGACTGAGGCAAAAAAGGCATTCAGTACTTTGCCCTTTTCCTTGTGCTTTGTCACCAGCTCTCCTGCTCTGTTCAGCAGCTGGTTAACATTCCCCCTAGCTTTCCTTTTGCAACTGATATACCTATAAAGGCACTTGTGGTTGGCCTTCACATCCCTCACTAGATTTAACTCCAGGTGGCATTTGGCTAACCTAACCCCACCCCTGCATGCTCAGACAGAGTCTCTGTATTCCTCCCGGGTCACCCAAACCAGCTCCCGCCTTTTGTATGCTTCCTTCTTATGCTCGAGTTTAGTCAGGAGCTCCTTGTTCATCCACGCAGGCCTCCTGCCACCTTTTCTTGACTAAATATTATTCCCACCTAATGTACAAAATGCAAGCTCAGCAAGCCATGCTATATAGCTTCTGTTAGTTAACATGGCCACAGTAAACTTGCATATTAGATAGAATGCATGAAGATGAATTGCATGGGAGTGTAATTCACCCAGCTTAGTCTTGCTTTTGTTCTCTTTGTAAAAGGGAATCTGCAGCTGTTAAGTTACTGTTCCTGGCCCAAATTCTCAGCTGGCATTAACTCCATTTCTCCAGCCAGTGAAGCCTTCAGTGGCACAGCTCCACAAAGGGCAGTTACTCTAAACTGTACCTGTTGAAAATATGGCTCATTAGAACCTTTACTACATTACTCATAAGCACGAATATGAATGATTTCTTTCCTAATGAGAAACCAAGCTCCTCTAGAAATCCTAAATTCTTTTTAGAATGCTTGGAAGCCTGGATATCCTGTTCATTTAGTAGTTTTTGTCTCAGCACCACTGCCCCCAGCCAATGGACAGCTGAAAGTAGAAAGGCTCACACATGACAGTAAATGCTTGCTGGACTAAACCATTCTTCACTAAAATGTTGAACAGAGTAAAGCATCCCAGTAAACAATCAATACTTGATATGCCTCACAACATTAAAAAAAGAGAGTTTTAATATAAAACAGTCAGGAAACTACATCTCTTATGAAAAGCAGAAGAGGTTTTTGTTGTGTCAACATGGACATTCAAAGCCAAAGGAAGTAAACACATAAGCCTCATGGGGCGCTAAACCAGTACACCTTTTTGAATCCTTTAAATATTTTTAGTGTCTAGTAAAATATCATTTCTTAGAGCTATTTAATAGTTGTAATATACTAGATATCTTTTCTAAATAAACTAACTGTTCATAGTTCACTTTTACACAAGGAATATTGATACCTCCAGGTCTCTCAAGTGAAAAAGCCTCTGTCTGTAGAACTATGCTCATTACAAGCCTCAATGGGCTAACTTATATTCATTTGTTCAGACAATGAACGGTCAGCTAAAAATATCTTTACTGAGGTTCAAAAACCAAAAACCAAGATGGAAACTCCCAATAAAAGTTAACTATGAGAAGTTAAATCAGTCTGAAAAGTCTGAGTGACAGACAAGGGAAAAAAATATTGCCTCTCAAGGATGAACAAGATTAACACAAAGACCAAGTGACACACAGATCCCATAAAGGCCAAATCTGGAAAAGCCTTCCAAATACCGAGAATATGGAGATTGTAGGAGCTCAAGAAGCTCCGAGGAAATCTTTGTAAACATATAAGTGCTGAACTGGATTCTAAAGGATGAAGCAATGAGCTTTATTACAGAGAGCTGATATTACTGACCTACCAAAAAAAAAAAAAAAAAAAAAAAGTGAAAAATGTCACTTTTGAAATAGATATTTCTGGTTTCTTCAAGATTATTGTAGAATGAAAACCTGAAAACTGCAAAAACTGCAACATTGTTTCAAAGCATTTATTAGAAAGAAAACACTGTCCTAATCTTAAAACGTTAGCTAAAAGCTTCAGAAATTCTGATGCATTCCTTGTGTCACCAAGAAAAAGTTGTTTGAAACATACATGATAGTTGCAGAGCAAATTAGTTTTGTTAAACTTGGAAAATGTGCTCAACCTAGAACTGAAAGCTCTGAGAACTGTATATTGACACTCAACTTGGAAAGGATGTGAGAGTTTAACTACAGTGCTATATGGACACAGATTTACAGCTTTCAAAAGCGAATCAATGTAGTTCTGCATAGTATCATGATCATTGACTCTGATAAGTGTTAACTGAGGGATCTCTACACAGCCATATCCTCTCTGAGCAGAGTTTTGATCCAACTCAGATTCAGCCCCCAGGTACTAATTAAAGCACTTCTCTCAACCCTAAAGGTGTGATGCTCACATATCTATGAGAAACTGTTCGTGTTCCCACACCATAAAATACCAAAAAAGCTTAGGCTGTCAGATTCTCAGCTTTGTAAACAGGCACAGATACCTCAGCCTGGACTTGTGTGTCCTCCTCTCTGCTAAACTGTGAAATATGAAGGTGAACTAAACTTGGAAGACAAGCAGAAAATCCTTCAAGTACTGTATGCAGTCTGATAGGGTGAATGCTGCCTCAGCATCTAAGTAGGGTGGACTATCTTATGTTGGAAAAGATAGGTATTATCAGAGGATGTACTGAACCTAGCCTAGCCCTTTCTTATAGGCTCAAGAAATTATCTACTTGAAATAAAAAGCTGCATTAGCACAAATTACCCTTTAATTTCACTGATCTCTCCAGTAAAGACAGTGGCAATAGTCAGAAGAAAAGAAATATTCTTGGAGATTTTTGCTGAAAATACAAATCACCAGCAGGTTCTGCAGTCTTTGATAGCTGTATCTTTAAGTTTCATCTCCTGATTTCACACTTCTTCCATTTCGCAGGGACTCCAATATGCATCTAGCGGCAGATTATCCCACCTTGCTCTAGCTCATCAATTCTACATGGAGTACTTAGCCCATACTTGACCCTTCCTTTCCCTTATGAAAACTCATCTGCATGATGGGAAACCTCGGTATATAGCCTTGCTTCTCCTTGAATGCTTCCAATAAGATTTCACTCATCATGATATTCCCTTTATAAGTTGTATAAGGATAATTCAACTAAAAATGGTGACCAAAGTATTTGAAATATGATTAAGGTAATCATTCAGATCATAACTCTGTAATTAGATATAAGCCTCTTTTTGGATGCACTGAGAACTGAAAAGACTAACTATACATGACCTTTTTTTGACTATAGGCTAGACTTGACTGACATATCCTGGGGTGGTGGTGGTTTTTACTGACTTCAATAAAAAAAGGAAAAAAAGGTCCAAGTTGAAAAAAATATATATGCAAAAGGAGCAAAATTCACAACCTAGAAATCATTAACTTATTTCCCCCAACATCTCCAAGTGATTGTAAACAGAACAAGTGATTAAGACTACATTTGCTAAAGGAGATGGGGATCTCATTGCAATGTTCTGTGACACACACACATAAACAGAGCCAGGCTATTCTCAGATACATGTAGGAAAAGGAAGAGAAACAATGGTCACAGATCACGGCATAGAGATTTCCAACTTGACATAATGAAGAAGTTACTCACAGTAAGAGTGATTAAGCTTTGAAGTAGGTTACCAGGGAGGCTCTGGAATCTCCTCCCCGGAAGGTTTATTTATTTATTTATTTATTATTTTAAAGAACTGAACTGGACAGGATCCCGAGCAATCTAATCTAACTGTGAAGCTAACCGTGCACAGCAGAGGACTAGACTAGGCGACCTACAGAGGATGACTGCAATCTTAAATTTCCTCTAATTCTTTCACAGTTATAGTCCATAAAATTGTCTTCACAAAAGGCAAATATTTTTAAAGAAAGAATTAGTGTATTTGTGTAAATTAGTGCATTTAGTGTAAATCCAACCTTTTTAGGGACTTATTCGAGTGCATATTTCAGCAGACCAAAACATACAGGAACATAAGGCAGCTCTGGACCAACCTACGTCATCTGACTGAATTGCTAGTGAAAATGAATGCATTGAATACAGAAAACTAATATCTGAAAGCCAAATATCTGACTACATGTTTTTTCATGTACTGTCTCTCAAATTAGGATTGATACTATGTAACAGGAGGTACCTTTATGGAAAATAGGAAAATTTCATCTAGAAGCCTTTTAGAAACCTGTGAGCCTAATTCTGGGCCTTATTCCACTGAATCAAGGAGTTCTAAAGATACCGAGGGAGCTGTAAAATAAGATAAAATGCATCTGGATCTACCATGAAGAGTTATATGTTAGTCTAAGACTAACTATATTTGATTGAACCTGAATAAAGACTGTACCAAATAGTGCTAAACAGAAAGTACCAACTTAGGGGGAGTTACTAGCAGACTTAAGTCAGCCATGGTGTCTAGCTTTAAGTTTTTCACATTAGCCATAAAATGCTAATGAAAATTAAGATGAAACTAATAGCAATGACAGAGGGATAAGATCTTACCTAGAAGCAGAATGTTTTAGATGACTTAGATATTTCCTTCTCAGTTATATCTAATGGACTACATCTCTTCATCTGTTCATCTGATGGACACTCAAAATTGGCAGGAGGAATACTGGAACAATTAGCATCTTCCTTTCAAAACTCACAGGGAACAAGTAGCATTCTACATGAACACAGCAATCACTGTGCTTATGTTTAAGAGAGTAAAAGAGGAAATAAGGAATTATGGAAAAGGCATCCTGTCTTTAAATCCAGGAAAGCTTCAGGAACAAATATCAGATTATCAGTAAACATTTGAAAGACAACAGGTGACTAAAAGCAAATATGGATGCATTAGGGACAAATTGCATTCAACGTTCTGTGACAGAGTAAAAGCTCTGGTGAACAGAACAAGTAGATGGCACACATCTTGACTTTAAGTAGTGATTTTGACACCACCTCACATGACATTCTCATATGCAAATAAATGAAGTGTAGTATAGATGAAACAAGTTACATTTTATGGGCTGTGGCTCCCTCTTTCATTGTAGGGATTTTGTGAAATTCCTTGAAGTGTCTATCTCAAGTTCAATTATGATCAGTACTTCAGTTAATGATTTGATTGATGAAATAAACACTGTGCTTATTAAATTTGCAGTTGATGAAAAAAAGTTGTGATGGTTTGCAAGTATGCTGACGATCAAGATTGGAATTCATAATCAGCTAACCCTCTTCTTTTTCCTCTGAAAAATGGTCAGAGAAAAGAAAGATCATGAGTCAATAAAGACAAGATACAACACAAGTAGAAATAATCTTCTGGCCAAATATAGGACAAAAAAACCACAGTTCTTCAGAAAAGATTCTGGAAGTTTACAGTGGATCATAAAACTAAATGTTAGTCAGCCATGTCATGATACTGTGAAAAAGACAAACTTCATAGCAAGGTGTATGAACAGAAATTTATAGTCTGTAAAACGTGGACTAATCTCTTTACTTTCCTCAGTGCTGACAAGATGTCAGCTGGAATCTGGTGTTCAGTTTTGTGCACCACATGTCAAGAAGGATGTAGACTTACTGGAGAGAGTTCAGTGGAGATCAGTAAATGCTTTGTAAAAGAAATGAATTAAGTCTGTTTACGCGAAAGAAAAGTGGATCAGAATGGATATTACTACAGTCTTCAGATATGCAAAATGCTATGGCAGCAAAGAAACCAGGACCAATCTTTTCTCCATGTCTGTGATAGACAGGAAAAAAAAGCAATGAATGTGAACTGTAGCAAAGAACAATCGGGTTAGACATTAAAGCAAACTTTAATAGAGCAATGGGATGGATTGTCTGGGAAGGTGGTGGATGTCCCTATTTGAGAGTAACTTGTACAGGGGATTGACCCCAATGATCTCTTCAAGTCCCTCCCAGTACTACATTCAATTCATTCTGTAAAAGTTGTGAGATATCACCAATTGAGAGGAACACTGGAATATCAAACAGGAAGAATGAGGTGGGTGTAAAAACTCGAAGAAAGAAATGGGATGAGACTTACTGATGCCAGTTGCAAACTCTTGCATTCAGAGACTAATGGGAAAAAATTTAGTTACAAGCTGGAAGATCATCCTCAGTTACAAGCTAGAAGTTCATTACTATAAGAGGATTAAAAAGACTATGGCATCCTTCACAATCTTATGATAGTCTTCTGTCATCACTTTTTTGCTCCAAAGATAAATGCTGTCCTGGGATTATGGAAAGTCATTTCCAGCAGAGAGAAGTTACTATTAATGCTACTGTAAAAGGCACTAGTGACAGGTTCTCCATCTCCAGAACTGTATGCAGGATCTTCTGATCACCCTTAATATAAGGATCATTTGATTTTCGCTATGACACAAGCATGGAGTGCCTGTGAGGATAATCAGGGGAGTGAAAAGCTTTTCTCACCAAATGGTCTGAAAGTACTTGTTTTGTTAAGTATTTACTAAACTAAGAGCTGGGAGTAATAACAACTGAGTTAACCATCACTAAGGAAGCAGGAAAAATATTTAGAGAGTGCTTACTCAGGAGCAAACAGAGATTAGATCATCAATAGATTTATGCCAGAAGTTTTATAGAAAACTTGTTTAAACATTAGTGTGAATTTGCAGTAACAAAAAAAATCCTGCCAATAAGGGAGGCAAAAAAATCACCTGAACGATGATGCATTTTGATGTGTTCATGACAGATGATGTCTCAGAATCATCATATGAAATAAAAAGGCCAATACATTTTGGGGGACAAACATAGATACGTTTAACCCATACTTCCAAATCTTCACTACATAAAGGGGCTAGTTCTTTCCCTGAGTTGGTCCTGCTTTAAAATAGAGCTTTTTAAATTGACTTTATACATGTATACACACACACAAACGCATTTCTTCCCGAGGTTTAACTCGCTGTGATTACTGGCAGCTCTCATTTGATGCCTTCGTCTGATCAGAACTTTGTTAGTCGGTCTTTCCTTCCACCGCCCCCTTTCTTTGCTGGCTCTGTGCCAAAACTGTTTAAATGGTTGTTCATAAATTGAGTACTTACAGATTCCAACCGTTTCCTTCCTAATTCCTCCCTCACACACAAGCACACTTTGAATTCATTTTTGGCATAACTTACTTAAAACTAATTGCTAGCTTTCTGCTAAATATCTCAATGAAAATGGTACAGATGTAATCCATGAAGATGGATGCTGATTATTGAGAGAAAAGAGGTGGATTTTTTTCTGTTGATTACTGATCTTCAATGTGAAGCAATGTCCTATGAATCCCTGCCCATTTGCCACTTTTCCCAAATGGGAAAGCTTAAAAGAATTGTGTGTGCTACTTGAGTGACAGGTTCCCATCACAGACTGATCTTGGATCAAACCAATCAAATGGAAACTTAGCATCAGGTTTTTTTTATTATTACTACTACTACACTTTACTGTAGAGTTTTAGAAACAAGTCGGAAGTGCTCTTCTAAATCAGTTTAAGCCAGCTTCCAGAGTTAAAATAGGACAAATAGGTATTTTTAATAAGTATATTATATAGGCACCCTTTGTTATTTCTGAAGATTTCTTTTAGCTCTTTGAAGTATTTCTGGGAGTAGAGCTCTGCATTATAAATGGGTTTAATCTGAACCAACATGAAAATAATATCTTAAAGTTACACACTTTCTCATAAGTCACTCAGAGAAAACATTTTTGTACTCTCACACTCTCATTATGAATAATACAAAGAGCCAATTAATAAAAAATGTTCTGAATTATGAATTAGGACCAAATTAAAAATGTAAAATTACAGAAAAACAATGGATGCTTGTTTTAAATTCCCTTCCAGACAGGTAGCCATTTTTAACTATGTCTGTTATCCACTTTTGATCTATATCTTCATCTATTCGTACAGCTAATGAGGAACAAATTACTTATTACTCATGAATGACACTAACCACCCACTCTTGCACAAAAGAAGAATATTACAATTTACATTGAAATGAGGTTTGAAATGTTAATGAACAGAGCCAGTATTCTAATTATCTATACAAATACATTAAATTAAAGTGAACTGTAGTAGATGAATTACTTCAGAATTGTATTCTGTGCTTGCCCAGCAGCACTAGTAAAGAAATCTTGGTATTTTCAGGACAATCCCCAATAATCAGGGGTCAAGAGCAGGCAAATGATGCCACTATATATTTCATATTGGACTACATTTGTTAGAAGAGAGATAATAAATCTCGCACACACAAACACAGCTAAAGAAAGCATTTCAAAAACATTTGGTATTTTCTTGTGCTTTTCTATTTTTCATAGCATTGCTGTTTTTCTTAAATTAATCCTATTCTCCCCCCTTATACACAAACACAAAAGTATCTGTATGCATAGTCAGATGTTTAAAATTGTGCAGAGCCTTAGCCAGATTCAGGGTGTGTTTCGTCCCCAGAATCAGAGATTTAGGCCCAGATGGACATGGAATTTTGGCCTATAACTTTGCATTCAATACTTAATTTCCCATTGAATTTAATTGCCTGAATCCTTTCCTATATCTGACATTTAAACATTTAAGAGCAGGAAGTTAAATAAATCCACAAGGATGCCTTGTGCACCTGAGCTTAAGACAATTCTTTCTGTTCAGTAGACTTTTCAGTTAAAAAGGCTGAATGAATACAT
The DNA here is from genome assembly GCF_036370855.1 of Dromaius novaehollandiae. Classification (NCBI taxonomy): domain Eukaryota; kingdom Metazoa; phylum Chordata; class Aves; order Casuariiformes; family Dromaiidae; genus Dromaius; species Dromaius novaehollandiae. The sequence goes on along the minus strand of NC_088099.1, from coordinate 89,585,078 downwards.
TTTGTTTCTGACCAGTCATACCGATCTTACCAGTATCATAGCTCTACATCAGAAGAAACCATGAAGCACATTAATATTTTTTTTCTTCAGATCAAAGCAAAAAATTACCTAGTCTATCTTAATGAGCCTAGAAAACCAACCTAGTACTGTAATCAGAAATATCAAACTCAGGACAGCTCAAAAGAATTCCACCTGAAAATCTCTTTCTTTTTTGGCTTGATTTATTTTAACTCTTCTATACATTTGGAGATTTCACTAAAGGATGAAGAAATGAACAAAAAAATCATTACACACAAGACTCCTAAGGCAACAGCCTGTGTCATGATCAAATCTCTTTTTATTTACCAGATTATTTAAATCATTTTCTTTTAGCACTGCCTTATTTTCTCATTTCATCTGAAAAAAGGGTAATTTTTATTTGAGGGAATCTGGTAAACAATGTTGAACAAGTGGGATTTTAGTATTAGGGCATCTCAAACTTTGCATGATAGCTCAAAAGCCACTTAGCAACACTAACTTTCAATGACGTGGCCACACACAGTGAAAAAAGACAGCAAAATCCAAACGGACTTAATATTCAGATTATGACAGCATTCCTGACAGTAACTCTTATTAACTGATTCCTCTTAAATTATATGAAAAAGCCAGACATGAGTGTGAATAACCTTCTGTTCTGATGGCAAAATGCTCTTCCTAACCATGGCACTTCCTCCTGGCAATAACCCTGGGAGGGTTAAATTCTTCTGTTAACATAAGGGTCTGCTCAGAAATGGCAGCTCCCCTGTTTGCTACACCTCTCACTCATCTGGAGCAGGGTCTTTTCAACTTAAGTGCAGCAGCTACTGCTGATGCCTAGAAACATGTTTTAAGCCAAGCAAGGTTTTAAATAAGAACATCAAAATGAGTCGCTGATACTGAATTATGCATAGATTTAAACTCCCATCCAAGTCTACTTTTTTAATCATTATTCACTATCTTCGCTTAACAATAAGTTAAATAAAAAGATATGTCAGCTAAGAAGTTTCCAAGATTTATTTTTAGGAAGGTGAAGAGTTTGGTAGTCTCCAGGTAGACGAGGTCAATACCAATCCCAGCTGCAGTATCCAGCAGCATCCAGCATGCTTTATGCAAGGGAAGCAGAGTTGCACAGAGTTTAAAAAAAAAAACCCAAAAAATCAAAAAATCACTTGCTGGTTAGCTGTTGATTACTCACAACATTTGATTCACCTCTTCTGCACTGAAGACAGACAGATGGGACTTATTGTCCATGACAAATTACAAGAGCAAACTGGTAAAAGAACTTTAAATGTTACAGCAAAAGAAGTCCAACTTTATTTGAGACTAAGCAGAAATTCCCTATCACCTGCAGCTGACAGTATGAACAGAAAAAAGGAAACACCCTCTCCATCTTTACCTTTTCCGTAGCCATTTACTTCTGTGAAAAGAAATTAGCACTCGGTATTGACAGTCTGAATTGTGCATGGGAACTGACTACACATGACCAAAGGCAGGAAAGGGCCAGCCCTCTTGGATCATAGCCATGTTGGCTAGTAATAATGATTTGGCCTAAATTTTGCAAGGTTGAGTGAAAAGCTATTGCAAAAATCCAGAAATGTTTTGAAAATACTGTTTTGGGCTTAAAAGTTGGGAATATCCTGAAAAGGATTTTTCAAAAATCAAAGTCAACAAGTTCAGCACTAATGTCTGCATTTGGACTGATAAATAGCTACAGTACAACCAAATGAAGAAGCTGGAAAGATTTTCATGTAACATTTGGTATTTCTTTTTAAAGTGAACTGCACAAGAAGCAGACTTGCCAAAGCCAAAAGCCAAATCCTGCTCTCAATGCAAATTTAAACCAAGTTTTTAAAAATATTTTTTGAAGAATCACTTATTAACTGTTGCTGAAGTTTAGATACAAACCCTTTTGTGGTAGCTGCTCCCTATCCTAGGGAGCCCTACCCAAAGTATACCTATATCCTCTATGTAACTGCTACCTGGAGGTGCATTCTAGGATATACCTGTCCTTTCTGCATATTATAACTAGAGGAGAATATACATTATCTTCCTTGCTGTATGTTTTATTTCTTCTCTGTTTTAATTTCACTGTTGTTCCTTTCTCTTCATACCTCCACTTTTCTCCATCCATCTTCTCCACCTTTCATGCTTTTATCAGGACCACTTTGGCCTGAAGGGAGAGAAAGGGAGCCAAGGGGTACCAACCTACCCTCCTTCTCCCCTTCTTCAAAAATGATTTCACTTCCAATGAAATACCATTTCCTGAAAGGATCATGTTCTAGACCACTTCCAGATCTAATTTTTCCAATGTAAAATGTTTGAGCATTTTAATTAAAAGCTTTTTATTGCAAACTCTTTAAGGTTGGATCATTTTCCTGAACTGCTCTGCATTGTTTAAGCAGGTTGCACTAAGCCTATGACTGACATGTTTTCTTGAACTGTCAAAGGCTACATCATGCATTTGGCAAGATTCACCACATTTCTTCAGTTCTAGCATTTTATTTGGACACAGTTGTTGCTATTACCTTCAACATGCATATGGCTTGCGCACCTGATTTATGCCAAAAAATAGAATTTGACATGCATAAAGGATCTGTTTTATATTGTCAAATTGACACTTTACATACAATCACAATATCACTAGCAACATTTCATATCTGAGACTGTATTTTTAAATGCTGCCGGAGTCAGAGTATCACATTTACATCAGAAACCTCTCTCCAGGAAATATGGAAAAATAATCCAATTTTCTTATATCATCCATTATACATTCCTTTAACTGTATTATAAATAGTTTTTTAAGGGATCAAGGAAGTATCACTGTTCTCTAGACTGTCTGTATGAAACTGGAACTACTCAGCTGAAACAAGTCAAAAAAGAATCTTTCCAACCAAGAAGACAAAAATGAAAGTTTTAAGTCTCTTTCAGTGTCCACATATATATACATATAGATAAAAAATGTGTATGCATATGTATTTCATTCATATGAAAGAGGGTTTTCTGAATTAACTGCACTGAAAGACTGCCCAAAGGATAAATGAGAGTTTGGACTGAACTTCCATACACAAAAGAACAATCTCCACAAAATACTACTGGAGGCCAGTGTCTGTTTTGTATGATGAGTGTCTGTATTTTACCTGTGTTGTCTGCATTCAAACTGGGCTGCTACTATAACAGAATGAAGGAAATGCAGAACATAGCTTAACATTTTATCCAATACAATCATGAACTTTACAAAGTATCAGCTGCTGAATGACACCTATGGCTCTTAGATGGACAAAAGTACAAAATACTTCATATCCCTACTGTTCAAAAAAAAAAGTTAACAGCGTCAAATGCTTTTCTGACCTTTGCAGAGTGGAAAGTTCATCTTTGATGCACTTACTTTCTGTAAGCATTTTTATTTTGCAGTAAACAAAGAATAGATTCAACAGGCTGGTTTTGTTTGTTTACAACTACTTTATATACATATATATATCCAAATACTACACATTTGATGATACCCCCATGATGTTCATTGGGACATACCTTTTCCTCTAATGAAGTTTATCTGCTTCATCTATCTGCCAGAACTATCTGTTTTTCAGAGACCTATCTGCATAAACTATAATTGTTGATCACAAAGACAAAGGTGCAGGTTTGAATGATTAAAATCCAATCATTTAAGTAAACACAATATCCCCTGAAAATGTATTTAAACAAAACTCATTTCCTTTAATTCACTATTTCCAAGCTTTCATATAAACTTGAATTTGTGTACTATCTTGTCCAGAGATATACGGATAGGCATTCACATAGCTCCATCCCAGATGATTTTGGGGACAAGAAAGCAGCTCTCACTTACAGGAGCCTAGGGGCTTTCTACAAAATGCCTGTGAGCCATGTAGGAGCCTGGGGCAGCTTGGACTCACCAAACCACTGAGCCACAGAGCTATTCCCCTACAGGCTCCTACAGCTGTTGTCCACCCACTCCCCAGCCCAGTGCCGGGACCAGACACCTCTAAAGCCAACAGCCACAGACCCAACACAGCCCTGGACTGCTCCGAGCCAAAAAGCTCTGTTAGGCTGGCAGCGTTCTCTCGAAAAACCCTGCAATGTGTTCAGCATAAATAATTCACTCTGAGAAAGCCGCACTCTGCAGTTATGTGATAAGGGGAAGGACAAACTAGGTTAAAGCAGCACACCACAAAAAGCCATGGACAACAGGAAAAACTGGGACACTGGAGAAGAAAAGTCCCAAATTGTTCATAAATACTCATTTACATTTAATCTGAAAAGCTAGTTTTCACTTGACCACATTCCTGACTGTCTCAAATTTGCTTTATGTGAACATTTCAATATTAAAAACCCACTAAAATAAATGCTCAGAGCAGTGAAGTTTAGGCTTAAACGTGAAAATATCTTCCCTGAACCTAGTTTTGGACTACGTATTCACTCAAAAAATTTACATTAATCTTTGAAATGGTCAGTTAAATCAGTCACCTAAACTCAGACAACTGAAATGGAAATTATGAAGTGTTTTTCAGCTACAGAGTTCATCTATTTTAAATCAAACTCTTCAACAGAGAATTAATAGCTAAAATCACATATACCTGGGCATGCACACAGAAAGATAGATGCGCACCCATGCAAGAAATGTAGCACTCTTTTGAACATGCACCAAGGCTGCATTTCTTGAATAGCTACATCTCAAGTGTCTGCACTATTGGTAATTATCCATTGTCAGGGGCCAATGCGGTGCAGTACATTCTCTTTCACACCACAGAACCTAATGGCATGAATTTAACTTATCAGATGTTAAGGCCACATCTCCAAGGTATTAATTCACTGAGTATCAACAGCTTGCACATTTATATAATCCTTCAGAAATATACAATCTTTTCTGTTAAAACTTGGATACTGTTCAAAAACAGTTAAATAAACAATCACTCAGCTGTCAGTGAAATTACATGAGTATTGTATTATTATTCTATTCAACACTGCACGCAATACCTCTTCTATAAATACTAAAGCACTAAAAGAAATTTGAAAGGTCTTGAATTTAGGGAGCATCTGTCTCTTCCTTATTTTGCATGAATTAGACTGTAGCAGCACTAGTTCTTATTTTATCAAATTTGTCAGTCACCAACTCCAATCAGATAATTTGGTCATTTCCACAGAACTAGCAATGTAGCTATATTGTACTATATTACATTATCCTTTTACTCAAACGTATTTCAGTTGTCCTCCCGATTTATTATAACAGTATCTACAGAAATGTAAATATTTTTGATTGAACCGTAAATGGTAGCAGGCACTTGAATTACAACTGAGGTGTGGCGCAGAACTTACTGGTGCACAGAAAGTGTATTACATGTTTTTAATGGCACGTAGACAACACTACTGGTGTTACCAGCTGGAAACAAGTTTCTATCTTGACTGCTTCTGGCTATGCCTGTTATACAACATGCTCATTCTGCAAATGAAAGAAAACAGGTAATAGAAACAGCAACCAAAAATATCTGGAAGCTTTTCATTTCATTCGGCATTCAAGCAAGTTACAAAAAGGAAAGCTGGAGATGTCAATAGTATAACCTGGTATCTAGAAGGAATTTTGTGATCAAGGAAATACAGAAGACCAGGAATCTTGAAGGAATCTGGGTCTGTTGGGAGCAGACTGTGCTATATTCAAGTCTACTGACAGTCTTCTCTGCTGAACTACAGCAGCTCTCCTGTGCAAATTCTAGACTGAGAGCAGCAGCAAAATACAAAGCAGCATAGACTACCTCTGCATGAGCATCAAAGCAGGGTCATAGCGAGTCCTGGTGGTTAAACCGTAACACCAGGCTGGAGCACAGACGCATCAAATGCCACAAAGCGGATGCAAATGTCAGATCTTCTTCCCAAGTAGAAAACAACACCTTTCTTATGACGTTACAGTTGAATGAATTACGGCAGTAAAACTGGAGAAAGGTGGAAGGAGGACTGAGCATCCTCAGCGCCACGTATGAAATGAACTTCTCCACAGCAGTCTTGCCACTGCTGAGTAGGTGGCTAAAACTCATGAAGTTTAAAGACATTTTACACAGGCATTTCTCTCAGATCTCTTGGTGTTTTTTGTTTCTCTTGCATCCTTTAAGTTTTCTCTCCCTGAAGAAGCTTAGACTTCCAAAAGAGGGGACTAAAGACTGACTTTAAAATAAGCTTACTGTGCATACAGCAGAGGTACATAAGTCATAACCCCCAGGCTATGGTCACAGCTAGACCGAATCTAATACACTGTACACAAAAGAAGAAAGAAACACAAAATCCTGGCTAAACAGCATATGCTACATCCTTGTAGCATGGCACAGGCAGACTACAGGTAAAGACATTTGGGAGAATGAACCAGCCTCAACATAACAAAATTACTTCCTCTGTAATCTCATGGCAGAAGAAAAGTCTGAAAGTTCAGTACGTGAATCTTGATGCTGCCCTTTCCTATACTCATTGGGACTCATTCTGCTTTCACACTAATTGTATAACAGTGTAGTTACACTGAGAGCAGTTGAAATATAGCTAACTAACATAAGGATAACAAGAGGATAATAAGTCCCTATGTTTGCAAAAGCAATATTTAGTAGATCTAATAATGTTTGATAGAACTGACTCCTCTGGAAAGGTCATAAGTGTTTAATGTATATGGAGCACACATTGCATTAACACATTTCACATTACATTTGTTATCTGGTTATTGAGAATAAAGGTCATTTTGTGCATGACAATTCATGATCTCATAAAAAGAGTACATAAAATTTATTCATATGCTTTCATTACACATATCAATATTTAAATTCATATCCTTCTAGTGATTTTACATATCGTGTCTCAGGGAGCCAAAATGGGTAAGCTGAATTTATAGGCAGTCATAAGCCAATAGTGAACACGAGTGACATGCAACAGCCTCCAGCCTCTGGCTTACTCCACAGCTGAACAGGCATGGCATTATTTTATGATTATTAAATCAGAACATATTCACAACTAGCAGATGTTTTCTTCTTGGTTGTTCAGCAATTAAAGGATGTTGCTGCAGCTGAATTATGCACCTGGACAGCAGGATGACCAAACTAGTTCTGTAAAATCTTTAACTTATGAAAACAGCCCCCTAATGTGAACAATCATTTTGAAACTAACACTAGATAAACACATCATAGGTAAAGGATTAACCCTGAATTACTGGTTAATGGAAACAGGTAACATTTAATTTTCAGCTGCTATGTGATTATATAAAGAATAGAGCTAGAAGAAAAGAAGCAACATTATCCACTGCTGTTGCAGATTTCAGAGAACTCTGTCACATACATGTTTGGTTTCAGTCACATAATTACGCTTTTTCTCTTCAGCAATCAAATAATCAGTTTGTATCAACTGGATGCAGCTTAACATGCAGCTTGCTAGATGAAAGCTATTTCTTGCTATGTGCCTTCGGGGGGCGGGGGGAGAAAAAAGAAAAACACAGCAAGCCAACCCAAAAGCTCTTCCTTGCTAGTAATTACAAAACTATAGTAGCAAATTGATTGTGAGGAACCACCCTTAGAACAGAAAGTTAAACAAACTAAAAAGCTAAGTTGAACTATTTACAATAAGAGTGATGAAAAAGCACCAACATTTCAAACTGTTATGCTAACCAGCTTGCGCACACACCTACCAAAGCCTATAAGCAAGGACTTGTGCTTGCAAATCTCTCACCAAGTGCATATGCTACTTAGCCAAGCCATTCTATTTGGAAAGCAAAAAATGAAGACTGTGGTTTCTGATCAAAACACACTAAATATCAATCACAAGGACTTCTGTGATGTACTCAAAAGCCCACAGCTGCCAGACTGTGGGAACTTCAGATGCTATTGTGAGGTTTACTGCATTTCAGAGCTATATTTCTGTTGTGCCTTGACATTAAGGTCTTACACTAAAAGTGCCTCTTTACCCTCTTTTTCAAAAGCAATCTGTCTTGTTTTTGTTTTATTCAAGGGGTTAACTAACAGAAGGATAGGAAGAGAACTACTCCCTAGTGTTTCAAAAAACAGTATTTAGAGGGTCTAATAATGTTTGATGGAACTGACTTCTTTGGAAACTCACTTAATGCATGCATATTTAATGCATATTGAAAATACATATTGCAAACATGTTAATTTCTTTGTATCAAATAAAAAATATTTATATGAAAAGAGCTTTACAGATTATGGAAGACTGTTTCTTTATACAGAATACCAACATGAAGTACAGCTAAAGAAAAGGCAACAGCCCAACAGTTGGTTGGCAACTAGATACAGCCTGCCATGTATTGTCACTTGAAGACAACTCTTTTATTATGCCGTGTGTGTGTGTCTGTAAGCGTGTGCGCGCGTGTAGCTCACTAACACTTTGTGTCCAATCACCGAGCTCATTTATTATTCATTGAAACATCCAAAGATCAAAATAGATTCATTTGCTATTCATGATACTCCCATATGCACTTCTGCAGGTCTTGCACTGTATTTTAGCATTTAAATGACACATCATACACTTGGAAGTAGCATTATCTATTAACACTTTGAATACCACCTTGTGTGTATTCAGATGCTAGTCCAGAAATATGTAAGCATATGTTTAAGTCTGAACATATTTTAATTGAGCATAATGGAATCTGACACCCATTTAAAGTTAACTACATGCTTAAGCACAAATACAAAAGGAAAGAAAAAAAACCTAGACCTCTGCTGCCGCCCCACCAATACATGACAAAAGCTACTTTTGCTTAAAGGACTTTGCTGATTCAGGGCTTCAGAATCCACCAAATTTCACTTGCCCTCACCTACAGCCCATGGGTAAAAAGCAAAGTACAGAACGCATAAGGCAGGCCATAGATAAGAACATTATGATAGCATTTCTGAATAAGTGTTGCATATCTTACTAATATCTGTTACTAATCTCAGAAAAAATAGCAACGATATCATATCAACATACACACTTGTTATACTTGCTGAGAAAGACGCCAGTTTGGAAAAGTAGTAGGAATTTCTATCTTTTTTTTTTTTTTTTTTTAGGGGTAACATAAAACTGCTTAGAAAGTTGAAAGAATATTTTTAGACAAATGGAAAAATGAGCTGGATCTTTGCAGCATAATGAGTAACTAGTTAGTATAAAATAAAGGAAATTGTGGAAGCAAGGATCAGAAAAAAAGATTTCCCATTGTGTGTATCCAGCCACTAGGTACACAGTATAAACAGAGTGGGGTTTTTTGTGCATTGACTGTCTGGGCCTTTTTACTCTGCAACACAACTGAGACACAGACCAATCCTCTCCTTCCACGATGCTTTGTAGCGTGCAGGAAGACAGAAAAAAATTTTAACCTCCTCCAGATAAAAAGGGAATAAAACTGAAGTCTCTAGTATTCTCAGACAGTATGCCCACCACCATTAAAGATAGCCACAACCACCACTCAACACAAGTTTGCTTCCCTCTCCCTTCTTTCAACAGCAGTATGACAATTAAAGCAGGATGCTGCATAAGCACTGCAGTTGTTTGATAGCACATTGCAGTGTCCAGCGTTCTCGCTGCACGATGCTCTGAGCCCCAGTGCTTAACCCAGGACTCTGGACTCCACCTCCAAGCCAAAGCACCTAAACTCAGGTTCTGGGGGACCTCAGCACCATGGGCGCTCTTCCGCTAGCACACTGCAGGAACAAGACACATGTGAGGTGCCAATGATCAGAATGGCAGAATTTCTAACTTATTTGTGGCTTTTACAGTGATTTACTGCAGTGCCAAAGTCAGCATGGAGAATCAACTGACTTTACACCGGCACATTCCTGAAAACGGGAAGTCTGCAATATAATCTTAAGAATGGAAGGCAGAGCAAGAGGGAAAAAAAATCATTTTTCTTTCTAATTTCTATGGGAAAACACTGGTAGAAAGTTAAAATAATAAGCATCTTGTTTTAACATTTTTAGACCTTATTTAAAAAATAAATCCTCAGTGTCTCATTTACAGGAGAATTCTCGTGCTAGACAATGTTAAAAGCTTAAGCATTAGTTGTATTTAAAAATGCTCCAAATCCAGTATGTCACATATTATTTTTTCAATAGTTTCTTACTGACATGTGCATATCTGCATTTTTCATGTGCTTTGCACAATACCGTTTTCAATTACTTAACAGTTTAAAATGACAGAAACTTAAAATTTTAAAATATATATATATATACACACACAGACACTAAATTTTTAATGTTTGAATAAAATGAGGTACTAAATCTTTGAGTAAAATATTTATTTGTATCAGAAACAGACAAAACAGAATAGCTCATGCATAACTCAGGTTAAAAGCAACCATATTATGCAAAGAAAAAGTTTTTCTATTGCTTGACATTTCATCACATTTTATAGCTGTTTATTATTCATAAAATAGAAGGGACAAACATAATAAAATAAACATTAAATCTTTGTCCTGGGATGCTCTGACTTTGTTTATGCTTCGCTGTAGTCCCTTTTAAACACCTCTTATCTAAGATTAATTGTTATGGTATGTAAGTCTAAAAGCAAAGTTAAAATAAGTTTTACTTAACAGAGTGAAGAACATGCTAAAGGTAGAGAAAATACTATTTTTCTTTTAGATAAATGAAAAAGAATTTACAGCATCAATTTCTATTCTAAGCAATTCTGGCTGAAAACACTGGCAAGATCTGCTGAGCTGCCAGTCAGTTCCCAGGAGATATTAGTAATTTAAATATTTCTACAAAAAACAGTTAAAAACACAGAGTGTTTTGTCATTAGGCCTGAATTCAGGAAGCAGCCTTCATTCTCCACTGTTCTGCCCCAAACCACATCTCTCCACAAGCAGGCTGTGCAGTAGTTCATTATCCAGCAAGGGATGGGGAGGACATATTCTTACTAAAATGCTACTATGTCAAACAATATGAAGATATAAATCACTGACAATACAGCTAGCCAGCTATCAAGACTCACCACATCTAGTTTAAATCTAAATCAGGCAAGAATGTGAGCTAATACATACCTTGAAGTTTGGCCTGATTTGAAAAGTGCTGAACGTGAACTCTGAGGTTTTGACCTGCCTACTTAAGCCCTACATAGCTCAACCCCTTTTGCAAGGCTTCTCTGGCAAGAGCTCCAGCCATAACATTGCCTGCTGAAGCTGTACAGGGCAGCTTGACCCTCCGCTCTGCTGCTGCTTCTCCTTGCATTCGTGCTGAAATTTACTCTTGGGCACAAGTCTCTGCCTATTCTGTAGAAACATCCTGCCTTTTAATTGGACCATTAAACAGAAATTTAAAAAGAAAACAGAAGTGACTTGTTATACAACCAAAGATGGTTAACATCAGCTGTATAAATAAATCTTTCATTTTTGCATTAGTACTAATCACAAAATTGAATCACTTCTTTGACCTATGAAACCATATTCATTTAATAAAATCATTAGCAAGTTTCTATGACCATTTAGTTCCTCATCAAGCATTTTGGCTGGGTTTGTCTTGAAGGTTCAGTCCAATGGTATTTTGACACATGAATTGAAATATTTTATCTGACCATCAATGGAGAAGACATTGAGTAAATAGTGAATAAGCAGCATTAATTCATGGACAGTGACTAAATGTGCAGCTATGAGAGCCTAGCAAAAAAGATGTTTTTTTCCAAATAAAAGTTGTGTAAAAATTTGTTGTACCCACATCAACACAATCATACTGAAGCTTAAAAATTAGTGTCTTAAAAAAAATGCACATTTTTGTTCCCTTAGGGATTTCAGTTGAAGTAATTATTTTACTAGCTAACTACATTCCCCAACACTGCAAAGACATTCTAGATCCTTTCAGTTGTCAGTATTTGCTAACTCACTTAAAAAAAAAAAAAAAAAAAAAAAAAAAGGAAATTCTAGACCATATAACATCTAACAGAGGCCGCAAAACACATCAGGAGCACAGCTGCTAACAGAAGTCTCTCAAAATCTGAGTTAGTCTGAGAGCTCTGGACTTTTTTTTTTCCTTCCCCTTTTAAATCAAGGTGTCTCACTTGTCATGTTCCCCATGTGTTTGAAACTCCATAGAGCTGTATTAGATAGAGTGGCCCCTTAATACCTTTTTTTCCTCTCCCCAAAACAACTGCTATTTCTGCAGCCACATCTGAAAGTCACCAAACCTGAAACAGATGATTATAAACCTGACAGTGCAATCTATAGATTTCTGCATATATAAATACATATATATTTTATACATGCATGTACACACACAATTTCTTAAACAAAACATTAGCGAGAGGTTGTGCCAAAATGCTAAAGTCATGCGAGATCCTGAAGGGCATGACCGTGTAGGAACACAGGCAAACAATTCCCCCTCCAACCCCCGCAAGGAGGATAAAGCGAAGTAGTGATTCAAGGAAGAGTAAGATTAGTGAGAGGCAGCCCTGTAATCCTCAGAGACATGGCTAAAGAAACAGCTGGTGGATCCTTAGGTGTACCTCCTTCACTCTTATCTATATATAAAGTGGGGCAGTGGATAGACCAGAGGGAAGCTTCAAGAGTCTCATGCTTACTTCTCATTAAAGGAGTGGCCATGCTTACAGAATCTAAGTTCATTTTATCCAACTCTGCGATGAGGGAGATGAAAGGTGCCGTAGGAGGGAAAGGAAGAAAAGGATGAAGCATCTCCTTTCTCCCATGCAGCATCCTGGAAGCTTTATGTTGTAGCACCCATATTGTCGCAAGGCTGAACTTCGGCAGAGGCTCTGGTCCAGCCAACAGAACCTCAGGAAGATGTTTGACTGGGCCAGGGTGAAGCAAACTTATGGAAAGGAAGCTCTTAATCCTCAGTGTCCTCAGCTAACACTGCTGCATTCCAAGAATGGATGACAACCCAACACGTCAGCATGTTCTTGCATCTGTATTCCATTTCTTCCTCCAGGGAGCAGATAAGGGAATTGCAGTTAATGAAAGACAATTTACACACAGGGATTTCACAATACAAAAATCACAAGTGACATCAATTTCTATCAAAAAGACAAAGCACTCGAGCAAGAAAGTGTTGCAATTAAAATACCTAACAGCACTTCAGAATTTATGCAGTAACACATATGCTTTGTACTGATTGGCCTTCTCTGCTCTTGTGCAAAGTGGACATGGTTTTCTTTAAGCAAAGGATCAAATACAGTTATAAATTTCTATACAAGACTATTCAAATAAGTTTTGCAAATACAGCTGTTACTTCTGACAACTAGGAGAAAGATGCAGACTTGATGTTGGAGAATTACCAGGATACAGATGAGATGGAAACACAGTAGCTCCATTCTAGTAAATGGCAATTAAGAGAGAAAATGTAGCACTTTAACTGCTGGTTCACCATCTGCCTTGGTCTTTTTATCCAGTCCAGTTGTTTCAAAACTGAAAAATTACAAGCTTTACCAAAACTTCCCTGGAACTTGCTTTGTTTTGCTTTGTTTTTGTTCTTAGAAATCATTACATTTAGAATTGTGAACATGAGCACAGAACAGGTGTACATTTTCCTTTCTGTATCACAGCAGTGAGCTTTTATTTCCTTCAACAATAGGACATGACTCCAATTGAGGTAATTGGGGGGGGGGGGCAATAACGTGTCTATTAAAAGAGCTTTTCTTCTGCAAATCATCATTAAGTCTCCATTCCTTCTTCTTCTCCTCCATCTGCAAAATAGACTGCCTACAATACCACTGAAAGCTACATATTATGAAATTCAGGACTGACTGAAATATAAAATCTACACACTCAGGCAGCCAGTTTCATTAGGAGTGTGTCCCAGTGCTGCTACTGTGCTAATCCAAGGTGTTTTACATGCTCCATACAGGTTATCCAACGGATTGCTGACCGAGCTACATTGTTACGAGTACCATCTTAGTCCAGCACAGTAGGTCTTTGCTGGTACTCCACATCTATACTGCTACATCAGTGTCAATGCATCTGTGAAGACTCTACCTGTGGCACAAGACCATTAAGAATACTTACTAGTCTACTTATGCTTTCTACGATGCTTCTCAACTTCAGCCCCTCCTGTGCTGATCAGGATGGGCAAAGAGAAGAGAATAACAAGGATGCATAAGAGAGAAGCAGTAAAAGTGGCAGACACAGGGCAAGTAGCAAGGAGCAGAAAAGGTGTGAGCTGGAGGAATAACAAATTGCCCAGTGAGAGAGGCAAAGACCAAAGGAAGGAAGGAATGACTACAGTCACCGAGAGGAGTCTCGCCATAGGAAATGGAAGCTTCATTTTTATGTCTAGATGGTCCCTTGAGTCCCTCAGGAGCAAAGTGCCAACCCAATACATAACACTTATTTCCATCCCTTTTAATATTCAGGCACATACCACCTCTGTCCTGTGATTTCAAACAAACCTTGGGACTGATTTTGATATTGTGTCTGGCATTATCTCGTTTCTTTTCTCTTTTCAACTAACACCATCACAGCCTCCTCCTTTGATGAAAAATCCATGTGAGCTCAAGGAGTGATTCAGTCAGGCTCAAACTACCGCTGGCGCATACCTGATGCAATCGAGCTGCACACAATGGTCTGGAATTACTTTCTTTATGCTGTACAGAATTCTTAAATCCGAGTAACCGAGCAGTCCCTCAAGGCCTCCATGAGGCAGAGAGAACACAACCCGTAGTGACACAAAGCCCAATATGCCCGATATATGGTGAACAGAAACAAGAGTGTTATTCCAAAAGCAGAGTACTGCCTGCCAGGGACAAGCAGCCAGAAGTACATAAACAATTAGAGAATACACATACAGTGGTTAGTAATGAAGATTCAGAGTCGACTTCTGGCAATTTATAACACCTTAGGCCTCCATGAAACACTGCTGCTGTCTGTGTGCAGAGCAAGAACCACAATGTAAACATTTTCAAAAGCAGTATAAGTAATTCAGGATGCCATACTGTCTTTGCAAGATGACTTGTGTATTTCTGAAAGCATCAATCTGCACCAATAGAAATTTAGCTCCTAACTGAAACTTATTACTACAGTTAAGATTATCCACCACTGTCATTTATAAGGTGTTGTCACCAGGTACTTAGAACACTTAAGCATTCCAAGAAATATCCCATTCTAGGTTCTGCCCAAACCGTCTGTTCAGGCTGCTCACAGTACTGGCACTCAGAGCAAGACAAGAGTCTTGACGGAGATAGGAGACAACTCCCAGACTCCAAAACCAAGTCCTTTGCTATTGAAGGCACTGTATCATATTAATCCCTTTCATAATCTTAAGAGAGTTTCATCAAAAAAAACCCAAACAAAACAAAACAAAAAAAAACCACACACACACACACCAAAAACCACCACACAACACTAAAAAAACCCCCACAAACCAACAACAACAAACCCACACTCTTCTACACTTGTATTTGATGAAGGACTATTCCAGACTTTCTTTGCAGAAATAGCTAGGAATCTTCCAGTTTCCAGATTACATTTATTCAGGGTTAACACACATTTATTTTTCTGTCAACATGGCCCTCTAGTTAAACAGCTCTTTTCTTCCTAGCATTTATTACCTGATAAATTTGCAAATTTCCACTCACATCTCTTCACCTTTACTTTGATAGACTGAACAAGCCAAGAACTTTCAGTCCAAGGTCATTTAACTGGCTCAGCACTCTTATGACGGTATTTTTCTGCAGCTGTTCTGGTTTCAGCTTTTCTTTCCCCTTGTATATAGTTTCAGATGTTATTCATCAGGATCTTAAGAGCAGTATTTTTTTCCCTTTTTTTTTTTTTTTTTTTTTTGGGGGGTGGTAAAATAGTTCTAGCACCTCTAAGGGATTGCATTTGCCCCTTTTGCAGATGCATCACAATGGCAGCTTATAGCTGCACCAGCATACTAAGACCTTCCCTCAGTCACTCATTTCCAGATTACAAACTCTCAATGGAAAAAAAAAAAATGACAAGTGGAATAAGAGCAATGAAAATAATAATAATAAAGAAACCTAATGACATGCATCTAGAAGGTAATAGCAAAACATTTGCTCTGTAACATATCTGATCTGCCTTTGTGGCCCAGTCTGCCTTTGTGTCCTCCAAATTCATTTTGTCAGCAGATTACAATGTTTCCCTACCATTAATGGAAAGGTCATTAATGAAAACATTTAAGAAAATTACTCCCAATGCTAGCCTTGGAGAAACACGAATGATTTCCCTTTGCTTGATACTTCCTTTCGACACTAACAGTTGCATTGACCAATTTGTTATCCTCCTTGTAACTTCTTAATAACTTCCATTTCTTCCTGTAATTTCTAATTTAACTCACAATCATGTAAATTGTTCTACTGAGAGCAAAACAGAAGAGATTACCTTCTTTTTACTTGGGAAAAGAAAACACCCACACTATGCTATTAGCCATTTATCTCAAAATCTTTACTTTTCCCTTTCTGTTCAAAAGTCTCATGATTCCAGTAGCAGCACGCAAGCTATGAGGACGAAAAGTGACTGAAAAGCAGAAGTGAATGGTGTTAAACAAACAATCGTGTTAGCCCTGCTGTCAGCTTTCTCTGGAATACTAGTCCTTCAACCCTCAAGGCCACATGCCCTGATACCTTTTCTACAGTGACCAGAACACCAGCAGGAGAAAGTGACTGGAGCTGGTGAACAACCAAGTCTCACTTCTATAGAAAGTCATGATGCAATGGGATATGTACCTGGACTTGGGAATACCACATTCTTCAGTTTATACATAGCTTAAAGAATATAAAGAAGAATAGACACCAAATGGGAGACCAGAATGCCCTGAGCAAGGAACATAACTTGAAAGGTGGGGAAAAAAGGATAATCTGTAGTTCATGCTCTAGCGTGCAACAACGCAAGTCAGAAAAGATAACTGAAAATGATACAAATGCTATGAGTAGTGGAATGTAGTAGACAGAGATCAGGATGAGAAGCTAGATGTGAGGTTAGAGAAAATTAGGAGGAGCAGAGGGATATGTGAATGTGTGTCCAAAAAGGGCATCCTCTTCTCAAAAGTTCAAAATGAAATCACTATTTCTAAGCCTCAGTTGTCCACAAGTATCTCTATATCCCATTGATAGCTGGTAAAACTACCTGGCTGGCTCAGTTGCTGTTGGTGTTTCTAGACTGTGGGTCAGGTGCACACACTGACTGTATTCCCACCACACGGTAAGATGAGACTGATGACTATGGGGTCAGTTAGCTTTGGGAAGGGAGTCTGGGGGCATTGGCAAGGGATGCTCCCATCCCAAGGGTTGCAAGATGCTCCAATAGGTCCTTCAGCCTGGGTACTCACTCAGGGTAGACTCACTGGGTAGGTACTCAGGGTAGTCAGCATGGTGAGAGGAAGGGGGTACATCATGGAGAGAATTTGCTCCATGACTAAGAGTGAGTGAATGAGTGAGTACGTGCATGTATACATATAATATATATATATAATTTTATAGGTATATATCCTGGGCACAGGACTGTAAGGGTAAGCCACAGGGTACAGTCGCTCCACAGCATAGATATAGCTAAAGACAACATGTTACTCTTAAATCAAGGGGCAGAGGTTTATGTTCTGGATATGAAAGTCCCCAAGCTAATCCTACAGGTGTTATTTCACTTTTTAAATGTTTTTTTAGCCTAGCTTTCTAAAGAAATGCTGCCTGCGTGCACACATTGCATATCTATGCCTGTCAGCCAGAGAGAAAGTCCAATATTTACCCTACAAAAAAGATGACCAAATTGGTTAAAATCACTACCAAATTTGAGAGTCAGCTAAACAAATATACTACCAGTGAATAAAAGGCCAGAGCATGAGTTTAGTTTTCAGTAAAATCAGAAAGTCTACCCAGTAGTGAGATAATACAAATAGCCCAAATATAGACAAAGCTTAAACCCATTTAGACTGTAGTCTCTGGTGACATGAAAAGAGAAATAAAAAGTGCCTAAGACACAAACCTATTAATTTTGCTGCTTGTAAACCTCCCTACTTGAAAAGAGGGGAGGTATTAGATACAAAAAACAATATTAATATATTATTAACGTTAGCCAGCCGCTTCAGAATCATGAACACACAAAGACAGCAAGAATCCTGTGGGTGAGGGGAAGGGTTGGGAGAAGTCTCTTGTAAAGGCAAGCAGGTATATATTGGACTTGTATTTTGGGCATACCCCTATAATTAAACATTCTTTAGACACTAATTTTATATTCATTGCATCAAAATAAAACCCTCAAGTTTCCAACTTTCTTGAAGAAATATTCTTACTTTTAAAGCTGAATTTATATTTCCTAAAAAATATACAGGTTTACTTTCAAATTTCTATTTCAAAGGATCAATTAATTCAAGTGTAACCTACAAAAGCTACTCATCATCCCATCTGACTTTATCAAAATATGTGGGGGGGAGCAAATTAAAAGTTTTAACAGGAGAAACAGGTTCACATCAGATGAAAGATTCCATTCTTTCCAGGTTTTAATCTGTCCCTAGCATACAAATGAAGTTATGGAAAAAAATGTAGTAGGTTTATCAAACTGAAAGATCAAAATTACAGTTACTTAGGTGAACTCTGGACTTTGATGAATGACTCAAAAAAATGTACAGAAAATAAAGCTTCTAATTTATTTTAAATCCTTCTGGATAAGTGTCAGACAAACCTCAAAGGTAGCAGAATTTTGGTAAGGTTCACTCTGCATTATCCTAAGCTGCTTTGATTTATCTGAACTTTTGAAGGCCCAGCAGCTTTCATTTTCTTGATGATTCCTACTTGGCACCCAGTTTGCTGCAGGAGGCACAAGTTATGGGTCTGCATAACTGTGCAAGTCCTCCCTGTGGACTGGCAAATCAGGAGGAACAGAGTAGGAAAATACAAAATAGTAGTACATTCCTAAAATCAGTGGTGTAGCAAAGAGGGAGTAGAGACCTATGAACTAGAATCCCACTAGTGCACAAATATGGAGATGCCTCATTTCTCTTCATGTAACTTGGGACCTCCCCATGACATTCTCTACTTCCTCCTCATCATGAATGGTCAGAGACATATCCCTGACCCTGACTCTTTCCGATTTCCACACAATCGGAGCAGCCAGTAAAAGTCATGCCTGATACAAAAGTGGGAGATAAGAGTCACTCGCTTAAATTGCCTCACATTTTAGAGGCATCAAGTTTCCCTCCAGCTGAGGAAAGGGAACTAAAGCCAGACCAGACAAAAAATAACTACTGAAGTTGTATCATAGTTTATTCTCCCCCCGCCTTTTTTTTTTTTTTTTTTTTTTGAAACTCCAGTGATATAAGATAATCTATGACTAAGTCTAACTGGCTGTACAAGTGATTGTGTATAATCAATTTTGATAGAAAACTCCCTAAGCAGCTCTAATCTTAAACAATACAGAATATAATACAATTGCAGCAGCCAAAAAAATTTATTATGTCATTTTAAAGATGTGGTCACTATTTTTTTTTTAATTAAAAATGGGACTAGTCAAACTCCAACTAAATCTGAAAAAAATGCTTCTGAAGTCTGATAATCATTCTGATAAGAACTTGAAGTTGGATTTTTGTTAAATGCTGTAAATACTGAAAACAATGCAAAAAGTACTTGGAGAGGGACTGGCAAGATCACAGGACAGATTCAGCAAGTTCTGAAACTTGACATTTTACACTTATTCAAGTGTTCAGACAAACCTTTGATAATCATGGCTAATTATCAAGACTATTATGAACTTTAGTAATATAAATAGCTTAGGTGCTAAAACTACATGACAGCTTCAGATTCATTCAAGCTGAATTAAGATCTACCTTAGTGTAAGCTCTTAAACTACAATTAGTTTCAAGTGTAATCTGAATAAGATTTTTTTTTTAAGTATTTAAGACTAGCCAAGCTCTTACCAATGTTTCAAATCCTAACATATGCTGTTGCAAACAGGTGCTGTTAGTCACACTGATATTGAGCATAACTAGCACGAGAAAGCAGACTATCCTTCCCCACAGTTCATGTATAGAGTAACAAAGTAGAATTAAAAGAACATCCCAAAGGAGAGCACATAAAGAACATATTAACAGTAGGATATAAACAAAATTCAGTGATGCTCTGGAACAGGCTGGATTCAAATCCAACTGCAGTTGGCTTTGCAGCAAGACCTCAATGCCAGAGGGAGTGGATCTTTCCTCAGATTTTGTATCATTGCTAGTGCATCACAAGCCATGGTTTTTCTCAAGCCCAAGCCAAGAGCATTACAGGGTTTCAAGGCCTGTGACAGCTTCCACATGCCATTTGTGAAAGCTCTTCTTTTTCTCTCAGACTAATTCAGCATCCGTATGTCCTTTGTTGGCATGTAAAATATTTTTCTTATATACAATTTTCTTATATACATATGTATAGCAACATAATGAAGCAAAAGTAGGTTGTCTGCTGTTTACTTGAGGAAAAAAAAAGAAACTATGCGTGTCATGTAATCCATTCTCTTACATAGGAGTACAATTAGCTGTGTGTTGATCCAGTAATATTGTTTAACCTCCAGCAACAAAGACACACACTGGATTAGAAGCTTAAGATTCTATTAGAATATGTATTTTCTATCTAGAGTTATTACCTCCGAGCAACAACTGGCAAACCAATAATCTTTTTCACCAGCACTGAAAAATAAATTCAGCCAAGGACGGTAACCGGCCAACCATGAAATTGTGCACTTAAGCGGACTTCACACTGACAACAGAAATGCCAGATGAAATTTATGTAGGCCTGCTAGTATCACATCTGCTGAGTCTTATTCTCCAGAATCTTCTCACCCCAAATCCATTTGTAATGAAAGCAGCAGTCTATCCATTTGCTGTATCAGTGTCAGTTTTCTGCCTCATATTGATCAAATCCTTGTTCCCTAAAGTTTAAACAGCAGAAATTATTCCCCTCATTCCAAACTTTTAAAGGAAAGGTGGCAGCTTACATTATGTCTGAATGTCAGGAACAAAATACCTACCTCAGAGGAACTATTATACCTTGTCTGTACTTTGGGGATTTGTGATAAAGCAAAACGTACTAGAAAGCAACATGCTATGCAAGGATAGAACACAAAAGATTTATTTCATGAAAAACAAGGTATGCATTCATATGTTCAATTTAAAAATATACTCTATGTTAATACATTTATATCACTAGCAAGTATTATTTAGATAAGTAAACATGGTGTTTTTAGAAAAAGTTCATTGTTGTTTTCTTTTGTTTTTTTTTTTGTTTTTTGTTTTTTTTTAAAAAAAAGGGGGGGGTTGGTTGCCTGTGATTTGTTTTGGTTGAGTTTGTAATGTCCATTTTAGCATTTGATTGAACACAGGGAAAACCTTCATATGAATATTGAAAAAAATGCTATCTACCTCACTAATCTGAAACAATAACCAAGAAAATTACCAATTTTCTGGAAATCATTGTTTTCTTGAATCCCATTTATAGTAGCAGCATTATAATATCCATAGGATTTACAGAGGATATGGGATGCTACATCTTAAATTACATACAAGGTTAAGGCAATATTTTGCAATTCAAACATAATGCAAATGATGTGTGAAAGCTTTAATATAAGAACAGCCACGAACAAATCTATTACAGTGACTAAATACATCCTGAACCAGCTTTTCTCCCTTCATCCCCACAACATTTAACGCCTCTAAAAAGAGCCGATTTAACTTGCATGCAATTGCAATTTTCCTCAAAATAAAAAAAGAGAGAAAGAGAGAAAGAAAAGAATCTTTTACCACCTAAGTTCAGTAGTCACACATCTAACTACCCCCACAGTATGCACAAATTTGACATTCTGAGCACCTTCCCAAATTAACTCCAAAACAGCAAGCACAGCTTTACACTTCTAACTCTGCAACTTGTAGCATCTCCTCTGGGTAACTGCTGCAACTAGAGAGAGCATCATGGAAGCCAAAAGGGCTCCCTTCACAAATGCCAATCCACTGTTTCCCTCATCCAGCTACCGGCACGTGCATGCATGCGCACGTGCACACACACACACACTAATCAACTGCCAGGCCAAGGTTGCAGAAAAGAAAACACTGTTCTGAAAACCTTGACCCACTGGACCAGATCAAGCACAACAGACTGCAAAGTTTTTTTTTCATTTAAATTGATTTTACACTGCCTTATATTACCAAAGATCCAATCCATTTTGAATTATATTTTATGAAGTGACTTTGGTAAGAACAGTTTCCAGCTCTGCCAAACTCAGCACAGCATCTTTCTTGGTGGAAGTATGCCTAGTGACTTGTCACCTACGTACCATAAAGATCCAAGTTGAAATCTATGCTCTAGGCAAAGAATGGGAGTGAAGGAACAAGAAAGTATTATTTACTTCTTTTTTTCCCCCCTATTATAGCCACAAGCAGCTCAGATTACAGTACAGGATTAAATAGCCCTCCCAGAAAATCTTCATATCTAACATTTTGGTCAGGGAGCAAAGCAGTCTAAACTGCTGTTGACTCTTCTCCCAGTTCAGTAAAACAAGCTTTTATTTAGCTTTTAAGTTGGATAAAGAGAAACCATTATCACGAATGTTACTTTTTTGCACTTGAGCAGGGCTAGTTACCAAATGACACGGAAAGTCCAGCCTATTAGCTGAAATACTGTTAAACACACATAATAAGAATCCATACGTAGCCTGTACTTTTTTTTTAATCCCTAGCTGTTGGCTATGGGTAACCATCTCATTCAGAGTGTGACAGTTTGGTTCCCTGATCCAGAAGCTGTTAAAGCCTGGCTCATGACACCAGCAGGTTTTGCTATGCTGCCAGCTGAATTGAGTGTGGGGAGTAGCCTTTCTTCTCTAAGGCCAAGCCGATTTGGAGGAAGACAGAAGTCTCTCGGGCGACTGCACTGTGATCCATACTGCAGCTAGCCTGAACATGTTTTGCATTCTTACACCTTAAATAGCCATGATATAATCATCAATAATCACCATGACCTCATTCCAAGGATATTACTAAGCAACAAACTCTGATAGTCTTGAAAATGCCTTTCAGTATACAAATCTTCATACTAAATTTCAGTAAACCCATTAAACATATGTCAACACTGGCACAAAAGTATACAAACTATTTTAAATTGCCTCCTAGAATATTCTTGGTAGTGTAGACAGGAGCTAGTTGGCACAGGGAGAGCTAGATGGCAGACAGAGCTATTTCAAGAAGGGATGTCATTACACTTGCATTATCCTCTGCAGCTATCACAATACCAAACTTCTATACGTCCTCATTCGAGCATCTGTAACAGCAAAAACAATTTACTATGACATCTTATACTAATCTAAGATAAGAAGGGGAAAACATTAATAACCTATACCAGGCCTGCCAGTTGGTTTAGTCCTATTATTAAGCATTTCCATTTACACATTCATGTAAGTGGGATACTGCAGTCAGCAGAATGATACTGATGTAAAAGAGAAGGCCATCAAGGCAGTAAGTAGCCATTGTCATTTCTATTATTACTCAATAATAGAAATTGCAGTTTAAAAATACAAAGACTACCTTTAATTCTTGGTCCGAGTTCTTTCACCTCCCTAGAACCTTCAGAAGAGGGTGTATTTCTAATCTTTCTTGGCTCTGTCTGGTGTAGTCCATCTCTGGCTGTCAGAGCAACTCCCTCATTCCATTGAGCTGCCAGATTCCTGAGTGACCAGTAATTCACACAGGAGTTCCCGCTAGTTAGCACATATTCACACCATCAACATGTCACCCATGAAATTTGTGGGGCCATATACAACAAGAAACAAAACAAAAAAGATCATCCATAATTTAAAGTAAAAATTTCTAAAGTTAGAACACAAATAGTGATAGTTGATATGTGCAGAATGTTCCATAACCCAGACAATTTTATTTCCACAGCTTTGGCGAGTCCATTCTTTCTTTCATTCATAGCAAATATCTTCACAAATTAAAAAATATATATATCAATAAAACACTCTCCCTTAACTTAGCATAAGCTTATGAAGACCTTATGTCCACAAGATGGTACAGTTCAGAATCCTGCAAGGAGGGAAAAAAAAGCAAAGAGCAGGATCACAACCCTGGCTTTGAAACTAGCAAGGAACATTAAGGGCAACAAGAAAGGCTGCTAGAAGAACATTTGCAGCAAAAGGGAAAATGTGGGCCTGCTACTAAATGGGTGTAGCACAGATGACATGGGACACTGAAAAGGCAGAGGTACTAAATGACAACTTTGCCTCAGTCTGCACTTGTAAGACTGGCCCTCAGGAATCCCAGGCCATGGAGACCAGAGGGGGAAATCTGGAGCAATGAGACTTACCCTTGGTGGAGGAGGATCAGGTTAGGCAACGCTTAAACAAACTGGACAGACAAGTCCATGGGCCCTGGTGGGATGCACCCACCAGCTGCTGCAGGAGCTGGCCAATGTCACTGCAAAACCACTCTCCATTATCTTTGAAAGGTCACAGTGATTTGGAGAGGTTCCTGAGGAGGGGAAGAGAGCAAATATCACCTCTATCATCCTCAAGGAGGAGGATCTGGGACGCCACAGGCTGGTCAGCTTCACCTCCACCCCCAGGAAGATGATGGAGCAACTAATCCTGATTGCTGTTTCCAGACACATGAAGGACAAGAAGATTATCAGTAGTAGTTAGCATGAATTTACGCAGGAGAAGTCATACTTAACCAACCTGACAGGCTTTTATGATGAGAAGACTGGTTTGGTGGGTGAAGGTAGAACAGTGAATGTTGCTTACCTTGACTTTAGCAAGGCTTTTGATACTGTCTCCCATAACATCCTCATAGGCAAGCTGAGGAAGTACCACATAGATAAGTGATCAGTGAAATGGATTTAAACCAGGCTGAACTGCCAGGCTCAGAGGGCTTTGATTAGCAATACAGCATTCTGCTGGAGAACAGTTACTAGTGTTGCCCACCAGGGGCTAATCCTTGATCCAATGCCATTTGACAACTTCATTAATGACCTGGATAATGAAACAGAGTGCACCCTCAGCAAGTTCACAGTTGGCGCAAAGCTGGGAGGAGTGGCTGATACACCAGGTGGTTGTGCTGCTATTTAGAGGGACTTTGACAGGCTGGCAAAGCGGACAGAGATGAACCTCATGAAGTTTAACAAAGTCCTGCAGCTGGGAAGAATAGCCCCTTGAATCACTACAGTCTTGGGGCCAACCAGCTGGAGAGCAGCTTTGCAGAGAAGGACCTGGGGGTCCTGATGGACAAGCTGAACATGAGCCAGCAATGCACCCTCACAGCAAAGGCAGCCAACTGCATTCTCAGCTGCATTAGGAATAGCATTGTCAGGTCAAGGGAAGTGATCCTTCCCCTCTACTCAGTACTGGTGAGGCCACATCTGGAGTGCTGTGCTCAGCGCTGGGCTTTCCAGTACAAGACAGACATGGATTTACTGTAGTCCAGTGAATGGCCACAAAGAGAATGGAGCCTCTCTAATCAGTAGAGACTGGGAGGGTAAATAATTACCTGATGGGAGGAATATGTCAAGAGGTCAGGGCCAGACTCCTCTCAGTGGTGCCCAGAGGCAGGACAAGAGGCTGATTGAACACTGGAGCAGGTTGCTTGATTGTCACCAGGAGCTGGTGATATCTCCATCCTTGGAGATATTCAAAAGCTGACTGGACACAGTCCTGGGCAAGCTGCTCTAGATGACATTATTTGAGCAGGTGGGTTGGACCCAATGATCTCCAGAGGTTCCTTCTGAACCCAACTGTTTTGTGACTCTGAATATATTTAGAACTAAAACATTACTACTAAAAATGAAATCAGAACACTAAATACAGGAAAAATAATCAGATTAGTAATTTACATTAAATATTCTTTTACCTTTGGATTTTATATATTTGATTAACACTGCTACTGATTTCTGGGAATTAACATTCCCATGGCAGTGCTATTAGTATTCTACCAGACACTTCCCCATATTTCACCACATATAGCATTTGTTATAGGCAGGGAAATAATTTCAAAGGAGCTGGCTTTCTATAACATCAAATCTTTATTTACCTTATATGAAGGTATAAGGTAAATAAACTCTTGCAACCATTACTGTTTAGACACACCTAGCATTCCTAACTTTGAGATCTCTGACTTGAGAAGCTCAGTTACAGAAGTTTTCAGTGCTCACAACTGAAAATATTAATTGGAGCTGTGCTTCAAAAATATAAAAGTTCTATATAATGCTACATACTTGGGGAAAAAACACACAAAGTTCTTTTGTCTCATACTGGATACCTAAATTAAAAGGATAATTTTCATCCTTGTTTTTAAAAAGGAGGAACTAAGGAACAAGAACCACCTCACTTCACAGGAATGCTGTGAAATAAATACCCATTTGCACAGAATGTTAAACCCTTCAGTCTCAGATTAACAAAATAAAGAAAAAGAAGCCATACATGAGAGGGAGTTAATAGCTGTTTCCACAGCAGAATCAAATTGTATGTATATAGTTTGTGGCTCCTCATTGAGCAATAAGGATACTGCATGTTCACTAATTCAACATGACCCAGCCTGTGTACTGCATGAAGAAAAGAGTATCCTTCAAAATTAGTATGTGATCTTGTAATAAAAAGCTATTACAGTTTTAAGAAAAAATAATTGTGAAGCTGTTGAATACAGTGTTTCCATAATCCAGATTTAAGGTCTTTAGCATATACATTTAGAATACTTTTAACTCCAACCAGTTAAACTAGAAGCAAAAATTAAATATTTGGGGGACCAACCAAAACACAACCAACCAAAACACAACCAACCAAAACCCTTAAACAGATAAGATCAAGGTTTGTTCCATTGAGATTTATATATCTCCAAAGATTACGTTGTTAACTTTATGTAGAAGTCAGTTTTGACACTTCTCCCACTAGATTTGTAACTCTCACCATGTCTTCGGAAATATAAATGTCACACTGGCATATCAAATGCCATGTCCTCTACTTGATTAGAAAATCAGTAAATCAACTTCTCATTGCCAGATGAAGAGAGAAGACAAGTGGTTTTTCTCTCATATGATCAGGCAACAGGTAAATTTCAGCTTGAAACTTTCCAAATGCATCTGATTGCTGCCAATTTAATCTGGAGCATCCTGATTTAAGCTGGCAAAGTCAGAATCATACAGGTAAAATTTTTAGGATAAAGGATCTAGCTTTCTGCTTCTGAACACCCAGTCTATCTGACCTGATACTCTGTTTTCAGCTATAGAAGGAACTGGTGCTCAGAGAAAGGTAAGACACCTTTCAAGATTCATCCTGTGTATTATAATTTTTTGTCCTTGTTTGTGGTTGGGAGTCTCTGATGCCTGTGCAGGCCATCGTCTGAATCCCTGAGGCATATGATTCAATTTTCCTTACCATCTTCCCTACACAGGGCGACGTGTTAACATCGTAGAATTAAAATGGAGGTTAATGTTCTGCTACTCGTGTGTAAGCATAGAGGGGAGGCATGATAAGAAGGAGGAATGAATTTATCCTCATATTGAGAAAGATTATACATCCTTAATCACCTGGAGCAGCACTTCACAAAAAAGCTTGAAATTCAAATTTGATACACAGGGAAGCCATAATTTGCTCTATAAGAGCAGAATAATGTTCTTCGTACAGCTCCACAAACATCCTTTTATATTATGATGGGTTAAGGCAAGTCTATTTTGATTCTCTAAATATCGTTGGCAGAAGGCAGTTTCCCTAGAAACTCTAATGAAACTGCACAGTATTTTGCTTTAATGCTTTTTCCCAAACCACTGTGCAGAAAGAATCTGGGATGCTGTGGAAAGAAATCCTATTAACTTTGTCAGATTGAACCTTGCTGTTGGTATAACTAAGTTTCTCCCCTACTCAGCCCGACTTTAATAGCAGGTCAATTTCATTAACAGCAATAGGAAGGGCAAAAATAAATAGCTGACATCATCTCCATTAGGACACACCAGATGCAGCACGTCTTGCAGGGACAACTTTTCTAAATTTTACCTAGGGAACAACAATACAACATTAGGACCTGGCATCTACCCCTGTACGTTGTTTGGTCCTTTTTAATCCACCCAAATTCCATTATTTGCTTTCAAATTTAGAACATCTGATCCACTTAGAGGAATTCTAAATTATTAAATTTGCTGACATAAATGACAAGCTATACTGATAAAGGTAAAAGATACAATAGAAGCAAGATGCTGGCAAGTGGAAAAATTATGGTAAGGGAGAAAAAAACAAAAAAGAGAAATGTTGCATTTTAGTTACATTAAGTTATCATGCATTAACTGTAAAAATTTAAAAAAAAACAGTAAGAATGGTTATGTCAACCATAACTATCAAGTTAAACTAGTTCAAATAAAAACTAAATGAAAACACCTGGAATCAGTTTCCCTCCTTAATGACATCAGGGATACTGAAAATGCAAAACAAAATAAAAAAAGCAAGAGATGACTCACTCATAGTAGCCAAAGGAGCATTTCCAAAAATACCTCATCAGATCCTCTCACCTGAGAAAGTAACCAGAATGAAGTGCTTGACAAAAGTGCTGGACAAAAACAATTGCACAAGAAGAAGCAGAGTTGAGATTAAAATGCTGAAAAGATATCCAGCAAGAATGCACGATACCTATTTTCAACTCAGTATGCTTGAAACTCACAGTTGCCAACAGTTTTAGCTTCTCATACTACTTGCCTAAAAAGTGCAGAGGTGCTTTGAGATTACTAGTTTCTGAATGGTTTGTTTAGGTCCTCAAGTACACTGTGAAACAGTGTATTTCTGCATCAACTGCAGTGTCTCACATTTTTAAGAATGTTATTAAATTTACTCTATGGAGACAGATAACATGCCAGATATCAGTCAGTGAATGAGTCTACAGGTCTGGAAACTAAAAACTGCAATATACCATAAGGGGTCTTAAGTAGGTTTCGCTATTCAGCAATACAATGATTATTCCAATATGAAAGAGATTTTCCTGTCTCCAGTCGTGATCTCTAGTTCGGAACCAAACTGGTACATTTTGCAGCTTGCTCTTCTGCTTCTAATCCTGATTCTTATCACATTCTCTTTTTCTTCAACACTCGTAGCAGAAAAGAGTTCAGCATGGGAGCCTTTTCATGAAAAAAAATTACAGTACAAACTCTAGAACAGAACAGGCCCTAACCTCTGGCTGTAAGAAATTACAGTATATAATAAACTAACTCCTTCCTAGGAATGAACATTTGGCTATGATTTGGGAACATGAAAGCATAAGTGTTGTAATTTGAGAGAAAAAAATCTCACACCATGCAAACACTCTATAATTACAAGGCAATACTGAGCAAATGTAATCATTGTCAGGAAAATAAAAGCTCAATGGGAGAAAAATTTGTGAGGAACGTGACAGGCAACAAGAGAGGCACCTCTATAGTCCATCAGCAGCAAAGCAAGACCAAGGAAAACACAAGCTTGCTCCTGGATCAAGGTGGGAGAGCTCACGATGAAGGAAGGACATGAAAAAGGCTGAAGTATTGAATTTTCTCTTGACCTGGCCTTTACAGGTCAGGTCTGCTCTCAGTGCTGTCGCTCCTGTACCTTACCCATGTAAGGCAGTGAAGTACTACTGAGGCCAAAGGCAAAGACCCCTCATGCAGATGGGACATATGTAGGTCCATAGACCTGCAAGGTAAACATTCAAAGGCATTGAGACAATTAGCTAACGTTGTTGTAAGGCCACTGTTAATGTTCAAAATTTGTACCTTTGTGGTACTACTAGTATTACAAAATGTAGTTTTCAAGGAGGAGGGAAAAGGAATGAACAGTCAGAGAATCAAGTCCAAAGATTTTCCGTGTGAAACTGGGGTATTTAACGTCTCTAGAACCTGTTTCCCTCTGTCTACAGGCAGCACACCAACACTAGTCTTGGTGCTCAATGCCAGACAGCATTGCCATAATACAAAAAACAAAACTGCAGGAATCTGCTCACCAGCCATAAAAGGCCACCTTTGGCCTGTAGTATGATCCTGATATATCATAAAGGATTTCCGTAACACATCCCTACTGTCAGGGTGTTGATGGAAAGAGGTACCACAGAAAGCCATGGGACAGGAGGACAAGGTATACAAGCCTAAGCTTTTCTAACAGGTGAAATAAGGCCCACAGAAAAACAAGAATTCTTAATCCTTTATAACCTACCTGGGATTTTTCCAGAAACTCTGAAACCCTGGGGGAAGAAGGGGCAGACACCCCCTCCCTCCTCCTTACACATTCGAGGTTTCCTCTGCTTTTTAGATATGCTCCCACATCTGAAGTTCTGACTGGAACATCTACAGCACAGACTCGGTTCCTGAAACTCAAGTTCATTTACTTCTTTTCAGACAAGCAATGTACTATACATAATTTAGTTAACACACAAAGTACTGCATTAGAGATGGAGCTGCGCTGCACATTAAGGCACTTAAGTACACTGTTCCCCTGTGGATGCAGCTCTGAAGATGGGGTGGCAAGCAGAAGAATAACGTGCCAAAAATAGAAAGCATCAGTACCGTTGAATTATAAAAAGAAAGGTTTTGGAAATAGTAGGCAAACAGAGACCTATTGGCTTAATACAGAAATAGGAAAAAAGATTTTTAGAGAAAAATGAACTTGACATCCATCCACATATTATGCAAATCACT
This sequence comes from Dromaius novaehollandiae, assembly GCF_036370855.1. Taxonomy (NCBI): domain Eukaryota; kingdom Metazoa; phylum Chordata; class Aves; order Casuariiformes; family Dromaiidae; genus Dromaius; species Dromaius novaehollandiae. The sequence continues at coordinate 89,554,487 of NC_088099.1, read as the reverse complement.
GCACAGTATTAAAGATCACTGATCTGGAATATGCATGTTCAGTTATCATCATAAACATCTGATTCTTGAATACTGCTTTGTCGCCATGTATACAGTGCTATTATTACAGATTGGCTTGTTATTTCTACACATTTCCTAACATTTCACAGATTTTTTGTATTTTTAATAGATTCGCACCATGATTGCCTGAAACTGTAAATATAAAGCAAAATAATTGTGCTTGAAATGAAAAGTTTGAAGAACAGAAATACAGTAACACCAGATTTTGCATTCCTCTAAGAGATTGTAGTGTTCACCAGTGTTTGACATATTTCATAAAATGCTATTTCCAATATTAAAAAAATATGTATATATTATGTTTGGGGAGAAAAAAAGGACAGAAAAAAAAATTCAGATTCTCTCTCAAATCTGCTTTTTATTCCATACTGGAAGTTTCTATTCTCAGAATCTCATATCTCAAGCCCTAATGTACATACGTACTCCTTCAGGATATCTGTAAAAGAGATCACTTTCTGCAGGAACTCCCTATCCGAGTTTCCTGGAACAATCTTACTTGTATGTCTGAAAGCTAAGGCAAAAGTAAAATAGAGAAGTCCCCATGTTCCCATACACCCAAGTATGGATTTGATCTGCCAGGCTGTATATACAAGTATTTCTGATAAAATGCACTAGGCCTAGTCACTTATTTAATAACAGTGCAGTGTTCAGGACCTCCATTCCATGTTGTTAGGTTTGGATATCTCCAGAAGTTTCATTTAAATGTTAAGTTAAAATATACATATTCTAGGCACCAGAATCCATTCACATTTTATCCAATGACTTTTTAGTCTGTATCAGTCTTTCAATTTTACTTTAGTCAGCAATTGTATACTTCTGACTATTCTACCTGAGAAAGTAGAAGTCAGGTACGACTTCAGTAGCCTAAGCGTAATCATAAGGAACTTCTGCAATTACTCATCTCCTGCACTTTATTCAAAACAGATAATTCACAAAAAGATACAAAGATGCTCTTTTCATTAATAACTCTAGCAAAGCATCCTCCTCTCCTCTGCTTTTTAATGTGTACATGTGTAGTGCTTATGTATATAAATATAAATAAAACATCATTTAACTTTCATTGTGCTTCATTATGCTTTTTATTTTGAGTTTTGGAGCTCAGAGATTATTTTTTCCCCACTTTTTTTTTTTTTTTTAAACTGAAGAGTTCTTAAAATTAGATATAATTAAGGAGCACACACAAAAAAAAGAAAAGCAACATAGAATAAAGTTCAGTAGTGATGCACTTTTTTCCTTTATTGCTAGCATATGTTGGAAAAAGGGGTGAAAAAATATTCATAATTCTGAGAAAAGTAATTACAGATAGCCTCCATAAAAGGAAAAGTCAGTCTGTTCTAAATCTCACAAGAAGCAGAATGACATCAATATCTTTTCTTTTAAATCAAATTCTGAAAATACTTTAGTGACCTTGTATTTTTATTTTTCAGATAATGCATAGGTAACTGAATTCCAACTACACAATTTGAGTTTATAAATACAAATACATATAAATACATGTATTTGAAGAAATTACATTACTTCCAACTCAGTAAAAAAAAGTAACTGAAATGAAGTTATAGAGAGACCTGAAGTTAAATATTTTAAAGTGTTCTTTTTTTGGGGGTGGGGGTGGGGGTTGTTTTTGTTTGTTTGTTTTTTTAAAGCATAAGTAAGATTGCATTTGTTAGCGCATTATTGACTCCTGAAAGTAAGGGAGATGGAAAGGGCACTTATTTAAATGCTGCACTTACAAAGTATGTCTGTCAAATACAGAGAATAGGTCTGACTTGAAGAGTCGAAAGGCATCAGAGACAACGGGACCCATGGATGCTGTGGCATAAAATGCTTGGGTAACACAGACCAAAGGCTGTTAATGATTGGATGGCTCTTCTATCAGGAAGAGATTTTTTCAGAAGCATTTTCAAAAAGGATGTCCTAGCCTGCTCAAACTTTCATGCTGCCATTTGTGTTTCCTATGAGAAAGTGGCAGTACCAATTATTTATCAAAAAACCTGCCCAGGAGGTGCTGGGAATGGAAAATCCACAATTAAAGAGAAAACAAACAATCTGGACACAGAAAGCTCAATGTTCTGATACCACCAACAACAGTTAAGCAAATGAAATATTACTACATGTTACTTCTTACTTCTGCTTCATTTTGAAATACACAAATGTTGCAGCCTTTTTCACCCATTTATAGCTTAAAAAAAAAAGAAAGGGGGGGGGGGATATAACAACCTGGGGCATTTACAAGGGAACTCACTGTCCATTAAGCCACAAGTACTGAGAAGCTAACGCTCACTGTGAGCTAACTCGATGGCCAGAGTCAGACAGAAGAACACAGCTCAGGTTGTCCACAGCCTCCCACCCTGCTCTCCACTCTCTCCTGCACCCCCTTGGCAGGCAGGGAGTGCCCCCCAGCCAGAAGCAACTCATCACCTGCCTCCAGCAACCAGCAGCTGGTCAAGTGCAGAGACACAGACAGTAGCTAGGAAGGGCAGCAGCAGCAGACAGACCCTGGCCTTCAGGAGAGCAGCCTGCAGCCTGCTCAGGGACTGGCAGGACCAACCCCGTGTACAGCTGCCCCAGAGGGCAAAAAGGCCCTGCAGACCTCATCCACCTTCAAGAACAACCTCCTCAAAACACACAAGAAGCCCTTCCCCATTGCACAAGAAAATGGGAAACCTGCCAGGAGGCCAGCTGGGCTGCACAGGCATCAACTATAGGACTCAAGCACAAAGCAGAAGCCATGGGGACGGCCCCCACCCAGGAGCACAGCACCACAGCTCCCACACACAAAGGGGGAACTGACAAGGCCATGGCCTCGTGCTGGGACGGGCAACGAACACAACGGTCAACGAGAAGGGCTTCCTCTCGTGGGCTGCCAAGGAAGGCCAGGGAAAACTCAGGCCTGCAGCTGGACACAACAGGCAGCCCAGCAGTGAAGGAAGCTGCAGTGCTCACCGCTTCCCTGGCCTCAGCCTTCACTGACCAGCTCTATGCCCTCACCTCCACACCAAGCAGCAGAGCTTGAGGGAGCCAGGCACTGCCCACAGTAGAGAAGAACTGAGTCAGGGACTCCTGAAGGGAAGGTGGACACATACTGCGTGGGATGCATCCGAGGATGCCAAGGCAGCTGGCTGATGTCACTTCTGGAAGGCTGCACCCTCTGCAAGGAGCTTCCCAACAACTGGAAAGAGAAAAATATCATGGCCCTCTTCAGAAAGGGGAAGGAAAAACCACCAGGAAACTAAGGGCCACTTGGGCACACCTCAGGCCCGCCAAAGAAGATGGAGCCAAGCCTCTGGAAATCCCTTTCCAGGCACAGGAAGGACAAGCAGGCAATTGGGAACCAGGAGCACAGGTTTGCTAAGCACATATCCTCTGCCTGCCACACTTTGTTGCTCCCTAAAGTCAAAGGCCTGATGCCACAGAGGAGAAGAGATCAGTGAGGGTTGCTTACCTAATTTGAGCAAAACTTTCAAAACAGCATCCCACAGCATCCTCAAAGCTGCATCAGGGAATCACAGACTGGATAGATGGACTACAAGAGGAGAAAAACCTTGCTGGAGCAACAGGCAGTGGTTCAAAGTCTCACTGGCAGTCTGGTGTCCCCTGTGGTCAATATGGCGGCAGATGCTACTTAATCCATGCAACAGTGACCAGGCCCATGGGATGAAACACCATCATCAAGTCTGCAGTTGACACAAGAATGGGGGAAGCAGACACTGAAGGCTAGAGCTGCTATTCAGAAGGACCTCAACAAGCTTGGGATAGGACCAAGATGAACCTGCAAACTTCTACAGACACAGATGTAACATCTCACATGTGAGACAGAATAATCCTCTGAAACATTACAGACTGCAAAAAAGGATGTGGGAATCTTGGTGAACAAGCTGAGGAGGATGCCTTTGCAGGGTTGAAAGCCAACTACAGCCTAGGCTTCATTCACACTGGGAATTACAGAGAAGACAGAGGCTCTTTTCACAGTGCACAGCACACACACAAAAAGCAACTATTGCAAATTGCAGCAAGGAAAATTCCAATTACATATAAGGAAAAAAATTATTCAATTCCTTTCAAACGCATGGTGAAACACTTGGACAAGTGCCCAGAGACATGTAATCTCCATCCCAATGACATTCAACAACCAACTGGACAATACCCTGGTTTAAGCTGGACCTAGGTTCAAAGCTGGCCCTGTTTGGAGGAGATTAGGCCACCAAAGGTCCCTTTAAACCTGAAGTATTCTTGGATCTTATGGTTATGTCCAAACTTGCAAAATTTATCAGTGGAAGACAATATCCAAAATACCAGTGTCAGCCCACAGAAGTTTTGCTGAGACTTATGATTTGTTAGTCCTACTTTTATTCCAACCCTGATGAGTGTAAATGAGGCAGTTTTTGGCTAGTTCCAGACTTGTGCAAGAGAACATTATATTTAGCTTGAAATGAAATATGCCTGTCAAAAATAAGTTTTATTTATTTGTTGTTTTGGAAAGTCAGGATGAGCAAACTGAAATAAAAATCACAAGCTAAATGTTACAGGGAATATTAAAAATCATATGAATGATGAACGTGTGCAAAGCAAATATGAAAACCTTTAGACCAGCTGTTAGCTAACATTTCAAAACCAAATGAAGTGAGTTAGGAAAATAATGCACCAGATGGAGGAAGTACATATACCCAGGGAATAAGTGTTTCTTTATCTATCGTTCTAACATACTTCTGGACATGTTCTTACCAGTAGATAAATGAGAGTTTGAAGACGACTGCTTTACTAGCCTTGAAATGATGTAGTATTTGTCCCGGTCATTTTTCCTTCATTGTAGTAAGGAAAAAAAAAAAAAAAAGAAGAAAATACTATAAGCATCTTTATTTCAAGTATGAAGTGTCTGCTTATGATCAACTACTATATATATTTTTGTAGGAATCTTAAAAAATATATTTTTATATATATAAACACAAACATCTTGTTTAAAATTAATCATTTCCTACATTTGAGATTTTTTGGATGAGTAGATTTAACTACAAACTATACAGAAATTGATTTAATTGGCAAGTATTTCAGATGTCAGGCAGCTTTGCCAATACATGCTTAAATACAAAATGCATACGTTGAAAATGAAACTGTCAAACAGCATATTTAACTGCAACCTGACAGAGAAAGTTGTACCAATACAAAATGTGCTAATAGACTGATAGGAAATAAAGATGTTCTAAATTAGTTCATGAACACCAGAAACAGGAGAATATTGTGGTTTTATTTTTCATCAGCATGCCTAGAAAATTGATAAAGAGATACTATTCTACACACAGAAATTAATTTTCTAAATATGAAAACTATGTGAGGTCCTCAGTTGCTACATATTAGTCTAGTTTTATAGTGACTTACACCGCTGCTAAAAAAAAAAAAAAAGAAAAAAAGAAAAGAAAAGAAAAAAGTGTGTGACTGCTTCTAGGCCCAAGTTTTTCAGTGGCAAGTTTACCACTTTGGCATATACCAAAAGCATATACCAAAAGCATCAGTCATACACACATTGTCTATCTTAAACAGTAAAATCTGGTGAATTTATTTGCTATCTGGCTTCTACTACCATAAATCAAAAAAATGCTTCCAGTGAAATAAACTCATTACTAAGAACTATAGAAAATGCAGCGTATAAGGCAAACAAATAGTAATATACTTTCCCTCAGCGTTTTGTTAACCTAAGAACAAATTTCTGTGTTGTCAGTATAGGTTTTAATGTTGCGGCGAGATGAAATTAGCATCCAATGTATAGAAATAAAAGAGACATTTTTCCTTGTTTTGTTATGACCATCTAATGACTTTGCATAATCACTGCAGCAAGTTGTGAAAGAGGCAGAAAATGAATAAAACCTGCCAAGTGCACAGAGAATAAAATCATTGCTATGAATTTTCAACTGTGCTGCACTATGCTATTTACTGCATGGTACAAACACATGATGTTCAGTTCAGATCTGGCCAAAAAATAAACATCTTCCAAATCCAGATGTCTGAATACTGAGAGAAAAAGTTAAAAAGCTGAGTTTTACAGTGTTCATATTTTATTTTTAAAAATCTTATTTTAATTTCTCATTCCCTAAGGCACTTTTTTCTTTTCCTTGACTTCTTTAAAGCAAACAGATGGTTTGAAACTTGTAGAACAAAAGCTGTTTGCACACTTTCATTCTCAGTTTCTACCATTTTTGGTACAAAACTTGATATTGTTACTTAATAATAAGATAATTTATTGCTCAGAATAAAAACACCATCACCAAAGAAAGCTAGGTAAGAGCCAGACAGCTAAATCCATTTCTCCCCTCCTCAAAGGCTTGAATCCAAATCCTAGACTAAGGAAAGAAAGTTTTCTTGCCCGAGTTACCTGTAACACACAGTTCAACGATAGCCAGAGCTCAGTGATATTATGAAGCTGTAAGAAGTAAGGCTTCCTGAACTACTGCAAAATCTACAGCAACTCCAAAGTAGTGACAAAGTTACATACAACTAACATAAAAATCAGCTCAGAATAAAGTCCTCAGTGGCTGTGGTTCATATAGGGCTAAAATGATTTACACCACCTTAAAAGAAAAAAAAAAAAGAAAAAGAAAAGAAAAACCCCACCATGTAAGCAGGCAGCAGCTCAAACTGAATTTTGAACTTAGGAACGAAGCAGAGCGATCTGTGATTTGGAAGCAAGCAACCCTATTAGGAATTGTCAGAGTTATATTTTTAGCTTATTTCAGCTAACAGGTAAAAAACAAGTTTACAGTTTTCTCACCAGTCAGCAAGTCAGACCATAGCCTAGGCTTTATCTTGATCTGGTAATTTGGATGAAAAATGCATACCAATTGTGCAACAGCTATACAAAGTTAGCCTTAGGAAGCGAGAAAGGGGAAAAATAGCACAGCTTTGTCTACCTCACCTTTTGAACATGGGTCTAAAACTGTCCTCTATATAAAAGCTACTTGAACAGCCACACAGCTGGAGGTCAAATTTATGCTCAGGTATATATGCTTAAGGCAAGCTTCCAGGCACTGTCAAGAAGAAAATTCAGGCCTGCACTATGCTTTCACATGAAAACAAGCACTCACTCACTGCAGTGTGGTTGGATGAGGCACATCCCTGACCACATCTTCCATCATAGGATGCTTCCTTTACTGTCACTCAGCAAATATAAGCTGACAAGTCAACTATGTTACTTCCTAAATGGCCTGATGTTACGTTCTGCAGAGCAGTATGGGAGCTGCAATCAGCCAACTAGAGGCATCTGGACTGCTGTAACATGGGTAGATGGTCTAAAGCACATTGCGCTTTTCTATTTGACATCCCAGGCTCCTGAAGTCAGTCTAAACCAAGCCTGTGCCATCAGCCAGTACTAGTCCTTCGTTTCTGTAAGCTCTAAATTCTCTCTGCGCTACAGAAGGAAAGTAGGAGGAAAATGGGGAAGGTGGCTGTATATAGAAGCACAAAGAATTCCACACTTTTAACTGTTATGAATAGGATTCTGCCCAGTTCCTTCTCTCAAGATTCAGCACTGTGTCACTGTAAATAAGTTTCTGGCCCCTCATGCCCCCTGCCTATCTTCCTCTGATGAACCAGTGATCAAAACTCTCACTGCAAAATTTTGTCACCACCGTGATCGATGCTTGTGGAAGACTCATCATAAGCAGTAGAACATTAAACCTAAGCAGGGCTGTGATATTTATCCTTCAAAACAAGTTCAAAGGATATAGAGAAGAGAGATCAATGTAACTGCACTCCAGTCAAACACTACTCTTCTTTCAGCAAGGATATAAAAAACAAAAAACAAGCCCCCCCCTCCCCATCTCCACAGCCCACGTATTCCAAAACAAAAAGCCTGCACAATAAGGAACCTAACACTGAAGAATCATACATTCAGGCTGGAAGGTCCCTTGGGAGACCTCTAGTCCAACCTCCTGCTCAAAGCAGGGTCAGCTACAAGGTAAGACCAGGCTGCCCAAGGCTTTACAAAACCTCTAAGGCTGGAGACTGCACAACCTGTCTGGCCAACCTGCTCCACTGTTCAGCTGTCTTCAGGGTAAAAACACTTTATCTCACATCCAGTCTGAACCTTTCACTTAAACTTGTACCAGTTATTTCTCATCCTTCTGCCATGCACCCCTATGAAGAGCCTGGCTTCTGACATATTGTGTCTAAAACTCATACTCAAAATCAGTCACGGTATAAAATACAATAAAGTCCTTGAAGTACATACTGAAACTTTGAAATTTTCAGCTTGTGGAAGGACAATAAAGTAGTCTCCCACCTTCTCTTCCTACTAAGTTTTAAGACAGGCCACCACTACATTTTGTGTAGTGCTTACTTTAAAAACATCAGCCTGGATGGAGACGGTGGAGAAACAATGGATGCAGAAACACCAAATTTCTGAAGATAAGTTTGCCTGGTTTAAACATACAGCTTCTCTGAAATAAAAGCACTTACAAGCACTTGATTCTAGCATTGAATTTGCTGCAGATTCAAAGCACAGGCAGCTTTGAACCTATGTGATAATACACATGTACACTTTTTGGATTAACCATTAAGTTCCACTCCAAAAAGAACTGCAGTCATTTGTTACAACTACTCTGTACTTCTTCACGTTGCTCCCTTCACCAGCACAGATCATTCAGGCATTTCGTAAGTATTTAATTTATAGAGAACCTACAAAGCACCAAACTATTTTTTCCCCAATGGAAAGCAAAGGCAGACAGAACACCTTTTCCAACTTAATACAGAAAATGTTCAGCAGAGTCGAAAACTGAACCTACATTCCTCACTTTGTAAGGTACACCCAAGTATGACAGCCTATTTCCCCTCTAGACAACATTATGTTCAATTAGCATGAATTTTTGGAGGTCTGAGATTAAATGTTGCAGAAGAAACAGGGTCAGGAAAGAGAAGTTTGATTGTCAAATCAATAGGGAGACCAGAGACCATGCCCTATGGACTCCAATTATCTTCTCTAGGTAATAAAAATTTCTGCTCAAAAAACCCCGAACTGAATGTTAAGAATGAAGCATTCTAAATGCATTACTGACACAAATGAAGTCAAAACCAAGTTCATCTGATAACTCCAGAATATGCAAGCCAAAAAGTCAGTTGGCAGTGGTTCTCTACCTATTCCCTCAATTTAAAAAAAAATTTTTTTTTTATTTTTTTGGAAGTTGGACACATGGATCAGACTGGGAAGAAAAGACAGCCAATCAGACAAGAACATTAAATTAAATCAATAGTTATTAAATAGTTATTAAATCAATACTTGTATACCAAGAAAATTTCATTCTATGAGAAGTCTTTCTGCTGATATACACAGATTAGCATGGACATATTTTTATAATTTATTTTTCTTTTAAGTTTAAGAAGCATTGCATATGGAGCTTTCTATCAATAGCCTACTCTTGTTCCTTAGCTTTAACGGAATAAAAATATATATTATAATCAGCCATTCAAATAAAAATGGACAATTGGTAAAATAGTGCTATATAAATTCTTATTTTATTAACACTGTGTTTTGTTTTCAAAGCTTTTTTTCCACACATCTTTATGAAAAACCCATGCAAGTTAGCCTGCTAGCACTTTCACCCTCAGAAGACTTCTTATTCACAGTGCTCTTCTACATACAGTTTAGACTTCCATGCTGAGCACATGAACTAGGGAGGGGGAATGCTTATCTCCATACAACCTAAATATTTTCCACCACAAAGAGGAAGATGGGACAGGCTGGCATGTTACCAAGGCTCCACCCTCACCAGCACCCGATGGAGTGACAGCACAGACCACAGCATGCTGCTTGCCCTTAGTAGACTTGACAAGTTCACGAGTTCCTTGTATCAGGAAAAAGGAGAAGACAGTGCTCTAAGGAACAGCGAACACTGAAGTTACAAGAACGATGGAAACCAGTAGCAGCAAAGACATGTTTGGTTCACGGAACCCTGCTTCTGTGCTGCTGCTCTACGTGCCATTCAAACACACAGGGTTGTTCTGCCAGGCAGCCTCAAAGGCTAGTAGGAGAAGTACATACATAGTCTCCTATTACTTACACATTTTTTAATTAGGTCTGGATTCTTCTCACATCCCAAATAGAAAGAAAAATAAAGCAAACACCACTACCACCAGATGCAGAGTTCTTGGTCTGTCAAACCAAACTACATTGCTCACTCAAAGTTAAAAGGCAACATCAATAAAGTACTCAGCTGCTAGGAGGTTGTGCCAACTCAAGATCAGAAAGTAAATTTAAAAAGTTATTTTATCCCAAATCTGGAGAAAAGGTGAAACTTCAATAGAAAGAAAACTATAGCCTGTCAAAGCTCACATTTTAGTACTCCCTGGCATACTATTCTCTATATAATGCTAGTGCTATATCATAACTAAATGGAGCTAGAAGAGGGTAAGAATAGCAGTTTAGCAAGGCGCAAGGAACCAACTATAAACAGCTGATGTCAGCTTTGATGTTTCCTGGCCACTTAATTTCTGGTTATCCTAACTAAATCTGAAGCAAGAGACTGAAACTACTCTAAGCTTTTACACGGGCAAAAAGGTCAGTGGAAACATCCTGACTTCAAAGTAGCCAACAGACATCATAACTTTGAGATAGTATAAGTTAACTGAATATGATCATACCAAGACATTTTTAATAGTAAAATAAGAGTTCAAAATCTGTCCTTATTTACAGACATCTGTCTAAAAGAAACCCCCAAACCTCTCATGAAAAATACATCTTTAAATTGGATAAAATAAGTAATCTGCTCTAATTAATTCTCCAGTACCCTCTTGAAAGGGAAAAAAAAGAATCCCCTTAGAGTACTTTTTTAACATACATTTTCATTTAGCAGTCATGTAGTCAAATGCATGCATTTCACTGGCTACATCATCTCTGTATAAAGTCTTTTATTCACTGTACTGACTGATTAGATTAAGAAATTCCTTTCAATCATTATAACAACAGCCTAATGTTTTATTGAGCTGATTCCTTGCACTGGTGTTGTTCCCAGCTAATGTCTGAGGATCAAAATTCCTCAATACTTTATAGTTCAGAAACAGCAGGTTTTTATGTATGGAAAGAGGTTTTTTTTTTTTTTTTAAGCTTCTGGAAGTCTCCCAAAAGCCCTGGGATCCTTCATTCTGGAGAATGGTGTCAGCTGCACCCCAGAAAGCACAGCCTGCAAGAATACCAGTAGCAGCTCTGTAGCAGGGTACAGGTTTTCTTAAATTTCCTCAAAAAAAATCTGTTAAGATTAAGACTACATACAGTAACATTCTCAAGGAATTTCACTTCCAATAGAACAGCTTTTCCTGGAACAAAAATGCTCCATTAAGTAACCAACTTTCAATACCCATTAGGGTAGAGCAAGAAGTGGATTAAAAAATATCAAGTAATTGCAAAGCAGAAAGGTTTTTACTTGGCTGTTTCAAGCAGCGTGGCACTTGCTTTCAGCACGTACGTTTTATTTTCTCCTTTGCTTAACAGCTTTACTATTCAAAGTAGCTTTTTTCCAAGAAAGGAAGAGGATTTGTTTTAAAAAAATACATATTTTTACCACACAGTTAATCTTACTCTGAAACAACCATCTCTATCATTCCCTTCTGCCACAGGAATTACTGGGTGAAATGGGCTGGCCTAGACCATACAGGAGGTCAGAACACACAGTCCTAACAATCCTGCAAGTGGTCAAGTCTCTAACATCTAAGAAACAGTGATAATGAGAACATATTGTGACACTTAACAGAGAGGTAGTTTAAACAGCCAGGAAGACTGCATTATCCTGGCAAAAGAGGTCAAAGCTGAGGCACATCTCAACAATCTTGCATAAGGTGCTGCACCTCTTTACAAACAGCATATTTCAAATGATCAAATAAGCAGAAGTTTAATTTGCAGTATTAAAAGACCTGTAATTTCAGAGTTTTTTGAAAGAGCATTTCTGAAGTAGGATGCCCATCTCTGTAGGCAACAGCTGGTGATGGAAGAGGAACAGCTGGTGGTTGACAAGTCCCTGATCAGAGAGAGACTACAGCTTTTGATGAAGAATAACACCACCACCACCACTGCTTCTAAACAGTGCAAAAACTGCACTGGCAAGGAGGCTGTAACTGACTGCGTTTTTATAAACGTATGGCATGCTGATCACTTGCAATAGAGCAAGAACTGTTCGAAAAAGGACACTCATTTCAGTCCAAAATATATTCCAGCTTTTGTTTAAAGACAAAATAGCTGTGTTAACACAGCACTACACCCGATATAACATACTAATAAATACCAAGTTTGGTTGCAGGCAGCTCTGAGTTTTCTACATCTTGCACTAGTACACAAGTAAATGCATACTTCAAAGTGTTTTCATCTATCTGATGAAGCCCTGTTAAATCTGCAGCATACCCTTCCCATTTCAGGGAGGCTGTACACAAGTACAGCTGTTGGTATACAAGCTCATTTAAAGCATGTAATCACAGTGGTCAAATCCCTACATCCAGGTACTTCTGTGTAAGGACAACAGACTGACAGCTTCTGAGCGCAAATATTTTACTCAGTTATTCAAAACTTCCTGGAATAAAAACAAATCACCTCAGAGGCGGCCCCAGAATTATTGAATAAGTTGTAAAATAGCCAAAAGAAACATTACTGCAATACATTTCTGTAATCAGAAACCACTTCATTGTAATTTCTATTACCTAAAAGCTCTAGCCACAACTTGTTGCTGGATCTCCAACCTGCTCTGCCAAGGGGAAAGATGTTCCAAGGCAAAATACTGTAGACTCCTGTGCTGTCCAAATACTGGCTTTGAGTCAAGCAGAAAGATTTGAATTAGGGTCTGGTGATATGAAGTAATGAAGAAGGTCAGTTCCTTCTTATTAGTTTTGTGAAAGGCACCCAAATAATTTTAGAAATGAAGAAGCAGAACAGAAGTGGTTCACCTGACAATCCTAGCTTTTACTCATCCCTTTTCACACAGAACTATTTGAAATTTGGCCCTAACTATAAACACTCAATCCAAAATTAGATTATTCAATGGATAAACTGCTAAATATATTAATCCATTCAATCATCCAAATGATAGCTTGATATAAGTGATACCCTTTGCACAGCATGGATACTAGCCATCATTTTAACCATCACTTCCACACAGCCTGGAAGAACACATACTGAATGCCCAGAAGGGCAACAGAATTGAGCCTAAGCCTGGTGTGGGGGTCCCTCCTAGAAATGGTATCCAAAAAAGCTGTAGCAGCACAGAAAGGCTTTCACCAAGCACAAATCATTTATGGTTTAAAAGTAACATGGTCCTACAATACCTCAAACAATTCAAGAAGAGGAAAAAAAAGGAAAAAGACAAATTTGTTCTTTGCCAGCAAAGAGCAGGGCTAATAGGGATACTCAAGAGGAACACATTTTCCTAGCTTCTTTTACAAAAATGAACCCTTAATCTCCCAAGAACAGGTCTAAGTTTTCCTACTTGGAGCTTGTAAGTTAAGTTTTCATGAACCTCCAACACTTATGATTTGTGTCCTCTATAATAATAATAAAAAGAAAGTTTGAGGAACCACCTAATGATATCCCTGCTTTTTTTTTTTTTTTTTTTTTTTTTGAAAGGACTGCAAATATTTTGTACAGGTAATGTAGCATCTTAACCCAGATAATTCAAAGCATCTTGGAAGTAATCCGTTCAGTAAATACATAAAAACTAGTACTAAATACTACATAAGCTATTCAATAAAATATTTGGCAGTTATATACAGACTAATTTTGCATAGTTTTACACGACTAAGTATTCTTGTCCTGAAAGAAATACTGTCAAAAGAAATAAGTATTCAGGATAGTCTTGAACTAGTTCCTAAACCAAGAACAGAGCCAACAGCAAAAGAAAAGTATTCTTTAAGACATCACAGTCCCCTGAAGGAAACAGAGCAAAGAGAGAAGCAGGACAGGATTTATATGGTTTATATATTTATAAAAACCAGCAGAAGCTGCATCTATGAAAAAAATGTGAGTTAGTTTCTCTACAGCGATCCATGAAGAACACTAATTTACAACCGCAAGCTACAGAAACAAAATATTAAGTATTCAGCACTGCTTTTCCGGCTTACTCCGCTCATTTTCCATGTTGCTGAGATGCAGTTAGCATTTGGCCCCCACTGTCCCACTGTGGTAAAGTGCTTCAAATTCTGGACATCATGAGTGCGCGAGCAAAAGCATACACGGATGTGAACAAGATACCAGTACCTTCACAGTCTTCCCATCCCTTTTGTAACACATCATTGTTTCAATGCAGAAAAAGAAATTTAATCCCTCTATGATCAGCATGCTAAAACACCCAGCTTGTGGTATTGTAGCAGACCTTACACCTCTCAAAATCCACTCTGCCAGTTAAATCTTTTTAGTTACAAAACTTATACCATTTTTTTTAAAGGGACAAAACCAAAACCAAACAGTGTAATCAACACTGAATAAGCAAGCATCCTAATAATAATGACTAATTCCCCCCCACACACACACTTTCCCTGGTTCAATTACAAGTCATCTCTTTCAGAAATACTTCCAGAGATGTTTTGGAACAGAATGCAAGCATATATATACATGGGCCCCTGCTAAATCTTTTGGGGATGAACAATCCCAAAACACAATCAAAATGAGCAGTGCCCCAGAAGACCAAACTCAGTCAGCTGTGGTCAGAAAGCAAGAGTTCATTTTGCAGAAGACCTTTGACATTTCAAGATTCGCCCATTCCAATTCAAGCTAAAAGAAGAAAAAGCACTTGAACAATGTCCCCTTATCATTCCATACAAAGTCCCACTGGGAAGCATCAAAATGCCTTTAACTGTCACATTTTGATTTTTTCAAAGAATTTCCATCATGTAATATATATTTCTTAAAACAGTTTAATGTATAATTATATTAAATTGTTGCCATCATGTATTAGACATGGATAAAATAAGATCATCAGCATGACAATATTAGAAAAGATATTCCAGATAAGTGTATTTATATAACTATATACATATATATACACACAGATCTCTCTTTCTACATATATATAGATACATACCCATTAAAAATATTTTGGTTTTGGCAACATGGCACTTTCTGAAGAAAATCTATTTCTATTAACATTTTTTTTTCAAGCAGCCTTTTTTATAATATTGTGATACAGCTCTACCTCCCTTTCCTTGGTCCCTTCCATTTTGTCCACTCACCCTGCATCAATGTTCACCTCCCTCTATTGATTATGATAGAATTAGTTCCCTAAAGGCCTACATTAGTTAGGGTCTTTCCATACCACCATTAAAACAGACAACAGGTTTCATTGTTAAGAGTTTACTGCCCAGTTCCTAACAAGGAATCCACCCTGGCAGAGCCCCGAAAAAGTGTTTGGGGTTTGCACAGTCTCTACTTCAAAGTATTGCTGACAAAAGTTAGGTGAAAGATGTCTTTCTACAAAAGTTAATTTAGCTATAACCTTGAGTTAAAACCTTACTGAAGAAGTACCTTAGGAGGAAATCTGAGCTTAAATTAATTCAACCTGAAAGCTCAGTAAGGATATACTCAGGTTTGTAGCTAGACAAATCAAAGCAGGAAGGCTTTTGGTAGAAAGTAGTATTAATTAAATAAGAAAGAAGAGCTCCAGAAATATCTCCAACGCAGAGAACTTTTAAAACTAGTGCTGGAGCAACCCAAAACACAGTATTTGACATTAACAAGCATCAACCAATAAAAGCTCAGTGTTCAACAGAATTGGGTTCTCAACAGCAATTCCTTTTTTTCTGTCATTTGTCCTTTCTTTTCTTCTTTGCTTCTCCCTTTCTGACTAGTTTTTCACCTCCCTCACTTTGCCCCCGCTTCTTTCTCATTTCCCATTTTCTACGTCCCCTGCAATTCTCCTAAAGCAAACCTTTGTACGTTAATCAGCTCAAGCATACTAGTTTTCTTGCTGAAACCACGCAGACACAGGCTACTTCAGTGCTGCAGTGAGCATGAACATGACTAGAGATACACCTCCTAAACACATCACTAATTCAAAAGTCTTCACTTCTCTGAGAACTCGATGATCAAGATGCTCACGCATTTATTCGCACCTATTGACAAGAACGATGGGAACAAGGTGGCGCAGGAATGTTTCCCCTCATTGATCTCTCAGGTCATTTTTGCTTCTGTATCTGCAACTGCTTTCAGCAAAGCCCCAGTTCCTTTTACTTCGGGGCTTCCTGTTTAGCTCTAGCTTTACATGAAAAACTGCTGTAAATCGAATAAATCAAATTTTGGAGTTAAGCTCTTGAAGTTACAGTATATAAATAATTGCAAGGACAAATCAATTTCAGAGCTACATCAGAATATCATTAGGATGTGTATTTAAACATAATCAATAAGTGTCAAGCGTGGGAAAGTCATCATTATATACTATTTAGACATGGACTGAAAGCATCACATTATACAGATATATAAAATAGTATATATTTTGCTGCTGTTCCAAGATTACAGAATTAGGCAATGATTTTGACTTTTACCATGCTTCAAATACTGCTTTATGAATATTATATGCCTCCTAGGCACCAGTTAAGGAAGCTAGTGTCTAAAACAAGAATAACTTTACCAAAAAAGCTCCACACTTTGAGAATATACAGTAAATTAGGAGCCTTAGCTTTCATTAAATTACAAACCACTTATTGAGTACATGATGCATGAAGAGTGTGAAGCTGTAACTTGAGTACCATCATCTCAGCACAGCCTCAGTAGAAAAGGATGCTTGTTCATGTGCTTAGAAAGAAAGCAAGAACAAAATTTAATTCAAAAGAAAGGATATTGCTCTACATCAGATGAACAAATGTTAAGGCAGAACTGATCTTTCCTAGCAGCATCAAGTGCAATTCACCCAGCAGAACAATCTCGACTGCTTAGATGATGGATTTTTTATTCCCGCCTTTCTCCACCCTTGCCTCTTCCCAAAGAAACAACCTGCTCCAGCTACTTTTTCTTCCACTGATCTCAGTTTTACTACCCCCATATTCAGATTTGGTATTTCTGACACTGTTATCTAGATCATCTCGGTCTTGCATAGTATTACTGATAATGCTTCCCAGGTATTGCTGGTCTTGCAAGTTTATACTCCCCAAATGTCCCCAATACTGCCCTTGAAGTATCTGTGAAACTCTGCCATCCCTCACATACCTGTGAAATCCAGCCATTCCTCAGGGCAGTACCTAACACTTTTGTCGGCTTCTCACTTTTTGTTTAGCAGTCTCATGTCGCATCCAGTAGCTTCTCACACTACATTCAGTTAGCTAAACTTCAGGCCAGGGTCTAGTCATTTGCCCACGTACCTTAACGGTATACACACA
Organism: Dromaius novaehollandiae; assembly: GCF_036370855.1. Classification (NCBI taxonomy): domain Eukaryota; kingdom Metazoa; phylum Chordata; class Aves; order Casuariiformes; family Dromaiidae; genus Dromaius; species Dromaius novaehollandiae. The sequence goes on along the minus strand of NC_088099.1, from coordinate 89,537,105 downwards.
CACACGTGTGCACACATATGCCTTCAACTCTGTAAGCTGCTTTCAGTTCATCACTGAGGGAGCAACCAAGAGCACAGCCATGCTGTGAGCTAACAGGCAGGCTTTCACTCCTACAAACCGCAGCTGAAGATCTAGGTCTCTCCTAACTGCAGTTACTCATCCTCTCGACGGATGTAAATTACAGCCGATTGCCGCAGTGGCTGCTGAGAGCTTGGGAAAGCATTGTTAGCTGAGCACCGAGAAGCATAAAAATGAAATACAGAAGTGCTGCCTGTAAACAGGAGCAGTTGCCAGGGCACTGCTCTTCTGGCCTCGGGGGTTCTCTTACAAGTTGCTGCTCTGTTATAGAGGTAGTGAGCTGATCCCAACAAGTCACAGGGGAAAAGTTTTGTATTTTTGGTCAGGCTACGCTCCCATGTTCTAGCAATAGACTAAAAGCCTCAGGATGATGAATATGTTTGAAATTCCTTTTATATTGCCAAAATAGCGTATGGAGATTTTAATACAAGTTACATTATTTTTTGATTAATAATGCTGCTGCCAAAGTCCCAAGTCTCTGGTCTGGCACAGAAATATAGCAATTGGTGTATTTGTGTTCTAAAATAAAATTAAGTTTATTAGATAGGAAAAACCTTGCAGATTCACATCTAGAAGTGGGTTAATTAGGGAAAGCAGAATGAAACTCCAGACAGAAAAAGGCAACAGTGTCTACCGGTCAAGGGCTTGCAGACAGCTACTGTTGATGAGCATAGCTTACATCATGTTCTATAAAATATGGCATCTGTTATTGTCTCCAGAAGTAAAAATTCATTAATAAATTAGTAAACTTCATCTCCATTAAAGCTCAGTGAGGTCACCTTACGCAGTATATGGAATGTATTAGTTTGGGCTGAAGTCCAGCCCAAACAAGTGCAGGACAGCCAAATGTCTGAATCCTTATCAACTGCACCTCTGGAACCTTTATAAGAAACTGAATCCCACAAGAGGGGCTCAATTTCAATCCATCCAAAGGAAATAACATCTTTCTTAAACTGCAGACCCTTAAGGAACTAATCTGCCAACAAGCAGCGTAAACTGGGTTAGATCAAGCTTGCTTGCTGATAAGGCTGTTATCCTTATATCTACTAAGAATGTAACTGTTAATCCATACCCAGACAGACAATTGTCTGTGGATTGGGTCCACTAACCTCCGACGAAAGAGGGAGCCAATAGCCTCCTTGTAATGCTCTATTAAAACCACACTACTGGTGGCCAGAGGGAGCTTCAGAGTATCAAAACCACTTTGCAGAGATCCTCATCAGGAGATTCAGCTAGTTTGCCAGGTACAAAGCAGAATTTCTACAAGTGAAGCAAAAAAAATATGCGTAATCACAGGAATCTCCAGCTAGACCTTCTTACAGAGTTTCTCTTATAAAAGCTGTACTTTTATACTGCAGCAGCAGGCACTGTTAAAATCTAATTTCCCCTATTATTCAGAAATAGGTTTAATTTTGTTTTCGTAATGACATTCTCTTCACAGATACAACATAGCCAGATACATTCAAAAAATTACCAGCTAAGTAGAATAATTTTATCACTTTAACCTTTCTTCACTCTTACCGTCCCTTCTGCAAGTTAACAAAGTTTTATTTTTCCCAATGCAGCTGTTTACTTTTTCTAACGCAGATGTTAACTCTTCTTAAAACCAGTCAGATATGAGGTCAAGGACAGGGTAACTGCACTTTCAAACACGTACTATACAAGTCAGAGTAGTGAAATGATTTGGACTGTAGTTTTTCTTCCCCCCCCCCTTCTCTCCTCCCAAAATCAAATACAGAAGGTAAGAAATAAGTGAAGTTTAGCTGTTAATAGTATCAGTAAGTCACAGTAGTAAACATGACAAATATACAGCCCTAAAGCCCATCCTTCTACCTGTCCAATGCAGCATTTTCTTCAAACACCGAGTTTCTACAAGCATTATTTCCCTTGGCTTCCGTTTTATCTCTCTAGGGATTGCACAGCAGCAGCCTCTCATAGACGAAAACACAGGAGCCCACAGACGAATATTTCTAGAGATATTTCCATGATTTGAAAAGTAGCTTTATTTTAAAAGCATGTGCTTGCAACTTACCTTGCTAACACAGTTTAACAAAGACACCAAGATGAATTCAAGCTAAGGCTGCAAAGTCCTGCAGAGCAGCACCCCCCTGAACTCCTGCTCAGGGTTCATAAGGATCATGCAAGCTGCAAGCTTGCCTCGCTCATGTGCTCATGCCTCACACTGGGAACCCACTTTTTGATGGTACAGAATGCTGCACCTCCCCAGATGATTTACAGCTGATGCAGTAATTCACAAAAATGTTTCTTCTTCTACATGAAGGGTCTACCCATTGTACAGAGGTTCTCATATCACAGTAAGAAATAATACTTTTGATTTAGTCTTCATTATGGATCAGTTTTTTTTCTTTTTTTTTTTTTTTTAAACCAGCTCTGTACCTCTCTTGTATTGCTACTGAAACAGATTTTTGATGAATTCTGAATCATCCTTGATTTTTCCCTAGTGCAAGTACAGGTGATGGTGCTCACTATGTCTGCCAGTTTAATAAACAGCTTCCCCTGGCACTGTAGTAAAAGGTCAATTTACAGAGGCCATTTTTCTTCCTCAGAATTCTTATACTATCTGCAATGTGTTTGACATTTTATTTCCTGCTACGTGAGAAACAAAAATATTTGTTTCCTACAACTCAATGTAGCAGATTATTTTATTTGCTACTACTCATGATTCTAATCCTTTCCCCACCCCAGAAAAAAAGCAGTAAGGCAAGACAGAAGATTAAGTTAGGGACATACAGTGAGACTGAGAAAACATTCATACTTTCCATTAACTCCAGTTTGGTTGCCCGAATTCTTTGCAACTAGTCTCAACTCTTGCATTCTTACAGATTTGCAGGCACCATTAATGAAATGGGTAATCAAGTTACTATTCAGAGTAGAAAAACTAATGTCCCTTTTAAAATATTCTGCTTTTAGAAGCAAAAAGCAAACATATCCCATCTGTTATACTATCTCCATCTCCCAAAGGGCAGCTAAATAGAGGATGCCAAGAAGGTGAGCACCACAATGCAGCTTTCCCTGTAACCTATCCCATTGGCTGCTTCATCCCAGTAGAATGTGGAACTTGCTGGATATTTTTCAACAACTGCTGTTTTCATAGACCTAAAAACATTTGAATTTTAACCAGAAGTTCAGCTCAAAATGTCATAAACACTAATTAATGATTTTAAAATTTGGAAGTTAATTTATATTTTGCATCAAAATTATGGCTTTCCAAAAGGTCCAAGATACACTACTTCCTATGCTCACATCCTGGTATGACCTATGCTGAGGATTCACATGAAGGAGCCAAGAGACTGAAGTCTGCTCAGACCATGGGACGCAGCAAGGTGCGTGTCACAGAACGCAAGGTCTCCAGTTGTGGCGGACTGATGAATGAATTTTTTGCCTTAAACATTTCTTGGTGCATGGGGTGCAGGCAGGCCACAACCACTGGGCTGCTGCGACCCCTGAGATGGTCTCCCTGCGACCACCCGGGACACACCAAGCCTGCACTGAACGAGAACTTCTATAAAACCTGCTTGGCATGAGTGGCTAAATTTGCTGAAGCCTTAGGCCGCACTCCCTAGTACAGTGAGAAAGGGCCCAGAGCTGGTGCAGGCGGGAATGATAAGGGAGTTACCAGCAATTTGCATTCCTGTGCACTGCTGAAAGAGTGCTAATTGCTGGAGTTATCACCTTCTTTGTCAGGACCTTGAGAGCTAATGGCTGGACCCAAGAATGGAGACACACCTGTCAGCAGAAACGGCAACAGTAAACGGCCTACCTAGGGACAGTGATGAGACCCAATAAGGAGCAGGAGACCTCAGACCCAAATATTACTATTGGTCTGAACTACCACGTGAGGGGTGGGAAAACTTCCACCCTCTTTCTCACTCCCTCTCTCGGCCCTCGCTCCTCGTCCCTCGTCGGAGGCACCCAGCTTGAGCTGTGATTCGAGCGGAGTCAGCGGAACATCATCGGCCTCGGAGTGGTGGTAGCTAGCTTCCTCTCTCCTTTTCCAACTTTTCTCTATCTTTTCCCCTTACCCTTGTTCTGTTCCCCTCTTCCCTTCGCCTCCCCCCCCCCCACACACACCTTTTCTCCCCACTTCGTGGAAAATAAAGGTAAAAGGTTGTACGATAGTTGACCGGTTTTAGCGTCTTAATCTCGTCCTTGGGATCGTAACGAAACCCTCCCGATATTGGATCGGGACACCAGTGAAGGTAACTTCATTATCGGAAAGGGAAACTCAACTAAGTGTCTGCCTGCATGGTAACAGGGACACACTTGTATATGTCCTTCAAAGGTTGTCTTCCCTAGTTTCTTTATTTAAAAACAACTAGACAGACAGACACACACTCCCCAGCCAGCCCCCCCCCCTCACTCCCAAATTCTAGTTTCTATTTGAATAAAAAGTAGATGATTTTAAAAGCCCTTCAGTCTTCTTTGGGGAGCCCAAAATAGAAGATTAGGTGGAACCGCTTCAAAGCTGTGGTTAAATCAGGATCCTGTTGCAACCTCTGGGCAGCGGGATCCCCATTAAGCAGATATCTGGTATGGTCCAGCATGGCTGCTATTTAGAGCAGTTAGATAAAACGCTGGACTGGAATTTTAAATAGAGTCAGGTTCCTGATACTCTGCTTGGTCCTAAGGTCATTTCCTTTGTCCATCAAGTCCCCAGCTGCAGGAACAGGACAGTATTTCCACCTTCCTCAGAGGCACAGCAGACAGAAGATTCTTCATCTCACAAGAACAGGCAATGAAAGGGAGCAGCAAACATTAACTCTTCACAGCAACAACAGTGCAAGAGTGTTGTGGTACATAGCCATAAGGCTTTATTACTCATTATGCAGGCAAGGTACTTGCATTCATACCTGACTGCTCATGGGTGGCAGTACAGGAATAAGGAAAAGCAAGATTGAGGACTGACATTAGCTAAAGAGGTGGACACATTTACACGTTACTCCAGGCTAAAGCGATCACACTACAACACTGCTATCAGAACAGATGTTATTATTTTCTTTGATATCACTCATGTAATAAAGCTCCCTTCCCTCCCACAAAGAAACCATACATTTTATATTTCCTTTACCAAAAAGGTGAAGACCCTGAAAAATCTCTTGCAGTCCTGCTGCTGCTTTAAAAAAAAATTAAAAAGAATATTAAAATTAATTAATCTTAAAAAAAAAAAAAAAGAGAGCAAGCTTGGTATCAGAAAACTAATGCTGCAGTTCATATATTCTAGTATTTTATATATGCACAAGGACTAACACAAGGAGAAACTGCAGTTTGAGTCTCATTTGCCAAACTTCTAAGAGGTGCTGAAAAGATTAATATATCTTAAGCAGATCATATTGAGGGTTGCATTAGAAGCATGTCTTTGCTGAGCTGTCTCACAAGGACATAGTGCAAGCAGCAAGTCAGCTTCATGTTATCATTAGCCTGGGTTTTTGTTTTGCTAAATAGGTACAACAGCTCCTTTTTCTAGCTCCAGGGCGCCTCTTGTAATGAACAGCAGAGCTATTACTAAATGAGGTTTTAGCTTTCTCCAGTTCCTGTTTGCTCTCTTGGTGAAGGAACTAGCAATTTTTATCTGAGAACACTATCAAATATTAGGCAAGACAGCTGGAGGGATGGTGCACATAATCTCTCTACATACACTACATGTATTATACTTACCCGACTCTGTTAGATCTGTTCTTCCCTTACCCAGATGACTGAATCCTCTAAACATGCCTAGTTCTATGATTTTTATTTCCCCTCGAGGCAGAGGCATTCTCTTTTATTTCTTCAGTTAAAAAAAAGCTTTTGCAAGTTCTCATACAAAATGAAATTCTAGAAAGCTTTACGGGGGGGGGGGGGGGTGCAGGGAAGAGCAGGAGCATACAAGGCTATAGAGGAAGAATACAGAAAGACCAGTCCAAGATTGCAAAAAGTTAGAAGGTCAAAGCTCAGGTGCGACTGAAACTGGCAAGAGATATGATGGCAACAAGACAGACTTCTCCCTGCCACATCTCTGTTCTGCAGGTAACTACAAGACCACAATCATCCTGCCCAGGATATCTGTAAAAGAGATCACTTTCTGCAGGAACTCCCTATCCGAGTTTCCTGGAACAATCTTACTTGTATGTCTGAAAGCTAAGGCAAAGGTAAAATAGAGAAGTCCCCATGTTCCCATACACCCAAGTATGGATTTGATCTGCCAGGCTGTATATACAAGTATTTCTGATAAAATGCACTAGGCCTAGTCACTTATTTAATAACAGTGCAGTGTTCAGGACCTCCATTCCATGTTGTTAGGTTTGGATATCTCCAGAAGTTTCATTTAAATGTTAAGTTAAAATATACATATTCTAGGCACCAGAATCCATTCACATTTTATCCAATGACTTTTTAGTCTGTATCAGTCTTTCAATTTTACTTTAGTCAGCAATTGTATACTTCTGACTATTCTACCTGAGAAAGTAGAAGTCAGGTACGACTTCAGTAGCCTAAGCGTAATCATAAGGAACTTCTGCAATTACTCATCTCCTGCACTTTATTCAAAACAGATAATTCACAAAAAGATACAAAGATGCTCTTTTCATTAATAACTCTAGCAAAGCATCCTCCTCTCCTCTGCTTTTTAATGTGTACATGTGTAGTGCTTATGTATATAAATATAAATAAAACATCATTTAACTTTCATTGTGCTTCATTATGCTTTTTATTTTGAGTTTTGGAGCTCAGAGATTATTTTTTCCCCACTTTTTTTTTTTTTTTTAAACTGAAGAGTTCTTAAAATTAGATATAATTAAGGAGCACACACAAAAAAAAGAAAAGCAACATAGAATAAAGTTCAGTAGTGATGCACTTTTTTCCTTTATTGCTAGCATATGTTGGAAAAAGGGGTGAAAAAATATTCATAATTCTGAGAAAAGTAATTACAGATAGCCTCCATAAAAGGAAAAGTCAGTCTGTTCTAAATCTCACAAGAAGCAGAATGACATCAATATCTTTTCTTTTAAATCAAATTCTGAAAATACTTTAGTGACCTTGTATTTTTATTTTTCAGATAATGCATAGGTAACTGAATTCCAACTACACAATTTGAGTTTATAAATACAAATACATATAAATACATGTATTTGAAGAAATTACATTACTTCCAACTCAGTAAAAAAAAGTAACTGAAATGAAGTTATAGAGAGACCTGAAGTTAAATATTTTAAAGTGTTCTTTTTTTGGGGGTGGGGGTGGGGGTTGTTTTTGTTTGTTTGTTTTTTTAAAGCATAAGTAAGATTGCATTTGTTAGCGCATTATTGACTCCTGAAAGTAAGGGAGATGGAAAGGGCACTTATTTAAATGCTGCACTTACAAAGTATGTCTGTCAAATACAGAGAATAGGTCTGACTTGAAGAGTCGAAAGGCATCAGAGACAACGGGACCCATGGATGCTGTGGCATAAAATGCTTGGGTAACACAGACCAAAGGCTGTTAATGATTGGATGGCTCTTCTATCAGGAAGAGATTTTTTCAGAAGCATTTTCAAAAAGGATGTCCTAGCCTGCTCAAACTTTCATGCTGCCATTTGTGTTTCCTATGAGAAAGTGGCAGTACCAATTATTTATCAAAAAACCTGCCCAGGAGGTGCTGGGAATGGAAAATCCACAATTAAAGAGAAAACAAACAATCTGGACACAGAAAGCTCAATGTTCTGATACCACCAACAACAGTTAAGCAAATGAAATATTACTACATGTTACTTCTTACTTCTGCTTCATTTTGAAATACACAAATGTTGCAGCCTTTTTCACCCATTTATAGCTTAAAAAAAAAAGAAAGGGGGGGGGGGATATAACAACCTGGGGCATTTACAAGGGAACTCACTGTCCATTAAGCCACAAGTACTGAGAAGCTAACGCTCACTGTGAGCTAACTCGATGGCCAGAGTCAGACAGAAGAACACAGCTCAGGTTGTCCACAGCCTCCCACCCTGCTCTCCACTCTCTCCTGCACCCCCTTGGCAGGCAGGGAGTGCCCCCCAGCCAGAAGCAACTCATCACCTGCCTCCAGCAACCAGCAGCTGGTCAAGTGCAGAGACACAGACAGTAGCTAGGAAGGGCAGCAGCAGCAGACAGACCCTGGCCTTCAGGAGAGCAGCCTGCAGCCTGCTCAGGGACTGGCAGGACCAACCCCGTGTACAGCTGCCCCAGAGGGCAAAAAGGCCCTGCAGACCTCATCCACCTTCAAGAACAACCTCCTCAAAACACACAAGAAGCCCTTCCCCATTGCACAAGAAAATGGGAAACCTGCCAGGAGGCCAGCTGGGCTGCACAGGCATCAACTATAGGACTCAAGCACAAAGCAGAAGCCATGGGGACGGCCCCCACCCAGGAGCACAGCACCACAGCTCCCACACACAAAGGGGGAACTGACAAGGCCATGGCCTCGTGCTGGGACGGGCAACGAACACAACGGTCAACGAGAAGGGCTTCCTCTCGTGGGCTGCCAAGGAAGGCCAGGGAAAACTCAGGCCTGCAGCTGGACACAACAGGCAGCCCAGCAGTGAAGGAAGCTGCAGTGCTCACCGCTTCCCTGGCCTCAGCCTTCACTGACCAGCTCTATGCCCTCACCTCCACACCAAGCAGCAGAGCTTGAGGGAGCCAGGCACTGCCCACAGTAGAGAAGAACTGAGTCAGGGACTCCTGAAGGGAAGGTGGACACATACTGCGTGGGATGCATCCGAGGATGCCAAGGCAGCTGGCTGATGTCACTTCTGGAAGGCTGCACCCTCTGCAAGGAGCTTCCCAACAACTGGAAAGAGAAAAATATCATGGCCCTCTTCAGAAAGGGGAAGGAAAAACCACCAGGAAACTAAGGGCCACTTGGGCACACCTCAGGCCCGCCAAAGAAGATGGAGCCAAGCCTCTGGAAATCCCTTTCCAGGCACAGGAAGGACAAGCAGGCAATTGGGAACCAGGAGCACAGGTTTGCTAAGCACATATCCTCTGCCTGCCACACTTTGTTGCTCCCTAAAGTCAAAGGCCTGATGCCACAGAGGAGAAGAGATCAGTGAGGGTTGCTTACCTAATTTGAGCAAAACTTTCAAAACAGCATCCCACAGCATCCTCAAAGCTGCATCAGGGAATCACAGACTGGATAGATGGACTACAAGAGGAGAAAAACCTTGCTGGAGCAACAGGCAGTGGTTCAAAGTCTCACTGGCAGTCTGGTGTCCCCTGTGGTCAATATGGCGGCAGATGCTACTTAATCCATGCAACAGTGACCAGGCCCATGGGATGAAACACCATCATCAAGTCTGCAGTTGACACAAGAATGGGGGAAGCAGACACTGAAGGCTAGAGCTGCTATTCAGAAGGACCTCAACAAGCTTGGGATAGGACCAAGATGAACCTGCAAACTTCTACAGACACAGATGTAACATCTCACATGTGAGACAGAATAATCCTCTGAAACATTACAGACTGCAAAAAAGGATGTGGGAATCTTGGTGAACAAGCTGAGGAGGATGCCTTTGCAGGGTTGAAAGCCAACTACAGCCTAGGCTTCATTCACACTGGGAATTACAGAGAAGACAGAGGCTCTTTTCACAGTGCACAGCACACACACAAAAAGCAACTATTGCAAATTGCAGCAAGGAAAATTCCAATTACATATAAGGAAAAAAATTATTCAATTCCTTTCAAACGCATGGTGAAACACCATCATCAAGTTTGCAGCTGACAAGAATAGGGAGGATAGGGAGGAAGCAGTTAAGACACTGGAGTGCAGAGCTACCATTCAAGGGAACACAAGCTGGAGAACTGGGCCAACAGGAACCTCCTGAAGTCCAAGGCAAACAACTGCACCTTGGATCAGATGATCCCAATAGATCAGTACAGGCTGGGGACAGACAGCTAGCCAGCAGCTCTGCAGGTGACTCCTTAACACACCCTCCCAGCAATGAAGATTAACCACATGAAGGACATCATGAGCAAGAGCAGAGAGAGGAAGTTAAGGGAAATGGTATTCCCCTCTGCTCAGAGCTTATGATCAGAGCTCGGGGCCCACAATACAAGGGAAACATTGACTAACTGGAGAGAGCCTAGAGAATGGCCACAAAGACAGTCTGGGAGCTGGATACCAAGGAAGAGTACTGGCTTTGTTTAGCCTGGAGAGCAGAAGGCATAGAGGATGTGTGTTTGTGGGAAATGTAATCGCACTTTTCAACTATGTGGAGAGGAGGGAGAAGGGTGGAAGACAAACCAACTCTTCTCAGAGGTGCACAGCAAAATGATGAGAAGCAGCGGTCACAAACACCACCACAGGGCATACCAGCCAAACAAAAGGCACTGCATTGACTCAATAGTCCTCACTGGGACTGCTCAGCTAAGACAGCTGATGAATCTTCAGAGCTGTCCGTGCTAAAAATTTGGCAGCAAAGGCTGTGACAATGATCCGGCTTTGGTACTACTGTTTGTCATAACACAGTAGGATTCTGTAGATGCTTCCCTACATGCTCTGAATGAAGCACCAGACAAACTTTACTTCATTGAGCATTAATGTTTAATTAGACTAAAGTTTTCCAGGTTAATTCTTAGTTTGAATAATGTCCTCCCCCCATTTGCATTTTCCTTCTAATCAGACCTCCTAAGTGAAGGGAGCACAATAACTTAAGGGTGCTTCCCCCCCCCCCCCCCCCATTAATCAATGGGAGGATCTAGGTTAATCTTGGTTTACTGGGATATGCTGCACTATCCATATAGCCTTTTCATATCTTCTATTCCCTCCCTTCTTGCTTTTGTAGCACTTCCAGCTCTACATGCACAGTTGTCACATTTATTTCATGAAAGGGAGAAGGTGCTGCCATTCCATACAGGTCATCTTTACATGTCCAGATTATTGCTAATCTGCAAACAAAAACCTGATTTTGCTGAGTATGGATCATGGATACAGTCTCTTTTCTAGGTAAGAAAGTCATACCAAATGCCAACAGAGATCAAAAGCTGTGATCTGAGACCTCGGAGATTTTGGGGAGGATGAGAAGGCTGTAGTGGCTATATTGTATTTCTTGTCATGCAACACTTTAAAGAAACCAAGATTTAGACAATTAAAAAAAAAAAAAAAAAAAAAAAAAAAAGGCAAAGCAAACAATGGAAGTTAACCTAATACTTCAGGTAGACCTGCAGTGCTGTCAGGAGAAATGTGGCTATTTGGTTTATTTTGCCCTGAATGAGATGTAAAAATCTGAAATGAATTTTGGGGTATTCAGGCTACCTTAATAAATACAAAATAAGACTAAAGCACTGATAATCAGCTCCAGATTGAGCACACTTGCACTAGTGGAATATAAAATGAAAAGAATTGCTTATGTCTACTACTTTTGTTTAGAAATCTGTAATAAGATCTGCTAAAACACCAAAGAAAAGTTTTCAAAAAAAATGAAGGTGTTATCTTCAAATAGGATATGAATATATTCTCCATGGCTCAGTGGCATGCAAGATCATAATGAATCTCTCCTGAATACATTGATTTATGCGACAGCATAGTGCACCTACAGCTCCACAGGAACAGTATATTATTGAGCCCACTGAACATTTGTCCTGCTTATCAAATATATGGAAAAAAGTTGATTCAAAATAGTTATTGTACATAGAAAGCACTGGCAAGACAAAGTTAACAAAGGAAGAGTACAGGCAGAGAATTTGTTTTGGCACTTGATACTGATGCCAGTGACACATAAAGGAAAGCACTACCCTTCAGGCACTTCCACATTTTGCAGAATCATGCTGAAGTTTGTGAATCAGTACATGTTCAGCCTAACTATAGTAGGATCGCTAATATTTATGCATGTGCTTACATGCTTTGAACACAGCTAAACTTTCTGTTTGAAAGAGCAAAGGGCTGAAAACTTCCCTCTGACCTGAAACTCTCAAATAAAGCTCACTTAAAAAGATGATTTAGGAGGCCAGATCATTAAGTTTTTTTCTGAACTGAATCTGACCTATGACAAGCAAACTTTTTTCTCTCCTTTCAGGCAAAATTATAAGCCATAAGAACTAAAACATAAATGAGAAGCTGATTGAAACAATTATTGTAACAGAGTTAACTAGTACTACTTTACTGTGTAGTATGATCTAGAAACAGAAATTAGTTTGACTTCATTGGCATATTGAGTCAAAGTGGGTCATGAAGTAGCAGCATCATCAGTGATGCAATGGAGAATTAACATAGAAGACTCTCACTTGTGCTTATGGAGTTTAGGTTAGTATTTTTCCCCAAATAATCTTGGCCCACAGCATTCCCATCCCAGTAAAGGAAAAGGAATAATAAAAGCTTTTAGAAACAATTCCTTTCTTACTTGGAAGCCTTTTACCAGCAGATTTGACTCACTGACTCAGCTAAGATGGATTGGATGATAAAGGAAGAATAGAATAGAATTACAATGGTGAGTCAGGTGTATTCCTCCATAATTCTTTCTTCAATATTGAGACATCAAATTATTCAGAGGGCAGACTTAAATCCATCAGTAGTGCTTAAAGGTATGCATTTAGATCATCTGTTCTACACCAATGTAGTTAACTCATCCTATTTATAACAGCAACAATTTAATACTAAAGACCAGAAAGTGAGCAAACCTATGAGCTAAACAAATAGGTCACACCTTCAGTTAATTCTCAGAAGGTTTTTTTTTTGTCTCACTTTGTCACTGGGCTGCAGAGGCATCAGCATCACTACTGTAAGGAGACAGCTGTTGAGTGGTTTTACATGACGCTCTGTTTTGAGGCTCATCTTCCTCTCTGCAGCAGTCATTCTGCACTCTTAGGCAAAGTGTCCAGCTTCATAACACCCTTCCAGGAGTACTAGAAAAGCAGTCAATGTTTTTTTGCTTCTATTTTTAAGTCTCACATAAATTTGGCATAAAAACCTCATCAACCTAGCCCAAAAGATACCAGGCCTTAAGATATTCATGCTATTTTAACCATTATTTTTATGGAGAAGGCACAAAAGCCTAGGCTTATCCCTACCTAACCAAATGCATGGCCCAGCATGCTTGAGTTCAGAGTCCTAGAGGTCTCAGATTTTGAAGAATGGAATTTAAAGAATGGAATCACTCACCTTCAGAGGGCAGGTCAAATTTCAGGAATCATTGGGAAGTGTCCCTCTCCCCCACTCTCCCTCTTCATTAGCTGATCAAGAAGGAATACTTATCACTCACAGTTTTTTCTCATCTTAGGCCAGTTAAGTCATCCTCTGGAGGACCCTCTGAGACATTTAGTTTAGGAGCTCAGAGTGGGACAAATCCCAAAGCACTACCTGTATGAAGTGGTGGCAAGTCTCAAGATGTCAAGTTACTCATCTATTTTTCTTATTTGCAAGAATGCTGCACTCATTCAAATACACAGCAGACATGCTCTGTTAAAAAACAGCAGGGTAAAAGTATGAAAAATTTCAAGACATGAAGGAGTATGAATGAGGTCAGCTTCATTCTAACTAGCCAACATCTCAAAACAGATTCTTGAGTAGTCCAGACTGGCTCACACTAAAGTCTTCAAAAGGCACAAGTTCCCCATAACTGTGGGGAACTCCTGCCAGGGAATAAGGCTCTATAAGCTTATTTTGTATATAGACTTACCGAAGACCACATATGCTCTATTAAGTAGAGATACTGCCTCGCATACCCTTATCTTCATATATATCTACAGAAATATATTTTGTTTATACTTTCCTTGATTCTATCTATATTTTCTTAATACAGAACAGTCAGTCCACCCCTGCCCCCCAAAAAACAACACTATAAATGACTAAGGCTTAGGAGTTATTCTGCTAGTTGTACAGATTTCACTAGCACTTTGGAATTTGTCATCTTAATAAAAAGTGACAGCAGCATACTTTGATTAGATGAAGGTTTCTGTGCCTTTATTATTTCACTTTATTTTACCAATATCTATGCAGATGAAGTGTAAAATATTCAGCGAGAAGCAGAGAGTTTTTCTGCCTCCTTTCCAGTTATTGATCAAGAAGTTAGTCTGAATTATTGCTGGCATCTTATTTAGGAGTTTGAATAATTTAAGTCTCTCTCTACATCCTCCCTACTTCATCTTTCAGAAACACGTTAGCAGCAATCTATTTCTCACCCTCTCTCCCTCCCCCCAGTACAATGGAGGTTTAGTCAATGAAAAGTTTCAGAAGCAACCCAGACTAGTTCTATAAAGTGTAGCTAAAAATCATTGGTTTTTTTAATACTCAGTACTTGCTTTTACATGAAGAAGTTTCATTGTCATTTTCTACATACATGATTAGAGGGTTCTGCTGTTTGTTTGCACTCCCACAGAGTCAAGTTCTGACCTCCTTCATTTACAGTAGAGCCATTTTACATAGAAAGAAGCTTCACTGACTTTGGTAGAAGTACAAATGAAGCTCTTTAAAACATATCAAAACTGGCACTTAAATCTATCAAAGATAGATAAAAGTGTGAAACTAGAAGACACTCAAGGGACAAGTGAGGAGAGACATAGCCTACTTCTCCACTATCTATAGCTACAACAGAAACTAACCATGGAAAATTATGGGAGGGACAGTCTAAAGTATAGCTTCTCCAGCCAAAGAGAAAGATGCAATTTCAGCTTTCGAGAGCGTTATTATAAAGTACAGAATTAAAAACATGGAGTTTTGTCATCCAGTTCACAAGAGAGTTCATTCAAATGCACACACCATGGCAAGAATTATAAAAAAAAATAAGAACATTAAGATAATTTCACCATAAGAGTTCGGAAAAAACTGATAACCCATCACATGTGAAAATGCTGCATTTTGACTCTTGTGGGGAAAATGATTGCTTTTATAAGAATAGGCAATTCCTTTTCAATAATCACATCCCACAGTTATTCTCTGTACAGTGTGCAAGCCAGAACTGTAAAAAGCTTTTCACACCTTTCGCTTCTGTAGCTTTTTGGAATGTATGTGGTACTATCTATGGCAACCAGCTGTGCTCACACTGGATATCCTCAGTTAAGCAGGATCGGTTTTTGGCAGCACTATTATTAGTCATAAGTATTTGTTTATTTCTTTAGTGCCAGTTATGCCCTGTTGGGACTGCCAACGACAGTGATTCACAAGGCAGATTTAATAAACAGATTTGTATCAGTGACAAATATTCCATTAAGGAAAGTGAGAAAGCACTGTTTAAGATTTCCCCCACCACCATCACCCCTTTTGAGGTTACAGTTAAGAACTTCTAGATAAGAGGAATCTGATTTTTTAAGTATTTGAGCCTCTAACTTTCACGTTAGCTGTAGATATGGAGTAGTCAAAGAGCAGCCACCAAGTGTCACTGAACCACTCATTAGAAGCTATAAAAACAATCATGCTGGACAGCAAGTGGGAAAGTCTTTCAGCTTACTGACTCAGAACCTGACATAAAAATACCTTTTCCTTTGGTGTTTACAACTAGCTACATTAGGGCTTTTGCCTTCACAAAGCTCAGATGGCGTGAGCTAAACGAAGTTGGGAAAGAAACAAACACAAAAGTCTACTGTCCTATATTACACTGGAATAAGCCTAGTGAACCAGACAGAAATATGAACAGATGATTCAGAGAAGCTTCAAGAGCTTTAACCACCATAGACCAAAACCAGCCGTAAGTACTGAATTCAATCTTGGAGACTTGCAATCTCCACTTCAGGCCAGCAAGGTAGAAGTGCTAAGACAGAACTGAAAAAAGCTATGCTTCAACTTCAAATAAAATTCTACACCAGGAAATTTGGGAAAGCAAGAAAATAGTCAAGATCAACCACTTTTAAGAGCTCAGACAGTACTAAATTTTTTCGCCATAAAAATCTTGGCTTGCTCAACAGGACAGGATAACTGAGCTAAAGACAGTTGGCAGGAGGTACTTTAGTTATCAAATATTACAGACTTCTCAAGCACCACTATGATTGCATTCAACATGCTTTTGTCTTAGTCCCAAGCTAGAACACATCAAGACCTGCATTTCTCTTCCTCAAACTGGCAATACACAGCCCCAACTTCACTCAATCCCTATCCTTTAACATTAGAATAAACAAAAAACAATCCTGATACTGGATTTGTAACACTGCCAAAGCCCATCTATGATGTAAAATTATTATGTTATTCACGGCAACCTACTAATTACCATTCCTCAGGCAGGTACAGCAGAAGCATCGGAAGGTGGCACACTCAGCCATTCTCTGGCTTTAGAAGAGCTTTGCCAAGTTTGTAGAGCTATCATTCTTGCCACAGCATAGCCCTTGACCCAGACTTGGAAGTCTGAATAAATACTGTCTGCCAGCAAGTGCAACAGAACCAAAATTTTGCAGTTAGAGAGATTTGCGTGTCCTGATAAACTTCTTAACCCCCATTAAAAAAAAAAAGAAAAGAAAAGAAAAAAGGCATTGAAGCAAATAAGACTCTGGTAAGAAAAAGAAAGTACTCTTTGAGAGAAAATTAAAAAAAACAAGTAGTCAGTGATGGAAGGAATTTAACTATATGGAACTCTAAGTGGCATTTAAATGAGTATTGCATCCTTCCTCCCCCCCCCCCCCCGCCAACTTCAGCTAAAATGAAGGGAATCTGCTTTAAAAAAAGCCAGCTCACACTCACTACCCATAAAACAGTCAAAACCTTTTTTTCTGACTGTGCTTACATTTATATGGTTACAGGAAAGGAAAAGCACTGAAAAAAGAAATCTATTTTTGGAAGATTGTGTTTCATAAAATATCATCTGCACTGGATATTTATTCAATACTTTTATATGATGAAGTTTGGCAGCTGAATATTATGTATGACAAACTTGTTTCACACCATCTGTTATCTGTAGCAAATCAGAAAGCATTTCTGCATTGCTTTTTGTGCAAGACTATGGATACAGTATTGAATATTTTGAAAGTGTATTTGCTCTTCATTTGAAGAGGGAAAGAGTGGCAGTGGCCATTCATTGCTGGGGCTCAACACCTTGGTCTTCAGTGAGGCTCCTGCTCTACAGCATACTAGCTCATGTCAGAAAACTCTAAAGATCATGGAAGTTAGGGATTGTGGGCACACTCCTTAGACTACAGTTTACTTTA